>NC_048596.1:229855362-230462029 GCF_003668045.3 Cricetulus griseus
CTTTCACTATTCGAAGATAATATGATAGTCTACATAAGTGACCCAAAAACTCTACCAGGGAACTCTGATACAGCTGATAAACACCTTCAGCAAAGTAGCAGAATACAAATTTAACTCAAAAAAATCAGTAGCCCTACTATATACAGGTGATAAATCCAATGAGAAAGAAATCAGAGAAACATCACCCTCCACAATATCCACAATCAACATAAAACATCTTGGGGTAACACTAACCAAAAAAGTGAAGGACATGTACAGTAAGAACTTTGGGTCTTTAAAGAAAGAAATTAAAGAACCTACCAGAAAATAGATAGATCTCCCATGCTCTTGGATAGGTAGAATCAACATAGTAAAAATGGCAATCTTGCCAAAAGTAATCTACAGATTCAACACAATCCCCATCAAAATCCCAACACAGTTCTTCCCAGACCTTGAAAGAACAATACTCAACTTTATATGAAAAAACAATAAATCCAGGATAGCCAAAACAACCCTGTTCAATAAAGGAACTTCTGGAGGCATCACAATCCCTGACTTCAAGATCTATTACAGAGCTATAGTCCTGAAAGCAGCTTGGTATTGGCACACACACACACACACACACACAAAAAAAAAAAAAAAAAAAAAAAAAAAAAAAAAAAAAAAAAAAAAAAAAAAAAAAAAAAAAAAAAAAAAAAAAAAAAGAGAGGTAGACCAATGGAATAGAGTTGAAAACCCAGATATTAACCCACAAACCTTGGAATACATTATTTTTACAAAGATGCTAAATCTATACAATGGAAAAAAGATAGCATCTTCAACAAATGGTGCTGGGACAACTGGATTCAGACACCCAGAGGATTTCAGATAGATCCATATCTGTCGCCATGCACAAAATTGGTGAACAAATGGAACAAAGATCTCAATATCAATCTAGCCACACTGAATCTTCTAGAAGAGAAAGTGGGAGATACCCTTGAACAATTAGGAAACTGCTTCCTGAACATTAAACCTGTAGCACAGACATTGAGATCTGCAATTAATAAATGGGACCTCCGGAAACTGAGAAGTTTCCTTAAGGCAAAGGACACATGTTTAGTCAATAAGACAAAACGACAGAATGGAAAAAGATTTTCACCAACCCCACATCTGACATAGGGCTGATTTCCAAAATATACAATTAACTCAAGAAGCTAGCCACTAAACACCAAATAATGAAATTAAAAAGTGGGGTGTAGAAAAAATAGAGAATTCTCAACAGAGGAATCTGAAATGGGTGAAAGACACTTTAGAAAGTGCTCAAAATCCTTGGCCATCAGAGAAATGTAACTCAAAACAACTCTGAGATACTACCTCACACCTGTCAGAATTGCTAAAATCAAAAACATCAATGACAATCAATGCTGGAGATGATGTGGAGAAAGAGGAACACTCCTCCATTGCAGGTGGGAGTACAAACTTGCAAGACCACTTTGGAAATCAGTATGGTGGTTGCTCAGAAAAATAGGAATCAATTTAACTCAAGATCCAACAATTCCTCTCTTGGGCATATAGCCAAATAATGCACATTTATTCAACAAGGACATATGTTCAGCCATGTTAATAGCAGCATTGTTTGTAATAGCTTGAATCTGGAAGCACCCTAGAAGCCCCTCAACTGAAGAATGTATAGAGAAAATATGGTACATTTATACAATGGAGTATTACTCAGTAGAAAAAAGCAATGGAACCTTGAAATTCATAGGCAAATGGATGGAACTAGAAGAAAACATCCTGAGTGACATAACCCGATCACAAAAGGACAAACATGGTATGTACTCACTCATATATGAATTTAAACATAGAGCAAATTATTACCAGACTACAATATTCTTCATCAAAGAAACTAGGAAACAAGAAGGACTCTAAGAGAAAAATGCATGGGCCCCAGAGAACAGGAAGGGGAAGGAAATCCTGAGCTAATTGGGAGCATGGGGGTAGGGGAGAGGGAGCTGCCAGAATGAGAGGAGGAGAAGAGAAGGGGAGAGAAGGAAATGGAGGAGCAGAAATGTTGAGTTGGGGAAGAATGGAGAGCAGTATGAGAGATACCATGTCAGAGGGAGCCATTATAGGTCCGAGGAGAGATCTGGCACTAGGGAGATTTCCAGAGATCTACAAGGATCACATGAACTGACAATCTAGGCAATGTTGGAGAGGATAGCCTAAATGCCCTTTCCCTATAATGAGACTGATGACTACTTTTTATGCCATCCTAGAGCCCTCATCCAATGTCTGATGGAAGCAGAAGCAGACACCCACAGATATACACTAAACTGAACTCTGAAACCTAGTTGCAGAGAGGGAGGAATGGAGATCAAAGGGGTCGGTACCAGGCTGGTGAAACCCTGAGAAACAGCTGGCCTGAACAAGGGGGAGCACATGGACCCCAGACTGCTGTCTGGCAGGCCAGCACAAGAATGATCCAGACCCATGAACATGGATGTCAATTAAGAGGCTTCCATACTCTAGGGGGCCCATGGTAGTGGATTATTATTTTTCCCTGGTGTAAGAAGTGACTTTGAGAGCCCATCCCATGTGAAGGAATGCACTCTCGGCCTGGACACATGGGGGAGGGCCTACTCCCTGCCCAGGATGATTTGGTGGATTTTGGGGAGTCCCTGTCGAGGGCCCCACCCTGCCTGGCTTGTGGAGGGTGAATGGGGTGGGGGGCAGGTGGGGAGTTGGGGGTTAGGTTTGGTGAGATGGGAGGGAGAGGGTGAAGAGATTGACATGTGAAGCAAGTTTGTTCCTAGTTTGAACTAATAAAAATATAAATAGTTTAATATTGGCATAAAAACCTGACAGGTGAACCAATGAAATCTAATTTCAGACCCTGATATTAACCCACACACCTATGAATACCTGATTTTTGACAAAGAAGCTAAAATTATACAATGAAAATATGAAAGCATTTTCAACAAATGGTGCTGGCATAACTCCATGTCCTCATGTAGAAGAAGGCAAATAGATCTGCATCTATAGCCATGCACAAAACTCAAGTCCAAATGCATCAAAGACTTCAACATAAATCCAGCCACACTGAACCTCATACAACAGAAAGTAGTCCATATCCCTTAAGGCATTGGCATAGGAGATCAGTTGCTAAATATAACACCAGTAGCATAGACACATAGAGTAAGAATTAACAAACGGGGCCTCCTGAAACTGAGAAGCTTCTGTAAGGCAAAGGGCATGGTCAACAAAACAAAACAGCAGCCTGCAGAATGGGAAAACATCTTCATAAACCCCATATCTGACACAGAACTGATCTCTAAAATATACAAAGAACTCAAGAAACTAAACACCAAAATACAAAAGAATCCAATTTTAAAAATGAGGTAGAGGTCTAAACAGAAGAAACTCAATGGAAGAAACTCAAAATGGCTGAAAGATATTTAAGGAATTGCCCAAAATCATTAACCATCAGGGAAATGCATATCCAAACATCTCTGAAATACCACCTTACACCTGTCAGAATGGCTAAGATTAAAAACTCTGATGATGGTTCATGCTGGAGAGGATGTAGAGTAAGGTGAACACTCCTCCATTGCTGGTGGGAGTGCAAACTTGTACAGCTATTTTGGAAATCAGTATGGCAGTTTCTCAGAAAATTGGGAATAAATCTACTTCAGGAGCCAGGTATACCACTTCTGGGCATATATCCAAAGGATGTACACTCATAGCAGAAGGACATTTGCCCAACTACATTCATAGCAGCATTATTAGTGATAGCCAGAACCTGGAAACAACCTATATGCCCCTCAACTGAAAATGGAGAAGAAAAATTTGGTACATTTACATAGTAGAGTACTACTCAGTGGTGGGGAGAAATGACATTGAAATTTTCAGGCAAATGGAATGAACTGGGAAAAAAAAACATTCTGAGTGAGGTAATGCAGACTCAGAAAGACAAACATGGTATGTACTCCCTCACAAGTGGATATCAGGCATAAAACAAAGGTTAACCAGCCTACAGTTCACAACCCCAGAGCTAGGTAACAAAGAGGACCCTAAGAGACACATAGATGGATACACCCAGGAAGGAGAAATAGACAAGTTCTCCTGAATAAATTTGGGAGCATGAGAGGGAGGGAGAGGGTGGAAGGTGGAATGGAGGAAGGAAGGGAAACAGGGAGGTGAAAGTGAGGGAATGGGATGGTTGAGTTGGGAGGACAGAGAGATCAAGGAAAGAATTATCTTGATAGGGGGAGCCATTATGGGGTTAGTGAGAAACCTGGCACTACAGAAATCCCCAGGAATACACAAGGATGATCCCAGATAAAACTCTATGCAATAGTGGAGAGGGTGTCTGAACTGGCCTTCCCCTGTAATCAGACTGAGGACTACTATTATCATCATCATAGAACTTTCAATAAGTAACTTGTAGAAGCAGATGCAGAGATACACAACTAACCACTGGGCCAGGCTCACAGAGTCTAGTTGAAGAGAGGGAGGAGTGATAATATGAGCAAAGGGATCAGGGCCATCATGGGGAAACCCACAGAAACAGTGGAACCAAATTAGTGGGTGCTCACTGACTCTGGACTGATAGAGGGGAACCTGAAAAGGACCAAACTACATCCCCTGAATGCAGGTAACAATGGGTAGTCTGGGATGTTTGTGGAGCCATTAGCAATGGGACTCGGATCTATCCCTAGTATATGAACTGGATTTTTGTATCTCATAATGACTATGGAGATATAACTTGCTCAGCCTAGACACAGGGAGGAAGACCTTGTTCCTTGTTCTTGCCTCAATATAGTGACTCCCAATTAGTATGGAAAATTTTATGTTGTGTATGTTTCACCACAAGATTTTAATTTCAAATTTACTGGCAAAACAATGCAACTTAAATAGATGAAGTGGCTGAAAAAAATCAGAAATACATTCATTTTAGTGTCCTATAAAACAAAATGAATTGATGTTGTATAGAAATGGAAATGCTGATATCAATTCACATTTTCTGGCACTGGGGATGTTGAGAAGTTTATATGCATAGATATATACACATGGTAGTAAGCTATCTCTTTAATTTGGATGCTACATGAAGAAGGTGGTTTTCCCTTGGTTATAAATCACACAAACCATGTAAAGGGAGGGACATTATGCTGATACATGGAAAAGCACTTTTCCAGGAATAAAGTCATAAAAAGTGTCTTCCACAGAAAAAAATCAAAAGAAGCCCTTTCTTTGAAGCTGTAGCTCAAAACACATGTCAGAGAATCAGCAGGATCAAATTAGACTACAAATTTGGTGACTTATAAATCTCTCTTGATATGTAGTGCTTATATAGTCTGACATCTATTTACAGCCCCTCTTTTATAAAAGATGTTTTAATCAAGCTTAAAAGCAACATGATACTTATAGAAATTGCATGCTAATGCTCATTTAAGGAAAATACTTTAAAATAAATTCAAGTAAAATATTTGTTCCAATTTTTTTTAAGTACTGAAGGTATACATGATGAGAAATCTAGAGTGCTGAATTTAGCATAAATATCCAAGAAAATCTAAAGGTAATAGTCTACTAAATTATGTAGCTATCATTTATTTACTCACTCTAACTTGTCACTTTGCTGAGCATGTTTTAAAGGAAATTAGCAGCAGACAAAGTTGGATTTCAGAGCTTAAGATGACAAAGTAAACAGGTGCTAATATAGAAAATTGTTTCCATGTGTGATTGCTAGTATGCTTTAGAAATGTTTTTAACTCTTCTGCTCAGAGCTACCAGTATCAGAAAGGATGTGGCTTCCCACTAAGAGAAGACTTGATTAGATCCATTATACATTATGTCAAAGGTCTAGAAAGAAAGAACCTTTTTTTCTAATACAGTGGATAAGAATTGTCTCTATAAACATTTTAAGTGTATTGTCTTGTTGGAAGCATGGTGTGCACTTAAGAAACACCCGCTCATCATTGAGCAATTCCTCTGCAGGCAAGCTCCTTAAGAAATAATGTCAGGCTTTCTTCTTGGGTGTGGCACTGAGCTCTGGAATGAATTACAGAGAATATTATAAAGACACTTGCTGGGTCTTTGGGGAACTCAGTTCTGCAGCCCCACTGTCAAAATCCAGACCAAGTCTGATAGCTCTTGCTACTACACCAATGATGCGCTATACCATATTTATCCATATACATTTACCACTTATAATCTGCCTTTCTTTCATTAATCAATCAGTTTATATGTTCGTCTATCTATTGTATCTACACAAATAAACCTTAACTCAAGATGTTTATTCCTGCTGGAATAAAGAACAGTGGAAAAAAAGAATTGACTGATTTAAACTGTAATAATAACTACAGAATCTAATATTTTGATTTTTAAATGATTCTAGTAACTATATGTACTTTAGCAAACATTTTTTAGTTTTATAAATTTTATTTAAGTTAGAAACAATCTTATTTTACATATCAACCCTAGTTCCCTCTCCCTCCCATCCTCCCATGCCGCATACCAACCTTCCCATCCCATGCCCCATCCACTCCCCAGGGAGGATGAGGCCCTCCAGGAGGGATCATCAATGTCTGCAAAGTCATTTGGAGCAGGGCCTAAGCCCTCCCCTGTGTATCTAGACAGATTATCCCTCCATGGGGAATGTGCTCCCAAAGTCCATTGATGCACTAGAGATAAATACTGGTTTATCTGGTTCCACTGCCAGAGCCTTACAGATTGTCCAGGCCTCTTTAGCCAACACGAACATTCAGGGTGCCTGATTTGATCCTATGTTGGTTCTACAGCTGTCAGACTGGGGTCTATGAGCTCCCAGGACCCCACAAACAGCAGCCAGGGCTCTTAACCTCTCAGCCATCTCTCCAGCCCCTAAGAAACATTTAAATTAATTTTAGCTTCGAAAAAATGTAAAATGTTAATGTTATCTGCACATTTATGTATGACATGTAATAGCATCTTTCTGATGTTCAGAAGAGGTTTACCAGGTGCCTGAGTATTGCACACCAAATCTTTCATAGAAGAAGGCATTCTTTGGAAAAATAAAACACATTTCAAAATTCTTATATAAAAATCCACTAGAATAATCAATCTTTTATTGATATTCAACTGAGAAGATGACAACCATGTGAAGTTCCATGTTGTTTATAATATTGTTGTTTTTTTTTATAATATTTCTCTCTCATTCAGAGAACATCAAGACCACACAAAGAAGAAAATAAACAAATGGAAGTAGTTTAGAACATAGGTTTATTACTGTGTCCTAATTTAATTTCTGGTGCTGTGATAAAATACCCTGGCCAAAGGCAAGTTTGAGAAGTGTTGTGAGCATGGGATGCCAGGAACATAGATGAACATGCTCATGTCTTCCAACAATGTCAGAATTGATTGAATGACAATAAAGCTTATAAGGTTCAGTGGTTTCATGACAGCAGTTTGCCATATAGTCTATGTAACTTGACAACCTGGCCAAAGAGATGAATGTTTTGTCCAATATTAGTTACCTATATTATCTTTCATAGTACACATTATTCAGGCACACAGATCTCAGTAAATGTATCTCTATATCTATTAGCATATGTGATTTACAAAATAAATACAAGTTATAGAGGCTGCAGCCAAATTCAAATGATTTCAGAAGTGAGCAGAGATCTGTATTGATGATAATATAACAAATCAGACCAGTGCTGTTAGGAAGCCATTGTCAGATCTATTGGAGTCAGGCTTTCTTTTTTGAGGGGGGGGTGTTCAAGACATGGTTTCTTTGTGGATTTGGAGGCTGTCTTGGAATTAGCTCTTGTAGACCAGGCTAGTCTCGAACTCACAGAGATCTGCCTGCCTCTGCCTCCTGGGTGCTGGGATTAAAGGCATGAGCCACCTCCGCCCAGCCTGTAATCAGACGTTAAAAATGAAGTATCAGTGTTCAACTATAAGGTAGAAAGTTGGAATAAGGTCTGAAAGCATAAATGGCAGGTTTGGGTACAGATCCAAACAGCCAGGAATAGGTGAACAGGCAGGAAGTCAAGTAGGCTGCATCAGCATCATTGTTCCAAGCCAAGCCAAAATTTGAGGTATTTGGAGAGTCTTTGGATTGTTAGTCCTTGAAGCACACACTGGGTTTTCAGTGATATGTTGGATCTTTTCCTATGGGATTCTAGGTTCTGGTAAGTTGAAATTTTAGCTAAAATATAATTATATATTAGTTTATCTTTTTATCTCAGTGTCTTCTCCTTCCAACTCCCTAACCTCCCAATGACCTCCCTTTAACCCCTCTCAAAGTCAAGGCCTTTTAATATAATTATTATTTACACACACACATACACATGTACACACACACACATACACACATAAATACACACACACACACACACACACACACACACACACACACACATATATATATATATATATATATATATATATATAATACTGAGTCCCTTTAGAATTTGCTTGTATGTGCAGAATGTCAAGAATGTTTGACAATTGGGTTTTGGATACCCAATTATGATATTTCTTCAATGGAAAAGACTAACAACTCATTAGTGGGGAAGACTAATTCTCCTCTCAGCAGTAGTTAGTTACTTGTATTTCTTTGTATAGGGGTTGTCCCATGAGGAAAGTGGAAATTTCGAATTAACTATTGTACACAGTTTGAGTTGTTTTGTTTCAGTATTACAGAATAAATGACGCTGGGTAATTGACAATGAGCAAATTACATTGTTGCAGGATTCTGGAGACTGGGATCCTAGCATTAAAGAACTAAAGCATATAAGGGAGGAACATCTTGCCACATCATTATATAGTATATGGCATCACATGGAGAAATGAATATCGAAAGAGGCATTCAGAGATAGAAACATTATTTTTTGTCTGTAGGGATCCCTCTACTCTGATGCTATCATCAATCCCTGTGTAAAAGCAAAACCCTCTGTTTGAATTATTTATTAACATTATTTCAATGACAATTAAATTTCCTTGTGAGTATAGGAGGAAACAATAAAACATGGAATTTGGCAAACTGCAAGTATAATGAAATTGATCAGTACCCTAATTTTAATATTTTAATTCATTTTCTCTATATTTGTGGAAAATTTGTGTTTCATGGTCTTGAGTTTACAATCCTTCTGCATTATCTTCCACAGTACTAAGTTTACATTTTTGAACCACTTTAGCTAGATTTATTATCAATATTGATTATGATAACAGTTTTACTGCTTTCATGTGTATCCTTGAATTGAGTCTCTGAAATAATCACAACAAGGATAGCATGCCTGGTTTTCCATGCTTTTTTTCCTGCTTTTCAAATTAAGTTTATAAGTAATAGCAGAAGAAAGTATTTAATTTTAATTTTAATGACAGACCATAAACATAAGACAGAAATATAGAACAGAAGTGTGCATTTATAAAATTTTAGCTTAGAATTAAGGAGTCTTAAGAAAATCACATCAGCCTAAAAATAATTCACTGTGTGAATAATTACTCATCATCCCTGGTACACAAAGGAATTCAAGCCTCAATATACACTTTGACCATATCATCCCCCCAAAAGAAAAACACCACACAAAACTATTAAGACAAATTAAATAAATTTATTTCCATGGAAACATACTCCATGTACACTTATAGGAGAAGTCAGAGTTATCTGTTTGACAATAAGGCATATAGATTTAGTGAAAATCTCCTTAAATCTTTGAGATCTTCATGGGGAGGTTTTAACAGTAGACTTTTCAAGAAAAACAACAATTACACAGAATAAACTAAGGGCATAGTTGGAAGATTCAAATTTCCCAATTTGAAATCTGATTCTAGGCCTACACAATCTGGATAATGGGCTGTTGGCATTAGGATGTGCATGATCAAGAAGAAGCTTGAGAAGTGAGTGATAAACAGTTGTTTTGGTGGTGAATTAATGCTCAACAAAAAATATCAAGGTAATTTCAATTCATAGATCATAATATTTTTCAATCAGAAGTCTTACTTCCCCCATAATATCTAAACTTGTTCAAAGTACCATTTATACAAATTTATTTCTGTAAAAGTAAGTGGATGCCTTGGGGAATAAACCTAATAGAGGGCTAGAAGTACAAACCTTTGTGAAACAAACAAACTGTACTCTTGCAACCTGCCTTTGGTCATTGGCATGAACAATGAGTGTTATTAACTGTTGAGTCATTTCTTCTGCACACCAGGAGATTTCGTAAATAAGATACTTGTAAATCGTCAAACAAAACATGATGCATAAAAGAAATTCAAAAGCAATGTTGCATTTATTTAAAGGTTAAAACCTAATTAAATGTATTAAAGGTAATGAGAGAAAGATCTGTCATGTTTGTGTTTGTTTTATTGAAAATAGATTCTTCTCTTAATCAGTACATCTCAACAAGTTACCCCCACCTCCACTCCTCCTAGCTCTCTGCCACCTCTTTCTCTCTAAGATGCACTCTTTCTCCATTCCCTCTTCAGAAAAGAAAAGGCTTTCAAGAAATGGTAGCCAAACAGGACAAAACAAGATACAGTAAGACATGGTGAAAGCATTCCTATCAAGACTGGACAAGGCAACCCAACAGAAGGAAAAGAGTCTCAAGTGTGGCCAAAAGAGTCAGAGACATACCTGTTCTTGCTATTTGGAGTCTCACAATAACACCAAGTTAATGTCATAACATATATTCTGAGAACTTGGTACAAACACTTGCAGGCCCCGCACTTGCCATTTCAGTCTCTGTGAGCCAATGTGAGACCTCCTTAGTTGAATCAGTTGACCAAGTTCTGGTGTCTTCTATCCCTTCTGACTCCTACAGTCCTTCCTCTCCCCTTTTCCACAGGTGTCCCTGATCTCCTATAGGAGGGCACTAGTGACCTCAAATTTAGAGTTTTGCTACACATAATGTAGCTGTGGGTCTCTGTACTCGTTCCCATCTGTTGCTGGAGGAAAAGTCTCTGAAGACTACAGGATAAAGCACTGATCTATGAATATAGCAGAATATCATTAGGAATCATTTCATCAGTAACTTTTTCTTTTACCAGTCATATTTGGTGTACCCTAGGTCTCTGTACAACCCAGTTTCTAAGTTCTTGGCCATCTAGGCAGTGTAGGGCATTGTCTCCCACTCACAGCATGGGCCTCAAATTAAACCAAACATTGGTTGGCCACTCCCATATATTCTCTGCAACCATTGGCCCAGAACATCTTGAATGTAGGACAGAATGAAGGCTTAGAGTGTTGTGACAGGTCTAGTATCCAGGTTTCTCTTTCTGTAGCCGTATGGTGCCAATGACTAGAATGAAGGGTGAAGGCTCCAAGCCTGAACTGGCTTGACAACACCCTATTCAAAGAGCTGAGTTAAAATTGTTCTTGGCAATGGGGGACATGCTGTAAGATTTTAGAGGGCATCCTTCTGTCCTAGCATCAGCCTGGGTTGTTTAGGAATCTCCACAGGACCTCCTCAGCCAACAATATAACCAAATGTAACCCAGTCGTAATACTGGAAGCCTTTCCTGGCTAAAAACAATACATATTAACACTAGTATCCTTCATAACTAGAAGTTTTCACTGGGGCTATTCTCATAGGTTCCAGGAAGCTTCCACTGCACTAGGTTTCCAAACTGTCCCCCAAATAACCCCTAATTCCAGTTGTTTCTCCTCACATTCTCCCTCCATTCCCCTGCCCTGATCCCTCCTGCTTCAATCTCCACCTGACCCCAGTCACCTGTAAAATGTATTCTAGTTCCCCTTCCCATGGAGATTCATATATCTCCCTTGGAGCCCTCATCTTTACCTTACCTGTCTGGGTCTTTGAATTGTAACTTGATTATCATTTCTTAAAAGCAAATATCCACTTATAAGTGAATACATACCATATTTGTCTTTCTTGGTATGGGTTGGCTCACTGAGTATGAGGGATTTTTTTTTCTAGTTGCATCTATTTGCCTGCAAATTTCATTATGTCATCTTTTTAGCAGCCAAGTAAATACTCCATTGTGTAAGTGTGCCACAGTTTTTGAATAAAGCCACAATGAACATAGTTGAATAAGTGTCATTGTGGTATGATGGTGATTCCTTTGGGTATATGTTCAAGAATAATATAGCTGGGTCTTGAGGTAGATAGACTCCCAATTTTCTATAGAATCACCATATTGATTTGTATATCAGCTGTACAAATCACTCCTAACAGCAACTGAGTAGTGTTCAACTTGCTCCATTTCCTTGCCAGAATGAGCTGACTCTTTGTTATTTAATTTAGCCATTATGACAGGTGAAAGATGAAATTTCAAGGTGGTTGTGATTTGCATTTCCTTGATGGCTAAGAATGTTGAACATTTCTTTTTTACTTTTTAATTTATTTTAATTGCACTGTACATTCCAATCATAGTCCTCCATCCCAACCCTCGTCTTGACCTCCCTGAACACCTCCTCCCAGCCAACCCCTTATCCACTCCTCCCAAAGGGTAAGGGCTACCATGGAGAGCCAACAAAGCTTGGCCCATTAAATTAGGGCAGGACCAAGCCCCTCTACCTTGCATTAAGGCTGAGTATGGCATCCTACCATAGGGAATGGGCTCCCACAACCTGGTGCATGAGCATTTCTTTAAGTATTTCTCAGCTATTCGAAAGTCTTCTAATGAGAATTCTGAACCCGATTTTTAATTGAATTGTTTAGTACTTTATATATAGATCTTTGAGTTCTTTATATATTTTGGATATTAGATCTTATATTGAGTAGATCTTATATTGAGTAGATCTGAAGAGAGTAGATAGCCATGTCTTGTCTGTCATTTTAGTAAAATTGCTTTGAGTGTCTCTCCATTTAATTGGGTTGGTAATAGACTTACTGTAAACTACCTTTATTATACTTAGGTATGGCCCTTGCATCCCTCATCTTTCTAGTACTTTATCATGAAGGAGTGAGGCTTTTCTGACACCTAATAAGATGATAATGTGGTCTTATTTCTTTCAATTTATTTACACAGTGGATTACATTTACTGATTTTCTTATGTTGAACTATCCATAAATCTGAGGTTTACCTCATGGTTATAGATGATATCTTTGTTGTATTATTGGATTTAGTTTGTAAGTATTTTCTTGATTATTTTTACATCTATGTCCAAAATGAAAACTGTTCTGTAATTCTCTTTTTTGTTGAATCTTTGTGTGTTTTAGAAATTAGGGTAACTGTGACCTCATAAAATGAAATAGTCAATTTTCTTTCTTTTTCTATTTTGTAGAATAATTTGAGTGGTATTGATATTAGATCTTCTTTGAAATCTGGTAGAATTCTGCACTGAAAGAAACTCACCCTGGGTTTTTATGTTGGCAGGGGTGAGGGGTGAACTTTTAATGACTGCTTCTATTCCCTTATGATTTATCAGTCTGTTTTAATTATTTATTTGATCTTTATTTAACTTTGCAAAGTGGTATCTACCAAGAAAATTGTCCTATTTATTTTAGATTTTATGATTTTGTGGAGTACAGAGTTTTGAAACATGACTAATGATTCTTTGGATTGCCTTGATGTCAGTTGTTGCATCCCTTTTTTCATTTCTGATTTTGTTAAGGACAACATTCTCTCTGTTTCTTTTAATTGGTTTGGATAATGACTTCCATAGCTTTTTGAATTTCTCAAATAACTAACTCTCTGTTTCATTGATTCTTTGTATTGGTCTCTTTTATTTCTTTTTTTTTTAAATTGATTTCATTCCTCACTTCGACAGTTTCTTTCCATTTACTCCTTGTGAGTGTGAGTGCTTCTTTTTGTTCTAGAGATTTCAGGTGTGCGGTTAAGTTGCTCCAACTATTTTTATGCAGGCACTTAGTGCTGTAAAGTTTCCTCTTAGCAATGCTTTCATTGTATCCCATAAGTTTGGGTATGCTGTGTATCCATTTTCATTGAATTCTAGAAAGTCTTTAAGTTATTTCTGTATTTCTTGACCCATTTTTTTATTTCAGTGCAGTTGTCTATTTTCTGAGTTTGTAAGCTTTTTGTTTTGTGATATCTGACTTCAATCCATAGTTGTGTAATAGCATGCAGGGGATTATTTTAATTTTCTTATATCTTTTGAGTCTTCCTTTATATCCAAGTAGATGGTCAACTTTGGAGAAAGTTCTGTGAAATGCTGAGAAGAAGGTATATTCTTTTGGGGGACTATTCTGTAAATGTATGTTAGGTTAATTTGTTTTACAGTTTCATTTAGCTGCAGCATGTCTCTGTTTAGTTTTTATCTGGATGACCTTTCTACTGGTGAGAATGGGGTATTGAAGTCTCTCACTGTCAGTGTGTGAATGTCTATGTGTTATTTAAGCTGTGATAATGATTCTTGTACAAAGTTTGGTTCCTTTGTGTTTGCAGTACAGATGTTAATATGTGAAATGTCATTTTGGTGGATATTTCATTTTATGAGTATATAGTGTCCTTTCCCATGTCTTCTGATTATTTTTGGTGTGACCTCTATTTTTCTAGATATTAAAATACTTATACAACATTTATTCTTAGGTATGTTTCCTTCAAATATCATTTTCTAACACTTTACCCAAAGTCTATATTTGATGTTGAGGTGTGTTTCTTGAATGCATCAGAAGGACAGGTCCTATTTTCACATCCAGTCTATTAGTCTGCTTCTTTTATTGAGACCATTGATATTGAAAGACAGCAATGACCAAAATTGTTGATTCCTGGTATTTTGTTGTTGTTGTTAGTGGTGTGTGTGTGTGTGTGTGTGTGTGTGTGTGTGTGTGTGTGTGTGTGTGTTTAGGTTTCTCTTTGTGTAGCATGCAGAGTACTTGCGTGTATTATAAGGTAGGGGTGCAGGCACTATGTAGGCACCAGCTCAATTTCTCCAAGTCCAATGAACTGTATAGGTGTTGTCTTTAGCAATTAAACCCTGCTTGCAGTTTATGGAGAGCAACTTATAGTCTTGGCAACAGCCTGAAGATTCCCACGGTGTACCTTTGGCTAACAACTCATGTAGATGCAATCTAATCCTGGTACTGGAAGTGTGTTTGCTTACAAAGGTTGGTCAGTTAGGACTCTGAATCCCCATTATTTGATAGTTTCATTTAGATGACTAAATGAAAGTGAGACACTGTAGCCCCACCTCCTAGGAGCCCCTACAGGTGTGCCTGGCCACGCCCATGAGGGGGTGGTCAGGGGAGGTCGAGGATGACACGGGGGCAATTCTTAAGGGGCTGCAGACACATGGAGACCCATTTTAGCTGGCCTCCCTAGCTTGCTGCCTCTGGGCATGCTCTGGCCTGTGCTTGGCCGGTATTACTTGAATAAAGATATCTCATTATACATTGTGCACAATGTGGAGCACGAACCCACCACCCTGGGATTAAGAGTCCCATGCTCTACCAACTGAACAGGAAAACTCACCTCCAGAAGTCAAAGGACACTGCATGGGTAGATACTTAAAGAAAAGAAGGTGGCTATAATCATCAAACAAAAGGAACATGCCACATGGTAAACTTTACAGTTGTCTCTCAAAAAACTCTATTTCTCTTCATTTCCTAGTCCCCATTCAATTAAATGAATGCTGGATTTAGAGTTGGATTTGGCTTTCCTCCCCTAAAATCCAAGCATGTTTTTTAACTAAATTTTAGAGTTTCTGTATTATATCAAGAAGCCAATTGATGTAATACAGAATAAATGAAGAATTTGAGGACTATCTTTTGTCTTTTCTTGGCTCTTTCTTTCAAGGTCTACACCCTCTCATAATTGTCATTTTCCCATTGTTGCCTTTCCCAGCATACATACATATGCAAGCAAACATTTCTCTGCTAAAACTTATATTTGAGTCCCATACAGCCAATGAAGACGCACTTGACGACAATCCCTGGATGCTCCAGAAAAGGAATTGGGTCATACCTCTTTGACTGCACTGGATCCAACTTACTCCGTTTCAACTGACACTCTGACCAGAGCTTTGAGTACTGACTTCAATCAAGTTGAGGATTTTAACCTAGATCTTCAATCAAGCAAATTCAATCTAACATGGACTGGAGATAACCCATTAGAGACTTTCACTATACTAAGATTTTTCCCCCACAAGACCCCTCAAAGCTGCCATCATCCTGTTTCAGCAGGAAGCCACTTAGAAGATGCTACCCCCCTGTTCCCCATTATTGTATATTAGGGTAGTGTAAGCCTAGTTAGGAATAACTTTCTTATTGTTTAGAGTTGGGATTTGAGGGAGGTGTTGAAGTTAGACACCCTTTCCACATGACTTTAGGGCTTAGCTGGAATAGATATAGTTAGAATGTGCAATAGCAGATTATTGTATCTTCTTGTATTTCACCTTTATGATTGTTAATTTTGGATGTTTTACACTATTAAGTTTTAATCTTCTTTTAGACTAAAAGGGGAATTGTAGGGAGACACTGTAGCCACGCCTCCTAGGACCCCCTACAGGTGTGCCTGGCCATGCCCATGTGGGTGTGGTCAGGGGAGTTTGAGGATGACACGGGGGCAATTCTTTTTTTTTTTATGGTGTCCTGAACTGGCTTCTCTCTCTTTTTTTTTCTAATTTTATTTTATTAGTTCAAATTAGGAACAAGCTTGCTTCAGATGTCAATCCCTTCTCCCTCTCCCTCCCCGCCCCCCCAACATTCCACCTGCCCCTAGCCATCCCCCCTCTACTCCCCAGGCAGGGTAAGGCCCTCAAAAGGGGCTCCCCAAAGTCTACCATATCATTCTGGGCCAGGCCTAGGCCCTTCCAAATATGGAATGCTTCACAAATTTTCGTGTCATCCTTTCGCAGGGGCCATGCTATTCTTCTCTGTATGGTTCCAATTTTTAGTATATGTGCCGCCGAAGCGAGCACTTCGGGAACAATTCTTAAGGGGCTGCAGACACGTGGAGACCCCTTCTAGCTGGCCTCCCTAGCTTGGGCACGCTCTGGCTTGTGCTTGGCCAGTATTACTTGAATAAAGGTATCTCGTTATACCTTTGTGTGTGTGTGTGTGTGTGTGTGTGTGTGTGTGTGTGTGTGTGTGTACACACACACACACACACAAACATATATATATATATATATATATATATATATATGAAAATTTCTACTATGTTTTGTTTCCATACTACCTCTCAAATGTCCCCTCCCTGTATTTCCTCCCACAACTTCCTCCTCATCCCAACTTGATCATCCCATTCTAGCACCCATCCAACTATCTATTCTGTTTCCCTTTCCTGATGAAACATATCTGTTCCCTATAGTCCCTTATATTTTATTTTGTTATAGGTCTAAAAATGAATAAAATGCAACCTAACCACTAGGGTAAAGGTTAACAACTAAGCTGTTATTTATGGCTGCTAGAAGTTGGAAAATCAGTTTTCTCTAATACAGTGAAACTGGGAACATAAACCCCTCTAGGACAAGCTTTATGTTCAGGAGTAGTTGATCAACATATAAATAACTCCACAGTTTGTGTGTGTGTGTGTGTTTTTACTAGTTTACATTTTGATGCTTTTTTATTTGGGGGGGGGTCTTGTTTTATTTTATTTTCCTGGTTTTAGGGGGTTTGTTGTATTGAGTTTTGGGGATTATTTTGAGAAAAAAAAATAAAATTGGGTGAGTGGGAAGGGAGAGAGGACCTAGAAGAATTTAGGGGAGGGGAAGAATAAAATTGAATATATTTAAGTTTAAAAACTGTTTTAAAATTTAAAAAATAACCAAAGGTGTTCTATAAACACACAGGTCCTATTCACAATCCAGTTTAATTAAATTATAAGCTTCTGGGAGGCTAAAAGTCAGTCACTATTTTTCTTTAAAATTCCAAATGTACTGACAACTAATCCCTTAAACTAGAAAAAAGTTTGTGATACTAGTTAAAATTGTTAGAGGTCTGTTCATAAGTTTTCACTGATACAGTAAAAATCCTGTTAAAATTCTCCAAAAGTGAATTTGAACTGTGCCATATGAAGAGAATAATACTCTTGAGTAGACCAGTTATTATGTTAATTACTATGCTAGAAGGGACAGAAGATGACTAAAGAAAAAGAAATATAGTCTATTGTCATTTAAAGATGCGTGATTGTATCTATCAATCTCTATACAATTAATAAAATATGCTTCCAACCTCCCTGAAAAGAAAAAGAAAAAATCAGCATGATTTCAACATTGTGTGTGATGTTTATGTCTATCTATCTATCTATCTATCTATCTATCTATCTATCTATCCATCCATCATCCATCTATCATTCATCTATGTGTGTGCATGGGTATAATTGTATATAATATATTTATGTGTATATATGTACAAACATACACATGCACAGAGGTACATGGAAACAAAATATGCACATATACTTGCATTAACATACACATACACAAATGAACTACCAAGATTGCCCCAACTATAACATTTTTACATACAGTTCTGCACCCAGTCCAAGAGGCACACAGCATAACTGGAATATTAAAGTAGGTAATATAGATGGAATATCTATTTGTATCAAATTGATCAAAATTAGAAATTTGATATCCCATTCATCATAATTTATTTTTCATATACATGGTATCAGCTGAGTAACATCCTTAAGTTTGTGCATTTTCTTTATAGACTAATCCATATTATTCTGGAAATTATATTTAGCAACAAACTGTGTGGATCTTATATCACTGAAATATTTAAGTATAAACTTATACTCCTATTAATCTTTAAGTTTAAGTAGTTTCCTGGGCTTTTTTATACCTTCTATGAGAGTACAAAAGTTCTCAAACCATAGGGACAAGAGTGTAGACATTAGCACTGCTGTGTCTACTGTGGTATTCATCCTTTCAGTTTGATTGAGTATTCCATGAAGCCTTTCTGTCCCCGCTAGTTCTCATTCAGCTGAAGGACACAAAGATGAGACTCTCATTTCTGGTTCCTAGAGAGGAGAGATTTGCTAAGAGGTCTTTTCACATGAATCACATAGTTTCAGGTTGTAGATGGAGGAGAAATTGCAGTGTAATGATTTTAGCAGGATGCCAACATACTAAGCACTGGAAAGAAGAAAACTCATTTCATATATTTAGACCAGAGTGTTAGGGATTCCTAACCACGCTTATGGGTCTGTGGAAACAGGGAGATAATAATAAGCTTATTCATCTGTGGGTGTATCAGTTAACCATGCTGGCAGTTTTCTTCTTTCCCTAATATAATAGAATAACTGTTTCCACTAATTCAGATACTGTGCTTGTACAGAATTGGATTGCTTGAGGAAGTTAGTAAGCCTATGCTTGATGCTATTTTCTTTGATTGTGTGTGTGTGTGTGTGTGTGTGTGTGTGTGTGTGTGTGTGTGTGTGTGTGTGTGTAGTTTCATCAAGGAGCCAAATAGTGAAGAATTTGATTAGTTGCTGAAATCCATTGTTCGTCTTTCTGATGCAGATGAAACATTTTCTTTTAAAGGAGCAACTCTGTGAAGCAAAAGGCAGATTTATGGTGGTAAAATTAGTGACATCATTGAAACACGGTGTCACATTTCCTGTCCCAAGGGTCTAGGGATTCAGTGGTTGTCTGGAATTTCATGATGGTGGCTACACAGACAGAGCAGTGTGCTGATACGTATTTTAGTCTTGCACTTATCGTACATTGTTTGAAAATGCTATGCTTACATTGATAAGAAAAATAATTAAGATAAGCTTCCTTGAAATAGAGATATTTTCAGACTCTGCTTCTTCTGACTCATGATATAACTCCTCAAATCCCTGTTGTATTTCAGGTTAATTTAGATTTGTGGTGTTGGAGGAATGGTTCAATATTCACCTACAAAGTGTTGGTATAGAGAAGAGTTTGATAGCAGACAAGCAATTACATTGGGCTTCAACTCCTTAGTCCTCTTCAGCAGGAAAGAAGAAAAAATCACTCTCTCTTTTACTGTGGATTTACAGATTAGTGCTTTTAGTTTATATTTTTCAATAAGAAGTCTTCCATATAACTTTTTAAATAGCATTCTATGGGTTAAAACATAGTATCATAAAATACACTGTTTCATTCAAATTCACATACATACATATGTACTCACACACCATCAAACATACATACATTTACACATACCCACACTTTCACTCACACAAATTTGATCTTTTGCTAAACAAAGTTGAAGTGCTACATTTGATAATTTCTGAGAGACTAACCACAGTTACTATCAATAAACACAATAGCTTTTGAAAAAAGTAGAATGAAGTGAAAAACCCCTGAGAATATGAATGTATAAAGGAGACTGATAAGATGAACTTCTCTTTCAGATTATAAGATGATCAACATTCCTCTTCTCTTTCCCTATCTCAAGCCCTCTCACATACCTCTTCTTGTTCTCATCAAAATTCATGGTGTCCTTTTTATTTAAATATATATTACAATATGCAATTGTTAATTGTTAACATTTTAACATATAGTTGTTAATATTTATTTTCAGATTCCTAAATATAACATGCTCAGTCCATTTAATTTTACTTGTATGAAAGTTGTACATTTTAAGGTAAATTCTGGTAGTAAATGTCTATTTGTTTTCTGTGATTTTTTGTTTGTTTGTTTTGGAAAATGTTAGCATTTAATTAACCTTCCTGGCCTTCCAAGACACAGGCACCTCCAACACCCTTTATCTTCTTTTCAGCTCTTCTGCTGAAAAATTTGGTTTTCACAACGACAGGCTGCTTAGGGAGCTTTTCCTTGCCCAGAACTTTGTAGTAAGCTGATCGCACATTAATGATGGGAGCAGCTCCAGTCTTGTTCTTGGCAGCATTGACCCGTGTCTGCTCACTGACCAGTGTCCACAGCTTATCCAGGTTGACAGTCAGTCAGAAGCTCTGGTTTCTCTTTAAGTAGTAACGCCTCACTCCAACTATCCCAAAGTAACCTGGATGGTATTTGTCGAGGTTGATCCCATGGTGATGCATGCCTCCAGCATTCCCATGGGCTCCTGGATGCCTGCGGTGTTTACCAATACGACCTTAGCCACGGCTCATGTGGCCCTGGAGTTTCCAGGACTTCCTCAGTCTGGATGACATGGTGGCAGCAGAAAGGAAAGAGCATACATGTCTATTTGTATAATAACCTTGACAATAGTATTCTAACACACTTCTTATGACAATGAAAATTGTTTTAAAGTATTGAGTAGCAATCTCAACATTTCTAGGGCTTCAATAGCTGATGTTGTTATATACATAAAAAATGTCAAGGTCTACAATTTGGGGAATTGATTAAAAAGAGGGTGAATTGTAAAGAAAGCATAGTAAATGAAAGTATCTATTCTCAAGGAAATAAAGAACAAAGATATCCAGGGGCTTGTCCAAAGATGCACAGTCAATAAAAATGTCACGATAAAACATGAAGCAAGATGTTGAGTTACAACCTAGCAAACCTTCATTATGTACTGGAATGTCAACAAAGCCATTAGTAAGAATTATGTGCGGGCAGAAGAGATGGCTAGGAGTTAAGAGCACTAGCTGTTCTTTAGAGAGTTCAGGTTCCAGCTCCCATGTTGGGCAGCTGACAACCTGACATAGCTCCACTTTCAGGGGCTTTGACACCCTCTTCTGCCATTTTTGGGTACCTGATTGAACATGCTAGATAATCTTCAAAGCTGCTTATGCAAATCAAGTAAAAAGTAAATCTCTAAAATCTAAGAAATATGAATATATTTATATATGCCATATATTTACAATAAAATGTTATTTTCCTTAAAAATCTCACTTATTTAAAATATTTGCAATAAGGTTAACATGAATTTTTGAGTCCAAAAATCTTTGCATATCCTTTCATCCTATGTGCTTTAATTCCATTTATCTCTGAGCTATTATCATTCTGGCATCTCAACACTGTAACCACAACAACAACCTGTTCACTGATGCTTCCAGACTCACTATGGACTTGGAAGATCCATTTTCTGAAAATAGCTGCTTTTCCTCAGTCAAGTTCCTGTACCTGTCATTTAGCCATCCCTAGTAGCAATATGTTTAACATTATAACATCAAGCATAACTTCTTTTTCTTAAATGATGTATTATTGAAAAAAGTCTTTATATTGAAAGAATTTTCTGTTTGTCATTGAGATATTCAAAGCAATATTTGATATCCGTTGCAGAGATATCACACTGAGAATTTCACCTTAAAGGTTAATAACTAGGCGAGGAGAAGATTATTGGTAAGTATATAAGATAAAAATCAGGAATATATGGGAGCCATTCACTCTAGCCCACTATGAGGAGAAGCTAAATTACATTATAAATGAAAGCAACACCTATTGTTGCTATTTCCATATTTATAGATAAGAATGAGTAGTGAAGAAAGCATAGAGCTGACCAGTCAAGTTGAAGGTGGGTTGGGAAATTAAATAATGTAAAAACTGCAAGATTCTTATGTTAAAGCATACACGGGTTTGATAAACCAGGCAGGGTATTTATAACATTGCTTCTCATGTCTTAGTAACAAGGGACATTAAACTATGCTGCTAAAATGCTACAAGCAACATTACCTGTTTCCAACTGCACTGTCTCATTCTTCCATGCATGGTCTGTACACTATGCACCAACCCAAGTGAATTGATGCTCTCTGCCAATCGGATTCAGTGACATAGGGGAATTCCAGCAGAACTCTAAGGAACAATGGCTTTTACGTCTTATCACCTGCAATGCTTACACCATGATTGACAGTCAGCAGCTGCATTGGTATCCCAGCATGAGAATGGTCAGGAAGAAAGTGAAATGTGCAATGACTGTAATGCCATGAGTAAAATGCCACCTGACAGGCTCCTTTCTTTCAGTAAGATGAAAACATCCTTGCTACATTTTGAGATTCTGTTACATTAAACCAAATGCAATCCTGATTGACAGATATTGGAGTAAAAATAGGGTTGAGAGATCACTTTCATGTTTGAGAGATAAAATGAGCAAGATTGAAAACAGCACCCATGTCTACATATCATGAGTTATTATCACATGACACATGTGAATCAGTGCACAAGTTAAGCAGGGCCAGTGAGACAGCTCAGTGTATACACATGCTTGCTTCCTAATCTGACAGCAGCAGTCTGATGGCTGGGATTTAGAAAGTGTATGGAGAGAACCAACCCCAGAAAGTTGGCCTCTCACTTTTACACATTTTGTGATGTGCATGCACAGACACACACACTTCTGTGCACACCCCTCAACACACTGACATACATATGTAATAAATACGATATTTCAAGTTAAGGCAGAGACCTGTGAACTATTCCCTTTGAGGTCCCTCTGAGAATGTCTCTTCACCTACATATACAAAGGACTCATGTTATCTCAGAGCTTTCTCTGATATTCGTAGAGTCGGTCTGTATGTGCCCTGCCCAAGCTTACTCAGGTTTTTGCTCTTTATTAGCCAATGGTCATTAATTTGGTGAAATCTCCTAAGGGTGCAATATTCAGAAGTGAGTAGCTAATCACATGGAGGGAAGAATTCTTCTTCCATGAACCTCATCATGTAACAAAAATCTCAGTTGTGTCCCAACCATGTGAAACCACACTCTCTCAAATCAATTTTCCACACATTTCCCCTCCTGTCCATTCATTCTTCGTGCAGATGACTGGCTAGAGTACTGCCTTGCTTTCCACAGCATCGAGCCATTCATTGGCTCATTGTCAACTCTCTTGTTTGATAACACTTGCTATTTATTGTGAGGATTCTCCCTTCCTTTGATTTCTTCAAAACTGATGCACTTTAGTTTATTAAAGAATGGAGAAGTTTTTTTTTTGAGCAGTAATTTAGCCCCGAGATAGATAGCCTTTGTAATTAACCTGGAAGCTGTTTAGTAGAGTAGGGGAAATGACCTCACCTGGCCATGGGTACATGACCTAGAAGGCAGGATCCTGTGGAGAATTTGGGACCATCTAAACTATGGTTTAGTTAATTGATTATTCTGTCTAATTTGGAACATTCTCATAGTTTTTCAGGAGATGATGCTTTGCTTCTGTCCTGGGGAAGGAATCCACAATTCATTTGATACCCAGGAAATATTTCTTGTTGAAGAAATTGAATGAATTTATTAATTGGTTTATGAATGAATGAATTCCTGTGTATGCTACCAAACTGAAATAGAGACAATGGTATCTTTTCATTTATCAGGGTATGTTTTTAGCTGTTTGGAGAACTGAGCAAAGAGCCTTTCCAGATCTCTCTGACTTATTTAATATCTACCAAATGTGCCATGTACAGTGATCATTAAACTAAAAGACCTGTAATTAAAACAAACACCCACCGTCTCTCATTTTTGTGTTAGAAAAACATTTACTGCATGGCAATGGCTTTACCCTTTCCTTGAAATTGCTCTCTTTTCTACAGTAGTAATGTCAGTTCCTATCTCTATGCATGGGGGTACCTCAAGTATGTAGAGATGTGGGGTGCATATGTTGTGGTGACTGTTTATACTATCGAAGTACTACTTTAGCTGGTTAAATTGAAAATGGTGTTGTTAAATGGGTGTTTTAATTTTCTTTATAAAATGAAATTTGTAAGAGGCCCATAGGGAGCTACCCTGGTGAATGACTGTTGTTGCCTCCAAGCCTCCTCCAGGTGAAAGGATGGTGGATGGACCGATACTCAGTAGGTGGGGGTGTCTTAGTTCAGTGCACATGCAGTCTGAGAGATGCAGTTTTGCTGGAAACTGAGGCTATGGTAAGTCCTCTCCTGTGGATAATGAGTGCAGTAAGTGCATGTGGGTGCGGCAGCACTGCAGAGGCAGAACTGGGGAAGACTTGGAGATGCTAAGGATATATGGAGAAGACGCTTGTGAGATTTCAGCAACTATGATAGCCATGCATCTGTGACCACAAGAGGAAATTACATTGGCCACAGCAGCAGCCAGGAAAAAAATATGTGAGGTAGTGAGGCATCATGACAATGTGATAGCAGACTTTGGGCTGTTTCTTTAAAGATTGACAGGCCTAATGTCCAGAGCACAAAGATTTATTCCTGATTCTCATCATTGATTCATGCTCCTCAGGCAAAACCTAACATATGGGCACATCTATAAATATATACTTGCAAATAAAAAGTAATTTCTCAGAGCTTTGTCTACATACAAATGCAATTGAGATATAATCAATTAAAATGTTATATAATGTGCAATTATATAACATATACTTAGTATGGGTTGTGTGTGGAGGAATGCTTGCATGTGTAGGGAAACACAGGCATATGTGTGTGCCTAGCATTACATGTGTTCTAGGGATCTGAATCTGGTCTTCATACTTGCATGGCAAGTGCCTTACTAACTAAGCCATCTCTCCAGCCTGTAGAAAAAAAAAGATTTTTAAAGCCAAAATATGAGTACTCAAAATACTTGTATCAGTGAGTCAAAGACATATTTAAAGTCTGATTTTATGGATAATTATCTCATTTCTGTGCTGTTTTGTGGGCATTGATAGTCACTTTAGTTGACACACATCTCATTTGTACATTAGAGAAGTAAACATGGCAAACACATTATTGAATCTCCTAGAATGAAATTCATTGTGTTTCCATAGCCTCGGGAGCACCGAGTTTGAAGTATCTACGCCATCTGGAACAAATGGCTTAACTTCCAGCTGTATTCACTTAGCTCTTCATCTTGTCTAAGTGGAAAAGCTGAGGATATACACAAGTGCTTCTTTTGGATAGAACATTAGCTGGGGGTTTAATCTGTGCTTTATATATGCTACACAGGAAGCCTAGGCTTGGGGCTAAGGCATTTCCCCCATGTCCAAAGTAATCATTTCTCATTTTTTCACAGCAGGACTACTCAAATTTTCAGGCCAACTATGGCCATCCCTCTCAGAGGGGATTACATTTTGATGCGGCTTCAGAATTTCTGAAATGCTTTGATCTTTCAAAATCTATGGTAGAATAGAACTGCAAAGTAAGGCTATGTGGATTAGTATAAGAAGACTTGTAAAGGAAGAGCAGCGATGGGAAAATAATGCCAACTCTGCTACTCATAGCTTTGTCCAACAATTTGACATAAAGACTGCTTTCTTTATCTTGGACATGACAGAATTATGACTTGGGAGATAGGCACTATGCCCACATTGCTTGCTTTTAATTCACAGGAAGATGCTGAATCATTTAGGAATATCTTTGTCTTCTGTACTTCACTCAGCTACTTTCTGAAAGGGAGCAATATTAATCCTTATTCCATAGGAATGCTTTGATGGCTACAAGGATATCTAATGAGATCCATTTGGAAGAATGACTAGTTTTGAGAAAGTAGATATTTTTGGCATTATGAGAAAATCTCTATTTGAGGGATTAAAATGTCATATTTTACTCTAATTTATAATTTTATATCTTACAATTATTCCAACAGAGTTTTAATACATACTCCTCAACTAAAACCAAAACTACAGAAAATAAAAACTTGTAACTTTTACAGATATTTGCTGTGATTTATATTATTTGTTAAACAAAATACTAAATAACTGTGACCATTCTTACATAAATCAACTAAAAGTTTCAACTTATAAGGGAGAACCATGGAAAATTCACAGTGCTGTGTGTGTATGTGTGTATGCTTGTCTGTGTTTGAGTGTGTGTGTCTTTGTATGTGATAGGTTTAAGTGTGGAGACATATGAAAAGGGTGGGTAGAGTAGATAAGAGTATTGAGAGATAAACAATGAACAATAAAGTATTTGGAAAAACCATAAGGAAACCTATATTGGATTAAATTTTAAGGTCACCACACAGGAAAAAGGAAGAGTTCAAAATCAAAATTAACCTTTATGAAACTGAAGGTAGCCTCTTAAACAGTCAGTTTTGAAGAGCCAGCATATTTTACTTTATTAAATACTGTGTTTTCACTTTTAAGCATGAAGTGAAGGGGGGATTTTACATGTTGAAAATTGGTTGCTTATTTCATTCTGCATTCTGGCATTTGTCCATTTCTAAGAGCAAATATAATATTTCCTAAACCCCTTTTCTTCTTAATTTTTGAGCTCCAATTGGCTACCCTCATTTCACTGATACTTGAACCTAATAATAATAGCATTATTAACAATAACATTTAGTAGTGTCTATAGAAATACATGATGAAACGTTGGGGAGATAGTCAGTGGGCATACAATATTCCGACTTCTGTCTGTATGGTTAGTATCCATAGAAGGAAGATGGGTGCACCCTTGAGCCTTAGTAGTAGGAGTCAGAAACAAGTAATTCCTGGGTTTTACTGCCCAGCCTGCCAAAAAAAAACAGAAAAAAACAAAAACAAAAACAAAAACAAACCAGTGAACTCTGATTCAGTAGGAGGCACTGTCTCAAAAAATAAATGTAGACAGTGATAGAGAAGGATGATCTGATGTGAACCTCTGCCTTCAACAAGTTAACATTGCACATAGATGCACACATACACACACCACACACAACACAATGAAAAGTAAAGAAAAGGTATAGCTGTATACATGCAGTGAAGTTGGCCTTCATATAAATATTGCATCGTTATGAATTTTGTATTGGTGAGCTCTGATTGCTCACGTGATATGGGTGTGGGATGCTGTCTCCCATTTGTTGTGGATCTTTTGACAATTTCATGTTTTATTTACCAGCGTCCATTTGTGTGTGCTGGCTCAGCTTCTGCAGCACAGGTGGCTGATTGAAACAGCAATTAGCTGATGGTATTGCTGTTTGAGTGTGTGTAAAGAAATTTTATGACCATATCCAAATGCAGACATCAAAACTGTGCCTAAAGATGTCTGACAGAAGACTCCCTGAAAATGTAAACGGTGGTTTTTCAAACCTCTGAGGCTTATAAATAAACATATGAAATGCACATATTGTGCTTATGTTTTGCATGATATACTTTACAAAAAAGGAATTTTTAAACTGAAGAATTTCATCATTGATATAGAAAAAAATGGGTCCTTAAGGGAATTTCATAAAATTTCATTCATGAACTCTCCAGGCAGAGACTGAATGAATGCCTAGTCTGCTACTTACTGAGTAAGTTACAAAGAGATTAAGAGAAACTCAGAAGGTTATTGTCTTCAAACAACATTTGATATGTAGAAGTCTATTAAGGATATCTGAAAACAAAAATGAAAATATCATTAAAAAGCAAAACTAAAATATCTGTTAAAATAGCTCATTTTATGAATGATGAAAGTAATCTCTGCTTGTTCTCTGTTCCTTTTATCTGAATAGGGCTGATACTACAACCCTTTAATATATATATATATATATATATATATATATATATATATATATATACATTTTTATTTAAATTAGAAACAATTTTATTTTATATATCAATCCCTGTTCCCTCTCCCATCTTCACACTACCCCACGAACCCCCCCATTCACTCCCCAGGGAGGGTGAGGCCTTCCATGGGGGAACATCAAAGTCTGTCATGTCATTTAGGGCAGGGCCTAGGCCCAGGCCCCCTGAATGTGGGTGTCAGTTAAGGAGGCCTGGACAGTTTTGGGAACTCTAGCTGTGGAACCAGTATATCCCCAGTGCACGATTGGACTTTGGGAGCCCATTCCCCATGGAGGGATACCACAAAATTTTAAAAAAGGACAATTGTTTGAATCAAGACCTAATAATACTAAACTCAAAACTCATCCAGAGGCATGCAATACAACCCAATTGGTAGAGTGTTTGCCTGGCATAGAAGAAGCACTATTACATATTACATATCTGTAATTTTGTCACTCTGGAAGTAAAGGCAGGAGATTAGACATTCAAAAGTTCCACCTCAAAGTCAATTTGTTTTATATCTTTTCTCAAAACAAGCTAACAGAAAGAACCTCATTGAATTAAATAACCAAAACTTTCAAACATGATAGAATCAGTATAATCCTACTTTTTAAAACTTTATTTACCATTTCCTCATATATGTAAACTGATAGTTTTAGTTGTAGGAACATTCACTTGTATGTGTATGAACTCAACATTTGGAAAAATGCAAGCATTTATATCAATTGATTTGATTCTAATAAAAACAGTAAATATGTGTTATTGTGACGATGAGAAAGTTAAATAATTTTTTGCTATGGTGTAATTCGAATTCCCTGAAGCTAGTCCTAAAGAAACTGTGAATGCTGTGATATCCGGAGCACAGGAGTTGTTATGATTAAACATCTCACCAGCATGCAGCTGCACACAATTATTTGAAAGGGGAAATAATGTAGGACTCCTGTTCAGATTGGGATAATGTGGTCACTGTATTTGAAGTAAAGAGATCTCAAGTAGAAGAAGCTAAAGAGGTAAAGAGACCAGAAAATTAGAGAACTGAACAGAACAAAGAGCAAGTTACATCATAAAGACACTTTTAGAGGATTTCAGTGTGAAAATTTAATGTTCAGATGCTAAAGAAAGTTCTCTCTGTTGAGAGACAAACATGTCCTCACAATTTAATCTTCAAGAAGCTGTGTCAGTTTTAAACACCATCCTAATCCTTAGTTAGTAATATAATTCTATATATTTTCCTTTTCAAAAAGAGTGGGAAAGAACCTGACTTGGTAGTGGCACATGCTAATAATCCCAGCACCTGGGAGGTGGAGGCAGGTGGATCTCTGTGAGTTCAAGGCCACTCTGATCTACAAAGCAAGCTAGGGTTATTACACAAAAAACTAAAACAGTAATAGTTTTAGATGGAAAGGATAGTCATGTTTCTCCTTGAATTTATTTACTATATGCTTGCAAGCAGATGGGAAGCTTGGTTTCCTTAAAGACAGTTATCATATGACTTTAAACTGACACATGAATGGGTTGAGAATACTATCATCTGTCACTTAAGTTTAATTAAAAACATTAAGTTTTTAAATTATAATTTATTCTTTAAAATAATTTTAACTATAAATATAATTGACCATATTCTTCCCTTTCCATGAAGACCTTTTAGATCCTCTTCCCCTCCCTATCCAGCCAACTTTAAGTTCTTTCTCAAAAGCCAAACAAAAAACCTAGTATATGATGAAAAATTCCTCCTCAAAATCAAACAACAAAAACAATGAAAAGAAAACACGCCCCAAAACACAACCGCCACCAAACTGTAACCTAATTAAAACACACATGCACACACAAAAAACCCCAAAACACAAACAAACAAACAAAAAACTGTGGAATCCATTATATGTTGGTCAGCTACTCCTGAACATGAAGTCTGCTCTGGAGTGGTGGAGTGGTGGAGTGGTGGATATATCCAGATTCACTCTATTGGAAACAGCTCTTTCCTCTCTAAGCAAGTATAAATTACATTTCAATTACAACCTTTACCCTAGATGCTAGGAGTTAATTCATTCATTTTTTATAAATATAAACAAATAAAATATAAGGTAAAACAAGAACTATCAATTGAATTCATACAAGACAAACGAACAGAATGAAAAGAGCCCAAAAGAAGGCATAAAAAATAAGAGACCCATTCATTCTCACACTCTGGAATCCCATAAAAACACTGAACTGGAAGCCAGAGTATGAGCATAGAGAAATAGCTCAGTCTATAAGCATCTCCTGTAAAGCATAAGGACCTGAATTCATTTTTCAGCACCACAGCTGAAAGTGGTGCCTGCTGATTCAGATCAGCCTGAAGAAAAAAAGGCAGGTAGGATCCCTGTGGCTCACAGGACAGGCAACTTACCCACATCAGTCAGTGGCTGCTGAACCACAGAGAAACTGTCTTTAAAAACAAGGTATCCGGGTGTTGGTGGCACATGCCTTTAATCCCAGCACTCAGGAGGCAGAGGTAGGCGGAACTCTGTGAGTTCGAGGCTAGCCTGGTCTCCAGAGCATGTGCCATGATAGGCTCCAAAGCTACACAAAACAAAATAAATAAATAAATAAATAAATAAATAAATAAATAAATAAATAATAAAACCAAGGTGAATGGCAGTGTGTGAAGTGTGAAGTTGTTTCCAGCCTCCTTGTCCCAGTGATACATGTGTATTGCACATGCAAAAACATGTTAACCTGAACAAATATGCAGACAGTCACACTAAACAATTCTTAGTGTTACGTTAGATTCTCCATCCCCAAAAAATCATAAGACGACACCAGTTTAAAGAAACCCAGGGGTATTAGCAGTTGCTAGTGCTAGGGCTGAGCAGATACATCTATGGCTGATTTCACCCCCTGTTCATATAATTCTGGGTGCCGCCACACTTAAATGCCTTGCAGACAGGTGTTTTCTGAAAACCAACTATGCTTTGTAGAGTTAAAACATTCCATCATTTTTATGCAAACTTAATAATTTACCCTGCCAATTCAATTTTTTAAGATTTATACATAGTTCGTTATAAAGATGTCAATAAACTCAGTAACTATAATAAATGTATAAAATGTATATACCATTCACCTTCAAGATTTAGTCAGTATTCAAGTAAGGGTCACAGCAATTAGTCAGAATTTACCTCTAGAGAAGTGAGAAAACTTCACACTCTTCTCTAAGACTTTGGTAGTGTTTTGGTTCTAGTGAAGTTCTTAATCAGAACCTTAAGGCTGTTACAACCATCCAGCAGAGACTATTTCTTTACAGTAAAGCCATATAAAATTCATTTCCTAAAAAATTATTTTCCAGTGTGTGGTATCTGTCTCTGTCTGTCTCTGTCTCTGTCTCTTCCTCTCTGTCTCTCTCTCTGTCTCTGTGTGTGTGTGTGTGTGTGTGTGTGTGTGTGTGTGTGTGTGTGTGTGTGTGTGTGTGTGTGTGTGTGTGTGTGTGTGTGTGTGTGTGTGTGTGTGTGTGTGTGTGTGTGTGTGTGTGTGTGTGTGTGTGTGTGTGTGTGTGTGTGTGTGTGTGTGTGTGTGTGTGTGTGTGTGTGTGTGTGTGTGTGTGTGTGTGTGTGTGTGTGTGTGTGTGTGTGTGTGTGTGTGTGTGTGTGTGTGTGTGTGTGTGTGTGTGTGTGTGTGTGTGTGTGTGTGTGTGTGTGTGTGTGTGTGTGTGTGTGTGTGTGTGGTGTGTGTGTGTGGTGTGTGTGTGTGTGTGTGTGTGTATGTGTGTGTGTGTGTGTGTGTGTGTGTGTGTGTGTGTGTGTGTGTGTGTGTGGTGTGTGTGTGTGTGTGTGTGTGTGTGTGTGTGGTGTGTGTGTGTGTGTGTGTGTGGTGTGTGTGTGTGTGTGTGTGTGTGTGAAAACTAAATGTCAATATCACACATATTTTTTGTCTTTCTGAGTTTCCACTTCAATTTTTGAGATTTGGTATGTTTGGAACTCTCCTGTTTAACTGGAATGGTTGACCCCTAGGGTTTTCCTGTGAGCTCATTGGTGCTGGGATCACAATTGTTGTCATGCTACATCTGACCTTTTTCATTGGTGCAAGAAATCCAAATTCAGATATTCATGCTTGCATAACAAGAACTTTAACAATTAAGTCCTCTCTCCAGCCCCTCAAAACAAGTATTTTTTTATTTCTTTTTTCATTTTTATTTATTTATTTTTGTTCTTTAATTACTACTCATATTAAATATCCATCCCCCATTCCCTCGCCCTCCAATCCTCCCATGTTCCCCACCAACGCCCACCCACCCCCCCAACTCCTTCCCAGCAATAGTGAGGCCCTCCATAGGGGACATTCAAAGTTCATCATATCATCTGGGGGAGGGCCTAGGCCCTTCTTGCTGTATCTGGGCTGCAATAATATCCCTCCATAGGGAATGGGCTCCCAAAGTCCATTTGTGCTCTAGGGATAAAGACCGGCTCCACTGTTAGAGGTCCCATAGATTGTCTTGGCCTCCTACCTGGTACTCACGTTCAGAGGGCTTGGTTTGGTCTCAATCTGTTTCCCCAGCTTTATGACTAGTGTCTCCATGCTATCAGGAGGTCCAGTCCACTGTTTCTGCGGGTTTCTCCAGCACCGTCTTGGCTCCTTTGCTCATCCATCCTCCCTCTCCATAGCTGGATTCCAGTAGTGTGGTTCAGTGCTTAGCTGTGGGTACCTGTTTCTGCATCAAACAACTGCTGGATGAAGGCTCTAGGAATGGTAACCAAGGTATACATCAATCTCATTATAGGGGAAGGACATCAATGGCATGCTCTCCACCACTGTCTGTCTTCTTAGTTGGGGTCATCCCTGTGTATCCCCTAACATTGCCCCTGTGCCAGACCTCTCTCCATACCTGTACTGTCTCCCTCTATCAAAGCATCTCCTTTCTTGCTCTCCTCTATTCCTCCCCTGTCTCAGTCCTCTTGTTCTCTTGCTATCTCCCCTTCTTCCCTTTCCACCTCCTTCCTCTTCACCCCTCAGGCTCCTATTTTGGTCAGAGGTTCTTGTCCCAATTCCCTTCTTCAAGGAACTATGCATTCTTCTCTTGGGCTCCTCCTTGTTCCCTAGCTCTTCTGGCAGTGTGGATTGTAGACTGGTAATGCTTTGCTCTATGTCTAAAAATCAAAAACGAGTGAGTATATACCATGTTTATCTTTTTGTGATTGGGTTACCTCACTCAGGATGGTTTCTTCTAGTTCCATCCATTTTCTGGCAGATTTCAAGATTCCATTGTTTTTTTTTTTTTGTTTATTTTTTTTTTTCTGCTGAGTAGTACTCCATTGTGTAAATGTACCACATTTTCTCTATCAATTCTTCAGTTGAAGGACATCTAGGTTGCTTCCAGTTTCTGGATATTCAAATAGTGCTGCTATGAACATCGTTGAACATGTCGTTATTGTATGAGTGTTCATTCTTCAAGTATATGCCTAAGAGAGGAATTGCTGGATCTTGAGTTAGACAGATCCCATTTTACCGAGAAACCACCATACTGATTTCCAAAGTGGTTGTACAAGTTTGCAATCCCACCAGCAATGGAGGAGAGTTCCTCTTTCTCCACATGCTCTCCAGCATAGATTGTCATTGGTGTTACTGATTTTAGCCATTCTGACAGGAGTAAGATGGTATCGCAGAGTTGTTTTGAGTTGCATTTCCCTGATGGCTAAGGATGTTGAGCACTTTCTCAAGAGTCTTTCAGCCATTTTGGATTCCTCTGTTGAGAATTCTCTATTTAGTTCTGCACTCCACCTTTTAATTGCATTGTTTGGTATTTTGGTGGCTAGCTTCTTGAGTTCATTGTGTACTTTGGTGATCAGATCTGTCATATGTGGGTTTGGTGAATAACATTTCCCACTCTGTGGGCTGGCGTTTTGTCTTCCTGACTGTGTCCTTTGCATTTAGAAGCTTCTCAGTTTCAGGAGGTCCCATTTATTAATTGTTGATCAAAACATGTATTTTAAAGACACATTAGTGAATGGTACAGAGGCTGTTATAGGGCGAGATATTACTAGGTACCTGTGGCGCTGACCACACCTGTTTGGGCCTAGCAACAAGTGCGTAAGGGCCTGTGGGATACAGGCCTGAGGAGAGATAGGCAAGCTTTCTCTCTTGGGTTCTGGCATTGGTCAGATCTCTGAGGGCATCTGAGATTGGATACTTGGATCACTGACCCTGGATTATTGGTTTCTCATGTAAGTGATTTCTCCCCAATAAAATTAACCTGTCCGAACCCTATCCCATGTATGGTAATCATCTTCTAACAGACTGTAACCTCATTTGACTAGCTTTGGAGATGATTGGCACTCATTTCCCAGTACTTCAAAAAAGTAAATCATACATACATATTATTCCTACTTTAAAACCAAGTACTATTTTGTAATTTCAATATTCATTTCTATAGGCAATAGCATAAGAGTACTCAATTAATTTTAAATATTGGTGTATGAGTGGAATAAAAAATGGCCATATGGGCCTGTGTATTCCAACTTTTAATGTTATGACTATATAAGAAGCTCATTATAAAATATACTAAAGGATAATAATAATTCATGATAAAATTTTTCGTCATTTAAGTTCCTAAATCTAGTGTAGTATAGTTTTTTTATTTGTATGAGTGTTCAGTCTATTTAATACTCCTTCATAATTGTCATTAACAGCTAAAAATCAGACATTTTACATTTTTTCTGTAAATGTATAATGGAAGAATATTCATGCCTAGAAAGAATATAACAAAGTTTATTAAAAATTGAGATATCTCTGTCTAGTGAGTCAGCTAAAGTCAGCACAGCGTGTTCTTTCTGTAGTCTCTCTTCTCATGGACTACTTTCTTGGCTACAGCACATGAAAACTTATTGTTTAATAACAGCTAAACATTTTAACACTGCAATCTATTTATTGATTCCACTTATTTACTAACTTTAGAAATGGATACTGAATACGGAAAAGGAACTATGCATCTCCTAGCTCCATTTCTTATATCTAAACACCTACACTGGGATACAGTTCTAAAATTACTACATTTTTGTTTTAGTTTCTTGGTTATATAAACATTTTAAAACATAATATAATATAATGACTTTGTCTTTATATGTTTTTATGTGTTTTATGTATTTATCCATACCATGAAATAATTTGACCTATCTTAAAAGTAACACGCAATTATCAACTTCTGACACAATGCTAAGTGCCTAGCACTGATTTATACAATTCTTGCTTGTCTTTATGGCCAGAATATTGTCTCTGTAGAAATAGGATTAACTGATGTTGATAACCTTCTAACATGCTCAGGTTTGTGACATTTCTATGACTCGTCTGTAGCTAAAATCCATTTGTAAGAAAATATCAGCTAAAATCCACACTGAGAATATGTAACAAAATATGAGTTAAATTCTATTCTAACATATCAATATATTCAAATATGAAATGACTCAAAAACTGTTTCAAATTAAGGAAAATTAGACAGGTCAGACAACCTAATGAAATCAATTAGATTGGCTGTGTGTGTATGTGTGTGTGTTTAGTGACATTATAGGGGCAATTGATAAAATACGTAACAAGTCTGCCTGAAAAAGGCTGGCATTACACCAACACTGATTTTCTGAGTTTATTCCATTATACTTTTGTAAGTGAATGTTTTGTTTCCAGGTAAAAGATATTTATGTTGGACAGTGGGGATATTTTATAAGCAACATTCTTTCAAAATTATTCTAAAAATAAAATATGTTCTTGGGTGCAAAACAAGAGGAACGTAGAGCTAAAACAAAGGCTCTGTAAGAGCATATGGTGATCCCAGAGGAAATCTCTTATATTCCCCTTGAAACATTTCTACAAATATAAAAGACACTAAGAAGTCAGGCACAGTGGTGGGGCTGTAATCCTAGTACTTGGGAGGCCAAGCAGGCTATCAATACCAGTATGATGCTAGCCTGGGTGACATAGTAATTTGTAAGACAATCTAAGATACAGAATAAGACTTGCCTAAAGCCCAATCAAATAAGTAAATTAAGTATATTGATAAAGTTATAACAAACTAAAAGCAAATAAAATAAATACAGCATTTAGCATATCATTTATATATACATTAACATTTTTCTACACTTGGGAAGCAATTTTTCTCAATAATCATATAAAGTTAAGTAAACATTTCATCTTAAGAAATAGGTTTATGAACAAGTTTAATTTCTTTTGTTGAGATCACCTACTTTTTAGCTTCCTTTGCAAGAGAGGTTGATTAGCTGCACCTGTGTAAAACCTTGGACAGGATATACTGTCCAAAGTTACTATGCCTTGGCTATTCCTCTAAAATTCCACAAGAGTGATACATGTTTGGTGAGATATTGTTCATTATGAATACATTTTGAAATATAAAAAAATTGAAAGACCAGTGCTGCACCAAACCCTCTGAATGTGGGTGCCAGTTAGGATGCCTGGGCAGGCTATGGGACCTCTAACAGTGGATCCAGTATTTATCTCTAGTGTACAAATGGACTTTGGGAGCCCATTCCATATGGAGGGATACTATTTCAGCCCAGATACACAGAGGAGGGCCTAGGCCCTCCCCAAATGATGTGACAGATTTTGATGATCCCCTGTGGAGGGCCTCCCTGTCCATGAGGAGCTGGTAAGGGTGGGTTGGGGAGTTGGTAGGGGGTATGGGAGGATGGGAGGGAGAGAGAATGTGGGGGATTGATATGGAAAATGACAGTTTCTAAATAAAAAAGGAAAAGAAAGGAAAAAAGAAAATCCAACATGTTCTATGCCACACACAAATAAAAGAACATCTGCTTCAAAATTTTTGGTATCAGTTTTCTGCTATACTGCTCATAGAAGAATGCTGAGAATCACATCTTCAAGGGATTCTTCATCTTATTCAAAAGCAGTTCTTATTCTTCCTGTCTGGTACCCAGTGTTAAAGATGTCCTAAATAAGAGAGGTTAGGAGATGGTTCCATTTGAAAAAAAAATGCTTCCCATGTTCAGTTATAGGAATTCACATGAAAAAGCCGGGTGTGTTGACCCAGAGAATGATCCCTCTCCTGGGAAATAAGAGACAGGCACACATCACCCAACCTAGTCTAGTTAGTTCAGGCCACTAAGAGATCCTCACAAATATCAGAGAGTGTTAAATGAGAAAAAACAGCCAAGATGGACACACAAGCACACACACTGGCAATGCAGACACATACAAACATGTAGACACATAAGCAACTACTAAAGATTTTAACATTGATGAATGCTGTATTAGAAAACTATTATAATTACAAAACAAATATATTAAGGTATGTATTCATATATAACCACTACTATATTCATAATAATGGATATATATTTACTCATATGTATAATGTATAAATATCACATCCCTGCCTATAAAATGTTGGGAGACTGATAGAGGTGTCAAGTTGCAGCTATATAATGATACAAATCTTATTTTAACTTCATGTCTTTGATTTGTCTAAAGAAGACATATGATTCAAAACAATTTTCATCTTAGGCCAGATGAGCTAAACATCTATCCTATTTTGATGATCTTAACTGGAACCAACAATCTCACTAGTGAGTGAACAGCAATTACTTCGTATCATGGACTCTCTCTGGCTCCATTTCAAAAATAGTTAAGCTCTTGCATTTGGAATAATTTGATAAAAAATGAATGATTTCTCTATTGATTTCCTAAGGCAGATAATGCTGCCAAATACAAATGCTGCCAGAAAATACATTTAAATCTGACTGTCACATATCTGGTGATTGAGGGAATGTAGGCTAATGTCTGTGAGTCTCTCTTACATATTTAAAAGGGATTTGAATATTGAGTTCATGTTTTCAAAGTATAGGGTACAGATTTAGAGTAAAAAATAATCCAGAATATAAACAACCTTCACCTAAAATATGATGGGGGACATCAAAAGAAAGACAAGACAATTCTCAGGATGGAAGAATTGATTAATGCGTATAGTAACAAAATAAAAATTAAAGGAGAAAATAGAAACATTTTTGTGAGTCAGTTAGACCATAACACACTGATATGAAGAAGTCAGAATATCTGGCTTACATGACAGGAAAGTACCATTTTAGATATGGAGTTCTGAGGCATTTATAATCCAGGCAAACTCTGGTGTCAGGACTTAGAATTGTGGGTGTGGTTCTGGAGAGATGACTTAAATAGGCAGATCTAGGACATTTCGGAATATATATGGTGACTAGGCCACAGGATGTCACTCAGAAAGTGGAAGAAAATGAGGTCAAACACATAGAGAAAAATTGGAACAGTAGCTTGCAAAGCATTGTGTCATAATTATGTTGCCTTTGCAAATATGCTGTGTCAGTTTATAGATTATGTATAACTTCTCCTTCATAGTAAGATATTCCAATACTCCTTTCCAGTGAGTGATATCCTGGGGAGGTCTTCAAGGTGGATACTGGAATGCTAGCCACAGGCCATTTTGTGACAATTGGCAATTGGCCAGTTGCTTCCGAGTGTTGGGAAGAGGACAGTGGACTTGGATAAGGCAGCAGGGACTGTGCAGAAGATATTATTTCGACATTTAGTTTCTATTGAGTGGGACCATGGTCAAATGTATATTTACTAAGAATGCACTATTGACAGGAACAAAATGATAGACTTAGATAAAGAAAATTAATTACTCGGATATAGTTTATTGAGATATCAGTGGAGAATTTAATGGATTATTTCATCATGACTTAGTTGATAAGATGTGAAAACAATATGTTGAGTGAAAATTTTGGCATTGGAAATGATGGGGGATTAAATTTATATGTGTGGAAGTCTCTTGTGACTAAGTATATGTCTTTATCCTTGGAAATATCTAGTTTTCAAAAATATGAAAAATGACTTAGGTGCTCTGTCTATGAAATGTGTTAGTAAAATAAAATAATGCTACAGAAAACTATTTATGTCAATAAGACAGATTAAGAATTGGGAGCTTAAAAGATATTACATATAAATATAGGATACAAACCAATAAAGCAACAGACAACAAATGCAGATATATAGTTCTTTCACACAAATGTGTTTTTTATGGTTACTGTGAACTTAATTTCTTGCATGTCCTTGTAAGTTATAATCTGAATTCTCAGGAAATGGTCATTCTTGCCAGTTTTCTTAATGACATGAGGAAATTTTCTCTGATGAGAAGAATCTGTATTCTAATATTGATATTCTCAGGTGTTAGCATGTGCTCTGCGGGCTCCTGTGGCAAATGCACTTCTTTTATTTCCTCAAAGGGAAAGAGGGTGCTAAAGATTGATGTCAGCACTGAAATAGAGCTTAAAAGTGAAACCTCATCAATAATGTGCACAGCATTTGTCTCAGTTTTAGAAATCTCTCTCAGTAAGTACTGTCAAATGGGGTTGAAAATTCCAATCATGACTGTTCTTTTCAAAGAAAGTTATATCAAAGAGAAAAAATACAGTGTGTAAGCATAGGAGAAACATGGTTGAATAATGGATACTCTGTAAGAAATAGTGTACACTTATTGAAGCCATGACCATGAGGAACTGTAGCATTGTGCAAATTACTAAACTTTATTGATACAAGTAATTTAACAATAGAGTTACAGTATTTTTTTAAGTTTGGCTTTGTTCATTGTAAACTAGACTCAGAAAACGAATGAAAGAAAACATAAAACCATTACTTCATAATTTGTTAGAGTTGGAGTTATGATTTTAATCCTTTATTTAAGATGTATATCACAGGGAGAGAGACCAACACACACACACACACACACACACACACACACACACACACACACACACACTCACACAGATGGAGATGGAGAAAAAGAAAAAATCAACACTAAAATAACTAAGATATGCAAGTCTCATATGATGTTATAATATGCAATTTTGAAGGCAGCAATATCTCATTCACTCATATTTACCTTTTGTGCACCAGTTTCACCATTTACCAATTTTGTGTATATGTTAATAGATGTATTAGTTTAGCAATGAAATTTTAATGTCTATTGAAAGCAACATCTGCTTTTGTTCATTTGCCAAGGATATGATTCTATGGTGCTTTGTAGAAACATGCACTAAAGAAATACTTTTTAGGTGAATGAATTATGAATCATCAAAACCATAAATTAATAAAATACTTTGATTGAAGGGCCATTGTTTTTGTAAGTGACCACAGAGCATGTACTACATTTAAATTATTGGCCAGATTCAATTTCAGGCCAGTCTATTTAGAAATGAAAAAAATGAAATCAATAAATCAATAGAGTAGAAAATGTGACCAATCCATGACAGCATAACATAAGGTGGATTTTTTTTGCCTCAGGCAGAACCAATCTGACATTTTTAACAGAGCCATAGAGTTTCTTTACTTAAAAAATGCTGAGATAAAATATTTATGTGAAGAGTGATGAGGAAGAAAAATTACAAGTATCTATGTTGTCACAGTATGGCACAAATTCATGTTAGCACACTTTGTAAAATATATTCCCTACACTTGCATTTAAGTATGAGTCTCATGGTATTTTCACAATGCTACCCTAAGGCATTTTAAAGAATTAGCCAACATATTAGCCTATAAAAATAAATATAGGTAGCTGTCTACATAAGAAAGATATATCACAAAATATTCTCATGGTTAGATGTGATAGTAGATGGAACACAGATAATCTATCAAGGTCTGTATGAAGTCAAACAGGTTTTTCAAGAACATATACACTTATTTATGTCCTCATAAATGTTCACACAGACTTTGCCTTCTCCTTTCCCAGGGCACATAATCTGAATTACACAAATAATATCAGATTGAAATAGTCAAACACAAAAATCTTGAGACCTGACTGCTATTAATCATCACTGATTCTGGGTCAATGTATATCTAGCTACAAAAATAAATGAGATAACATATTTCACTGTGCCACAATATGTTTTATAAATAAAAATAACCTTCCTTCAAAATATAGTGTCTACAAAGAAAATAATAGAAGCATATGATGAATAAGCTCTCAAAAAAACTGCGCAAAAACTGACACCACTAGTACAACATGAAAGCAAATACAGATATACCAAGTCTATATTGTTTAAATGGCAGAGAATCACTAAAATGCAACACAATTATAAAAAAGCATCTGAATGTCACTTTTCAATAGTATGCTTATTTGGGTTTTCATTATCTTTTAACAATTATTCTTTCAAAAATCTTACTGGAAAGACATCTATTAAAGTTAATATCTTCATTTGAAGGGACATCCCACAGAAAGGAATTATATCACAGAAAGTGGCATGACTTTACCTTACGTGGCTACCTTGGTACAGAGGATTTTATCTCCATTGGTAACAATTGGCATGAAGGAACAATAGGTTTTGAACACTGTATCATCAGTCAGCATTTCTTTAAATCACCCTGTGTATACTTTATCACACTTCATAGTTGTTTCTGCTTCATCAGGATATGGACATGATCAACCATCTCAGAATTGTTTCAGAACAACAGAATAAAACTGAAGCACTCTAAACATTCTCCCTTATGTGATCTTGTGTCCTGCTCACTACATATATTGTATGTGTTTATACTGTGTGACATGGGGAACATGATGTTGTCATTTACAAATTTTTCTTTAGAGATCCACATATGTAAAAATCCCATGCTTCATGTTTACCATGTGTGTTTGATCACATTCATAGCTAGCCTGGCTTACATACAGTATTGGACCATGCTTAGTAAATTTTGCTTTCAATATCATGAATTTTGCGTTTTATTGATGGACAGAGGTGAGAGATAGGTGTGCATGAATCAGGCATTTAATCAATTGAAAAGAGACAATAAATTGAAACATCTGATTATAGTAGGATATGGTGTCAGAGAGAGAACAAAGAGAAAGATTGTGTGTTGTTGAATGTCAAGTCATAATTGATTGAAATTAAACTAATCTGACCTTGATTTATATAATCTTTGCAAACTTGTTTTGGTTTGTATTTAAGATTTCAAAGAATAAGAAAGAGTAGAATTATTTATTCGGATAAATCCTACAAAATATAAAATCTAAAAGAGTTTGTCAAGCATGTCTTATTATGCAGCTTTTTCTCCCTCAACAATAACAAAGACGGGTAAAGAAGTAAAGCCAGGTGGTGGTGGTGCACACCTTTAATCCCAGCACTCGAAGATCTCTGTGAGTTCAAAACTTACCTGGTCTACAAGAGGTAGTTCCAGGACAGCCTCCAAAGCCACATAGAAACCCTGCCTTGAAAAACCAAAAATAAATAAATAAATAAATAAATAAATAAATAAATAAGAAGTAATGTACTGGAGAGTGATTCATAGTCTTCTTTGACAATATCTGTCAACCTTTGCCCATCTGTTTCCTTGCAGTTTTAGCCAGATACAGTATCCTGTAGGGGGAGTGGTGCTCAGATCAGCACATACAATCCCCAGTGCCACTACAGACTTCTGTCTGTATTTCACAGGAACAAGATGGAATTGTTAAGCCAACAGAATGGACCAAGGAGTGCCAGGATGATCCACTTGGAACATCATGGCCATTTCCTCAATATTTGATCTATATTTCATTTCTTGTGTTATATAAACCCCATGTTTCAAAGAGTGTATTGCAATTTTATTGTCCTGCTATCAAACTTGTGGCAAGTGAACCTCTATTTTTTTTTAAATAAAGAAACATACTGCTGGCAGTAATGCCACAGCAAGAGTCCAGAACGCAATGCCAGCTCCAATGCTAGAATTTCTCAGAGGTGCAGTTTTACGGCAACAAATCTGTCTGCAGATCCTGAGGGAGGGAAACAACCACAGGCAAAGGAAAGATTAAAAATCATTAATATGGGGACATTTGCAGATCATTGTGCTGTTTGGTACTACACATATTAGTGTAAGCCAATTTCATAATTGCAGGCAGAATAATTATAATAGAAGTATAAGGGAAAAAGAAATATATGATTCTTGGGAAGCTCATTGGTTGGTCTTTAGTTGAGGGCAAAATAAAGTAGTTTTAGATGATTGACATCAACCTCACTTCCCGTGAATATGGCAGGAGAGTATATCCCATGTGATTGGTCAAATGTCTTTCTTTTTAGGGTATTCAGTTCCTCATTAAAATTAATGACCTGAATGTTTATTATCAAGATTAAAGTATCTTTTTGTGTCTGGCAAACACAGTATGTACTCACTCATAAATGGGTATTAAACATAAAGCAAAGGATAATGAGCCTATGGTACACAACCCCAGAAAAACCAGGAAACAAGTAGGACCCTAAGGCTTACATACATGGACTCCCTGAGAAGGGGAAATAGATAAAATTTCCTGAGTAATTTGGGAGCATGGGGTGGGTAGTAGGAGAGTAGGGAAAGAGAACATGACGCATCAGGAAGATTGAATTGAAGGAAGGACAGAGAGGGAGAGCAAGAAAGAGGTACCATGATAGAGGGAGACATTTTGGGATTAACAAGAAACCTAGCACTAGGGGAATTCCCAGGAATCGACAGGGTGGACCCCAATGAAGAATCTAAGCAATAGTGGAGAGGGTACCTAAAATGCCCTTTCCTTACAATCAGATTGATGACTACCTTAATCGCCATTGTAGATCTTTCATCCAGTAACTGATGGAAACAGATGGAGAGATCCACATCTAAGCACTAGGGCAAACTCCTGGAGTCCAGTTGCAGAGAGGATCAATAATAGGAGCAAAGCCATCAAGAACATGTTGGGGAAATGCACAGACTCAGCTGACCAGAGCAAGTGGGAACTCACTCACTCCATACTGAATACATTAGGCCCCCTGATTTTGGGTGAGAGTTGGGGGCTTGGGAGGCTTATGGGGCCGCTAACAGTAGAACCAGTATTTATCCCTCATGCAGGAACTGCAGCCTATTCCCTATGGATGGATACCTTGCTCATCCTAAATACCGGGACCATTGGGGCGGGGTGTCCTGACCCAAATGATATGGCAGACTTTCCTGAATCTCGATGGGAGGCCACACTTTCTCTGAGGAGTGGATGGAGGGGGTGGGGTGGGGATGTGGTGTGAAAAGTGGAAGGACGAAAGGGAGAGGGAACAGAGAATGATATGTAAATAAGATTGTTTAAAAAAAAGATGAAAATATTATCAGCATTTGTGGTTTGATAAGAGAAAAATCAAAGCCTAATATACCATTTGAGTATTTACCTTGGTATAAATAGTGCTTACAACACTTAATTCTACGCATATGAAACTGAGAAGATAACACTAGCTATTGGATAGTGAGGTCTAGAAACAGACTCAGGACAGGGCGTTCATTAGACATTGCAAAAATTTGAGCTGTGTTTCCTGGGTTTTATGTTTTTTATTTGTTTGGTTTATTTAATTCTTGATTTTCTTTCTGTAGAGTGAGAAAGAATATGAAGTTGGAGAAGATGACATGGGAGGAGTTAGATCTAAGCAAATTTTGTCACTATTGTGACAAGAAATCCTACAAAATGACGTTAGGAAGGAAGGGTTTATTGGTGCAGCCTAAGAATCTGTCATTTTCAAAAAATGAAAACTCTATTTAAAGTATTTTATTTAGGTATTTACAAAAATACCTTTCAATAATTCTCTCTGTGTTTTTTTTAAATATTTTATTTAAATTAGAAACATGCTTGTTTTACATGTCAATCCCAGTTCCCTCTTCTTCCCCTCCTCCCCTGCCCACAAGTGACCCCCTATCCCAAGGTCTTGATACATTTGGACTTAAGTTTTGTGCATGGTGGTAGACATGGATCGATCTGCAGTCTTCTACTTGACAGCATTCAGTTATGCCAGCACCATTTGTTGAATATGCTTTCTTTATCCCATCGTATATCTTTGGCTTCTTTGTCAAATATCAGATGCTCGTAGGTGTGTCGGTTATTATCAGAGTTTTCAATTCAATTCCATTGGTCTACCTGTCTATTTTTGTGCCAATACCAAGCTGTTTTCAGGACTATAGCTCTATAGTAGAGCTTGAAGTCAGGGATGATGAATCCTCCAGAAGTTCCTTTACTGTACAGGGTTGTTTTGGCTATCCTGGGTCTTTTGTTTTTCCATATAAAGTTGAGTATTGTTCTTTCAAGGTCTGTGGAGAATTGTGCTGGATTTTGATGGGGATTTCATTGAATCTGTAGATTGCTTTTGGCAAGATTGCCATTTTTACTATGTTGATCCTACCTATCCAAGAGATCCTTTCCCTTTTCTGGTATCTTCTTTAATTTCTTTCTTTAAAGACTCAAAGTTCTTGTTATACAGGTCCTTCCCTTGTTTTGGTTAACATTACCCCAAGGTATTTAATGTTGTTTGTGGCAATTGTAAAGGGTTATGTTTCTCTGATTTCCTTCTCAGCCCATTTATTGTCTGTGTATAATATAAATTTTATTTTTGAGTTAATCTTGTATCCTGTCACTTTGCTGATGGTATTTATAAGCTGTATATTTTGGCCCACATTTTATTGTGTACTCTTTAGAATAGTCCTTTATATTCTTTCTCAGATTTGATAATTTTATTGAGCCAATAAATGTTTGCAAATATTGAGGAAATAAGTTTCTGCATACATCATTAGGTATTATAACAGACCCATTTTTCTGTATCTATAAATAGATTTTCAAGTGTGGTGAATGTGCTGTGAATAAAAAATTGCATACAGTTTCTTTATTTCAAAGCATTTTTGAATCACTACCATATTTTTCTTTTTTATCTGTAAAACAATAACTTTAAAAAAGCAAAGAAATGACATTAAGATACTCATACTTTATGTGCTAGAGCAGTAAACAGAAAAATATTTCATTTGGATCACCTTTTTACTACAGGAAAATATGATTCTTTTAATCTTTTTATTAAAATTTTTCATAAAGTTTATTTTGATCATGTTTTTCCTCTCTCATTTCTTCCCAGATCCTCCCCTACATGCTATCCACCAAACTTTATGATCTTTCTCTGTCTTTAAAAAAGAAAAACAACAACAAAAAAGTACATGCACAAATACTCCACAAAAGTGGAAACTAAAATATAGAAACAAAGGACCAGTAAGACCCCACTCCCAAAAAAGCTCAAAACAAAGAAAAGTAAGGGGGAAAATTCCACAAAATACTATTGAATTCCTTTTGTGTTGGGCATGACACCTGGACTAAAGGGTTGTCAATATACCCAGTGAGACACCAATGTAGAAAAGTAATTTTTTCTTTAGGAGCAGACATCAATTGCAAATAGCCGCTTGATTAGGGGTCATAGACTGTGTCCACTTCCTCATTCAAGTCAATTTTTATCAAATTTATTAATCCAGAAATATAACCAGCCTTCCTCCAAAGTAAACTTTGCACAGGCATTTTAGGATTTGCTACAAAGAAGAAAAATAAATCAAGATTAGTCATAATTATTGTTAAAACTTAATGGTCTTTATCACTATCTTACCTGGAAATAAAAAACCTATTCCCTTTACATGTTTCTGTTGTTTTTCTATGGTTAGCATCCTCATTGTAGTTGTTTGTGGTTAGCATCCTCCTTTATTTCTCTGTGCTGAAACAAGGTTCCCTGGTTCCTTTGGCCATTGTAACAATAGGAAATATCCACCGCAACCCATGTATCATTCATTTACTGACTAAGAGCTCCTTATGCTTATTTTTGACAAATTACCATCAGTTAGTAGACAGGCAATTTGTGGTTCTGACAAGAACTAACGTGGAAGTATTTGACTTGAAGTTTATAAAGTAAACTCAGCCAATGTTGATCCTGACTAATAAATCGACATCTAAATCTCTATATCAAATACTAATTAATTCATCCTTTCCTCCGTCTTATTAATTTAGTGTCATTTTGAGTCTGTAGGGGAGAGTTCTTGCAGCATGAAGCAGGAAACTCACATGCCTTGCCATGGACTTTTATTAATTGCAGTAAATTTAGTGGTTTTGGACCACCAAATTTAGAGAAGAAAAATGGCCTTGGAAGAGAATTTTCCCCTTTGGCAAGCTGGATCACAATAAATCATTTGAAAACTAGTAGAAGTGATTTTTTACATTTATTTTGATACTGGAATATTTTGATAATTCACTTACTAAGATCTATTACAATCCAAAATTCAGAATAACACTTTGAAATTCAAATAAAATAAATAAAGCAAAATAAGTTAGACTCTTTATACAACATTGTACTCCAGAGACATAAACAAAAACACATGTGCACTTATGTTACATTTACTAAGGACTAAAAGCTTCCAAATATGTGAGATTCTGATAGCCAACTGCATCTTCTGTATACAAATGTATTGCATTTCCTCCCACTATATTTGGAAGGTCTTATCTAAGCCATGTGGTGGAGTCTTTGTTAATAATATAAGATAGGAAACCCTGGGTGCTACACAGACTTAATGGGTACTCCTTTCCCTGGATGTAGTCTTTGTGTCCAGTTATAGAACATAGCTTTGCAGAAATTGTGAAAAAAGGTAATTTCCACTCCTTTATTCCATGTATGTTATGAAAGAAGGGAAAAAATTAAATGTTAAAGCAAATAATATCCCGAAGTGGTAGGCCTACTCGAAACCTATCTAGATGTCTACAGCAATGAGATCTCTGTAAGACACATTTAATTCAGGACCAGAACCTGGAAGTGAGGGCATGAGGAACAGGCTACAAAAGAATTAGCTCCCTGGAGAAGCGTAGCTTTCTGTAATCTTTCATCAGTAGGATAGTTCTGGGTCTTTGTCATTCCAAGCATTGGCTTTTGGATATGGGCATTTTTTATACCTTCTTGAGATTTCTCTATAAAGTCAGAATTTTAGAAGTTTATTAAACTTGTGATATTTCATGGCATACTTCTTTTCTTTCTTTCTTTCTTTCTTTTATTTATTTATTTTAGAGGCACTCATATTTACATATCCATCACCCCATTCCTTCACCTTCCCATCCTCCCATGTTCCCCACCAACCCCCCAAAACTCCTCCCCAGGGATAGTGAGGCCCTCCAACAGGGACCTTCAAAGTCTGTCATATCATTTGGGAGAGGGCCTAGGCCCTCCTTGCTGTATCTGGGCTGCAATAGTATCCCTCCATAGGGAATGGGCTCTCAAAGTCCATTTGTGCTCTAGGGATAAAGACCGGCTCCACTGTTAGAGGTCCCATAGACTGGCCTCCCAGCTGGCACCCACATTCAGAGGGCTTGGTTTTGTCCAATGCTGTTTCCCCAGATTTATGACTAGGTTCTCCATGCTCCCACTAGATCTGGTCAACTGTTTCTGGGGGTTTCTCCAGCACCATCTTGGCTCCTTTGCTCATCCCTCCTCCCTCTCTGCAACTGGATTCCAGTAGTATGGTTCAGTGATTAGCTGTGGGTACCTGTTTCTGCTTTGAGCAGTTTACTGGATGAAGGCTCTAGGAATGGTAACCAAGGTAGACATCAATCTCATTATAGGGGAAGGGCATCAAAGGCATCCTCTCCACCAATGCTTAGATTCTTAGTTGGGTTCATTCCTGTGGATCCCCTAACATTTCCCCTGTGCCAGACCTCTCTCCAAACCTGTACTGTCTCCCTCTTTCAAGGCATCTCCTTTCTTGCCCTCCTCTGTTCGTCCCCTGCCTAAGTCCTCTTGTTCTCCTCCCTCCTCCCCTTCTTCCCTTCCCACCTGCTTCCTACCCGCTGCCCTGCTCCCACTTTTAAAGGACACATTCTTTTAGTTTTGTCAAACCTGGGGAAACAAGTGCAGTTCCCGGGTATGATTTTGAAGTGGAAAATGAGTCAGAAGCATCCTTGGTCCAGGGGATTTATCCTTGGATGTCACACTGCCTAAGGCTGATTCAGCTTATAGTTTACCTCAGGAACCTTGGCTCCAGTGGGAGTGGTAAGGCAGATTAAGAGAAAGAATTTAAAGGGTGTGTACATGAACTAAGTGTGGAAGGGAAAACAGGTATTTGGGGAAACAATATTATCTTAACATAATCAGTCAGTCATTAAGACATAGAAGTGTTAAGTAAAAAAAGTCATATTAAGTAGCAGAATGCTAATATTATGAGCATGGAAAAGGACACCTCAGTGTATCAGGATTGGTTTGTATAGAGCTGAAAGACTGATAAATATTTATAAAACTAAAGAACAAGGGTTACAAGAGGTCTTGAGACACAAGGTGCTGAAGGTTAGTGTACACATTCAATTGGTTGAAAACTGTTAATTTAAAAATTGTATGTTCAAATAAATCAATGTTTTTAGAAACCTTCACAAAGACAGAAGAAAACATAATGCATAGATCTGTCTTTCTCTTAGACTGTGTTCTGCGCTGTTGAATTTGCAAATATATAAACTCACCCCCCCTCCAGGATTTACACAGAATTTTATATATTGAATGCATATGTTGCAATGTCAAAATACCCATAGAGATTTGTACATAGCTAAGTATTTATGTCCTTCTGGAATTCCTACAATTAGACATGTCAAACAAATTTTTGTGGTGTGTTTGTCTTAAGGAAGTTTTTGAAAGAAAAACCTAATATATGAAGAAAGTATTTATATTTTTGACATTTATGGTTCATATCAATAAAAAAACTCCCAGCGGAAATTTTCATCTGAGGTCTCCATTTCTTGTGTTTATGCTGCATTTAAAGAGGGACATGAAAGACACACTGTGAAAAGGTCTAGCCTATTTTTAATGCTTTAGTTTTACTTAGCACTAAGTGCTTCATGATAGAGATATTTATGTTCCTATTATTGTTTTACAAGGATGTAAGAGGATTACAGCATGCACCCTTGTCCCATTGTCTTTCTATACCCACCAAGAAAGAGTTCAAAAATACAGTCCTTGATGTGAACTAGTTGTAAGAATAAAAAGAGCATATATATTCACATCAGTGTAGACAAAATGGCTTAGACAAAACTTATTCATTCTTTTAAAAATATTATGTCATTTTTGAGATATAATAAATGTTTCTGCTCCCTTATCTCAGACCAGGCCTTCAGCTGGGATAGTTTTATCTTATCCTTAACCTGAGGCCTCAGAAGCCAATTGCACATAGAGTTTGCAGGGGTGGGTGTGGGAGGTAGGTGTTTTGGGAGTGGGATGTTCCCTTTCTTGGCTCATTTTCTCATGGGAACTCACACTACACTTTTTTAGTATTTGGCATTTCCCTGTTCTACTCTTCCGGTTTCCTTAATGAGGAAGTTTTGTGGGTCTTTCCCATGTCACTGGACCATCAGCATGCAGATGTACACTGGTCTAAGCAAACTGCAGGAGAACAGCTCATGGTCCCCATTCTTTCTAGAAAATGTGAATAGCCATCAGAATCTTTCTACTTCTCTGTGCCCTCCAGTGTTGTTTTCTGTATTATTTCCAAAGTTTAGAGTTTCTTCTTGCAAGTAGATTTGGTAGGGAATTCACTTGTTCCACATAGATGTCAAAATCTACCCATGTTGTAGCTCACAATGTCACAGTGGCAGGATGCCATTTTCAGAGTACTATTTCTTTTTTATTTTTTTCTCTTTTATTGAGAATAGCTTTTTTTCCTCACAAAATATATACTGATTGTTTCCTGTTGCTCTAGTTCTCCCTGTTTCTTCCCACCTCCCTTCCAATGTGGATCTACTCACTTTCTGTCTCTCATTAGAAAACATGCAGGCTTCTAAAAGATGATAATAAGATATGTCACAATAAAATAAATAAGGTAAAAAACTATCACATTGGAATAAGACAAAACAAACAGAAGAAACAGAAACACACTCATTCACACAGAGCACAGTTGCTTAATTCAAGTATAGATATTTTGTTTTTGGTTTAATGCCTATCATGTTCTATTTTCTAATCTATAAAATTGATATTTTCTCTGGAAAAGTCAGTGTTTTAACTTTCCTATTTAGAATGACAATTACTCTCAATTGATTTTTATGTGATGTAATTATCGATCAATTTTTACCAGTGAGAACAGGTTGAGATCTATTTGAATGTTTTAATTTCAATATTGTGATTTTATTTTAGTTGTTTATAGATACTATATATATACAAAATATTCTAGGTAATTCTACAAAGGAACTAGTAATTTTAAATTTTAATTTAAAGTAGTGTGAGTTAGAGCTCACACTATTACCTTCACATTAGATAAAATAATCAAGAATCAGTTTTCTCCAATTAATCAGTTTGTAATTTAAAGGGCTATGCTTCAGCTGTATTGGGCTGTTAAAGCCACAAAAAAACCTGTTTTGATCAACTTAACTGTCCTCAAGCAACTCAATTAGGTTTCTGAAGACAAGCATGTATTCAGAGCCCTTTCCTCTCTGGTTTGTGTACATTACATAATAAGTATGCTCAAAATGTTTCACACTATTATGAATTGGTATCATCTTTAGTCTTCCAACTATCTGAACAAAATTCTAACTTTTTAAAGATTAAAGAGGTGACTCAAGACATATTCTGTTTTACTATATCATGAAACATAGAAAGTTGTGTCTTAAACCTAAGATTTATTTTTAAAACTATCCCATAGATTACCTTATTTCTTTTCTATTTTTAGACATCTTTCTTCTGTACACAACAGAGAAATTGAATGAAAATGGCTAAATATGTCATAGCTGAAGGTAATATTAAAATCTAAAAAGCATAATCTTTTTTAAGGGCAGGTATTGTTTATTTCTTTTTTTCCAACTTTTTTATTTTAATTAGAAACAGGATTGTTTTACATGGCAATCTCAGTTCCTTCTCCCTCCCTTTCTCCCCTATTGCCCCCCAAATAAAACCCTATCTATCACATAGACTTTCTGTTCCCCCTGGATGGTGAGGCCTTCCATAGGATGCCATCAGTGTCTATTGTATCCTTTGGGATAGGGCCTAGGCCCAACCCTGTGTGTCTTGGCTCAGGGAGTATTTCTCCACATGGAATGGGCTCTGAAAGTCCACACCTATGCTAGGGATGAGTACTGAATTTCTACAGGAGGTCCTGTAGATTTCTGAGGTTTCCTCACAGAAACCCATGTTCCTGGGGTCTGGATCAGTCCATTGCTGGTATTCAGTCTGGGGGAAACAAGTTACCAGATATTCAGGTCATCTGTTTCTGTGGGTTTCACCAGCCTGGTCTGGACCACTGTACTCTTCAATCGTCCTTCTCTGCATCTGGGTTCCAGTTCAGTTCTGGGTGTCTGGTTCTACTTCCACCAGCTGATGGATGAAGGCTATAGGATGGCATATAAGTTAGTCATCAATCTCATTATCAGGGGAAGGCATATAAGGTAGCCTCTCCTCTGTTGCTTAGATTGTTAGCTGGTGGCATCTTTGTAGATCTCCAGACATATCCCTAGCACCTGATTTCTCTGTAAACCAAAAATGTCTCGCTTTATTATGATGTCTCCATTCCTGTTATCATCTATTCTTCCTCTGACTCAAACTTTCTGCTCCCTCATGTCCTCTGCATCCTTCTTCTTCTCCCCTTCTCATTTTCCTAGCTCCCTCCCCCCTCTTCCTGAGCTCCCAATTTTCTCAGCAGATCTCGACCCTCTCCCCTTCTCCAGGGGACCATGTATGTTTCTTTTAGGGTCCTCCTTGTTTATTAGCTTCTTCGGCAGTGTGGCTGGTAGGCTGGTAATCCTTACTCTATGTCTAGAATCCACATATGATTGAGTACATACCATGTTTGTCTTTTGGGGATTGGGTTAGCTCGCTCAGAATGGTTTCTTCTAGATCCATCAATTTTCCTGAAAATTTCAAGATTCCATTGTTTTTTTTCCACTGAGTAATACTCTATTGTGTAAATGTACCACATTTTCTTTATCCATTTTTCAGTTGAGGGGCATCTAGGCTGCTTCCAGGTCCTGGCTATTGCAAATATTGCTGCTCTTAACATTGTTGAACAGATGTCCTTGAATGAATGTGCTTCTTTTGGGTATATGCCTAAGAGTAGAATTGCTGGATCTTGTGGTAGACTGATTCCCATTATTTTTGAGGAGTCGCCATACTTATTTCCAAAGTGGCTGTTCAAGTTGGCACTCCCACCAGCAGTGGAGGAGTGTTCCCCTTTCTCCACATCCTCTCCAACATAAACTGTCATTGGTGTTTTTGATTTTGGCCATTCTAATAGGAGTAAGATGGTATCTCAGAGTTGTTTTGATTTGCATTTCTCTGATGGCTAAAGATGTTGAACACTTTTTTATGTGTCTTTCAGCCATTTTAGATTCCTCTATTGAGAATTGTCTATTTAGTTCTGAACCCCATGTTTTAATTGGGTTGTTTGGTGTTTTGGAGACTAGCTTCTTGAGTTCTTTGTATATTTTGGAGATCAGGCCTCTTTCAGATGTGGAGTTGGTGAATATCTTTTCCCAGTCTGTCAGCTGCTGTTTTGTCTTGCTGACTGTCTCTTTGCCTTACAGAAGCTTCTCAGTTTCAGGAGGTCCCATTTATCAATTGTCGACCTCAGTGTCTGTGCTACTGGTGTAATGTTCAGGAAGTGGTCTCCTGTACCAATTAATTCAAGGGTATTTCCCACTTTGACTTCTAATTGGTTCAGTGTAGCTGGATTTATGTTGAGATCTTTGATCCATTTTGACTTAAGTTTTGTGCAAGGCTTGGGTCTAACTGAAGTCTTCTACATGTCTGCACCCAGTTATGCCAGCACCATTTGTTGAAGATGTTCTCTTTGTTCCATTGTATAAATTTGGATTCTTTGTCAAGTTCAGGTGTTCATAGGTGTGTGGGTTAATATCAGGGTGAATCAAGAACAAATAATCAATTTAAACAGTCCTATAACCTCTAAGGAAATAGAAGCTGTCATCAAAAGTCTCCCAACCAAAAAAAGGCCAGGGCCATATGGATTCACTGCAGAATTCTACCTGAAATTTAAAGAAGTGCTAATATCAATACTTCTCAAATTGTTCCACACAATAGAAGTAGAAGGTCATGGCCAAACTCTTTTTATGAGGCTACAATAACCTTCATACCCAAGCCACACAAAGACACAACTAAAAAAGAGAACTACAGACCAATATGCCTCATAAACCTTGATGCAAAAAATCTCAATAAAATACTGGCAAATTGAATACAAGAACACATCAGAGAAATCATCCACCATGATCAAGTAGGCTTCATCCCAGGGATGCAAGGATGGTTCAACATATGAAAATCCATCAATGTAATACACCATATAAACAGACTGAGGGGAAAAAACCCACATGATCATCTCACTAGATGCTGAAAAGCCTTTGACAAAATCCAACACCCCTTCATGATAAAGGTCTTGGAGAAATCAGGGATAACAGGAACATACCTCATCATAATAAAAGCAATATTCAGCAAGCCAACTGCCAACATCAAATTAAATGGAGAGAAACTCCAACCAATTCCTCTAAAATCTGGGAGGAGACAAGGCTGTCCACTCTCTCCATACCTCTTCAATATTGTCCTTGAAGTCCTAGCTAGAACAATAAGACAACAAAAGGAGCTCAAGGGAATACAAATCGGAAAGGAAGAAGTCAAACTCTCACTATTGCAGACGATATGATAGTCTACATTAGTGACCCAAAAAACTGTACCAGGGAAATCCTACAGCTGATAAACACCTTCAGCAAAGTGGCAAGATACAAGATTAACTCAAAAAAATCTGTAGCCCTACTGTATACCAATGACACATTGGTGGAGAAAGAACTGAGAAACATCACCCTTTAAAATTGCCACAAACAACATAAAATACCTTGGTGTAACACTAACCAAAAACATGAAAGACCTCTACCATAAGAATTTTGAGTCTCTAAAGAAAGAAATTAATGAAGATACCAGAAAATGGAAAGATCTCCCATGTTCTTGGATATGTAGGATCAACATTGTAAAAGTGGCAATCTTGCCAAAAGCAATATACAGATTCAATGCAATCCCCATTAAAATCCCAACACAATTTTTCACAGACCTTGAAAAAAATAGTTCTCTACTTTATATGGAGAAACAAAAGACCCATGACAGCCAAAACATCCCTGTACAATAAAGGAACTTCTGGAGGCATCACAATCCCTGACTTCAAGCTCTATCACAGAGCTATAGTCCTGAAAACAGCTTGGTATTGGTACAAAAATAGACAGGAAAAAAGGATAATCTTTAACCTGATTCAAAGAATAAATAAAAACCTCATTCATGGGGCTGGAGAGATGGCTCAGAGGTTAAGAGCACCAACTGCTCTTCCAGAGGTCCTGAGTTCAATTCCCAGCAACCACATGGTGGCTCACAACCATCCGTTTATGAGATCTGGTGCCTTCTTCTGGTGTGCAGATATACATGGAAGCAGAATGTTGTATACATAATAAATAAATAAAATCATAAAAAACTCATTCACAAGTAAATTGCAAATTAAAAATTTATTATATTCTGATGAAAATCTTTATAAAGTTGTTTTTCTATGACAGGTATAATGTATCTGAAATTCAAATTTTCATTCATTTTATACATCTTAAACTTGGGTTTCCTGTCTTGTTCATCTTCCTTACTGAACTGTTCTTCAAGTGTGGTAAATGACTGGTGCTAATACTTCTGTAGAAAACTCTCATAGTTTACCAGGAATATAAAAATTATATAGCTTTACTGCTATTGATAGCTATAATTTTTAATTAACCTGGGTGGTTTACACTTGCCTATTATATCTATTGAACAGTATCCCAACAATTCATCTTCTATAGATAAAGTGTAAGTCAAAGAATTACCTTAATATGTCTCACCTAACACTAAATACTTTATTTGTTTCCACTTATACATTATTGTTGGTAACTGAATATATTAAAAGTGTGAATGAATACTGAAATGGATACATATGACTAAATAATTCCACATAGAAGAAGTAAGTTAAGATATTATTTACTGGAAACTCGGTTTATATGCACTCCATATACATTGTTATCTTACCCTTGTAGCTGTATTTCTGTTTCAGTTTAGTTATGAAAATACCTGACCACTAGTTTCAGGTTAACTGATCCATAGACAAAACATTTCGCTGAATATTTTTGTAGTAGTAGTTGTTAAATATCTTATTAATATGAAAGTGTAAAATTGTGAGATAAGTATTTATTTCTGTTTTTGTATATGATTGGGCATTGAACACTCCCTCTAAATCAGAGTTTGGAATCCATCGCCTTCTTCTCTCTGTACAAGCTTTTAGAGGCCATGTGTACTACCATTAATTCCCTGTACACTATGAATATTATTAAAATACAGAAAAGGAAATCTTTACAATGCAATCATCTACATCAGAGAGATTGAATCATATGCCTCAGTTAAAAACATCTTTATCCATTGCTGTCTGCAGAAAAGACACAGTTGCCTAGCTTAACTTTTCCTGTTGCTTTTCAATAGTTTCTCGCTGGTGTGATGTAATTAATTCAGAACTAAAGGCCAATAATACAGTTGATGCGTTTTATGAAGTTTAATTTGATAATGCCAGGGGCTTAACTTTCACTGGAAATTTTTCTTCTTGTGCCATTGGCTTTTTGCTAAGCAGAGATTTCCAAATCTAGTTTGAGACACAGTTTAAAACCTATAAGCTTCAAAACAATAATAACCTAAAAAGATGTTTTACACATTCTCTTGTTTCTTTGGTATGTGGAAAAATTCTGCTTTCAGAACTCTGGCTGCTGACTTTTATATGGAAATTTATTTTTAGCTTGTATTCTACTGCTAAGATATGGAATATTCAATTCTATCAGCATTAATATCTTTGAAGAAAAATCTAATTTCTTTTCACTATTATGTTTCATGTTAAATAATAAGAAAGGCTACAAACCATAATATTAAAACTGTAGAGATAAAGCATGTATTTGTTCAGGTGTGTACATGGAAATTAACTGAACAATGGAATTATTATATTATTTTCATGCTTCAGCTTCACCATGTTATAATTAATATGTGACTTTATTTCATCATATCTGTAAGTAATGGTCAAAAGTTAAAAACTATGGAGCTGGTAAATATCAGATTACACCTCAAATACTTTTTCTTAAAGCATTTCCAGAATGCTGAATTTATGTTATTCACATTGTGTAAATTTCTACAGAATAGCCAAAGTTCCATTTCAGCTGCCCTCCAAACTGGCTTTATCCACATTACATTCTTTATCGTTTAGTGTTTTCTTTAGGATGACAGGGATTCTGAACTGGAGAGTTTCATTCCATGGATTTTGATGATGGACAGAATCAGTCAGTGTTAAAAATAATCTATGCAATGGTAAATTTCTATGAGAATCTTCTTTGCCACAGTCACTTAGTTAATTACTTTTCTGTGAATATTACAACATGAAGTAAATCAACCAACTCCTAGAAAAGTACTTGAGTCTTAGTCCCATTCCAAGGGCATAAGGTCATGGAAGAAAATTAGAGCAAGATAACCTTTCTCTAAAAAGAAATTAGTGTAACTTCCACAAACACCCTGAGCATCAAATCACTCATCTTTGCCTATCACCAGCGTCATATTTTTCTCCTATTATTTGTTTATGTCCTGGGCCTCTGAAGCCAAGCACACTAAGACAATATCTGCTAATCATTATAATTTATCTTATATCAACAAGATCACAAGTCCCTTTAGAATACATCATCAGAACTGTAGCTTAATTTAACTAGTTCAAATAAAGTGTACAGATTAGCTGAAGACCATACAGAACTCAAATCCCAATGATGCCAAGACCTTCTGAAGCTTATCATTATTTTTTAATTTATTTATTAGTTCTAGTTAGGGAACAAGCTTGTTTCACATGTAAGTCCCTTCTCCCTCTCCCTCCCCTCACCCCATCCCTCCTCCCCCACCCCCAGCCTACCCCCCACCCCATCCACCCACCACTCCCCAGGCAGGGTTGGGCCCTCAACAGGGGCTCTGCAACATCCACCAAATCTTCCTGTGCTGGTCCTGGGCCCTTCCCAATGTGTTCATGGCAAGAGTGTAACCCTTCACATGGGATGGGCTCTCAAAGTCCCTTCTTGCATCAAGGAAAAATACTAATCCACCCACCACCAGAGGCTCCTTGGAGTGCAGAGGCATCCTTATTGACATCCATGTTCAGGGGTCTGGATCAGTCTTGTACTGGCCTGCCCGACAGCATCTGGGGTCGATGGACTCTCCCTTGTTCAGGCCAATTGTTCCTGTGGATTTCTCCAACCTGGTACAGACCCGTTTGCTCTTCATTCCTCCCTCTCTTCAACTAAATTCCCAATTTCAGCTCAGTGTATATCTGTGGATGTCTGTCTCTGCTTCCATCAGCCACTGGATAAGGGCTCTAGGATGCATAAAGAGAAGTCATCAATCTCATTTTAGGGGAAGAGCTTTTAGGTTATCCTCTCCACCATTGCCTGGATTGTCAGATTGTGTCATCCTTGTGGGTCTCTGGAGATGTCCCTTGTTCCAGATCCCTTCTCAGACTTATAGTGGATCCCTCTGATATGGTATCTCTCATCCTGCTCTCTCTCCTCTATTCTTCCCCAACTCAATATTTCTGCCCCTCCATTTCCTCTCCCCTACTCCTCTTCTCTTGCTCTTATTGTAGCAGCTCCCTCACCCCTACCCTCATGCTCTCAATTAGTTCAGGAGTTCATGCCATTTCCATTCCTGGGGACCATTTATCCCTTAGAGTCCTTCATGTTTCCTAGTTCCTTTGGTGAAGAGAATTATAGGCTGGTAATCCTTTGCTCTATGTCTAAAATTCATATATGAGTAAGTACATACCATGTTTGTCTTTTTGTGACTGGGTTACCTAACTCAGGATGGTTTCTTCTAGTTCCATCCATTTGCCTGTGAATTTTAAGATTCCATTGTTTTTTTCTGCTGAGTAGTACTCCATTGTATAAATGTACCACATTTTCTCAATCCATTCTTCAGTTGAGGGGCATCTAGATTGCTTCCAGGTTCTGGCTATTACAAACAATGCTTCTATGAACATGGTTGAACATATGTCCTTGTTGTATGAACATGTACTATTTGGTGATATACCCAAGAGAGGAATGGCTGGATCTTGAGGTAGACTTATTATTTTTTAAAGAGCCTTACTGACAGTTTTTCAAAACATTTGAAGAGGAAATTGAATATTTGAAGTATACTGTAACTGCAGTGGCATCATGCATTCCCAATTTCTGGTGATTTCTACATTCAGGAACTTAGACATAAGGACAGAACAGGCAGAAAATACCTCATTAAGGTTATGTTAAATACTTAACTTTTCTTCTTCTTCATGTCAGGATAGAATGATGTGAGAGACATGCAAGTGCCTGTAACCCACATTTGATACCACTACCAAACATTTCCAATGTCTACAAGGATGGTGGGGATTGATGAGTTACTAAAATCCTGCTGGATAGTAGGGTCCATACACAGTCAAAATGTCTATAAGCTTTATTTAATGTGATTTCACTTATTGCCCCGGGAAAGATTTAGAAAGACAATATATCTTGCCTATAATGACTTTTAATTTTTAGCTAGCATAATAAGATGTCTTATAAAATATATAGATTTATGATAAATAAGACTGAGCTAACAGATGAGATATCCTAGTCATTGGCCAAGCAGCATTTGTACATAATACAAGTCTCTGTGAATTAATTTGGGCCCTAAATCGGTGGGCAGAACTCAGGTGGCTGGCAGAGACCGCCCACGTGGTGGTAGGACTCGGGCGGCTTTTGGTGGAAAGATTTATTGTAACAGTGCATGCCTGATGCAATAAAATGAGACTGCTTCAACAAGTCTCCAGGTTCAGTGTGGTTCTCTCTGGTGATTAGGAGAAGGGTCTGAGTTGTTGACACTCTCTGTCCCACTCAGCCCCAGGAAGAGACAGGCTGGACTGGCCCTTCCCCAGTCCTACCTGCCAGAGGACCTGGCATATATATTCTTATATTCTCCTTCTCTTGCCTTACCTTGTATTATCTGTCCTCCCTTCCTTCCCTTTAACAGTCCCCTTTTTATTCATGTTCTTCACACTGGTGTATGTGTTTATATGTGTGTATATGTAAATTTGCATCTAGGTTCCCTATATGAGAGAAAAACTTCTTTTTCCTTCTAATCGTGGCTTAATTTTGCTTAACTTGATCTACTGAAAATATTATGGTTTCATTATCTATAACTCCTTGTATTTATGTGCCACATTCTCTTTGTCTGTTCATCTGTTGATAAACATCTAGCTGATTCCATATCTTAACTATTATGAAATATGCAGGCACTTCCTTTGAAAATGGGTAAGGTATTTTGGGTATACCCAAGTTCCCAGGAGAGTAATGATGCAGCTGGACATAGTGAATTTTGAAAATAAAATATATGGCAGCAAGAACAAAGGGTGGGTAGAGAGAAAGACCCAGAAACAGAAAAAAAAGACAGACAGAGAAACAAATATACATATACATAAGAAAGATCATTAACTGATAACAATTCCATTAAAATCTTGCTGTATTCTAGGAGCTTTTGGTGACTTTTATAGGATTTCTTTCATTTTTTACACACAGCAAGATGCATATTCTTGTCTCTCTTGCTAAAGAGGTGGCAGGTGTGATGATTAATATTAACTGTGAACTCGATGTGATTTGGATTCATCCTAGGAGATAAATCTTTGATAGTATCTGTGAGATATGGGAGGGAAGAGCCACCACAGGTACAGACATCTTTTGGGCTAGAAACTTGAACTGAATAAAAATAATAAAGGAATCTGAGCATCACAATATGTCTCTCTTTGCTTCCTGATTTCAATGTGAGTAGCCATCTCCCATGCCTGCCTTCTTGTTTTCCATACAGTGGTAGACCCTCCATCAACAAGATGAAATAAATCCTATCTTCCATTAGTAGGTTTTGTCTGCTTTGTTACAGCAATGCAAAAGGGAATGAATATAGTGTTTGGGTTCTTATTAGTAAACAATATAACTGACTCATGGTCTGGACATATTTGTTTTCACAAAATTTCCTTTTCTCCATTTAAAAATTCAATGAGGGACTATGAAATCAAAGGAGAGCAGCCATTTTGTAGTGGGGTCCTGGGCCCTACTGTAACCACAAAAACAATGTTCTAGAGACAGATGCATGTGAATAGACTGGAACCTCCCCTGGCTGATGCCTGCAGATTTTACTGTCTCTAACCATGTCAGTTTGTCTCTGACCATTACAGGCAGAGCAGGGTAATGTGTCTTCCATCTTCGATAATCACATTTTTCCCATTCAAACTCACATTTAATTAGTTAAGGACATCTTGCTAGTGTGTTAGTTTTTACAGATAATGGCTTCATCACTAAGGAATATATCTGATGGAACAGCAAGTTGGCTTGGTGGACAAATATGCTTGCCACCAAGCCTGATGATTTGAGTTCTATCTCAGGACCCACATGGTGGAAGGAAAGTGGCAACTCCCACAACCTGAACTGTCTTTTTCGCATGTGTGTGTGAGAGAGAGAGAGAGATGACACTTGTGACCCTCATAAATTCCCAGAAACACACACACACACACACACACACACACACACACACACACACACACACACACACACTAAATGTAATGAAAATGTTTTATTTTTATTTCTTGAGTTTAAAATATTATATAATTTTCCTCTTTTCATTTCCCTCTAACCCTCTCATGCATACTTTCCCTCTTGATCTCTCTTAATAGCTAGATAAATTCTGTACAGGAGGAAGAACCAAAGGAAGACAACTTGACCACTAATAATCACACCTGGTATGAAGTTACCTATTGACTGAGTGTATTAATTTTATTGATAAAACTGTGCAATTTTCTGTCAGCAGTTTAAAGAACAAATAGTTAAAAACAGAAGGCAGTCTTAACCCATTGGATACTTAAAACCTCATCATACTATACTATAGAGAAAATTAGGTTGCTATAATAATTTACTATTAAATTCAAAGTTAATAGAGTAAAATATACTTTCTATTAATCCCCCCATATATATATTAGAACTATGTATATATAGTTCTAATCTATGTGGTAAAGCTAAAAAGACCAACAAAAAGAGAAACACAAAAGGTTTCCCCAGTGTCTGTGCCAGCACTTCAACTCCCTATAGATTTCCATAATCTCAGACATTGCATTGAGCCCCTGTGTCAGTAAATTACAGTATTCTCAGCAGGATAATTCTGCCTTACTGCTGTTATGGTTATTAATACAGTTACCATTGAAAATTCTACTAGCTGCATGCTTCTCTGTGGATATGAGTTTATCTTCACAATATCCCTGGAAGGCATAGCCGTGATGACTTTTATTAACACCATTTTACTGATAAAGTAATGGGAAAAGGGGCTGCAAATGCATTTACCAGTACAACACTGTGAATCTAAAGCCTAAAGTTAGCTTCAGAATCTAAAGTACTTCAGTGCATGTGCACTCAGGCAAATGATTCATGGTCATTGTGTGCACTGTTGGAAAGAATCTCTGTTGAACAGAAATATTTTCTCAAGGTCAAGTAGAAAAATCTTAATGGCCTTGGTAATTGAGGTAGATTGAAAAGGTTTTAAATTATGACTTTAGTTCTTATTTGCTCTTTGTCTGGGAATGCCCTGAATGCTACATAGGATTCATGATGAGCTATTGTAAGTTTATTTCTGTTTCTTTATCACTGTAAATATTTAAGCATAGTAATTAAGAATTGTTTAAGGGAGAGAACCATTCATTGTTCAAGCTGTACAGAACACTCAATGTCCCATATCTCAAATCTATGTTTCAAAGTCTATGCATACAAAACTAAAGCCAATCTCCTTAGTCTTCCTTGCAAGACAATTCATGGTCTATTCACAAATAACTTGCTTGATGCATGCTCCTGCCACAAATTAACACATTCCTATACTATGCTCATGTAACTAAGTTTTATTAGATGAATCCCCTAAAACTTTCCTGTTTTGATGTATTTAATTATGCTTTATCTGAACTACTTGGGAGAACTCCATCCTCACATTAGCCTGTAATTCAAGAACAATTTTCACATTTTTAATTGAAAATATAATGTATAAAATATATTCTGATTATGACTCTTCCAACTCTTTCCAGTTACTTCCCATCTACACTCACACCCAAATCCACCAAATCCACATCATTTCTCACTGTCTCTCATTAGAAAACAAAGAAGCATCTAAAAATTAAAAGACAAAAATAAAAACAAATAAAACTGACTAGGACAAAACAAACACATAAAAAGAAAATCAAATAGCCAAAGAGAAAGCACATACACACACACACACACACACACACACACACACACACACACACACACACACACCCATGCACACACACACACAAAGATGTAGAGTTTTATACATAGGAAATATAAAGAAATTCCCTACCATTGTGTGCAAGCAAAAGAATTTTGGAATAAGAAAAAGAAGAAAATAATGACCACACAAAGCATTATAAGACAAAAGGGGCTTCTAAAATACCACTGAGTTCATTTTATATTGTCCCTCTACTTCTGGGAATGGATCTGGCCTTAAGAGAAGTTTGTATACCTAATGAGACTCTATTGAAGAAAACTAATTAGGGAACTATTTTGTGAGTGGTTATCAATTGGAGATGGCTTATCAATTGGGATGTGAGCTTGTGTCCACTTCCACTCTCACAGCTGTCAGAATGGGGTCCATACATTCCCAATTGCTCAGGTCAGCTGTTTCTGTGGGTTTCCCCATCATGGCCTTGACCCCTTTGCTCATACTTTTAAAAATTCTAAAGAACTATTATGAGAAAGGAAGTCGAAATTATACTTAGTCCAAAATCACTAACCACAAATACATGTTACCATCACTTTGTGCTTTAAAGAATATATACATTATTTCAAACCAAACTGTACATACTGCATGGGAGAAATATCATGAAAAAGGCACAAGGAAAACTTGCTGAACAGGAGAAATAAGTAGATACTGTATGTACTTTAATATTTACTCTTCTATGAAATTTTAGAAAATAAAATCTTAATAAGACAATTCCTATGTTCCAGGAATTTACAAATCATTAGCAAATATTGAGCAAAGCAGAAATAAAGGTAAATAACTCAAGAGAAATTACAACTCTTTTGGGTATGTATTTTATGTATGCATACAAGGTAGCTTCTGGCTTTTGAGTGGCTGTTAGAGAGCTAATTCTGACCTAATGTTTTCACACAAAACTATTTACCTAATGAAAAAGCTCTCAGCCCTGGAAGGGTCTGTTTCTTGACTTTAATACCTGAAAAGAGTTAAAACACCAACACACCAATGAGGTAATTTTATACCTATGTCATGTTCTTCACTGTTACCACTCTATTCAGTAGTTGATCATAGAAGTAAAGAATTAAAAATTTTCACATACTTACTTTTTCTTTAGCTATACAGGCTTTGTATAATCATATTGGATTTAAACCTTCTTCATTTTATGTACCTCATGATCCTTCTAGCCTCACACTCACCTTGGCATTCAAATTTGAGACCAAAAGCCCAGATGGTCACAAGCTGGGGACTCTAGATGGTAAATGCTGACCGTCATTTGAAAACATATGAGAGATGCAACTTTTCTGATATATCATGAAGCAAGTTCAATCAAAAACAATGGATGATGTCCATAAATTCATTTTTGTTTTGTGTATTTTTGAGCGCATAATGCAATTACATTTATTCATTTTCTTTATCCCCTCCAAACCTTTCTATATACCCCCTTCTTTATATCTTTAAAAATTCATGACCTCTATTTTCCTTAATTGTTGTTATACTCTTACACATATATAGAATATGATATATATTAATGAATATATTAGGAATAATTAGCATACATTAGGACTACATAATTAGTATAATGTAATAAATAAATAAATAAAACCATCTCAGTCTGTATAATGTTACTTGTATATATGTTTTCAGGACTGACTATTAGTGTTATTTAATCATTGGTGTGCTCTTCCTTGGGGAAGACTATTTTTCCTGCTCTCAGCTGTAACACAATAAATAAAAGTCCCAGAGACTGATATTGGGCTTTGAGATTCAAGCTGAAGGTAAGAGAAGCAAAGCAGCCAAGCCAATTGCTCTTACCTCTCCCTCAAAGGGGAAATCCTCAAACTGCCCCAACTTCACTGCTCCACAGATTCACTCAGACGGCTATGCTCTCCTCAACATGGCTAGAGGCTAATTCTCAGACTGAATACCTCTATTTTTCATACCTCTGAATCCTGGGACTAAAGGCGTGAGTCTGACTCACTCGCCAGTAGCCCAGGGCACTCTTGGACTCAGAGATTCATCCACCTCTTATTCCCAAGTGGAGTCCTGGGATTAAAGGTGTGTGGCTGGCTTCTATGGCTAACAAGTATGGCTGTTTTGCTACTTTGATCTTCACTGTCTTTAATAAATCAAAAACAATATGTTACCACACTCAGCATTCTTTAGTTGCCTATTTTTCTTTGTTTATGATTGAGACCTCTTCGGTTATTTTCTCCATCCATACTTGCATGTCCATTGTTGTCCTTGTTCAGCTCCTCTTTTGGTAGTATGGATGTAGCTTCTGATACTTCCAGGAGACACCGACTCACAGCAAACTCCCAAATGCTCTTCCTTTTGCAGTCTTCGAAATGTTCTCTAAGCCTTAGTGAGGGAGATTTTGTAGTTCTATCTACTGGGATCTAGTTCAACAACTCTGCACACTCAACAACTCTGATTGGTTGTAGTGTTTTGGAGTGGTTTCCATTTGTTGCAAACATAAGTTTCCTTTAGAGGTACGAAGACTGTGTTACCATAGATATCAGGACAGTATTTATATTGTTGTTTGAGGTTATGATGTTGAAGTAAAGTACTGGTTGTTAGTTCTCCTTCAATATCCTTGAGTTCATTAGCATTGAATAATTAGCTACATTCAGTACTTAGTATGGTGTTCCTCTTTCTGATTGGGTCTTAAATTAGAGAGCTGCTGGTTAGCTCTAAGGTTTGCATGTCCCTATGCCATGCTTGTGGATATGCTTCATAGACATCATAGCTGGATAGGACGGTTGGTTGTCTCCCTCCATTGAAAACTTAAATATCATCTTCTGCTGCCATCAAAGTTATTCCTCAGGGAAGTGGCATACAGGGTAATTCCCATCCAGGTATCTCTGAGCCCTGTTTTAGAAGTCTATGGTGTATTTATCAATAGGGTTTTTTTTGTCCCTATGCAGTTTTTGTTAGGTAGTCCTTGTCTCTTGGAGGGAACATTGTGAGACCAGGTGAGGAAAGCTCATTAAAACTGCATATGTACAGAATTGTATGCATTATATGGTTTTTAAAAGATAGTTAATAGTATCTCTTTATGACTTTTTCGGTTATCCTTTTTGTTATTTTACCTATCCCTCTCCATTTTTTGTATTTAGCAAGACTTCTGAATAATTGTTTAATATAGTAAACAATCTGAGATATGCTACTTCTCGCCTTTGGTATTATTAGCTTTACAAACGCTATTTTCAATTATTTTATGTTTAGCATATCAACTTTCATTGTAGAAAATTATAGGGTACATTTCCCATTAACAGTGGTATTGTATATATTTTAGAAGTCATAACTCATTAATATGATGAGATCATTAGAGCTATGTTATTTAAGATTTATAGTGGAAGAAACATTGTCATAGAGTAAATGGGCTACTTTCCTGATTGGCTGGCCTGAGCTTCCATCCATGTAATCTGACTGAGTCTGTACTTTTTTATGGCATGAAATTTGTGGTTCTCCCTTATCGTAATAAAGCTTCTTGTATTAGTCTCTCCTTGCTGTTATGACTAAACATCCAACAAAAGCAAGTGAAGGAGAAGAGTTTTACTTTGGATCATGGTTTCAGAGGTGATACAATACATCGTGTTATGGAAGGTATGTTGGCCAGAGCATGTGATAGCTAGTCACATTGCATCTGAAGTCAGGAAGAACAGTAGTGGCACCCTCCCCCAGCCAGAGCAGTACATCTTCCTATATGCCTCCACCTCCTAAAGATTCTACAAATTTGAACACTAGCTGGTGCCGCATAATCAAACAGATGAGCCTGTGCATATTGCACAATAAAAACACAACATTGTTATATTAAATTCTTATTTTAACTGCTTCTTATTTCTACTTCTTCCCATACAGTCCAACTTTGTGTATCAAAATCTCTGAGTATATGGCTCAGTGGAAGAATAGTCATCTAGCATTTTGATTGACTCAGGTTCAATCCTCAGCATTGGCAAAAGGAACCCCCCAGTTATGCCTTGGGCATGCTGCCCACATTCTCTCACCACCAGCAGAGGCTCCTGCTCATCCTGATAGTCTGTGTTGCATTTTGATAGAAATGTTGCATTTGTTAAAAATGTAGAATCTCAGGTCCTGCCTCACATCCCCTGTGTCTGGATCTGCACTTTTAACATCTCCAAATGAATTAAATGCACATTAAACACCTCAAAGCACATGCTCATTAATATTCTCCCAGGGACATAAAATCTCTCTCCAAGATGCAGAAATGAACATTGATCTTGGAAAAGCCTTCAGCAATAGTCAATCTCTTTAGTAAGTAATCACTATAGAATAAGAATATAATGAGAAACCAGGAAACAAGGCAAATTAAACATAAGGACTATTTTAAGTAGAGGGGTTCTCAGTTCTTCTAGTCTGGGTGTCATGGCAACAGAGGCTGATAGAGATACTAGAGTTGACCAAACAGCAAAGAATACAAATCACACAGATGAAAGCCAAGCTGAGAGACACATAAGGATGCTACAATCATGAAATTGAGCCAGTGTTTCTTCTTATCATTTTCAGTTTTGTGAACATAAAACTCCCATTTTCATTTCAGTTGACCTATGTATCTTTGTGGTGCTGTTTTGTCATAGATTTTATTGCATGATCTTCTCTACTCATTTGATAATTTGTCATATTTTATTTTCACTCTTAATAAGCCTATGTTTGTTGAGATTGCACACATAGTAAGATGCTTGGCACACCAGCATGAGGATCTGAGTTTGATACCCAGAAAACACTTAAAATGTTAGGCAATACAGACACAGAAAATCTCTTGGGGCTCATTAGCTGTGCAGGCTAGGTTTATGCCAACTTGACACAAACTAGAACCATTTGGGAAGAGGGAACCTTAACAAAGAAAATGTTTTTTTTCCGGGCTGGCTTTTTGGCAAGCCTGTGGTGCATATTCTTGATTGATTACTGATGTGTGAGGGCCCAACTCACTGTCAGCAATGCCACGTCTGGGCTCGTGGTACTGAGTGCTGTAAGAAAGCACACTGAACAAGCTTTGAGAGTGACCCAGAAAATAGTACTCCTCCATGACCTATGCATCAGCTCCTGTCTCCCTCTTCCTGTCCTGTTTCAGTCCCTACCCTGACTTTCCCTTTCCTCAGTGATAGACAATGATGTGGAAATGTAAGCTGAAATAAACCCTTTCCTCTTCACATTGCTTTTGGTCATGTTGAATTATCACACCAATAGAAACCCAAGATAAATCACTGGTCAACCAACCTAATCTAAATTAGTAACTCCAGGCCAATGAGAAACTGTTGGAAAAGCAAATTTCCTGAGTATTAGCACCTAAGGTTGTCTTCTTCCCTCTATTTACTTACCCCACCCCCTCTCTCTTCATACACAGTCACAGAGAGAGAGAGAGAGAGAGAGAGAGAGAGAGAGAGAGAGAGAGACAGACAGACAGACACACACACACACACACACACACACACACAAATACAGTTTTGTTGTTGTTGCTGTTGTTTGTTTGGTGCTGTTGTATTAGACAGTCTTTCTGTGTAATAGCCCTGGCCTACTGGAACTCAATTTGTAGATAAGGCTGGTCCTCAAATTCACAGAGATTTGACTGTTTCTCACTCATTAGTGGTAGGATTAAAGGCATGAACCACCATGCCTGCCTGCCCCCCACATTTTTCTCCATTTTTATTTAAATTAGGAACAAGATTGTTTTACATGTCAATAACATTCCCTCCCCCTCCCCCCATCCTGTCCCTGACTAACACCCTACCTACCATTTCTGCTCCTCAGGGGAGAGTGAGGTCTTCCATCAGGGATCTTCAGAGTCTGTCATATACTTTGGGATAGGGTTTATGCCCTCCCATGTGTGTCTAGGCTGAGGGAGTTTCCCACTATGTGAAATGGGCTCCCAAAGTTCATTACTATGCTAGGGATAAATACTGATCTACTACAAGAGGCCCCATTGATTTCCCAGACCTCCTTACTGACACCTGCATTCATGGGGTCTGGATCAGTTCCATGCTGGCTTCCCAGTAATCAGTCAGGGGGCCAAAAGCTCCCCCTTGTTCATGTCAACTGTTTCTGTGGGTCTCACCAGCCTGGTCTTGACTCCTCTACTCATCACTCCTCCTACTCTGCAACTAGATTCCAGTTCAGTTCAGTATTTACTTGTTCGTATCTGCTTCTACTTCTACCAGCTAATTGATAAAGGCTTGGGGATGGCATATAAGTTAGTCATCAATCTCATTATCAGGGGAGGGCATTTAAAGTAGCCTCTCCAGTGTTGCTTAGATGGTTAGTTGGTATCATCCTTGTATATCTCTGGACATTTCCCTACTGCCTAATTTCTCTTTAAACCTATACTGGCTCCCTCTCTTATGGTATCTCTTATTTTGCTCTCCTCTATTCTTTCCCTACACAAACTTCATGCTCTCTCATGTCCTCCTCACTCCTCTGCTTCTCCCCTTCTCATTCTCATAGCTCCCTCTCCCTTCCCCCCATGCTCACAATTTGCTCAGGACATCTTGTCCCTTTCCCCTTCTCTGGGGAATCATGCATTTTTCTCTTAGAGTCCTTCTTCTTTCCTAGTTCCTTTGGTAATGTGGATTGTAGACTGGTAATCCTTTGTTCTATGTCTAAAATACATATATGAGTGAGTACACACCATGTTTGTCTTTTTGTGACTGGGTTACCTCACTCAGGATGGTTTCTTCTAGTTCCATCCATTTGCCTGTGAATTTCAAGATTCCATTGCTTTTTTCTGCTGAGTAGTACTCCATTGTATAAATGTACCATATTTTCTGTATCCACTCTTCAGTTGAGGGTCATCCAGGTTGCTTCTAAGTTCTGGCTATTACAAATGCTGCTGCTATGAACATAGTTGAACAGATGTCCTTATTGTATGAATGTCCTTCTTTTGGGTATATGCCTAAGAGTGGAATTGCTGGATCTTGTGGTGACTGATTCCCATTTTCCTGCCAAATCGCCATACTAATTTCCAAAGTGGCTGTACAAGTTTGCACTCCCACCAGTAGAGGAGTGTGCCCCTTTCTCCACATCCTCTCCAGTATAAGTTATGATTGGTATTTTTTTTATTTTAGCCACTCTGACTGGAGTAAGTTGGTATTTCAGGGTTGTTTTGATTTCCATTTCCCTGATGGCTAAGGATGTTGAACACTTTCTTATGTGTCTTCCAGCCATTTTAGATTTCTCTATTGAGAATTGTCTATTTAGTTCTATACCCCACTTTTTAATTGGACTATTTGGTGTTTTGGAAACTAGCTTGTTGAGTTCTTTGTAAATTTTGGAGATCAGCCCTCTGTTGGATGTGGGGTTGGTGAATATCTTTTCCCATTCTGTAGGTTGGTGTTTTGTCTTGCTGACTGTGTCCTCTGCCTTATGGAAGCTTCTCAGTTTCAGGAGGTCCCATTTATTAATTGTTGATTTCAGTGTCTGTGCTATAGGTGTAATGTTCAGTAAGCATTCTACTGTACAAATTAATTCAAGGGTGCTTCCCACTTTCTCTTCTAAGCGCTTCAGTGTGGCTGGATTTATTTTGAGGTCTTTCATCCATTTAGACTTAAGTTTTGTGCATGGTGATAGACATGGATCTATCTGCATTCTTCTACATGCCAGTACCATTTGTTAAAGATGCTTTCTTTATTCCATTGTATGTCTTTGGCTTCTTCATCAAATATCAGGTGTTCATATGTATGTGGGTTAATATCAGGGATTTCAATTCAATTCCATTTGTCTACCTGTCTATTTTTGTGCTAATATCAAACTGTTTTGGGGACTACAGCTCTATAATAGAAATTGAATTCAGGGATGGTGATATCTCTGGAAGTTCCTTTATTGTACATGGTTGTTTTGGCTATCCTGGGTCTTTTATATCTCCATACAAAGATCAGTATTGTTCTTTCAAGGTCTGTGAAGAGCCGATATTTTGATTGGGGTTGCATTGAATCTGTAGTTTGCTTTTGGCAAGATTGCCATTTTTAATATGTTGATCTTACCTATCCAAGTGCATGGGAGATCTTTCCATTTTCTGTTATCTTATTTAATTTCTTTCTTTAAAGACTCAAAAGTTCTTGCTATACAGATCTTTTACTTGTTTGGTTAGTCTTACCACAAGATATTTTATGTTGTTTGTATCTATTGTAAAGGGTGATGTTTCTCTGATTTCTTTCTCAGCCCTCTTATTGTCTACATATAGTAGGGCTACTGACTTTTTGAGGTAATCTTGTATCCTATCACTTTGCTGAGGTGTTTATCAGCTGTAGGAGTTCCCTGGTAGAGTTTTTCAGGTCACTTATGTAGACTATCATATCATCTTCAAACAGTGAAAATCTGACGTCTTCCTTTCCAATTTGTATTTCCTTGATCTTTTGTTGTCTTATTGCTCTAGCTGGCACTTCAAGGACAATATTGAAGAGATATGGAGGCTATGGAGAAAGTGGACAGCCATTTCTTGTTCCTGATTTTAGGGGAATCACATTGAATTTCTCTCCATTTAATTTGATGTTGGCTGTTGGTTACTGTATATTCTTTTTATTATATTCATGGATGTTCCTGTTATCCCTGAATTTTGAAGAATATAGGTTTTCAAAGTATGACCTGAAGATTCTCCCTTTTCTTTCTGAGTTTGTTAATTTGCATGTTCTTTCTCTGCCTTTTGGTTAGTTTGGAAAAAGTTTTGTCTATCTTGTTGATTTTTTCCAAGAACCAACTCTTTGTTATATTGATTCTTTGAATTATTTTCTTTGTTTCAACTTCATTGATTTCTGCCCTCAGATTGATTATTTTCTGGTGTCTAATCCTCAGGGGTGAATTTGCTTACATTTTTTCTAGAGCCTTCAGTTGTGATGTCAAATCTATGTTGTTACTATCCTCCCGTTTCTTCATGTGAACACTTAGAACTATGAACTTTCCTCTTAGTACTGCCTTCAAAGTGTCCCATAATCTTGGGTATGTTGTGTCTTCATTTTCACTGAATTCTATGAAGTCTTTAATTTCTTTCTTTATTTCTTCCTTGACCCAGGAATGCTACAATTTCATGTTGTTCAATTTCCATGAGTTGGTAGATTTTCTGCATTTTGTGTTGTTCTTGAATTCTAACTTTAATGCATGGTGGTCTGATAAGACACAGGGGGTTATTCTAATTTTTTTCTACCTGTTGTGGTTTGTTACGTTGCTGAGTATGTGGTCAGTTTTAGAGAAGGTTCCATGTGGTGCTGAAAAGAGGTATATTCTTTTGTGTTTGGATGGAATGTTCTATAGATGTCTGTACTACCATGCCTGTCCCCCCAAACACATTTTTAAAAGAAAAAATAACACACAAAGTACCTCCTCAGATAGATGTTAAGTGTATAGGATTAAATTTTAATACTTTATTCTTTTGTAATATTAATTTTACTCTTTTGAAACTGCTATGGCATTTTGTGCCATTCACAGTTGCAAATATGATTTTATATTGAATAAAGAACAATAGATTTGAGAGCACTTACTGACCTTTTTACCTGTAATCAAAAGAGGAATAACATATAACATACCAAATAGTTAATGTGCAGTACCAGGTACTAGAAAATGGCTGATTTTTGATAGTATAGAGATGGTTAAGCTATACTTCTTGACCTCATAGATGCTGCAGTCTCAAGGGGAATCTGATGAATATATTTTACCTAACACATGTAGATAACCTTAACAACATATTCATGAAGTAGAGTTTGTGGTGCCATTGTGTAGCTGAAGGCAGAAAGCATGTTAACTGACTCAAAGACTCTGAGAGTTAGAAATGAAGAGATCTGAATACAAATGAGGTTCACTTAAAGTAAACACAGTTTGCATTATACTATGCCAAGGTTATTGCATTGTTTTTTCATTTATTTGTTTTTACTAATATTTTTTTCTGAAAGTCAACTTTGGAAGTTCTTTATGATTCTATAGTATTTAGCTGTTGAAATCTCAACTGAATAACCATTTGAATCTGTTTTGATACCCAGTTGGTTAAAGGCTATTGGCAGTAGATGGTTGCTGAGGAAAAGTGTCAGAGTTCTTTAAGAATATAGCCCTTGGAGAGTTGTCCATGCTCAACAGGATAGTCATACACCCATGTACATGTATATGGTTGGGCAAATGAATTATTTTTTAAAATAGGCATGTGTTTGAAGGGCATAGGCTGGGGAGGTCAAGGAGGATGTAGGGGTGAAAGGGATCAAAGTATCTTGTTTAACATTCTCAAAGAATAAATAAAAATATTTTTAAGATACCATTGTCAATAGGTAAGCAAGATGGTGCAATTTTTAAAATCTCCCTCATACTTTGGCATACTGTTGGGCTAGATAATCATTGGATGTTTCCTTAACTGAGGTAATGGCTATGAATTTGAATTGATACCAGGAATCTGGCAGATTCTCACAATAATAAAGGAAACATTGCCTCTTAGCACCACCTGGTAAAAGGAGAAACAGTGATCATTTCAAACAGTACTTTATCTATATTGGTCTACACACAAGGCAGAAATATATGTCTAGAGGTGTACCTAATGAGATAGGTACATCTCTTTCTTAAAAAGTAAAAAAATAAAAAATAAACAACAGTAACAAAATAAAACAAGGGTTAGTCCTTCAAAGAATTGATTTGGATTAATGAAACCATGGAAAGGAGGATTGGGAAATAGAAGCTAGGATCATAGAAAAACAATTAATGTTTTTCACAAATAAGACATATGGTCTCCTAAATCATTTACAGTTGATTGCAAAGTTACATAGCATGCTCCTGCCCGTGTCTTACTACAACACTAACAACAGAGTTGAGTCAGCTTTCCATTCTTATGACAAAGCCATAGAAATAAATCAAGCTAAAAGAGAAAGGATTTTAGTTCATTCTCAGAGATTTCGGTTGACTGACACTAGATCCAAATGTGGAGTAAATTAATATTATTTCCATACAGAAATAAATAAAAACCAAATGGGTACTGTAGATACATTTATGACCACAAGTTGTATACTTTAGAAGAAGTGGAGCAATTTTTTGACTAATAAGAGCTATCAAACACGAATACAAATAGAAGCATACAGCACACCTGGTTCCATCTGTAAGAGACAAAGTCAATAGTTTACATATTAGTTATTTTTCATTATTACCATTATGAAACACTTGAAAAGAGTAACATAAGGAAGGGAGGTTTATTTTGATTCATGTCTGAGGGCATAGCTTACCATGGTGAAGAAGGCATGTTGATGAGAAATGTTCTAGCTCTAAGAGCAGGAGAGTCAGGACCCTGGTCACAGGCCTGCCTTCATGGAGCAGAAACAAGAATTCTGATGTTCAGCTTGTCTCTCCTGGTTTTCCCACATGTTCACTTTGGAAAGCCAGTCCATGAGCTGACACCACCCTCATTTATGGTGGATTTCCCTCCTTAATTAAAGCTCTCTGGAATCATCTTCACAGATGTGTCAATAGATGTATGTCCAAAGTAATAACAAATCCAATCTAGTTAACAATGAAGACTAACCAGTCACCACCATCAACTTCCCACAAAAGAAATCTCTATTCCACAATGTTATACAGCTGAATTTTGAAGCAGGTTTAGTTTTTTTCTTCAAGTGACGTAAAATCTATTCCCAAGAAAGTGCTAATAGAAAATTTTCTGTTGCATTCTTCATGGACAGCATTACATTACTACAAAAGCACAGGTTTTACAAGAAAGGAATATTAATTTTGGTGAGTATCTCTTATGAAAATAGACATAAAAGTTCTTAATCACGAATTAATAAATTTAATTCAACATATAAAAAATGTATACTGAAGCCAAATAGTATTTATTTCATGTGTACTATGCTGCATAAATAATTGAAAAGAAATCAATGAAATACACAATATAAAATGACTAAATAAGCAAATCATTTGATCATATGTTGTTTGCTGTTATAAAATTGACAAAACATTCATTAAAGGAGAACATAAGATTCTTGGAAAAAGAAAATCAATGTAAATATTAATGTTCTCTTCTTGATTAATATTTTTATTATTTTCTAGTTTATTTATTTACATTAAAATAGTATGTGCATATTTGTAGATTCAGATAGTAATCCAAGCCCATGTAAGATTTACCTTTTTCAAAATTATTAATTTATACTTACTTAATCTATTAATTCTATTTCTTTTTCATATCCAATATGGTACAATCTACAGCTTGCATTCAAATATCTGAAAGTTCTTTTGTACACTTGAAACATATAAGCCAGCATGGTTTTATACATCTGAAAATTAACAAATAAATTACTTCCGTTTTAAGGATAAAGAAGAGAAGTTTAAAAAGAAAATTATTTATTCAAGATAAAATCAAATAGGTCACTTCATGGTGTAGACTACAAAGGTAGTCACAGGTATTTTTATTTAAATTTAAAATGGGAATCGTGTGAAAGAGCTTTAGATTGTTGTAAAAATGCAAACGATAAAGAGTATAGAAATTTTCTTCTAGGAGCAAATATTCTTAACATAGAAAACTAATCTTGGGAAATGAAGGACTGTTAGTAATACCATCAATACCTCCCCCCATAAATATTTCAGAAGCCTAACAGTATTGAGATTCTGAGACTGGTGCTGTCCATATGGTTCAGTTTCTCTGTGCTATCTCACACTGGCTCTCAGTACCAATGTGGAATACAGCAAAAATAAGCAGCCTGTGTAAGATTTTCTAAGAATTTAATACAAAAAGAAATGTATCAAAACATTTAATTTGGGTAGTTTATTTGTAGCATAAAATCTACCACAGTCTTTAATGTATATGATGGTAGATGGAGGAATCATACTTAATATCACAGTTAAAGTGAACACTCCAAATGCATCTAGACATGAGTATTTAAATGAGAAAATATTTATGTCTTCATTCTAGCCAAAGACCTGTCTTCATGAATTCAGATTTGTTTAACCACAGGATTTCACCCCATGTTTTAAATTTCTGGCATTCCTCTTCAGGAGAAATTTAGAGGGTGTGGTAGTTTGAATGTAATTGGCCCCCTTAAGCTCATAGAGAGTGGCACTATTAGGAGATATGGTCTTGTTGGAGTAGGTCCACTTTGTTGGAAGAAGTGTATCATTTGGGGGGTGGGCTTTGAGGTCTCCTTTGCTCAAGATATGTTCAAACGTAGACACAATTCACTTCCTCTTGTTTGTGGATATAGATGTGGAACTCTCAGCTCTTTCTCAAGCACCATGTCTGCCTGCACACAACCAGCCATGGTGATGATGGACTAAACCTCTGAAACTGTAAGTAACCCTAGTTAATAAATGTTTTTCTTTATAAGAGTTACCATTATCATGGTGTTTCTTCAGAGCAATAGAAGCCCTACCTACGACAGAGTGATCCTCCCCAACAAAGAGCAGGCAGGAAACATTCCTAGTGTTTCTAGCTCTCATTGTAGCCTCATTCTTCCACCCTCACATGAGGGAGACTTGTAAGTTAATGGGAAAGGATATTTTCTAAACACCCTGGGAAGTAAGGTTGCTATAACTCACCCACTGATGCATCATTCTTAGAGACAGAAAAAAAAGATTAAGGGAAACATAGTATGTAGGGGAAAGAACACACAATGAAAAGGTTAGGGGCCTTAGCTGGTTTTGGAAAGTCTCATTTAGCTTGCTTAACCACAAGATGAATGACATACATAGAGCAGGAAATATGCAAAACTAGAGGATAGACATACATGTTCTATTGTTCTGTAATATTCCTTGTAAGTAGTCAGCAAATTAGAGAAGTTATAAGGAATGAACTTTATGCCTCTCTTACTTGTGTTCTATACCTGAGCTACTACACTGAATGGAACACTCACATTTACTGTGAGCCAGAATTGACATTTGTCCCAACAACATGATAATCATTATTTTCCACAGCTCCTTTTGTCGCCCAGCAGTCTCCGTTCATGTGGCTTTCCCTTTCCTTTCTGAATTCCTTTTGTTGCCCTCTTCTGTTTTTCTATCTAGTTTTATAGTTTCTTCCAACTTTCAAAATTCTTAGTAGCCTACACACAAACATTGGAACTTTAGGATCCAAATGCAAGAGAAAACAGACTACTTTTTTCATTCTGAGACTGGGTCACTCACTTAATATAATACTTTTAAGCTCTACCCATTTTTCTTTTTTAACTTACCTGAATAAAGTTACATTGTGTTCATATGTTATATTTTCATAATCTTTTCTGTTGGTGGACATTTATGTTGGGTCTATTTTGTCAGTATTGTTTATTTCTTTTAACCCGTATGACTATGAGGAATATCATGCATGATCAATAAGAAGCAACCTAACTGAGGACATTGAATAAATTCACTTTACACATAAGGTAAAATGCTCTTCTCTGGAAGTTATGACAGTAAATCCATATTCAACTCACTTTTTCACATGTTTGAATATAAAGAATACCAGTTATGACCCTGCAAGCCTGGGATAAATCTTTGAGAACTAAAAAGTACAGGATGCAGAGACAAATGCCATAGGTAAGCCAACTGTATTAAACCAGTCTCCTAACGTAAAATATATTCAAGTCTAAGGGATGGAATGTAACTCAGTTATAGGACTCATGCACAGTCAGTAGAGCCACAAATCAAAACATCTTTATGCATTGGTAAAGATGTTGCCCCATGAACATAGCTGTTGGCCATATGCTGACATCTCTCTCACACATAGAGGAAGGAAGACAGTTATTGCCAAGAGTCTGCACCAGACAGGAGTGCCTTTTCTGAGATCCCAAGGGAGAAGTAGGACTTTTACCTGCCAAGTGTCATGAATATATTGAGGATAAATAAGAGTGAACACAACACTATCTGACCCACGTCATACCCACAGGGGACAACCCATAACCCATTCTTGTGCCTCTATGGTTATAGACTGTAACATATGCTTTACAGTACAAAATAGGCATTGAGGAGATATAACAGAAGCTACTGTAAGATAACAAACATGTGTTTTACATGTAAATAATGTGCATGACAAGGCTTATAAGGAACAGATTTTAAGTACTCAAATTCACAACCTTGATAAGCCCATCAGAGTTCTCTCATCCAGAAAAGAGGATTATTAACCTCCTCCCATGATGGTGGTAGTACACTAGCAATATTGGATTAAAACATGGAATTATTTTTTATCCCATTTCAATATTCCAAGTCAGTCTTCATTAAAACTAGAATTTTGATTATGTGCAAGTCTTCTTCATATGATATCATCTGGAAAATAAATAGTGATAGACAAAGACAACATCAGGCTTTGCCTACATCTGTCTATGTGTTAAGCTGATATCATGGCTTGTGTATCCTGTTACAATCTCCCATAGACAAAGAAACATGTAGAGGATATGATAGTTTTTCTTTAAATGGGATCTCCAAATATATTTTTATTTCAATAAAAATAAGAAGCTCTAACATATATTAATGCCATGCATCTCTCACATACAATATCAAATGAATTACTAAAGCAAAGAAAAAGAGGGAAAACCAAATATCTTTCTATTAAATTTTTATCTTTAAAGCTTATATTTCTACAGCAGAGGGGTGTTATTAATGTAGCCAGTGATTTAGGAATTGCATCAGAAAACTTCTTGGAATCATAGCATTTACTGGCATGAAGCTCTCAGATTTTCCCTCAGCACAGAAACTCTGAGAGCAAAGAAAATCGCTGCCTGCTCACAGCATGTCCTTTCATTGTGTGCTGCTGCCAGCAGGGCCTAATGAGGAGAAGTCCAGGCTTCAGGTTTGGTTTAGAATTCAGTGACAGTTTGATTGTAGGCTCAACCTTTTCTGCTGCTATTGGAATGTGAGTTGCATGCTGAATTAATGAGCAAAGAAAAAAAAAGGAGGTAGAAAGAGCTTCAAGCCTGCCTCATTTATTTCTGGCTCTGTTCTTTTTATATCACCGTATTTAATTTTGTTTTTTGCTAAAAAACATCTATCACACATACACACTATAGATGCACACACACACACACACACACAACACACACACACACACACACACACACACACACACACCACACACACACACACACACACACACACACACCACACACACACACACACACACACGTAACTTTGGGGAACAATACGAAACACCAGGGTACACTTATTTCCCATAAATGCAAAAAGGTGGAGTCTGTGGAAACCTTTGCTGATAAAAATCCCTCTTTCTATCTCATTGTCACTAAATACCACCACAGTCTTCTCTCTCTCCTGCTACTCATCTTTTGTCACTCAATAAACTGGGAGGGGGACAAAACAGAAAAACGTTTTCCATTTATTGCTATAAGTTAGTGCTATTTATATTTTAGAAATGCCAGATTCCTTTACAAGTCACTTGAGACCCAGTGGCAAGAATGAATTACTATGAAATTTCTGTCTTCCCCCTGACAGGTCTGCCTGAAAAGCATCTAGCCTGGAGCTGTGTTCATTGTTATTTCACTATCTGTGAGCCAGCAAGAGACAGTTTTACAAATTTCCAACATACGGAGCAAAATGATATTCACCAGAAACTTATCTTTCCTTTCTTTAAATTCCCAGCTTTGGCCAAATTAGTAAGGTCTGACATAGTTTGAATTGCTGAATGTGTGTACCTCTGTATGTCTCTGAAATTTAATCCTGTAACCATTGCTCTAGGGAAAAAGATATAAAAGTTTATTGGCAAACACATTGCTTCTGATTTCCTTTTGTCCTAAAATGAAATGATGAAATAGATCAGACATCAGCATTTACTACTTGGTAGAGTTTTCAATGTCTATGTCAAAATAATGGCTTTACATTATAACAACCAGTTATATTACATGTATGGATACTATGGAGGTTTCAAAATTGTGTGATGATATATTTGTGTGTGTATACTGTGTGTGTGTGTGTGTGTGTGTGTGTGTGTGTGTGTGTGTGTGTGTGTGTTTTCTGTAGTCTGGAAACTTCACCTTTCTCTCCATACCTGTTCTTTGTATTTTGGTATTCATTTTGTGTCTAAATTTCTTATAGCCTTTATTATCAACATTGCATCTACTCTAAAAGTGGCTGCCACCCATATCTAGTTCATCCCTATTGATTTCTTCCTTACTTAGTGAGGCTCCCATTTTTCTTTTTCTGTGTAAACCTGGTAATCTTTTATCCTGGATGCTGTCAGTAATAAATAGTAGACGCTATAATTGTTATGTGCCTCTAAAGAAAATTAAGCACTGCCTCCTGTGAGATCGACAAAAGCTGAAATATCTCTTTAATAATTTTGGGCTTTGCTTTGCTGCTTTGAGCTTTAGCGTGCAATCTATGAGACACTGAGGGACTCAGACAGAGTAAAGATCAGAATTTGGACCGAATTTCAATTGGTCTCCTTTGTCTTGTAATTCTCACAGTCATATTCTGCTTTTTGGAGCAGTCTGCATTCGGTTCTCAGTTTCTTTAATTGAAATAATTTCCTGGAAGTGTACACTTCACTAAGAGTGAATCATCACAAATTAGGAAACCTGAGCAGACCAGTGACAAGTCAACTGCTTTATTGAATTCTGACAAAAAAATTAAACTATCAAAAGCATTCTCTCGGGACGTGGGATTTGACTCGAGCACAAGCATTTGCAGCACAGAATGTAAACCTGAGTTCAAATCCTAAGCACCTGTGTAAAAAGACAGGTGTGGCCACATGCAGCTGTACCCCTAGAATTGTTTGAGCAGAGATAGTATGGTAATTGGGGTTTGCCAGTTGCAAGCCCACCTCCAGGATCAGTAAGAAAGTGACAGACCTAGATGCCTTATTTCCTCTCTGGCCCTTACATGTGCACAAACTATACACATCTTGCATATACACACCCACATACACAGCCCTCACACACCCAAATATCAGACACTCACAAATAAGACAGACACACATACATAAGCAAGCTCACATACCTGCACATGCACAAACAGGAATACATGCAAACATATAGATGCATACATACAAACAAAATTTGAAAAAAATCAGAGTGGATTTTCTTAGGAGCTACTACAATATATTTTTTCTTTTTATTTAGAAACAAGCTTCATTTATATATCAATCTCATTTCCCTCTCCCTCCCCTCCTCCCCTGCCTCCCACCAATGCCCTATCCAATCTCCTTTCTGCTCCCCAGGGAGGGTGAGGACTCCCATAGGGGATCTTCAACTTCTGTCATATCATTTGGAGGACTGCCTAGAGCCTCCCTCTTGTGTCTAGTTTGAGGGAGTATTCCTTTATGTGGAGTGGTCTCCCAAAGTCCATTCCTGTACTAGGGATAAATACTGATCCACTACCAGAGGCCCCATAGATTGCCCAGACCTCCAAACTGATATCCACGTCCAAGGGTTCTGAAACAGTCCTATGATGGTTTTCCAGCTATCAGTCTGGGGTCCAAGAGCTCCTCCTTGTTCAGGTAAACTATTTCTGTGGGTTTCTCCAGCCTGGTCTTGACTGCTTTGCTCATGACTACTCACTCTCTGCAACTGAATTCCAGGTTCTCAGCTTAGTGTTTAGCTGTGGGTGTCTGCTTCTGCTTCCATCAGCTACTAGATGAAGGCTCTAGGATGGCATATCAGGTAGTCATCAATCTCATTATTGGAGAAGGGCATTTGAGGTAGCCTCTCCAATATTGCTTATATTGTTAGTTGGGCTCATCCTTGTAGATCCTGGACATTTCCTTAGTGCCAGATTTCTCTTCAAACCTGTAATGGCTCCCTCTATTATGGTATCTATTTTCTTGCTATTCTTCCCCTGACTCAGTCTTCCTGCTACCTCATGTCCTTCTCACCCCTCCTCTTCTCCTCTTCTCTTTCTCCTACCTCCCTTCCCCTCGCCCCCATGCTCCCAATTAGCTCACTCCCTTCCATAGTTCAGCTGGTAGAGCAGAGGACTGTACAAAACATTTTATGTGTATATACACATCATGAATATATGTTACAAGCAAATGTACACTCAAATACACACATGTTCACTTGATGAGACAAATGAACCAGTATGTACTTTCTAGGATATCTTTAAATCACCACAAACTCCAGCAATGTGATGTTCAACTCCATTTCTTCTAGTTTCCCAAATAGCTGCACAAGAGATAATTGTGTTCTTGAGTTGTAGCTGACGTTAGAATTATATCGCTGGCCTGCTGTGATATCTGAAGCCAGAGACGCTTGTGGGTATTACTAATTAATTGGCTCCATACTTTGCAGAAACTATCATAAAAAGATCTGATTGATTAAATACCTTTAGTCAGTAATGAAGAAAGGAAGCTATTATAAAGTTGAATTTTGTACAAATAAAACTGTTCCATTATAAATCTTGAATCTTTTAAAACAGATTGGACCCTTCTGAAACATAACCCCTCTGACTTTCTTATAGCTGCTTTATTAGTATTGATTGAGATATATAAGTTAAGATATTGTGATCTGAGAAGATAGCAATTTAATTTACAGAAATGAGAATGCGTTCCTTATGGAAAATGATAGAAAGCTTAAAAGTACATGAATGAAAGGAAAACCAGATAATCCCTTCACTGTCTTTGGGGGAGGGTAAAGCAAAAACCACCTCCAATGTGAACTCCTTGATAAATATACTAATATGCATCACTGAATGTAATTTCTTAGTGAATATGCACCAGATAGCCAAATGCATGACCTCATTGACTAACTTCTTGCCCAGAAACATAGACATTTTCTGGGCATATTTAAAGAGAATTAAAAATAGATAACCTCTAGCTGAGACTGTCTTGTGCGTATTTACCTTTACATAGCCACACAAGATTGTGCATGTGGATTTGTGGCATCCTTTTGTAAAATTCCACTAGTCCCACGATACCAGGCAACTGTGATTTACCACTCACTCAAACTCCCATAATATTAGTAGTATCTGGACACCTCACAAATCTACCTCCAAAAAAAATTCACATTGTAACAGTGGTTTAATTTTTCAACTCACAGAGAACGAAAATAAATGTGTCCTCTAGTAAATGTCCTTGCTTCCTATTGTCTAAACTCTGTTTTCACCAGTGTCTAAATTTCTTGTCTTCCATAAGAAGGAACTAAGTGTACATTTCAGCTATGCCCCAGCTCTCCCCATGCCTCTTATCTCCTAGACTATCCTTATTGCATTTGCTTTTTCTCTTGAAGTTATTAGCATTAATTAGTCCATCATGGTGACACTCACCTGTAATCACAGATACAGGAAGTGGCAGCAAAAGGGTCACTAGTTTAAAATCTACCTGGACTATATTTTGATTTGCAGGCTACTCTGGGCAACTTACGGAGACCTTGTCTTAAAATGAAAGCTCTATTTAATAGAAGTAGGATTATCTATATGTCTGTGTGCTTGGTTATTGTGCTTAAGTCCTGGGTTTAACTCCTTCATACTGCAAAATAAAAGGAGGGACAGAGAAAGGAAAGAAGGAAAAAGAAAAATATTCAGTAAATTTCCTAGATTAGGGATTATCAAATCCAGGGCCCTTTGTTTACTGGGGAAGTATTCTACCATTCACAAAACCCTCATTTAATGGAAAACTCCCCTGAAACTATTAGTTTCCAATTCCTTCCCCAGAAGAAAATTTCTTGGACACTGTTTATTCTGCCTTGTTTCTTCTCTTTCTCGTAACCAAGAATCTAATATAATCTGTCCGTCCTAGGTGGGTATCACCTCTCAGTGCAAAAGGAAGAGGAGATGCTCTAGGAAATCAGAGCTCACACAATACAGAGCACTCCATTCTCAGTAGGTCTGCAAAAGCACCTGAGAGTGGAGTTTGTCCACAAACAGCTAGTGATAGCCTGGCACTGGACAAGTGTTCTGGGGTGTTATCATCAGCTTACATGGGACTCACCATCATATTTGATATATAAAGAAGGTTATGCAAAAGGAAGTTACAACAAAATAGAGTTATTTCCAGTTGATTTTCATTTTCTTTTTTAATCACATCCAAATTAAATGCAAAAAATCAAAGTAACTGACACCAGAAAACTGAATCTCAAAGAAATAATTATAAACCCAGTTTTATCAAAAGTTCAAACTTCCTTGTGAAAGCCTGTTAAATTGAAATGAAAGAGAAGCTGAAAGACAGTTTATTTGCAGATTTCATATATGGTAATAGGCAGGGGACTAATAAATAGAATATATAAAGAACTCAAAATTGAACATAAAAGATACAATCCAGTTTTTTTAAAACATGGAAAAGTCATGAAGATGCATTTTCCTGAGAAATAAACAAGTGAGAAGGTTTTTTAACACCATTAGGCATTTGTAAAATACCAGTTAACACCATAGGCGCTATTGAAGCACACTTGTCAGAAAAACTGAAATTAAAACAGGATGAATAAAACAAATAGGAACAATAAGTGATGGCTGCACTAGGCTCAGGCAGAGAAGCGCTAAACTGGGTCATTTCAAATTTTGTATGAAGCACAAGGAAATGGTCCAGCCACTCAGAAATTTCCAATTGTTTATTGCACAAGACACATACTTATCATACATCTGGCATTACTCTTATTTTATTTAAATAACAGTTAAAAAGATAAAATTCTAGAAATAACAAATATGAATTATTAAAATGAATTATTAAAGATTGATAGGGAAGTAAAACTGGTACCACAGATAATTATTAAGGAGCTACTGGGAATACTTTCTGGGTTATTGAGATAATTTTATTATTTATCTCTAAATATTTTTTCAGACAATATAACCTGATCACATTCTTTCCCATCACCCAACTCCTTCCAGATCCTTCTCATGATCCTTCCCACTTTCCTGTCTATCCAACTAACTTTATTTTTTTTCTCTCTCTCTCTCTCATATTCTTTTTTGCTTATTGTTTTTTAATGAGACAAAAATGTTTTTCTGATTAAACATTGAATTTAATCAAATTTTAATTTGATTTTTTTCTCCAAAGATAGAACACTTATTTTTTGTTTAAAAGGGGGGGGGGCATTGGTGAATATTTGAATAACTTTCCTGTTTGGGGGGCAAACTCAAATCAATTTCTTCCTCTTTTCTTTTTTTCCTTTTTTTAACTTAAATTAGAATCAATCTTATTTTATATATCAATCCCAGTTCCCTCTGCCTCCCTTTCTTCCATGCCCCCCACTGACTCCATCCTGTCACTCTTCTGCTTCATAGACAGGGTGAGGCCTACTATGGGGGATCACCAAAGTCTGCTACATCATTTGGGGAAGGTCCTAGACCCTCCTCCAGGTGTCTAGGCTGAGAGTTTCCCTCTATGGGGAATGGGGTCCCAATGTCCATTCATACACTAGGTATAAATGCTGTTCTATTACCAGGGGCTCTATAGACTGCCCAGGCCTCCTAATTGACACCCATGTGCAGGGGGCCTGGTTCCTTCCTGTGCTCATTTTCAAGTTGTCAGTCTGGGGTCCATGAGCTCCCCCCTTGTTCAGGTCAGGTATTTCTGTGGGTTTCCCCAGCATGGTTTGACCCCTTTGCTCATCACTGCTCTCCCTCTACAACTGAATTCCAGGAATTCGGCTCAGTGCTTAGCTGTGGGTCTCTGCTTCTGTTGTCATCAGCTAGTGGATGAAGGCTCTAAAATGGCATATAATGTAGCCATCAATCTCATTATAAGGGAAGAGCATTAAAAATAGTCTCTCCCCTATTACTTACATTGTTAGTTGGGGTAATCCTAGTATATCTCTAGACATTTCCCTAGGGACATATTTCTCTTTAAACCTATAATGGCTTCCTCTATTAAGGTATTTATTTTCTTGCTCTCCTCTATTCTTCCCCCAACTAGATATTCCTAGTCCCTCATGTCTTCCTCCTCCTCCCTTTATCCCCTTCTCTCTTTGCTAACTCCCTCTCGCCTCCCTCCATGCTCCCAATTTGCTCAGGAGATCTTGTCCATTTCCCCTTCTCTGGGGGATCAGGTATATCTTTCTTAGGGTCCTCTTTGGTTCCTAGATTCTCTGGAGGGTGGATTGTAGGCTGGTAATCCTTTACTCTATGTCTAATACCCATATTTGAGTGAGTGCATACCATGTTTGTCTTTTTGTGACTGGGTTACCTCACTCAGGATGGTTTCATCTAGTTCCATCTATTTGCCTGGGAGTTTCAAGATTTCCTCCCCCCTCCCCACTCCACCCTGACCGCTGACTAGTACTCTATTGTGTAAATGTATCATATTTTCTTTATCCATTTTTCAGTTGAGGGGCATCTAGGTTGCTTCCAGGTTCTGGATATTACAGATAATGCTGCTAAGTACATAGCCGAACAGATGTCCTGGTTGTATGAATGTGCATTCTTTGTGTATATGCCTAAGAGTGGATTGCTGAATCTTGCGTTAGACTGATTCCTAATTTCCTGAGGAACTGCTACATCCAAAGTGGATGTACAAGTTTGCACTCACACCAGCAATGGAGTAGTTTTCCCTTTCTCCACATCCTCTCCAGCATAAACTGTCACTGGTGTTTTTTATTTTACTTACTCTGACTGGAGTAAGATGGTATCTCAGAGTTGTTTTGATTTGCTTTTTCCTGATGGCTAAGGATGTTGAGAACTTTCTTAAGTGTCTTTCAGCCTTTTTGGATTCCTCTATTGAGAATTCTCTATTTAGTTTGTATCCCACTTTTTAATTGGATCGTTTGGTGTTTTCGTGACTAGCTTCTTGAGTTCTTTGTATATTTTATAAATCATCCCTCTGTCACTTGTTGGGTTGGTGAATATCTTTCCCCACTCTGTGTGATGCCATTTGAGACAAAAAATTTATTTGTTCAATTTTTACATCTGAATCCCTCTTCAATTGCATCCTTAACCTGAGACCCTTTAACATATTCCTTCAAAAAATTACAATTTTTAAACTTTTTAAAGATTAAGTTCATAGAATTAATTAACTTTTAATTGAAAGTTTTATGAATTTGCTTCCCAACATTATAACACTAAAGTCATTTTCAAGACCATAGAGGCTGACTTGTTTTAGGGTTCATGACATTGTAGCATTACTACCAGTTGTGTTAAATTTTGCAGAAACATTCAGCAGATTAACTGACTACTTTGAGCTATATTTTAGTGGTCTGTGGTTATTGGTGTAGAAACTTATACATGTAAAATTACATGTGTGCACACACACATGCAATTCATACAAATAGAAGCAAAATCCAAATGCTTAAAAAAAAAAAAAAAACAAATACACGGGTTCTGTTAATGCGGATACCTTGATTGTAATATTGTATCATCACTTTGTCAAACATTAACAATGAACAATATTTCTTACAATTCTGTGTCAAGCTGTAATTATCTCAATAAATATTCAGTTAAAATAAAAACAATAGGACTGACTCAATTAACCATTTTTTTTTCTCAGAAGGCACATGTGAAGTGGAGAAGCAATTGTTCTGAACCAAGTGAATACCTAGTATGGAGACAGATGGGTACCCACCATCAGCTGTAAACAAAACTTAACCTAGGAGGCTAAGGGCATCACCTAGCATTGCACATCACCAGTCAAGCCCTACTTCGTGTGCTGTGCACGTTGTTCTAATTAGGGAGCCATTTCCTTTGCACAGATGTTTTCAATTTAACAGACCACACTGATGTACAGAATGATAGAACAGTCCTTTGCCTCTTCAGTGACTGCATTCCTTCCACAAGCCAAAAGAGTTAAAGTTTTGGATTTCAGTTTTAATGAGTGTTTTCTAAAATACAAAACACCTCCAATAAAAAGTTAACAATTCTACCAAAAAGTAGCTTTATTTTGAAAACTAATTACTTTACACAAAACAAAAGCTAAAATTCATAAAAATAAAAATGAACAAAACATGAGAAATTAATCAACTTTATAAAGTTGATAAAGTATAGATTCTCTTAATGATGCCTCTGTTTCTATGACTCTGGCAACTTCTGTGTTCTGTAACTCATGACTAGCTGTCTCTGATTATATACCTACTGCATATCCATTTAAGGAATTTAAAAATGTAGAGAGAGGAAATGAACTGAGATGCAGTTCTGTCAAATAAAGCTAATGGCTGAGACTGTTTTTATTTTAGCTTGTGTATCACTTGCTTTATTCATGTAGGGATATTGTGAGTGAATTATAACTGTTTATAGGACATGAAGCTTGAAATTTGATGGAATGTTTATAAGCCGGTGCAATTCATGACCTGCAATAGGACACAGTCTTTCTCATACAGTGTCTTAATGAATAACCCCACCTCAGAGTGATGTGAGTTCTTGTGCCTGGCTTTATTATCCCCTCCTTTACATACTGAAACTCTTTCAGTTGGAATGACAATGTCTTCCCCCTATTGTGGTAGGCTTCATTACACCATCTACAACAGTGTATGTGTGCTTTGTGTTACCATGGAAATTTGTATTGTTTCTATACTGCAACCCAAATCAAAGCAAATGAAATATTATAAGCAATGAATCAAACATGGATAAGCAGTGCTGGTTGAACATGACTTAGGCAAATAATGGGCACTCATATCTGTTAGAAACATATCTGTAATGAAACTTCAATGTGAGGAGTTTTAGCTTTTCTGTCAATGCACAAGTGTTTCCAATTGCATCCCAAGCTTGCTGACACTGATTTTTGTGCATCCTTTTCTTTTTAGCTAGCTTACAAACATATAATTTACACCAAAATAAATCTTATTGAGTCTAAATTTTTTTTCACTTGTACTTTGCAGTTTACATTACATCATGGTCCTTCACATGGATTTATTCTTTATCCTCATAAAATCCTTAGCCTTGACCTGTGGTTGTTATGATCACTGCTCGCTTAATTAGCTACAGAAACAAAACAACTCCCACAAAAAGCTCACAAATAAATAGCTGTAGCAACCACATGTTGTGGAATCCTTAAATTACTGTACTTTAGCACCAGCAATGATTACTCATGCCTTTAATCTCAGCATTCAAGAGGCCAAGGCAAGAGGATTGGAATGAATTCAAGACCAGTCTGTTCTATAGAGTGAAACTATGTCTCAATAAACTGGAAAAGAAACCCTGGCTGGGTATCTATTGACAAAAGCTGAGGGCCACTGGAGAAGGATGGGTCAGTTTTCCTTATGGATGTCATCCCTGGTAGGTTACCATCCTCAAATGAATCATCATGAACACACATATATATAGGGATGGCTACCTGAACTCAGTATGTTATTTTAAAAAGGAGAGTGTGCATACTGTTGGTAGACATGAAAATGGCAACAGGATATAGAAGAAGGTGTAAGGGAGAGTATGGAAGGAATATGGTAGAAATACATTGTATACTTGTATGCAATTCTCAAAGCATGAATGAATAAGTAAACTATATTTTAAAATAAAAGGATAATGTTAATATATTCTTGACCCCATAATACTTCTGTGTGTATATGTTTACCATAGCCTTTGTATTTTATAAGATAGTAGATTTTAATAATATGGTTACCACAATTTGAGGAGCATTAACTTATAAAACAAATTATAGTATTGTCCTTATAACTGAAATATAATAATTAATATAAGATTACGTACAAGGTAAGGATGTCATAACAAAATACTAGAAAAGTCATTCAAATAGATCTGGATGGCTTTCTTTTTATAACCTTTAGTTCTATATAAATATTAATAACTAAGACCAAAATTACTAGTATCTCATGCAAATTTTAAGTTGCTTTTTATAAACTTGACAGATGTTCAAGTTTAATAAATACATTATGATAGATAATGTTTTATACCATTTTCATTGTGTATACAATATGCTATTGTGATTGGTTTTACTCCCTTCCTTTTGTGCTTACTTTTTTCTTAGCTATTAATTTCCCATTGTTTATCTTTTTGTGGCTTTATTTTTGAGCTCATAACACATTTTTCTCTGCTGCTAAGCATCTCTTTAATATGGAGGATAGTATAAGGAAGGTATGCAAACACTAGATTTAATATGCAAAGATACAGCCATTTAAATCTTTCTCTTGGGAAGAGATATCAATAAATGAACACATTTTATTAACTTGCAAATTCCAAAACTGTCTGATTCAATTATGTAATCTAAGCAGAAGAATAACGCTGAGCAATAAATACTGAAGTTTACTAGCTTCTGCTATGGTCTGCTCATCATAAAAAGGTGCTGGTAATTATCTTTAAAGCCTTTAGTGGTCTGGGACCTGGCTACTTTGGAGTTATATTTCATTGGTTGTCTGCTCTGTAGTTATGACTGAATGAATTTGATCTGAATTCTGTTCCCAGCATGAAATGCTGAAGAATTAGACACAGATGCCTGTCTTCTCCGTGGTTTTCACCAGACATAGAGGTGAGGCCAAATATACTTTCTCACTGACCTGGTGATACTGCAAAAACCCGCTCTATATTTTATTTCAGAGCATTTCTGATGTTCATAATCTGCTGGCCCTATTCAAATTCCTCACTGCCTCTATATTTTTTCATTTTTTATGTTTATTTCTTATTTTAGAAACAATCTTATTTTACATATCAATCCACCCCCATCCTCCCATGCCCCCCGCCGCCCCACCCACCCACTCCACACCCACTCTCCAATGAGAGTGAGGCCTTCCACGGGGATCTTCAAAATCTGTCGCATCATTTTGGGGAGGGCCTAGTCCCTCTTTCATGTATCTGGGCTGCAATAGTATCCCTCCGAAGAGAATGGACTCCCAAAGTCCATTTGTGCATTAGGGATAAACACTGGCTCCACTGTTGTAGGTCTTGGCTCCTTTGCTCATCCCTCCTCGCTCTCTACAACTGGATTCCAGGGCAATGGCTCAGTGCTTAGCTGTGGGTGCCTGCTTCTGCTTCGGTCAGCTACTGGATGAAAGCTCCAGGATGGCAACCAAAGCAATCATCGATCTCATTATAAGGGAAGACTGCCTGGCTGAGGCTTATCTGCCATTAGCTGGAAGCTGTCTACCCCGTGGAGAAGATGGAGGAGGTGTGGCACTGTGAATGTATACCCAGCATGATGAGTGGTGTCTTCCCCCCAAAAGGAAAAAGTGCAACATCCTCACAAAAGTGAAGAAGTGACAGGGGCTGGGACTGTCCAATGAATTGGGTCACCACAGGCTGAGCAAGGGGTGCCCTTGGGACTGCCTGTCTATTTTATGAAAAATATTTGTTATTTTAACCTAGTCTCTCTCTTCAACTTCTCTTTTCAGTAACTATAGAAGACTGGAGTATAGAAAGCATAGATTTTAAAAGTTGAAAATAAAATCAAGCATTTTGTATTTTAGACATCAAACAACGGATTTTTCCTTTGATTCTTGATGACTATTAAATCTAATAGAATATTTTTGTTAGCAAAAGACAAATTTCATGCAGTCATCTAGAAATATTTCTCTAGAGGACTCAAAGCAAAAGCAAATACTTTAAGTTGTGGAAAACTTTTCTATAGTCTAATAAATATATCACCCAAGGAAACTCAGTCAAGAAAAATAAGCAGAATCAAATTCATTTCTCTAAGTTACAGGGAGGTACTGTGAAACAAGATATTTGGGGGTTTTGGCAATTCCTTGGCTGAAAGTGTATTTTCATAGGTGTTAAAATGAATATTCACAATGTATCAGATTCAAAGTGTCTACTGCTAAATTACTCATCTTTTCTTTCAATATAGTTTTTCCTTGAATTCTTCCATCTCTGTCAACTACACTGTAATATCTTGGACATCACTGCAGGTGTCTGGATGGATGACCCTATGACCAGCAGCTGGGTTTGGAGGAATGGGTTACACTTCAAAACCAGCAAAAAGTTAAACATATCATGTCATTTCATTTGAGACTTCTTTTCTGTACAGTATGAAAAAAAATAGGAATGGTGGTGCTGACCAGGAAAGATGCATGCTAAGGAGAGTCAGGAGAACAAAGCTTACTCCCTCTCCCTGGCTTCTACCATTCCTAGACACCAATAAACATTTTTAGATCTCTCCTTTCAGAAACATAGAGCTGTGAAAATTGATACAGAACTATAGTCCTATCGATCCTGTGATATTGATTCTCCAGACTAGAAACATGCATACCAGAAGCTAGCTGGCTTCTTTTAGAAAAAACAATGAGATGAAGATTGAAGAAAAAAGAAAAGATGAAACTAGAAGAAAACAAGACACTTACCAGTTATAATGCATACAGATGTTAGATAAGACAAAGCTTTATCCAAAATAGGTACACCAATTTACCTGTTCTTGAATGATTGGTCCCAATGCTTGTGTAGTCAACAAATAAGTCCACCTAAAGATTTCAAATGACTCTGTACATTCATGGAGAGAGTATAAAAGTCTAGGTACATATGAAGCCAAATTTAATTAACAGAAAAGCAGTAGAAATGAGGAACACATTTGGAGTAAAGAGATGTTTATATTTTAAAACTTAGAGAAGGATTGGTAATTAAATGAGGTGGTAGCATGCTCTAGAGGGCAGGATTATTACAAGTTTTCTGACCTTTCTAACTGGTAATATCTAAGACCAATTTCAGACTACACATACCTTTATTTCCTCTAATACCTATTAGAGTGAAAATAGCTAAGGATTCTAGTGACTGTTAATTTGAAGAATGAATATATTTTTTTGGAATTGAGGCTGTATCTTTTGTTACTTTGTTCAGTCACTTCACTTATTCACTCATTCTTTCATCATATAATTTGGGAACTGATACAACTTAGTTTTGATGAAGTAATTTGGTTCACTTATAGAAAGACAGAAGCAGAATTGGGAATCATTACTTCTTTTCTTCACAAAGAGTAAAGTCATATGGAATACAGAATCCCACTCATTTCTCCCCACAAGGAATAGATAGCTAAAAAGACCTCGTGTGTTTAATGCATGGTATCCAGCTAGCATCTTCTGTATGAATCTGTTTGCAATTGCTGATAGGATTAAAAAAGGGTAGATTATTGAATCTGAAAGTAGCCTAGAAAACTATGCCCACATTCCCTCCAAAAAATTGATTATGGATATTTGTCTTTGTTTAGTGTGCTGGTTACAAGTTGTTAATACTAAACAAAGGAGAGTAGATTCAATGTCTTATTTTGAAAAGAAAAAGAGGGGGAAATGATGTGGGATAATGTTCTTGTACACTGTAAAAATTTGTCACTCATATTGGTTTAATAAAATGCTGACTGGCCAGTAGCCAGCCAGGAAGTATAGGTAGGACTACCAGACTAGGAGAATTCTGGGAAGAGGAAGGCAGAGAATGAGTTGCCAGCCAGAGGCAGAGGAAGAAAAATGAGACTGCCTTATTGAGCAAATGTACGAAACCATGTGGCTAAACACAGATAAGAATTATGGGTTAATTTAAGCTCTAAGAGCTAGTTAGTAATAAGACTGAGCAATAGGCCAAACAGTTTATAATTAATATAAGACTCTGTGTGTTTATTGGCTATAGGACTGGGCAGAACAGAAACTTCTGTGTACAATTGCCTTTATCAGAAATAACTTCTACCTGCATTTTATCTTGCCTGTGACACAGCTGACATTCACACCTTCCTCTCTTCCTCTGTTTTGTATTCTGAAACACTATATATATATATATATATATATATATATATATATATATTCTGCTTGGAAAATTATATCCATATCTTATCCTATGTCATTCTATGTCTATTCTGTACCATATTGATGCTATATGTTGATATTTTAGTGACCCTCATAGCAAGAAGATGATTTTGTCATAAAAGTAGAACCTTTACCTAAAATGTTCCAGTGGGAAATTTTATGCCTCTATCATTTTGAGTGCAGCAACCATATGGTACTGGAAATTAATAAAAATACCTTGTAACTAGAAGATTAACCAAGCTGCTTTGAAACCAGGCTAAATTATCCAAGGTACTAGATGGATAGGATTTTGTCCTTTCCCAAATCATTAAAACTGTGTGGTTAGTGAAACAAGAATGCATGACTATACACATGTTTAATATGATCTTAACAGAGGCCAAGAAAAGACAATGTGCATCAGTGTGAGGAAAAAGCTTATTTTATGTACAGCCTGAGGACATTCATACATAGCTTAAAAACATTTTTTCTTAAAATTTCCTTTGGACAACATTGGGTAATCTATTTGGAGATTCCTTTATTTGTTAGTTTGTTTTGTTGTTATTTGTTTTTAGCCCACTGAATTGTGTAGATGTTTTGCGTAGGTCTTCTGAAGGTAACCGATGGAACTGTGAGTCTATGATTGTGATGGTCATGTCAAGTCCAGACAACAAGGTGTCATAGCATTTCTCTTAACCCTCTGCCTCCTACATTGCTTCTGCCCCTTCATCTGCATCGTTTCCAGAGTCATCTCTGCTTTGCATAATAACCTGAAATATTTTATAGATACATCAAATCACAATGATACAAACATCAGAGCTATATATCCCCCTGATGCTGGAAACCATCTGAAGTGATACCAGCTTCATCCTTCCTTCATGAAAATTTTAACATTTTGTGCTATCTACAAATATGTTGGCATATTTAAATTACTAAGAACCACTTTTAAAATTATATCTCAGTTGGTAAATTATATGTAGCAATTGTCATAAAATTGGCCAATGTTATTAACAATATTTCTGAGACTAACCTGGCGGCAGAATTCTTAATAACTATACTTAGGATGTGGAGATAGGAAGGTTAGTAATTTGAGTCAAGCCTGGGCTACATTTAATTCTGCTTCATATGTATGCTTATAGTCATACATACAGCTTGTATTTTTTAATGTTAAACCAATTTTTATTCTTTTTGCATCAAGTAAAATCATTTGTATGTGTATAAAGTGTTAATTTTCTCAGATTTTAAGTTTTATTTTAAATTTTTTCCTTGACTTTAACATGAGGTATAATGTTTAGATATAGATAGCCACTATTTAAAAAAATTAAATTTAACCTTGTTAATTTAATTCAGTCTTCTGAATTTTTTATTTTTTGATATTATGGCATATTTACATCATTTCCTCCTTTTCTTTCCTCCTTCAAAACCTACCCATGTACCCTCTTTTGCTGTCTTTCAAATTCATATTCCCATTTTCATATATACGTGTGTGTGTGTGTGTGTGTGTGTGTGTGTGTGTGTGTGTGCGTGCGCACGCACGCATTCCTGAATACATAAACACAACCTATTCAATCTATATTACATTACTTGTAAATACATGTTTTCAGGGCTGACCATTTGTTACTGAACAACCAGTTGGGGTGCTGTTGTCTGTGGATGACTATTTTCCTGCTTTCAACTTGCCTATACTACTTTGGCAGGAGCTGAGGCCTTGTGAGATCTCTCCCTTTCACATTGGCATATCTTTAGTTTAATCCTTGTTTAAGTCATGTTTAGACACCTCCTCTGTGTGTGTGTGTGTGTGTGTGTGTGTGTGTGTGTGTGTGTGTGTGTGTGTGGTGTGTGTGTATGTGTATGTATGTATGTTCCTGCACATGCCTCAGCTTGCATATGTAATCCAGTGAAAGACTTGAAGGTGTCAGGCCTTTCCTTCCCCTATGCAGATCTTAGGGATGGAATTTGTGTGGTCAGACTTTTGCTGGTAGACAGTGCAAAGAAATATATTAATAGCACATTGTGTTTTAAAACAGCAAAACCTGGTGAAGATGGTGAATAATAGGAAACGCCATTCACTGCTGGCAGGGCTGAAAATGGTGCAGTCACTGTGGAAAACTATATAGCAGTTTTATAAAGCTAAATGCATATTTGCTTTTTGGTCCATTCATTGTGCTCTTTGGCAATTCCTAAAATTAATTAAAATAAATCTGTGCACATACATGTGTATATGCACACACACATACACACAAATGCACACACACACACACACACACACACACACACACCACACACACACACACACACACATATATATATATATATATATATATATATATAAATGCAGATTTTGAGGCAGAACTTCAAACAGCTAAGAGATCTTTGGAAAGGTAAAGAAGAATAGGAAGAATAGAGCGTGAAATAATAATAAATTAGTGTTAAAGAGAATGACTGATTCAACTGTAAATTTCAGGATGTAAAATTAAAGCATAATAAAATGTGGGGAAACTCCATCTTAGAAGCATGTACAATGCAGAACTTCAAAAACAGGACAACTGGAAAGAAGAAAAAAACGATAGGAACAGTACAATATCAGTGGTTGCTATAATTGATAAGGGGAGGAATGGTGAGTACAAAAAGGACAAAGGATTTTGATGTCAGTGTAACTCTACTGCATGACATTATGATAAGTGAACCCTTGCAGAAACAAATGCCAGTGAACAATAACTGTGTATAATTGAGATATATTGACTGTAGCAAGTGTAGTGTTCTGATTCCAGAATTTGATTCTAGGGGATGTTTCACATACATGGGCCCAGAGGATATTTGAAAAATCCCTATACTTTCTGCTCTATTTAACTGTGAACAGAAAGCTGTTCTCAAGAACAAGGTCTCTATATTTTAAATAGCACAAGCTATCTACAAACGCCCTTGTTTAAAAATAAGAACACACTGGAACTCAAGAGGCAGAGGCAGGCGGATCTCTGTGAGTTCGAGGCCAGCCTGGTCTCCAGAGCGAGTGCCAGGATAGGCTCCAAAGCTACACAGAGAAACCCTGTCTTGAAAAACCAATATATATATTCAACACACTGAGTGCTGTTCTTTTTACTCAAAGATACTGTCTTACTTCCCTCTGAATATCAATGTCATGCATTCACAAAAACTGAACTGATAAAATATTTTAAGGTACTTGCCAACATAATCATGTCCCCCATTTATTTCTCTTTGCATAGCTTTCTATGCATCCCTGATATTTGTTGCTAGCTTTCCAGTAGGCTCTGGTAGAGCTCAGTATAATCCTAAAGTCCCTTTCATTAAGGATAATTGAGCCTCATGGCATATGCTGAAGGTTAAATATGTATGGGCACATACATTGTTAAATTTCATAAAAATGATATTCCTTTTCTGTTGTAAATTACCATTATTTTAATTCCATCTGTAATTCTGTGGACTAATATGATCTATGAAGCTCTGCTGCCTTTTGATATTTGCAGGGAGGGGAATGAGTCTTGCCAGCTGTGGATAACTAGTCTCCATTCAGCCTTTGAAATATTTCCAGTGCCAAGCTGACGACTAACATATGTAGCTCTGTTTAGAGATGCCTTGATTACACAGCACCCAATGTATAATAATACGCACATCCATCTGGTTAATAAGATATTTGAGACAGCAAAGGATATTTGCAGTACCCTAAATTCAGGCATGACATGTCCAAACTGACTCAGCATATTCCATTTTATATGCCTGCATTTGCTGTGCAATTGTAAATGTATGGATTCATTTCCTAGTTTCCTAGTTGGTCTTTTCAGACTAAAATTGATTTAAATTCTCATCATCAAAATAGATGAGAGTAGAGTGAGGACTAAGCCATGGGAAAAGAGCTTTGTGGATCCCTCCCTACCAAATGCAAGAGATGAACTTACTTCCTACTTACCTTTCTATCACTTCTTGCTACAGATTGTTGTTGCTTTAAAACAGTTACTAATCTCTGACCAGATATGGAAATACCAGTCAACAATAGACTCATTTCAAGCTCTGATTATGAATGATGTTATCCAGGATTGGCATTTATCATGTATTGGCTTTACATTTGTGTTGCACTGATGAATGATTCTGGCCATACTTTAGAGCTACCCATTCATTTCTGTGAAATCTTCCATTCTTGTGTCATTTGATTATTATTTTTGCATGTTTTTCTTTTGCTTTCTTTTTCTTTTTAAACACTTTTCTAAATTTTTAAAACATTTTCTTTATGTCCCCATCTTTAACATACCAAGCATTGTTTGGAGGCAAGCACAGCAGAGACCAATATCCTGGTGATCTGAACAACTGTTTGGCCTCAGTTTCTCTTTATGCACTGGCCTTTAAAACAAACCAAAAAATCCTCTTGTCTTTTTGCCTCCTTTTTGTGTCGGTGGGGTTACATGTACATGTGGTGATGGGGGCCTGGCCGTCAGCACTGGATATCTTCTCCTAACACTCTTCACTTTGTTTTTTGAGAGAGCCATTTCTCACTAAACATGCAGCTCATCAAAGGTCAGCCTGCTAGCCTGCAAGCTCTAGTGATCTGTCTGCCTCTATTTACCCAGTGCTAAGGCTAAAAATGTGCATGATTATGTCTGGAGTTTTCATGGTCTGAATTTATCTCTTGCTTATGTGGGAGGCAGTTTATCAAGTGAACTATCTCCTGAGGCACTCTGGATTTTTCTTATGTGCCGTTTTCTATACTTGAATTCTTCTCATTGTTAAACATTTTTAATAATACTTGAAACTTAGTGAACACCCACATATTCACCTGATTATTCATTACATCCTCCAGTTGATCATCTGATCCACTATTTAATACTGATCCACTATCAGAGGCCCCATAGATTAACCAGACCTCCAAACTGACATCCTCGTTCTAGGGGTCTGGAACAGTTATATGCCTTTCTCTCCTCAGAATTCTCCTTGTCTGCTTTCTGCCTGGCTACTGGCCAATCAGTGTTTTATTCATCAACCAATAAGAGAAATATATATACCGAAGAACATGCTCCATCAATAACTTATATGTATAATCCAGCATATATTCATTGAAATCCTCCCCCTTTGTTCTTCCCACATCCTTCCTACTTTCTTTCATTTATATATACATATTACACATTTCTCTAGAGACAATACATAGATTTTTCTCTCGCTAAATCTTCAATTATGATTAATTCAGCACATTTCAACAAAATCCAATGTCATTTTTTATTAAATTATTTCAAATATACTTTTTGAAGAATGTATTGTTTTAAACAATGTTCACTTTATATTCATCTTGGTGAAATATATATTTTTTTCTTTATCCAATTTTCAAGAAAACCATCCCCAGGCACACATTACAAATAACAGCAGCAAATGCATGTCTTAAAATGATTATAATATCATTCTACAATCCTTTGGGTTACTACCAAATTTTCCATAATATCAGGTTATTACTTTATATTAAATTTTGCTCAAGATAATCTAGAAACTTTCATTTTAGGATATCCATGATATAATTAACTCAATATAATATATTCCATTGCACTTAATCCTATCGTTGCATGTACCTATAATGTTACATTTTCCCTAATACGCGTGTTATTCTGGTATATATTGATAAAAATCTAGCACATACTTATGTGATTACTGAAGCATTTCAAACATCCCAAGTGTAGAAAATAATAGGAGACATTTTTATGCATTACTCACTGAGACTGAATACATGTCAGCAGTTTGTTTCACTCTTTTCTCATGTGTGCACAGTTTCTTTCTCTGTGTCCATCTGTTTCTTTCTTTATCTCTCCCTTAAGAACTGACTTTGAAAATAAGCAGCTAAAGCGTGGCTTTCTACTTCCCTTCCATTGCACACCCAAAACAACCACTAATCTGAATTACAATTTTACTTTTCAGGTGATTGATGCATCATTTTTAGTACCTAGACACACAACTATAACTAATGTGTAATTAACTGTTGACAATTTAGACACCTATTGTCTCCTTGTCCATATAATTTGTAGTTTTGTTTTTCCATAATATTTCACATCTGTGTAACTGCCCAATGTACATATAGATGATTTCATCAATTTTAGCCGCTTTATAAATAAACCAAGAGTTTATATTTTATCTGTAATATAGTCATTTTCTTATTTATATCTTTTGTATGATTCTATGAGAAAAAGATGTATGGTTGCAAACTAGTGAACTTGTGTGAGGTTTTCCTCTCATTCTATAGTTAAACTAAGGACAAGTTAATGGAAGCCCACTCCATATAGAGGGATACTCTCTTAGCCTAGACACACTTGGGAGGGTCTAAGACGTGTTCCAGGTGATGTGACAGACTTTGATGATCCCCCATGGAATGCCTCTCCCACCCTGGGAAGAAGAAAGGGGATGGGATAGTGGGTTGGTGGGGGGCAGGGGAGGGTGAGGAGAAGAAACTGGGATTGACATGTAAAACAAGCTTGTTTCTTATTTCAATAGGAAATGGAAAAAAGAAAGGAAATTTGCATTTTAACTTTTACAAGGTGCTGTGAAATTTGTCTGTAATTATTACAATGTCTTTTACTCAAAACTGCAACCCTATTTTCTAAATCTTTATGAAAACTTGTTATTGGACTCAGTCATCTAGTCCTGAATACTGATGGGCATTACACTATGTTATTATGAACTTATTTGTATTTGTTTCTTTGCTAATGACATTGAACGCTTTTATGAGCTGATTAGAATTTCCTACTTTACTCTATGAATCTTATTTTCACCCATTTTCCCATTTGTTCATATTAGTCCCTCTATGTATTTGAGAAGTCCACTATTTTTTATAATTTTTTTGCTTATATAAACCATACCTTTTTCTCATTTTATGGCTTTTTTCAGTTGGATAATTTTATCTATATTGCATGGAAAACTTATGAATTTTGCTGTTGTTGTTTTTGGTATTTTGTTCTGATTTTGTTTTCCAGGTGAGGTTTCCTATGTAGTCCTGCTGTTCTGGAATTTGCTCTGTAGGCTAGTCTGACTCCCAGCACAAAGATCTGCCTGCCTCTGCCTTCTCACTGCTGTAATTATAAATGTTTCTGCTACCACTGTCTGGCTAAAATTATTGATTTTTTTCAGATATCAGAATCATTGAATCCTTGATATTTTGGTTGTGAACCTGTCCAGCCCATTAAATTTCTCTTTATAAAATGTCCTTTCTATGGAGTAGCTAAAAAAATTCTCTTTCTGTAAATGCTGTAAATTTTTTGACTACAAAAATCATTATATTTTAATACTTACCTGTATGTTTTAATTTTTAAATTTACATGTTATTGAAAATAGATTGTTTTCATACAATGTATTCTGATAATGGTTCTTCCTCCCCCAAATCCTCCAAGATCTTTCCAACCTCTCCACCTACCAAAATACACTTCTTGCTCTCACTCATTAGAAAATAAATGGGTACACACAAGCAGATATTATGCAGAAAATGGGACACCCTTGGTATGTTCAGCCCTAATGTGGTATCTCAGTCAAATTCTTCCCCTCAGAGATCAGGTAACTCTGCAGAAGATTAAAAGAATTGTAAGAAGCAGAGTGGTGAAACCAAGGAAACAATGCCCTCTAAACCAATGGAATCAAAGCCCATATGAACTGACAGAGACTAAGGCAGTATACACAGGAACTACATGGGTCTGTACCATGTTCTTTGTGTATGTATATAGTATGGTTTCCAGGTTAGTGTATCTATGGGATTCCTAAATATGTGAATGAGTGGGTATCTGGGTTTTTTGTGCCTTCTCTTGGCTCTATTCCCTCTGTATGTTGTGTTGAATTCTAATGTGTTAATTTTTTATCTTATTATATTTTAGTTTTATTATCTCTTAGAAACTTGGTGTTTTCTAATGAAAGACAGAAAGTTAGTCATCAAGATGGGAGATTATGTGAAGAGGAACTAAGAGGAGTAGAAGGAGAGGATATATGTGAGAAAAATATTTACTTTCAAAATAAGGAAGAAAACAGACATCTAAGAGAAAAATTATATATATGTGTATATATATATATATATATTATAATATATATATATGTGTGTGTGTGTGTGTGTGTGTGTGTGTGTGTGTATTATAGAGTAATAAGATAAAATAAAACCATATGAGCAGAACAAAAAAAAAAAACAAAAGCCAAGGAAAGCAGAAGAAATACATATAGATGTAGAAACAAACCAATTGGCAGACACAAAAAAATTCTATAAAAATAATAATATATAAGCAAAAGACATGTACGGTAAGAAAAGATTTAAAATGCCCAGACAAAACATATTAGACAATAAACAAAGCAAAACAAAACAAAAACCCTCCAAAAATGCAATTGAGTTCATTTTGTGTTGGTCATCTACTGCCTGGCATTGATCCTGCCCTTAAGAGTGGTTTGTATATATTCCATTGGAGAAAACTAATTTTTCATTTGTTCAAGATTATCAATTGGTGATATATTCTGTGTTAGGGATATGGGCTTGTGTACACTTCCACTATCGGGGTGAGAATACCAACAGACCTAGACTTTTGAAGGCCCTGTGGATGCTGCCAAAGCTTCTGTGAGTTCATCTGTGAATAGGTCCTGCTATGTTTAGATGGCCCTGTTCATTAATATTCTTCATGACTTATGGCTCTTACAATCTTTCTTCCTCCTTTTCCACATGGTTCCCTGAGCAATGAGTAGAGGAAATTGATGGAGGCATTCCATGCAGGACCCAGTATTCCAAGGTCTGTAACTCTGCACATTGGCTACCTGTGAGTCTGCATTTATTCCCATCTATTGCAAGAGGAAGCATCTCTGATAATGGCTGAACAAGACGCTCGTCAATGAGTATAGTAAAATATCTAAAATATCATTTAGTGTCATTTTGTTGTTATCCTTTGGCAGAACAGTATTTGTATTTTGGCTAGGCCCTGTGCATATCTAGCCTCAGATTCTTGGCTACCCAAACAGTATGGAAGATAGTTTTCATTACAGAGTAGGCCCCACATTCAATCAGATATTTGTGTTCCTATTGCAGTTGAATATTCTGCAGACAATAGACCATTGTAGTTCAAAGGGTTTGTGGCTGAATTGGTATTTACATTCTTTTGGTAGCATACAGAGGACCTTCCTATACCAAATATGCTAGATTGTAGGGGTAGAGGCTCTAGGTAGGCACCAACCTTGGCTTCTCCATGTTCAGTGATTTATCTGGATATTATCTTCAGAACTAGGGTCTTGTCCTCAATTTGTGATAAAAAGTAAGTAGCCTCAGAAACATCCTAATTTTTGTGGGGGGAGGTATTAACTATGCTTTTAAAACAAAAATTTTAATAGTTTCATCATGTATGTATAATAAGGTTTGTCCCCTCACCCCCTATAATCCCCCAATTTATATCTAGGCCTGTTTTTATGTGTGTGTATGTTTGTCTTGCATGTTAGTCTGTGTATCACATGAATTTCTGGTGCCTGCAGATGTAAGAAGAGAACCTTAGATCCTTGGTAACTGTAGTTAAGATGGTTGTGAGCCTCAACATTGGTGTCGATAATTAAACCCTGGACCTCTGGAAGAGCATTGCTTTTTATTGGTGAGCCATCTTTACAGATCCTAGTTCTATCTTGTGTTTTATCTTTCTGTAGGGTATGAGTCAAGAATGTATCCTACACATGTTTATAATAAATAGCCAGTTTTCCATTATAAGTTGTCAATAGTCCATACTTAAGCTCTCATATAATTGTAGCCTCTTTGCTGGGCAGATCACTGTACAAAAATACAAATGGGTGCTTTTTGTGGATTTTATTTCTAGTCCATTGGTATAGTCTTCTATTCACCACTTCTGTGCTGCCATTAGTGCATTTAACTTTAAGTTTACAAATTTAAAGTATACATCACATTTTTTTCCATCAGGGTGTTGCTAGCTTTGTTTTGTTTGTTTGCTTGTATACGAGTTGTCAAGAGTTTAGATACTTCCTATGACACAGATTCTATATTCTTGGCCAAGGCCCATCATTAATTAATTCTCTTAAATAGAGATGATAGAATCTCTTAGAGGTGTAGTATAACGAAGATCTTTTTTGCTTTATTTATAGTAGTTAAAAATGAACTGACATTCAATAGATGTTCTGAAAACATTAGAACACTTAAATTTGTCCTTGTGTGCTGAGGAGATGGATCACTAGTTAGTATGATTGATGTTCAAGCATAATGATCTGAATTAAAATTCCAAGCTATAGACTTATAGTGAATTAAAGGAAGTTCTCTAGTGTGTTCCACCTCCAAAGCTTTGTCTACATTTACTTATTTCTCCAATGTGTTAGCCCTCTGCTTTTGCAATGGTTCTTGGTATTTGCAAGCATTCAAAGCCCAATGCAAGAAGCTTGCCATGTTTCCAAGATGGGCCAGCATCTGTAAGTGTGCCACCTTCTAGAATTGTTTATTTTCCTATGATTAAAAATAATGAGTTGTTTTATTCTGGATCAATAATTTGATAATGCAATATGCTTGTTGAACTTCTCCCAACTTAACATTTATCATCAAATATATCAAAATACTCTCTCTGCCACCATTAACTGCCAAGATCTATGAGATATTCACAAAATGATATTCACTAAACTGAAATTCACCCAAGGGCCATTGCATGTTCCACACCTAAAAATAAAGATAATGAAAAATAAGCTATTAGAGTATATTAAATTATAGCCATAATTTGGTGAGTCAGAGACTTAGAAGACTATGTGAATATGAATTTGGAGTCAACAGAATAGGAGGTGAGATTAGGATCAGTTGTAAAGTGGTGTTCATGCAGTAAGAGCTGCTGGGAAAGGCGATTAGAACACTCAATATAGCTCTCAAATAAGTTGGACCAAAGAAATATTGCATGGTAAATAATCACCAAGTTCTTGTGAGACACAGAATTAAATGCACTCATGTGTTCAGATGGAGCCGGTAATAAAACATATCATAATATTTAGCCAGTACCAAAAATAAATTAAAACAATGCAATTTCCCCAAAATGATTAAATGAATCCACTGAAAGCGGCAGGTTTTCTTTTCTTCTAGTTTAACACACATGTACATGATTTACTCATAAGTCTGACATGCATATGTTTTTAGCCACAGTCAACATTCCTTTTTCATACAGTAGAAGAGTTTTTTATTTTAATTAGAAAGATGATTATTTTATATGTCAATCCCAGGTCTCTCTCCCTCAACTCCTCCCTTCCCCCCCTCAACTAACACCCTACCTATACCATACCCTTTCTGCTCCCCAGGAAGGGTGAGGCCTAGTCTGTCATATCCTTTGGGATAGGGCCTAGGCCCACCCCCTTGTGTCTAGGCTCAGGGAGTATTCCTTTATGTGGAATGGGCTCCCAAAGTCCACACCTATGCTAGGGATAAGTACTGATTCACTACAAGGGGCCCCATAGATTTCTGAGGTCTCCTCACGAACATCCACGTTCCTGTGGTCTGGATCAGTCCTATGCTGGTTTCCCAGCTATCATTCTGGGAACCAAGACCTCTCTTTTGTTCAGGTTAGCTGTTTCTGTGGGTTTCCACCAGCCTCTTATGGAGCCTTTGCTCATCATTTCTCCTTCTCTGCAACTAGATTTCAGTTCATTTTAAGGTTTAGCTTTGGGTGTCTGCTTCTACTTCCACTAGCTGCTGCATGAAGGCTATAGGATGCCATATAAGTTAGTCATCAGTCTCATTATCAGGGGAGGGCATTTAAGGTAGCCTCTCCTCTGTTGCTTAGATTGTTAGCTGGTATCATCTTTGTAGCTCTCCAGACATTTCCCTAGTGCCTGATTTCTCTTTAAACCTATAATGTCTCCCTCTATTATAGTATCTCTTATATTGATCTCTTCTGTTCTTCCCCCATCTCAAACTCCCCATCATGTCCTCCTCACCCCTCCTCTTCTCCCCTTCAGTAGAAGAGTTTTCTCTGTACCATCTAATCTTTCTGTAGATACTAATTAACTTTTCCCTTCTCAAAACAAAATTTCCTAAAATAAGCAGTATAATGCATTGCAAAGAAATGGATAAGCCTGAAATATGTAGGTATGCTATACTTGTAGATTTACATCAAAACATAAAATACAAAAGTGGTTAGTTTAGTAAGATAGACAAATCACTTGGCCATTCTGTTACTTTCTAACTTTTATATTCCTTTGGCCATTCTGTTAGTTTCTAACATTTCTAGTGTTTAGCAAACATGGCACTGTAGAAAGGTAAGACCTATCAGGCTGAGAGGAGCCAACCTGGAGTCTGCCTGGCACTGCCAGAGTTCCTGATGGAGCCTAGCCAATGAAGGATGATCATGTTATACTGCCTGAGGCCCTAGCAACAGTCCCTGTCAGAAATCTTGATTCTGCCTAGCCAGAGGGGCCACCAGTGATCCTGCCATGTAGCAACAGACACTGTTAGAGGTCTTGATCATGCTTACCTAATTATGGGTGACTATGAAGTGCCAACAGATCAAAATGCCTGGGTGCTGGGAGGGTTATAAGTTTCTCCCTATTGCTAAATAAATTGAGTCTCCTGTTTTCCCTTTCAACTGACTCCCTGTGTCTGTGTTGTTCACAGTGTACCTTCTCACCCCCCTCCCCCAGAGAGCCGATGGGACCCAGCAAAATAGCACCATGTACAAAGAGCATACATATGTATATGCACATTGGGTCATAAAATAACTTTGGCCATTTTAGTGCTAAATAGGTTGTCAATGACATGGATTGAATTCTTGGTCATCTAGGTTCATATGGATGGTGCCTTAGACTGAGAAGCTATAACTGAAAACTTCAGTTGTACATTTCAAGTAACAGGTATATACAGAATAACTTTATCCTCCTTTTGCTTCAGTTGCCATTATGAAATTTTTCTTATTGGCTGCTAGAAACTCTACTACAGTACATTTACTGAGAGTTGGAAGCCACATCACATACACTTTACGTATATCCTGTAGTCTTATCACAAGAAAATAAAGTTCTAAAAACTACATTTGGCATTAAATTAAGCCTCAATGATATTAGTTATAACTGTTTATTTTTTTAAACATAATGTGTTTTCTTTAGACTTATGTTTCTTTGAAAAATGTATGAGGGAAAATTAATGATGATGATGATCATAATGATAATAATATTAATAATAGAAAAAGAAAATAAATTCAGTTCTTTCATTTGGGTTTTCCAAAAAACAGATTAGAGTATAATCTAAACTTTGGGCTGTTTTTTAATTACTCAGTTGATTCCTTGCTTGGAAACTGAAGATAATAAGCCACTTAATCTTGATTGTCTTTCATTTTACACCATGTTAAAGTTGGATTAGGAAACAAAAGTAAACAAAGACAGTGCTATTGTCCATAAATCACTTCATTAGATAGAGAAAGCATGCATATTACTACAGATTTAAAGCTCAGCCTGTGTGGTGTTCAGTTCGTAAAACAAGAATCCTAATGGGAAACTTAGAATGCAGAGATAAATCTTTAGAAATAATTATGGCTGGCATGCAAATTCAATCTTGTACCACCATACAGCATGTAGAGATTCTAAGGATGATACTTCATCCAACAAAATAGGGAACCAATAGGAATTCTCCAGTTGTACATATGAAGAAACAGGACTACAGGCTATTCATCTCATTTTCTGTCCACATCAGGACCTGAACCCCAAATCAGAATGAGCCCGGTCATTTTGCTTTACTTTCTAGATATTTGCACACCACCCCACAGTCTCTTTCTCCTAGTAAGCACTTAACTAGTGATAATTTCCTCCCTTTACTGTAAGTTTGTTATGGTACTTATTATGTATCTCTGGATTCCTGGTACATAGTACTGATTCTAATGAAACAGAGAACAGACACATGTTGACTGACTTATAACTACACAGAGTTTGCATTCCAACCTGAATTTCTGGTAAAAGAAGGAGAAGTTGAGCTCCAGGATTTAAGTCATGTTTAGAGTGTTGGATTAGCTACATAATATTATGTGTTTGATCCTCAACTTCACCAAAAAACAAAACAAATGCAATAACAACAACAAAAAATAATTGAGCCACCTGTATTCTATCCTCTTTAGAAGATGACTCCATCACCTCTTATCATGGTTAATCTTCATTTTCTAATTGACTGGATATAAAATCACCGTGTTAACATACTTCAGAGTATCTCTAAGACGATGTTTCTAGAAAGGTTTAACTGAGGAAGTAAGGTCCACCCTGTATGTGGGTGGTGTCACCATCAGAGCTGAGGCTCCAGTCTAAATAATAAAAGAGACTTGCTGAGCACCAGGTTTCAGCTTTCTCCTCTTCAGGACTGAGGACACAATGTTACCAGGTACTTCTGCTTCTGCCATGAGGCTGTGTCTGCCATAAAATGTGCTAACATTTCCAGCTGTAATCCAAAATAAACATGTGATTTCTTTTTTGTTTGTTTGTTTTTGTTTTTTGAGACAGGGTTTCTCTGTGTAGCTTTGGAGCTTAACCTGGCACTCTCTCTGGAGACCCGGCTGGCCTCGAACTCACAGTGATCCGCCTGCCTCTGCCTCCCGAGTGCTGGGATTAAAGGTGTGCACCACCACCAACGCCCAGCTTAAAAATGTGATTTCTTAAGATGCTTTACCTCAGTATATGGTCAAAGTAATGATCAAAACATACAAACAAACAAAAAACTAGCCAGGAATGTTGTGTATTGCATTGTTTTGTCAATGTGAGGTGAGCTAAACAAGGATTTGCAAGCTCTTTATAACCATAAGACATGAATCTTCTATTCGAAACCAACAGCTAGATTTATAATTGAGTTTTATATTCTAATTTCTAGCAACTTTATTGTCACGGATAGTTTTGTAATGTAGGTAATTCTGATAATTTTGTTTATTTTGTGGTCCATTGGGGATATACTTTTGAAACTCTTATTAACAAAATCCTTATGGATTTTGGAGGTTGCTTTAGTTGAGATATATAAACTATGAAAATGCATTATTTCCACATGATCAGAGAGTCCTGGTTTCATCTATTTCTGTATTCATTATCTTTCTCTTTGCTGTGACGAAATACTCAATAAACAGTGACTTAAGGAAGAAGGGTTTACTCTGGCTCGCAATTTGAAGAAGCAGTTCAACCCACTGGGGAAGTGTTGGGTGCAGGAGAATGAGGATCCTAGTATAGTTAGGGGACAGAGAGAAATAAATGCTAGAGTTCAGCTAATGTTTTCCTTTGTATTCAGTTCAAGACTGCAGCATGTGGTTGATCCAATCAAAAACCCCTCTCATAGGCTTGCCCAGAGTTTCATCTCCTAGGTGATTTCTAGATGCTATGAAGATTAGTCTATACTCACCATCCTGGTTATGGTGGTCCTGTGTCCATTTTACCTTTCCAGAGTGACTCTGACAATGTATGGGTATGTCAGGTTGTCTAAATACAAGTGTTTATCAGAGTAAAGGAGTCTTGAGAATAAACCTTATCTGAATGGATTGTGTATAATTTTAATTGCTCAAGAGAAGGACCCAGATTCCTATCATTGAAAATAAAACATGAGTAGGAAGATAAAGGCAAATTGAGTTGTATGTATAAACTGAAATTAGCTTTAATTGTGAGAAGCTGTTAGATATACACAATCATACTGAGAAGCTTCTTTTCTGCCTCATTTTCTTCAAACTCCACAAGAATGATGTTTAATGAGAGTCACTGTGTAGATAATAAAGGAAATGAAGTGAGTGTTAATATTGAAAATAAAATATTAGGAAGAGGACTATAAAGAGCATGATTCTGTAGAGTTAAAGGAAATGGATCTGCTTATAGAAACACCCATCAAAAGCAGAGTGCTTCCTATTAATACATTCCAAGGGTTCTCTAGCCATTACTTGTAAGATTAGCTACAACCATTTCCAACAGTACACTTATCCACACATTAAAAAATTAAACATTTTCTCGGAGACAGCATGATTCATGTCCCCAAAACATCACAATGGTTTATGTAATGTTGGACAAACACAACTTAATGCTCAGAATAACCTAACATATCAGACACTAAAATGCACCATTTTATATCTCTCAAACAGTTGCCTTTAATTAGAAAGAATTCACCACCTTTTCAAGTTCTTCCACCTCCAAATCTCAGCTGTGGCTGTGAACACTGGGTGAAGCCATTCTTTCTCTTCTGCAGTGCTGGAAAGCAGCAGTGTGGGATGCTGCTGCAGATAAAACACAAGAGGAAAAATGAGAGACCTTTGCTCTATGGTCAGACTGAGGCAACCCACTCCAGGCAAACACACATGCTGGGCTATTGTGGCTTGGGATGTGAAACTCAATAGAGGCCAGGATGTCTCCCAACAGAGAGGAATTTGATCAATTTTTTAAAAAGAAGTTTTATCTTTCTCTTCTACATAGTTTTTGCCCTCCAAAAACCTGGTGGGAGAAGAGAAGAGAGAGGAAGAAAATGGCAGTGGGAAGCTGAGAAGTTTTTATGAAAGGTGAGGGGGTAAAGCAGATACTAGGAACAGAGAAATGGGGCTATTAAAAGTAAAGAGTGTTCATCTGCTAGATTCTATCCTGTCTTTTTAAAGGCTTCCTTCCTCCCTCTCCACAGCATTTCTTCTGTGGAGTATAATTGACTGATGGACATGGAGGAACTACCTCCTGAAGCCCAATGGTCACAGCAGGTTGATGGGCACTCTAGTAGGTACAGGTTAAATGCTGAGAGCAACCCCAGCCTGCCTGTAAAAATCTGTGTTCTTTTATGACCTTTCTGTGAGACTTGTATTTGTCAAGAGCCTAGAATCCCAAGAACTCCCTTCTGACAATTGTTTTTGTAGGGAACCCCAAGGTTTCATCTACATCCTAATTAGCTTTTCTTCATGAACAAGACACAGTGATCAGGAACTATGAATGGAAACTAAGGAGTAACCTGCTGGGAAGAGGGACTGTAAGCTACAAACTCAACCCCCACTCTGATAGAACAAACCTGACCTGTTGTCCATCACCAGCAATCAAGGTTTACATGAAAGCAGAGCAGGTCCTTTTTATTAGTTGACAGGGAATTCTTGGATCCCTTTAGCTAATGTTATGATCAGTCTTGTGTGTGTGTGTGTGTGTGTGTATGTGTGTGTGTGTGTTCATGTATGTGCAGTCTTTTAAGAATGTACAACTTCGTACATGGTCATAAGGCCAGACAATGACAACACATGTTTTCTCCAATTGCACTCCACCTTATTCTTTGATAGACAGTGTTACACTGACCTTGGAGCTTCTGGACTAATCTAGATGGACTAGTCAACAAACTCTAGAGATATCCCTGACTCTGTCTGCTCAGTACTAGGATTTCTGGCACACATCACTGTTTTAAGTGGGTACTAGGGACAGCACTGGGGTCCTCATCCTTACACAGCGAGCTCTTAACAAACTAAGCTATTTCTCCAGACCCCAGTCATGGCTAAAGGTGTCAACTTGGTTGGATCTTGAGTCAACTAAGAGCCAAGGCTCTCCTATTGTGGGCCTATAAGAATATTTTTGATAGTGATTAAGTGAGGAAAAAAGATCCTCCCTGAAGTGAGCACCACCTTAGAAGAATCCCACATTACTGAGTTTCAACAAACCAGTACTACTTGTACTTCAGTGTACAAGCTACTTGCTGATGAAAACATTGAATCCATTTCTGTTGTAGCTGCTACAGCCATCCTTTACTAATGACACACTTCTGCTCAATTGATTTTCTGATGTGGACCGAAGACCAGTGACTCTACAGGATTCCTCCATCCTTCAGCATCTGGTTGAGATGCTGAAACAGCCAGCCTCAGCAACCAAGGAACTGTCAGATACCTATCCTTTTCTACATGCAGATGGCCACTGTGGGACTGCCACATCCTATGTTAGGTAACTCTATCTAATAAGTCCCCCTTTATACTATGTAATACATTATAAAATATTTATCATGAATTCTGTTGTTTTTGTTCCTCTAGAAACTCTGCCTAATATAGATATGCTTTTATAGCCCCTGTTTGCTCTTTTTATCTCGGTAGGAGCTACCTGAGGGCAGGGAAAATCATCTATTTTATTCAGATCTCTAAATCCAAGGTCTGCACCATGTAGAGTAGATAAATCCATGACTATGTGAATTAGAAACAGCCACTCAATCATAAAAGAGAGTTATCAGTGGTAGGCAGAATAATGAGCCCTTTGCTGAAGATGTTGTAAGGGAGAAAAGTATTTCCTTTTATTCTACCAATCTTACATCCATTGGCTAGAGTCCTGTTAATTATACTGAAAGTACATAGATTAACAAGAGCAAATTAAGCAAAAGTTAATACTGCATCTCAGCCATCATGTAGTCATGTAGGGAAATTAAGAGGTGACTATCTCAAAAGTTGGTTAGAATTTAGGCTTATAAAGTTCCATAGGAAAATGTAATAAAGTTTCAATGAAGTAAGCTCAAATTTTTGAGGGGATGTAATTTGAGAAAGAGCAAGTATACAACATATGGAATAATGGCAGATGATGGCTACAGTGCAGTGTATTGTGTAGATTACCATGCTGCCAGCTCCAGGCTGGAAAATGATCTAGAGTTGTTACAGGTGATTGACTCCTGTCTTTCCCTGTGTATGGGTTGGTGGAGGGGACAGATAGATGGCCTTAACATCTGTTTCTTCTGTCATAAACAACCCTTACTTCTTAGTAGTGTATTTTGAGAATTCTACCAGCCCTTGACAGTCACAGTAAAATCTAATCAGAAAATATGGATGGTTAGTTTATGTAGCAATGAGTTAGGCTTATAGATGCAGTTCAGGTTACTTACTGGCTGACCTTGAGATGGAAAAATTGTCAATTATCCAATTGGATCTGATTTAATTATAAGCATCTCTAAGTGGGGCAAGGAGGATAAGAGTCAATGTCAGGGAGATTTGAAGATGTTATTATTGACTTTGAAACTGGAGGAGGGGTGTATAAGACAACTATTCATACTATTAACCTGGAAGAATAGAAGAGAAAAATAATTTTCTCCTTCCCCCTTGATGAATTCTTAGGGAGGATTCTCTGCAACAGAAAAATCAAGAGGAAAATACAGAACAGTTTGGTGACAGGTGTATCTCCTTCATTTGTGGGAATAGCAAAAGAAATGAATAGATCCCTAGAGTGTGTCCCAAGCACTGTCTTGGCTTTTAGTTCTATTCCTTGCTGAACAAAAAAAGGAAAGAAGTGGCTAGAATTACACTTGAGATAAAGTTAAAGTGTGCTATATCAATTTAAATCAAAACTTCCCCATTTACAGAAGCCTCCAGTGAGTGGGTCATTATCCCATTCCTGTTCCAGAGTAGTACCCCTTCCAATGGAGATTCCTTTCATAGTAACAGATTTGTGCTAACAAAAAGGGCTCAGTGTTTTTGCAGCTCTTTTTCTGTGTCCATAGATTTTCAACATCATCTTCTGAAAATAACACTTATACCAAAGAGGCCAACATGGAATGATAATGTTAAAATCTATCCAGAGTAATGAAACAATTATACTGAAGTCAGACTCTGATAATGGGATGACAAGACAGGTTACATACTAAGCATGAGGCATTAAGAGTAAACTGATGTACAAAGATCATTGTTCAAACTAGATTCAACAAGGACAGAGACAGGAGCCGAAGGTCCTGTCAGAAGGGATCAGAAAACATTGAAGCAAACATTCTTCTCTGGAGACTCCAAAAGGCATCAACACCTGACTTTACCTAAGTGAGATCAGTGTTCAACTTCTGTAATGCACCCTTGTAAAGTTAATCTGCATTCTTACAGCTAATATTGTTTCTGGCAATAGAAAACACAAATTTCTTATTCCTGGTATATCAAAATGACCTCTTAAAAAAGTATGTGCAATACCCTGTTTTAAATAATTTCCATTTCCCTTCTCAGTATGCTTTCTCTTCTACCCAAAACACTTCTTTTCTACTCGCTATTAATTTATACTGTTCAAGAGCTAACTTGAGAAACATTTTTCATAGGAGGAAATGGTTTCCTTCAAGTGGAAGGCTATGTGAGTTCAAGACCTTTTGTAATCATGTCTGATTCTTAGACCAATATGCTTTCCATGGTATGCTCCCTTTAGAGCTGTCAGGAAAATGGCTCAAAGTATAGCTCAATCAATGAAACATTTGATCTCATTGAATTGTTCAATAAATTTTGAGTGTTGAATGATTCAACTAAAACAAAAATTTTCAAACAGTTGTCTTTTGTAAAGGGATTTTTTTCAGATTTAGAATATGATTATGTTGGGAAGTTAGCCATGGGAATTGTTTTATTTCTTATTGGCATGTGTGCATTTTACCAAGCAAAGGGTTTCATTATGCCATTTTCTTACAGGTATGTCTTGTAATCTGCTCACACTAAACTATCATTCTCTTTTGATTTACCCTGTTCTTGTCCATTTACTCTTCACAAATAGCTCTCTAATTCCTTTCATTTCTCTTTTATTTTGATATATGACAGAGGGAAACTGGCATTTGTCTTTTCAATTTTGTCTTACTTTGCTTAATGTGATTTTCTCCTTTTCCATCCATTTTCTTGAAAATGGCATAATGTCATATTTTATGGCTGAATAAAACTCCACTGTAATGCCTCCTACATCTTCTTTATCTATTCATCTCTTGATGGAAAAGTGGGCTGCATCTGTGTGTTGGCTATTGTGAAGAGTACTTCAATGAAAGAAGATGTATAGCAGCTATCTCTGGGGTATCCTGGCATAGCTTTCACCAGATGTAAGTGTAGGAGCAATATTGTTGGATCATGTAAGAGTGCTATGTTTTTTTTGTTTGTTTGTTTTTAATTTTTAACTTCCATATTGATTTTTCCATAAGCCTCTTAGTTACTACACAGATCATAAACTCTTTAATTGTTGAGGAAGTTGAGCTGATAATTAATGGCTAGGTTGATAGAGGCTGATCTGGATAGGAGGCTCGTGGTCAATCTATTACAATGCACTGGCTCTGCAGCAGGGGAAAGAGGAGTCATCATATAGTGTTAATTGTTTTAAACAGTATAGCTATCAAGAGCAAATAGAATCACAGACCTGAAATCTTTAAACAAGTAAGTTGTGGTTCTCTCTTTCACAGGCCAGATTTCAATCCTTTATTAAATATCTAATTAATTTACTTCAGAAATTTGATCATGTAGATAATTTCTTCTCTAGCATAAGACAGCTGACACTGTAGAAATGTTAACCCCACCCCTACACTCAAGCTCTCAACTCATACACCTGGACATACTTTGCTTTCATCTGCACACATTTTTACAGCAAATACTTTGAGAAACATTCTTCAAGGCTGTGGTGTGTTATGAAATGCTCATTTCCTAACAAGATATTATATAAAATTCATTGGCTAAAGCAGAAGCAATGATTTATTGGAAGAGATATGGAGAAATAGAAATGCAGTAATCTACATCAGAATCCATCAACCAAGCAAGCCGAGAAAGCATTTACTTCTATAATCTTTTCTCCTTGTCAAGATCTGTGATAATACCATGTAGTAGGGCATCTGAAAACACGTACTTGTTAGAGCACCAATATTAAAATGTCTGTCTTCCACAGACCCTTTGTATTTTGGAATTCCATACACATATTCTGCAAGCCAGAAATATGAGAAGGTTCAGAGAATTAAACAGCTATCCTGGCATGGTATCATTTAAGAGACTCTGTGTGGCTCTTCTAGAGGAGAAAGCACACCTGTTTTTTTTTTTGTTGTTGTTGTTGTTGTTTTGTTTTGTTTTGTTTTTCTTGCTGAGTTTCTTTTAGGTATGACCATGCATAGTCTTTGTAAAGGAGGTATAAATCATAACTCCTGGCTGCCTCTCTGACATAAGCCTAAAGACAGCTCTCTGAATAATGAAGTAAGAGAAATGTGACTTTAAATTTATAAGGCTAAGTGGACACAGAAATGTATGTTCAGAGATCACTTGTCTAGTGTCTGTAGGGCAGCCCTACATTGTTTCATGTGATTAGAGAAAGAAAGAAAGAAAAGGGAAGATAAGTCAACCATATCAGATTTCAGCCATTAGCTCCAGAAATCCTAAAGTTTCCAAATGAATCAGACACAGTGGCTCCATATTTGCTAACTACCTAGGTCACTTTAGATAGATTAAATTAATTATCTTTTTCATTAATTGATTAACTTTGAAATGTTTTGAATTGAACAAAGGGCTTCAAATGTGCCATTTATAAAAGGCAAAGCCCTTACCACTGAGATATACCCTTAGTTTATGAAGTCATTTTTGAGTGTGTCAAGACTTCCACACAGATTTTTCTGACAAGAGAATATAGTAGCAAAGGTATTGCTGTCTTCTATAACAAGCAAACACCACAAAGAACTTGAAGGCAACAGAGGTCTTTTTCCTGCTTCAAAGACAAAGGTCCATTTCTTCTCAAGAATGTATGAGAATGGATGCCTTTAGTCACTATCTGGCTTTCTTCCAAGAAGTGGCTCAAAAAACTAGATCTCTGTTTTACATCTGCGTTGGCTTTAATGCTTCCTTAGACTCCATGGTTTTATGGATCAAAGTGATGAGGGAGACAGTACAGGGATTTTGGATGAAGTGTTTTATGCCTACATGTGGTATATAGAATATCAGATCTTGTTTTAGGTTTTACACATTAGTCACCTGATCATCCTGCAAGGCAAGAAAACACCCCAAACATGATCCTGGTATCTTTTCCAGAAAAGGGAAATTGATGAGCCCCTAGCTTTTATTTAGCATTAGGAAATGAGTCTAGCCAACTAATGAATCATTTTGTGGCCTGGTTCACATCCTTCAGAACCTTCAATTTGACCACATCTCACAATGGAACTGCATCTCAAGCAATGGGGAATCGTAGATGTTTTACACAAAATACATACTATAATTCATCTATGTCCAGCTTCCCTCTGAAAATAAAACAAGTCTGGGAAAGTTATTTTGTGTTTAAGAAAACATGTAAGTTAGCTAGTGAAAAATTTAAACAGTTTTAAAATTATCAATTTAGTTCTTCATATCCTTTTCATCACAATTAGTAGTCTAATATTTGGCTTGTATAACAAATTGCATATAAAATTATTTAAAATTATTGATGACTAGATAATTGAGAAAAATGATAAAACCTTAAGAATTATGCTCTGAGCATGCACTGCGGGTGGTTGGGGAAATGGCTCAGTCTATAAAGTGTTTTCGATGCATTTGAGAACTTGAGTTAAATCCCCAGAACCAACATTTAAAGGAAAACAGGCCCCATGGCTTGATTGCTTTCCAATCTAGTTGAATTGACAAGCTTGACATAAAAGTGAGAGATCATGTCTCAAACAACAAAAGACAATAGGGAATGAAAAGAAAAACAAGATATATTGATGATGACACCCAATGTTGATTGACATTTTCCTCCCACATATGCACACTCCCCCCATGACATAAATACGTATGCACATAACCACTCACAAATGAGTTCACTGAAAAAACAATTGAGCTAGTTAATAACTTTTTTAAAATTACACATCTTCAAATTTTTAGAGGGAGACTTCACTTGAGTGTTGACAGTAATATCTCAGCTCACTCAAATGTTTAATGGTTCAGCAAACCTATAACAGCACTGCCTATACATGATTGGGAAGCTAACACTTACAGAAACAATAGGATCATTTGCCACTATACATGGAGTCTCTTCAAGGAGTAATTGAAGGTAATGACCACCTATCAAAAGTAAGTGTCCAATATCAATTGTGTTGAAATAACACCTTAATTTTGGGCAGACACTTCATGTCAAAGCAAAGAACATTAAACTCTCTTTAGATCAAATCATTTCATTAGTTTCACTGAACCTCACAGCTATTACATTCACCAGAATTAGTTATTAGAACTTCATATCCTCTTAGATTCTCCATAATTTTTAGTGTGTTTGTTTATTGCTTCAAAAACATTGATTAATGGTTAGTGGATAATGTAGTGGATAAATGACATTCCTGTGGCAAGAAAGAAGGTTGAGAGAGCAGAATCACCAGGGTCTCATGGACAAAAGAAAAAATGCCTGACATAATCATTAACAAGCAGCAAGAGACCTGGCCTCACAGAAGGTGGAAGTTGAGACCAGCACCAAAATTCAGTATACTGTGTGGGGGTGGGGGAAGGAGGGAGACAGAAGCACAGAGACACAGAAACACAGAAAATACTGACACACAATTAAGGATCATGACAATAATTAAACTCAAAATTTATATCTAAAAGGTTTACATTCTTCTGGAAATTGTTTCTGCTACTTATCTACTTTCTTGGTTTGTAATAGAGTGTAGGATTGATTATTCTTCACCTCTAAGGACTTTTCAAAGCTGATAACCACTCTGAAGTTTAATGGTCCACAATGATGACACTTTTATTGGGACATTTATGTGAGCGGAAGACATTTCCTTGACAACATAGAGATATTGTCCAGCTGCTGAAGGAGCTTCTGTCCACTGGAGAAAAACTAAAAAAACGACTCTCCATGGAAGGGCACGGATGATGACATGCTTGTTTTTATTAAAAATGTGAATGATGCTATGCTTTTTCAAAAATTATCAGATGCAATCTTATTTGTGGCCAGACTAAAATGTCATCAAAAGAGACAGATATTTCTAACATTCACCCAGACTGAAGTATGAAAACCATGGTTGTGGTTTCTAAGTAAGAATCACTTGGGGTATTTTTTTTTTCTTTATGTTTTTAACAAAGGACTTCTATGTAATGGCTTAAATTTGGTGTAATATTCAAGATACAGTTTTCTTTTGTGGCTGTTTATTTAAGAGGAAATATCAAGTTTCCCATTTACTCGCACAACTGCTTGCTGTAGCTCCCTGCTGGACTGGAAAGGCACCGTCTGTTGTGATGAGTGATGGCATTGGAGGAAGATGAATCAGAAGAGCTCTGAGCTCTCAAAGCTTTGCCAGGAGAAGAATATTCCCTTAAGTTCATGAATGGGAGTTAAACCCTGGCTAAACCAGGCACGGTGAACAGATACATGGACCCTCCTAAGAAGTAGAATCTGACATATATGCAAATCAACACTGGAATATAATTCAAACAGGTATGTGGAAAACAACAGGAACAAAGCAGGCATATGGAGAAAATCAACAATAGTTTAACTGAATATTCAGGTCGACATTTTTCTTTTATCTTCTAATCCCACAATTAACTTTTTTGTCTTGCCTAGCTCTATATTGGTACTAGAAAACAATAATTTTTTATCAGAAAGCCCAAATCAAACTTAACTATTATGCCAGGGCATTGAAGGGAATAGTTGCCCTTTGTATTGGTGAAAGTTGATTGTAGTCTTCAGCTCTGAATACTGCACACCATTCATGTACTTTCTGGCTAGCTGACACATCAATGCTTAACTAGAAACTGGGATTTTGAAACTAAGCTAAACATGCACAGATGAATACACATAAATAGAAGAACACATTCCCACATACAAATGTATAGCACCATACACTTACAAGCAAATACATACATATGTATGAAAACACATGCATACTAAAACATGTACACACACACACACACACACACACACACACACACACACACACACACACACACACTTAGAAAGTTTCTTCCTGAGGCATTTTGCATATTTAATGATATAGAACTTTTGACATTGGTACTGACTTTGCAGTGTTAACCTGAAAATCTTCAGGAGAAACATTGCAAAATGTAACCAACTGTTTTAAGTGAGCCCAGAACAAGCAGGTACTTCCCAGTGAAGATAAATATGAGACTGTTATTGGCTTTGGTTTCTTGAACATCTTATCAAATGCTCTGTTGTAGCAACAGTCTTTTTCTGTTTTCTTCTGCTGCTCAACTAGACGATGACTCAGTCGCAGTCCAAGATACCAGTGGTACAATGACAACATTCAAAACAGCCTGTGTGTAATGGCTCAGAATGCTGCTCCAATTGGATCTTGCCCCTCTCTGCTACAAATGAGTTAACGGATTCCTAAAAATACCCAGGGCATGAGTCATCCACTTCCAAAATGCTGTGAGTAATGTTTTCCATAGAAATGGAAAGGCTCAAGCCCAGGGGCTGCCTACTTCTTTTGAACCTTTTAACTGACCTCAGCAGCTTACTATGTTATATTTTCTATGGTCTCTGACTCTCAACTTGGATAGCCCAAATGATTTGTTGAAATGCAAACCTCTGTAGCAGTTTCAACTATGCCTCCCACGCCAGTTTCGGAAACAGAATGGACCAGTGCCAAGAAAGGTGCTTAGGAGTGCAGAGAGCGGACGTCATTCAGTATATGCTTCCTTCCAAGTGTGAGAGGGAAAGGAAACCCAACACCCCAAATAAACAGTAGCCCTGTGAATTGAACTAGGAAAAAACACTGTTCTTGAAGTTGCCCTTTTTCTACTACTCTAACTGAAAGTGAGGCAGCATGTTTGCCTTGAGGAAGAGTGGAAAAGGAGACCAGTAGGGAAACATTCAAACCGCCCTGAAGCCTTCCATATATTCTTGGATGCTTAAATCCTGAAGTGGGCAGAGGTGCCCTGGCCCCTTTGCTGCTAAGCTCTGAGCCATCTGGATTTGTTTAGCTGACACTTAATAAGCCTTAAGCTTCTACATCTCCAAAAATAGACACACTTCATTAAGGGACCCTGGAAGACATGAGAAATCAAAACAAGTTTTCCTCCTTCTGCTCTGCCTCTCTTCTTTGTCTAAGTGAGTGTGTGTGTGTGTGTGTGTGTGTGTGTGTGTGTGTGTGTGTGTGTGTGTGTGTGTGTGTGTATTTGTGTGTGGTAAATGTATATGTACATGTATATGCATGTACTCTTGTGCATGTGAAGTCCAGGAGAAAATATCAAGTATCTGGTTTTGTGACAGTTGTATAGCTTCATGGTTTGTGACACTCCTAACAGTGGGTACAGGAACTATCTCTGACTCTTTGAATGGCTTTTAGGACACTATTCTTCACACCGGGTCACCTTGCTCAGCCTTAACACAAAGCAAGGTGTTTAGTCTTACTGTAACTTGATATGCCTTGTTTTGTTGATATCCAAAAGGCCGTCCCCTTTCTGAATAGAAATGGAGGAGGAATGGATGGGGAGTGTAGGGGAAGGTTGTGGGAGAGGGACTGAGATGAGAGGAGGAAGCAGAAATGGATTGAGATTTAAAATAAATTAATTAAAAAAATCAAGTCAATCCCCAGAATTTACATGCCCACAGTCTAATTTAAACTAGAAATTTTCTCATTAAGACTTTCTTTCCAGGATATTCTAGTTTGTTTTAAGCTGAAAGTTAAAACCTATCAGCACAGGAGTGACTGTTTTTGGATACCAGGTTTCCTATCAGAGTTATAAGCATGCTTTAGAACATATCCCCTACATATTTCCTTTTGCTAGGAATCTTAGCTGGGGCCATCCCTGTAGTTTTCTGGGAGTTTCCCTTGCACAAGATTTCTACCTGACCCTGAAATGGCCCCTCCTTTAGTCTGTTTTTCCAGTATTCTTCCTGCTGATTTTAATTGATGTAGGATCAGCCCACTATGGGCAGCACTGTTCCCTAGGCTGGGCCCTGCACTGTTAAGAGTGAAGAATGCTAGCAAGCAACCAGGCAGGAAAGGTATATCTGTTTCTCTCTGCTCCTGACTGTGGAAGTTGTCTTGACTCCTGTCTCTGTGACTCCCCTACAACAACAAACTATAAACAAGAATTGTGACTTTAAACATATCATTCATTTGGGGTATTTTGTCACAACAACACAAATGAAACTAGAACACCCCACACAGACAAAAAGTACAATTTGCTCTACTCTGCCCTGCAAATTTCATATCCACAAAATCAAATGAGGACCAATATGATTTGACTTCTTTGTTTTATCATGGTGTTTACACTGTTTACCAAATAAACATTATTCTCTTCTTGCATGCCATGGATAACATTCCATGTTATATATACAATATATTTTGCTTATCTAACTTTCTGTTGATGGCCATTTGGATAGGTGGCTGAGCAAAAGAAAGTTCTACAGAAAATGTCAACTTGATTCACATGGGAGATGTATTAATTCATTAAGTGTAAGCATTCTGAATATTTTTAGAATTATGAACTTTAAAAATGTATTTCTACATGTGTATGTGAATGTATTAATAAATGCCATGTATGTACTTATGTGCCTGCTGAGGTCAGATGATGGCATTGGACCTTCTAGAGCTAAATTATAGGTAGTTTGGAGTCTACTGAAATAGTTACTGTAAATTGAACTCGGGTCTTCTGAAGAACAGAAAGCACTCTTAGTCATTCAGCCATATCTAGTCTCTAAAATTTTATTTTGAAAGGACAAAAGTATTCAAGATAAAAAGTAAGTATTGTTTAAAGTGAACATCAATGTAATGTTACTGCAACGTTGAACATTTAGAACACTTTCTGTGGCACCAAATTCACACAATTTGTCAGACAACCTCAAAAGTCAGATGACCTCTTCCCATCCTATCTGTCCTTCCATCATTTGCCCTGTCTAATTCTTAGCCACAGTGTCAATGAAAGTCTACGAAACTTCCTTAGATGCTCAGTGAATCTGTAGTGAATTGTACATCTATGTGAGTCTGTGCGATTGGTGCTATATGACCGTGTATGCAACCATGTAATCATTCAACACATAGGTACTATGTGCTAGGGTAGAAGATTCATCTACATTTAAACAAGACACAAGCATTGTCATCATGGCCATTGGCACATGACTCAAGAGAAGTAATCTTTAATTAATAAAATGGTTAAAAGATTCTGGGGATGGGGAGATGGCTCAATGAAGAAAGTAACCTGATTTTAGTATTAGGCATTTGCATAAAAGGATGTTGTATCACATGCCTGTAATCTCAGTAGTGGGATAGTGGAGGCTGAAGGATGGGTGACCTGTCAGTCTAGAAAAAAATGGTGAGTCCCAGGTTTAGTGAGAGACTTGTTTCAAATAATAATGTAGCTAAAGAAAGAAGACACCCAGTGTTTATCCCTGACCTTCACATGTACATACCCACATGTGCACCAACACAGAAAATGTTCTCTAATCATAACCACACACCTCTGGCCAAGTAGAAAACAAATATGTCTGAACAGCATTTGCTATAATGGGGTATACTTAAGGGTATGAGCCATGTCCTCCCACTTATAAAAGATTAATTATATGAGCTTGTGTGATACATAAAGCAAACTTCATAATTGGAAAATAAATCATTGGGTGCAAACTCTATGTGTAAATGTGGGTGGGTTGTAAGAAAAAAAGAGATCAAGAAAGAAACAGGTGAGGGTCAGCTGCCTGACATCAAAGGGCAAAGTTCAGTCACACAGAATGATGTTATATCGGACAGCTGAGAATCCCTGAAATATCAAAGTTCTAAAGAAGAATAAACTTGCCGGAGCACACACAGAATGCCCATGAAATCAACCCCATTTATCATTCTACACAAACAACACTCTCTCTAACTAACCTAAAACAGGACACCTGCTTGAAAAAGTGCAACAGGGTTAGAACATAAGTCCAAGTCCTGATCATAGGACATGCCATCTGTCTCATGTACCATGAACTCCAACATGCTCTCTCCCAAATAAAATGGGTCATTTTTGTGCTGATAATGATGAAACAACTCTCAAGTAAATACAGTGGTTTGAGTTGTGTGTGAAATATCTTGGAGAATGAAACATGATGCATCTATACCCCTGAAATTTCAACGCACACACTGATATCTGACCATTAGAACAAAGCAAGCAGACTACAAGTTTTATTTCTTAAATTTCTATGAAGTACTCATCTTCTGCATCAAGTATTGTTTTTTGCAAAACACTAGCCAAATTTGTCTTGTTTTGCCAAATTTGCAAATTTGAGGCTTTCAGCTCACCATCATTAGCATAAGGAGCCTTCCAGATACCTCCACACCGAATGGACTATAGCCATAACTAGCTTGATGCACAAATTTAGGAGATGTGGGACATTGTGTCACACTATCCTCCTTTTTTTTCCTATTTTACATTTAAGCATGATGACATTAATATGTACTTGAACCAGATTTATTATGCAACCTTAAATTAGCTAATGTTAATTACTTAAATAAACTCTTATTGCCAAATAACTCAATACTTTTCAAATATTAGGTCTTCAAAGGGTAACATACATTACATATTTATACGCAAACACATGAATTATGAATTCTGCTCACACACAAGTACCTATTGCTCCTGAGCACTTACCCCAGATGAGCTTAGTGCATATACTACAAAGCTCATAATGTCATTAAACTCTGGTCTGACATGTCGCCAAGAGCAGGCCAGATAACTATGAATATCCTTGAAGCCAAAATGTAATTCTGGGAATACACAGTAATCTGTTGTCTCTACCACAGCCTGCTGACAGTTGTTTCATCTACAGTGTTGCTATAATGTGTTCCAAATGCTTAGAAGTTTTAGGCAGATAGCATGTGCTTGCATATGAACTGTGGCAAAAATTCGGGTGCTTAAAGGATTTTTGTTTGAGGGTCACATTATTGTTTTCCATCCTTGGACTTCGTCAAGGGTACACAGATCAAACAGGATCTAGTAGTGTGTTGCTCCAAGTATCTAAGCATGTTCTCTAGGGAGACAAATTTATATTAGCATGGTGTCTCATGAAATGTATAGCAGCCAAAAATGTTATTATACATGTACTCTTCACATTGTATTTGTGCTCCCTCACACTGGCCACAGACCACCCTGAGCAATAGAAAAGGCCTTTGTGCCATTGTCCCTAATACCATCTGTCTGCAATGGTCACCTCTGAGATGTGACAGTTTTAGCTTTATTGTAAACATAACGGGAACACTTAGATGTATTTGTGGACACAGTTGGAAGCATGTGGTGCTTATGAACCTGACCCCCTAGGCTGTTTGGAAATACGATATTTCAGATGACCTCAGAGTTCTTAGGATGAGAAGAAAGGGAAACTCTCTATTTTAAGCTACCCAGCTATGCAAACACCACATGGGTACAAGTTACATATACAGAATCCAGACAACCATTAGACCTGGCCACTCATGACCACCATCATTTCCCTCATAGTCAGTAAAACTAAAGGTGAATCAACTTGGATCATCAGAATTGCGATTAAAAGCAGAGCTTTCACTACATTCAAAAGTCAACATATGATTAGTATGTTACTGTGTACAGATGATATATCACATATATAATCTGTTAGTGAATGGACTACATAGTTCAATATCAAGAATCTTCTATATGTTTTAATGTCCTCATTAGAAAACTGTAAAAAAAAAAAGGTTTTTTCTTGTTCTTTTTTTGTTTTGTTTTTTGTTTTTGAAACAGGGTTTCTCTGTGTTGTCTTGGAGCCTATCCTGGAACTCACTTTGTAGACCAGGATGGCCTTGAACTCACAGAGATCCGCCTGCCTCTGCTTCCTGAGTGCTGGGATTAAAGGCATATATGTGCCCTGCCGTAACTGTGAAAGTTTTAGAAGTTAACTTTTGTTCTCCTAACTCCTTGTTTTCTCAGCCACATCATTTGTTGCTCAGATTATCTCAAAATCACTAGTAATCAATATCTGTAGTAAGACATTAATGAATAAATTAGCATTTAAAAAAAACTGGGCTATGGATGTGGTTTGGTTGATAAAAGTGCTTCCTGTAAAACTATGGGGTTTAAAATTCAATCTCCAAACTCAAAAAAAAATTAATCTGTCATGATAGCATGTGACTGTAATATCAGTACTAGGAAGAACCAGACAGGATGATCCCAGGGGCTTGTTAGCCAAAACATTGAACCAAATTGGTATGCTCGAGGTTTACTGAAAGACTGTGCCTCAAAAAATAGGTTAAAAGTGATTGGAAAAGACACCTAACATACATACATACATACATACATACATACATACATACATACATGCATGTGCACAGAGAGAGAGAGCGAGAATAACCATTCAAACACAAGTTCACTGGTGTCTATTGATTTAAATGCTTTTCTGATTTTTATCAAGTCACAAAACAAGCAATTTTTATGCCCCCAAACCCTCAGTATTCAGAAAATGGCTATATCTTTATTTGCTTATCACTTCTCCTCTTTATTCTTCTCACTTCCACTCAAGGATCTTACATGAAAGATCACAACTGTCCTGATTGAGACTGTGATAACCTGCATAACCATGCCTCTACTTAGACACAGTCAGCCATCTCTATATGACACATTATATCAAAATCTGCGTGTGAAACTTCTTGGTGTGATTAAAATGGCAATGCAAACTCTAATTCGTATTCCTTAACAACAAATCATGGAGAATTCCCAACTGCACAATTAGAAATGTAGGTGATGAAACTGTCTGCCATGAGCTCTAAACTTGTAGAGTTTATTTTTTATTCCTAATAAGGTTATTGCTAGCTACTTCACACATATCACTTGGATGAAACTACTTCAGAAGCTACTGGGATATGCAAAAATGCAGCTTACTTTATCTTGGATGGCAGCTTCACATTAGCAGGCTACTATGACCCCTTAATAATACCAGGCTGGCATCTTTCCCCGTCTAGGATTCTGTGGCCACATATAAGCTTTTTGGACTGTGCACTTTTGAAGAACGTCTGTCTTATGCTGAGGTTGAGGTTTGTTGTATAATATGAACCAATTATTGTTATATACACAACATTCTCAGTTATTATCATAGCTGAGCTCCCTTCTTTATGCCTGTTATTTCAACTCCTGAGTATCAACATGAAAACCTAAGTTTGTCTGTGGGGTGGGTTGTAGCAACCGCTGTACTTACAATATTTCCTTGCCCAAATGCACTACTGCCAAGCTTTAATGGATGGAAAATGTAGATAATTCAGCTTTTTAATCCCCACTTGTAATAGCTTGAAATATGGACAGAACAATGATAAAGATAAGAAAATAGAGATAACAATGTTAATTATTAAACCCAGGTGGCTGGAACAGCACAGTTCACAATGTAATTCATCAAGCTTTCTATGTTAGATATTTTTACACTAAATGTTGGATTGTGGATTGTGCTTACGGTAATAATTAGCAGTCAATGGTTTAGTCCATGACTGCACATCCCAGAGAAAGATGCATGCTTTCTCAAGGAGATGATTTGATAAATGACATTGCTTCTTTGGGTTCTCAATTTTGTTCACAGTTGTATTTTTGTTTGCTAACTATGAGTCAAAGTTAAGTAGATGTTAGCCTTTGAAAAATACAGTTGAATATGAATGCTTCTAGAAGACTTGATTACTAAAGCCTTGATGTCCAGCTTGGTGCTCTGGAGAATGATTGAAAATGTTAGCGAAGGAAAAACAATGGAGGTGTGTTTTAGGGATACATCTTCTAGAGAGTGTTGGGCCAACTTTTTTCTCTTTCTCTTATATCGACCACTTTTGTACTCCTACCCATTTCAAATTTTGTTATAGATGGCCCACAGCAATGAGCCCAATCAATCATGAGCTGAATGCTCAAAGCCAAAGCAAAATAAACCATTTCCCTTTATAATTTGATTATCTGTTATTTGTTATAGTGATAGAAAACAAATTAACACAGGGAGATTTACATTATCTTATTGGTTTGCCTTGGCTTTATTTTTAAATTTTGATTTATACTGGTGAAAAAATCATAAAAGACCAATGATTTCTCTGTAAATATAAATCTAACATAAATCACTAAACCCATTTGCCAGTGATATCTATGGTTGGCAAAGTAATATATTAATGTAAGAGACAAAATTGAATTTAATTAGAAATGTGTAAACTTAGGAGAAATCATAAAATCAAGAATAAATAACTGAAAATATTTAAAGACCTACTTATCTGTCTGTAATGGTCAAATTGTATTTTCAAAATAATACACTGTCACGGATACCCAAGATAATATTACATTCAGATAAGAGCTAATAATGGCAAGGCAAATACAGAATTGGGAGAAAGAAAGCATTGGGTATATTTTTACTCCACGTGGAAAGGTTGCATATGGTTTATCCAACACTTATTTATCTATGTAGTTGTAGAAGAAGAAGACACCTTCATTTAGATTACTCAGTTCATAGGAAATAATTCTTTCAAAATGTTTGTGCATTAGCTAACTCGAAATAAGCAATTTAGGTATTTTGTTGAGCTATTTTGGAGACTCTGGAATTTTCTCATTTGGATCAGGAAGGAAAACTAAAAGAACATCTACATCAGCATCAGAGAGTGGATTAAAAATTGGCCACAATTGAAAAGGCAAGCACAGTTTGGCATGAGCAGCTTATACAGCAGCTTATACCCAACAATGCCCAGGGTCTTGGCAACATTAACCATGTGAAAACATGCCAGGAGAATTATGGGCCTTGACTTCTTAAAATAACAGGATTCTATTTAATAGATTGTTCTGCACAGTTCAGCAGACAATGGCCACAGGCTGTCTTCAGTGGTTAGTGTTCAGACCACAAAATAAATTGAGGATGCAACTAATATAAATACTAACCTTCAGTGGTGAATCATTGAAAAGAAACAAATTCTGTAGACAGTGAAAGGTTTGAAGATGCAACCAGGCACCACCTTCTCAGATTATTGCTTGATAGCCACAGTACAGAAAGCAGCTGGCAGTTTTTAGAATAGTACTTTTCTTTTTGTTTTACTTATATTTTACAGTATTAGGGATCAAATCCATGTCTCATAAGTGCTCTACTGCTGAACTAGGAATACTACTTAGGATTCAGAGTAAAAACATGGACCTATTTTGTCACATTGCAAGGTATTATAGAAACATGGAAGTAGTGGTGCATTAAAAGGAACAAAGATAGGCAAATGAGTCAGCCAGGCACAGGATGTCAGAGGCCAGATGTCTATATAGGTGTTTGAAATCTGTCAACACAGACCTCAACTAAGACTGAAGCTGCCTGAGCTTCACTGGCCCCTAAAGGCAGCTGCTGTGTGAGCTGATGGTTGTAGAGGTGTGCAAAACATGCCCCATTCATTAATTTTTATCTGAAGACAATAATGATCACCAGCAATCTTAGACTGAATCAGAAAGCACAGCTAGGGAGAGGATGGGGACGGAAAACATTGATTTTAGACAGTAAGTACTCTTCAGAAGACCTGACACAATTCTACAGGGAAGTTTCCCCTGTAATGCTTACAGGGATAGGGTGATGAGGGTACCTCATTGCTGTGTTGTGTTGAGTTGACAACAAGGAGGTGCACTGTCTTTCTCAGTCAGGGCCACTCAACCCTATTTCATGATTTCTCTCAGTGTATTCTAAAAAGTGTGTCATGTTTTATGTATGCATTTGATACAAATTTCAAAATAGGGTGCTGTTGGGAGCTGCAAAGTACCACGCCCAAAAGATGGCACCGGTTTCCGCCTTCTGCCCCACGGCAAGTGCTCTCTGTGGTAAACAACTCCTAATTTGGTAAAGGCCATGTATCCTCTTAATTCTGCTTGGAGACAACCTATCCTGGCATGCCACGTAGGGTTAGGTGATTGGTAGATGTAGACTATATCAGGCCAAGTCTTCCTCCACCCGGGGCCACCATTCACTGTAAATCAAGGTTCCCGATTAAACTGTGTGAAGAAGATTCCTCGGTGTTGCGTCATTCTTGCTGGTCAAGGGTGGACGCGACAGGGTGCTATGATTTTCCTCCATGGATGACTCATCTGAGGCTTTGAAAGGGTGATTTTCCAGCAGATCTGAAGGCAAGTAAAAGATAGACATGATATTTGATCCTACCTGTGGCAAGAAGCTGGGATGACCAACTACCTGGTATTAGCCTCTGAGGTTTAGAAAGTCCATTAGTTCCAAGAAACAGGACAGAATGGCTCCAAGTCTTTTGACTTCCCTCTGTGCCATCACACCTTGGTCTCATGTTCTTATTGTGATTTTTCCTTATATTTCTATTTCTGACTAAATATATTGACCTACAGTAGAAAATTTTTGTGATATATTAAAATGCACACATTCATGCTTCTTGTACACTTAGTCTACTATGCATTCTTAATGTAGCCTAAGGCAAGAAAAGCCATATAATTTGAAACTAGCAAATAGTTTTATTTGCATAATGTGGCAATAGGTACTTATGGCTATATATTTAATAGTGAATACTTCTAAGTAAAAGTATGTAACTTTATAGTTATATTTCTATGAAAGTAAACTTTCATCTATTCAGGGGCTGCCATTAGGAGTAAGAATCATAAGGAAAGGAGACAAATGTTAGCAATATAACCTGTAACAGTTTAACAAGACCAATTATTGCTAACCCCGGATACAGGAAGCAAAAATATAGTTTGAATTGTCCCAAATGCCCTTTAGGATATGAACAGAGACATTAAACACAGACATGTTCCAAACATTTGCTTTTAAAACAGACAAAATTACTAAAACTAAAAATGCAAGCAGGTGAGGTTTCAGCAGTTGTGATGTTCCCCCGATTTCTAATTTTAACCAGTGTTGAAACATAGCAACAAAACACGGTGAGGGTGGTTCACATCCAGGGGAAAAGACAATAGCATCTGTGAAAACACAAAGGCATGATGATGTTGGGTTTCCACGCCATGGAAAAAGTAAGGCGTTGATTCATTCTCAAGCTGGAATGTATTTCAAAAATAGATTAAATTTGTCCTTGTTTGACAAGATTTTATTATGAGAAAAACATATCCAACAAAAAATGCATTTTATTAGCTGTATAAAAATTCATTCAAACACCATAAGACATATTAGGCAAAATGCCACAACATCTAAGTGAAAACAGCTCTCTTGGAAACATGTCCACTTTGACCAAGGCCAGCAAAACCAACTATGTTGAACTCTGTCCCTAGGTAATTTAGCATGTTAACAACCTGAACATAATTTGACAGTCACGCAGGAAATGCATTTCCTGTATTATTATGGAGAAAAATCAAGATGTGTATGAGTAATTTGGTATTGTTTCTATCATAGTTTCTTGTTGTATGAATGTGAAATGCACATATGTGCATATATAATTTAGAGTTATCTGTGTGTGGGGGCGGATAGAAGCTGATTTTTCCATATTATATTACTGCTTTCCATGTTATTTTTTACACTGGCTTTCTAATTAAACCTGAATCTCATCCATTGGCTAGACTGACCAGTGAACTCCATATCTGCTTGTCTCTGTCCCCATAATGCTGGAACTACAAGAAAATATCCACATCACCATGCCCTGCATTTTACATGGTTGCTAGCTACCAAGACACAGTTCTTGTTTATATAGCATATAGTTTTTCTATGAACCATCTCCCTATCCCTCTGTCATTGCTTCTTGATAACAAATAATTTTATTTTTCAAAGCAAAGGAAACATTTTGATTTGCATTCTTGAATTTGAATTTTTCATCCTCAGTATTTTTGGTGACACATAGTATCTCCTTGACTCAAATGTCTGAGTTCTGAGCAATGACATTCTAACTCGCAAGTGTGGAACCCAATGTTAGAAAATGCCAGTGGGCTATTCGGGTTCCCATAGAGAGTCCTTCTACTTATTCTGAATACAGATATCCCAATATTCACCAAGGGTGGGGTTCAGGACTCCTGAATCTCTCAAGACTATACTCCTATTTATGTTGTGCTGTCCGAGATATCAGTGCTAACAACATTTGGTACTTTCTAAAGATGTTTGCAAATACCATTCTGCATTTTTTAACAAAAATATATGCATGGGAGTATTTGCTGTTTAGCACAGGAGTTTTGGATATGTGGAGCATCACATTTTCCTTTTCAACTGTTCCAATTAAGCAAAGTAAGTTAAAATTAGTATTTCCTATGTTCTCATTACAGGCTCTCAATTCAGTACATATGAATTATATGAACTGCTTTGCAGTCAATTACTGCTCATAGCCCACTATTGCTCCCATGCATCTTTGCTTTGCACATATGAATTTACCTCTTTGGCATAAGAAAGTATGCTTTATAGATGGAAACATGCCATTGTTATTTGTAAATATGTGGCTATTGGACATAGATGAAAGCTTAAATACCCAGAAAGTAAATGCAGAAGAATCAAGATGTCAAGACCAGTCCAGACTGTATAGTGAGTATGCCGTAATAAATCAAAAACAAAGGGGAAAAAGTATGGGAATGGAGACGTAGCTCAGCATTTAAGAACATTTGCTATGCTGGCAGGGGGCCAGGGTTCTGTTGCTAAGCCTCCAGAGCAATGGGTCACAACCCCTGCAACTCCAGCTCCATAGACCTTGACTTTCTCTGCTAGCCTCCATGAATACATGAATGTGCAAGTTATATATAAACACATGCAGCCACACACACACACACACACACACATACATACACACACGCATACACACAGCAAATGTTTTTAAGTAAATACAAAGCTATCACAAATACAATGTTAAGGTTAAATATCAATTGTAATATAATATAGCCAAGAGTACATAGTTCAAAATAAATTTGGTATCAAAATTGGCATGGTTGAATTTTGTTCCTGATCTCTTTTTAAATTCTTAATGTGATTTATAACTTTACTTCTTTTTTTATTTTATTAGTTCAAATTATGAACAAGCTTGCTTCAGATGTCAATCCCTTCTCCCTCTTCTTCCCTTCCCCCCAACATCCCACCTGCCCCTAGCCATCCCCCATCCACTCCCCAGGCAGGGTAAGGACCTCAAAAGGGGCTCCCCAAAGTCTACCACATCATTCTGGGCCAGGCCTGGGCCCTCCCTCATGTGTCCAGGTCAAGAGAGCATCCTTTCACATGGGATGGGCTCTCAAAATCCCTTCTTTTTTTTAAGACCTTACATATTTAATACAGTGTGTTACCCCAGTACAATATAACTTTACTTCTAATCAAAATAGTGAAACATTCCCACAAAATGATGTCCTATTGCTGATTTCTAGTCTGTTATCCCCAGGATAGCTCATTATTGTTGAGGAATAACCTGGTAATCTAAATCCAAGGCATATATTATCATAGACATCATAAAGCTTGCACATTGAGTTTTTTGTTATTATATGGAAGATGAATAATTACTGCTTTCTAAAACTTTCATACTATCAGTGTCTCTTTTCCCTTTTTTCATATTAATATAAGGCATCCACAATTGGTCAAACCAAGCAAAAACATAGTAGAAAATTTTATAAGAAAGAAATAGAATACCTGTAATTTATTATCACTTCTAATCCCAGAGCTGCAGATTCTTTGTCTTTTCTCTTTTTTGCATATTCATAGCTATGCTGTGATACAGTGAGAACGCAGAGGGAAGAATGTGTCTTTTATTTCTACTCTTAATGGATATTTGAGTTAAACTATGTTCTAAGGTGACTAGATACTCCCAAGAGGTGAGCATACCATAGCAGAATTTTAATGGACATTGAGTTCAACTTTCTTTATTTTCTATGCCATTAAACACTTAAATTTTCTACACTATTTTAGAGGATCTTGGAATGACACCAGAACAACTGGCAAAAAAAATCAACAGTCATTCTTAAGTTTTATAGAGATACTAAGTATTCCTTGATCATAAGGAACAAAAAATAATAGAACCAAGAGCAAAGTTTAAGTGGAGGAAACACTTATCCTCCCACCTCAGTCTCCCTATAAAGAGAAATACAGCAATTCTCTCTGGCAAATCTTGGCCTTGTTTCCTCCAATATACCACTTCCCCTTATTCATGGAAAAATCACAGTGGACTTCAAAGTCCTGTAGGTCATCAGAGATGTAAGTCTGCTTGAGGTCACAGCTCAGGGGCTCTTGGTTTCTTTGAAGCTAGCTACAGTTGTAGCTACAAGTGCTTTGAAGCAGAGAGGGAGTGAATTAAAGTGTGAGCCCTATGTCCTTCTGGGTAGGAGCCCTTCTGTTCATCAACCCCTAGAAGCTCTTCAGTGGCTCTCACCCAACTGCCCATTCATTATTACAAACATTTTATTTGTAGTAACGTTATTACAAAAAAAAGTCCAGATAAAATTTAAAGGACATTTGACCCACCTACTTCAATTTATTTGTTTTACAAAGTGATTGCTTTTTAAAGTGCCTTGAAATTATGCTAGTGAACTTTCTATAGAATCGGTAGGCTTCAGTTTCATTTGAGACATCACCATCTACAGAATAATACATTAAACACTCTCATATTGAGAAAAAATAAAGGGGGGAAAGGAAGGAAGGAAGGAAGAAAGAAAGAAAGAAAGAAAGAGAGAGAGAGAAAAGCTTTGTCAGCATTAACAACAAAGAGAAGAATTATCTTCCTGTACATCAAGGAGTAAAACTTTTCTACATACTTAGCAACAAACAAGATGAACATAGTTTAGTCCAGAGAAACATCAATAATGGTTAAATGCATAGACAGAAGTAAACAATAAAGAGAAAATTTATGCATATTTGATTATTGACCTTAATATCATACTTCAACATCCAGATACCTCATGAAAATATTGTATTTTTCAGTGTGAATTATTTCCTTGATTTTGCATTGAGAGTTCCAGTACAGAAATCCTATCTTAAAATATTTGAAAGAATTTAGGAATTTAGATAAATTGGAATAATCAAACCATTCTGAATTGATTATTCGAGGCAACTACTTAATTAGCTTGGTCAGAAAAATATTTAACAAATTACAAAGAAACAGTCATCACTCAGAGCTCAAATTGTCAATGTATTGTATATTTACCAACCATTGGCAAACCTTTCTAAGGTAGACAGCAATTGCCCAGAACACTCTCTGTAGTTATTTATACACCAATGCAAACAGAGCCCTTTCACTCTAGTCTGTGTGATGGTTCTTAAATTCTATCTAGCAAGAAGACATTCATCACATTGTTGATTGTCACTGGCAGATGGCATCAATTAATTTCTCCATTTAAAAGTGTCAACAATTACACAAGCCAACCTGTTTGGGGAATATGGTGTCAATGGCAGCAAAGTACATTTAGCATTTTCAAGTCACAGTGAGAAAACAGGTTAGGGGAGCTGCTTGAGTGTGTAGTGGGATCTTTCTGGTATCAATGAAGAGAAGCCAGCTAAAGAAACCATTAAGGGACAGGGAAGTATGTAGGGAGAAATGCTGACCATGCCCGGCTGGCGGAAATAGTTATCGTTACAAAAGGGAACTTCAGGGATATGGAGCAGAGCAGTAGAATAGTCAGTTTTACCTATTTCCTTTTGGCAGAGCCTCTCTACTCACCTGAGACTCCTTTTGCTTACAATTCTTTTACAGGCATGTCCACTAGGCCTTGTCTACATCACCAGCTTTTATCACAGCTTCCTGGAACAGTAAGTCATGCAGCATTGATAGATGGAAGCCAGATTTGAATTAGTATTTCCAAAAGTACATCTGTAGGAACATACTGTGAAAGTCAGCATGGCATCCAAAAATGTTACATTTATCCCCAGACTCCCTGTGACTTTACTTCCCTTTTACCTATCATAAATTATAATTTTAATGTTTCCTAGGATTACTTTAGGTTCTTACACAAGTTGGGCTAAGATAAAATGTTCCCGATTTTCAGTATTATTTTTACATAGCTTAATAAAAAGGAAAGAATAATATGTTGAGTAAAACTCTCAATAAATATTTTCTCCTGAATTTCTATGCAGTGTCAAATATACACCAAAGGCTAAATACACAGTATAACTTCAAAAAGCATAAGTGCCCAGGCTCTGTAAATGCAGATTCTGTGTGCATTTATATTGTTCAGGAAGAACTCTTCTTGTCTTCAGATTTTTGAAAAAATATTCTTTCATATATTGCATCCCAACTGAAGTTTCTCTTCCCTCCACTTTTCCAAGTCCATCCCTGTTCACCTCCCCTATCCCCCAGATCCACTCCTCCTCCATTTTCATTCAAGAAATGAACAGGCCACCCACATATATCAACTGAACAATACATAACAAGTTACAATAAGACTAGGCACATGTCCCCATATCAAGGATGCATGAGGCCACCCACTAGGAGGAAAAATGTCCCAAGAACAGGCAAACCAGTTAGAGACAACCCCTGCTCCCACTGTTAGGACTCTCACAATAAACCCAAATGCACAATAATAACACATATGCAGAGGACCTAGATCAGACCCATACAGGCTCCATGATTTTTGCTTCAGTCTCTGTGAGCCCTATGGGCCTTTTTTAATGGATGCAATGGACTGTATTCCTCTGGTGTCCTCAACCTCTCTGGCTTGTTATCATACAATACTCTATTTCTTCAGGCAATGTATTTTCATAAAGATGTTCCTACTCACCATAGACATACCAACAACTGCCTCATTCAATACTTTTCACTTTTAACATAATTATGTATTATTTGCATTACAAAATATAAAAATATTTAAATAAATATCAGAAGTATACTATACAAATTACTGAGTGACAACATTTTGTCATGCTTCATTTAACATAGCACTTGCAACATACAAATCACTTAATAAACAGGTTAAATAAATTCATACTTGCAACTAACATTTATTTATATGAGGCATGGCAAAACAGAAACAAACTTACGCTTAAACAAGAAACAATTTATCTGAAAATTCCATTGCAATGGGGAGAATTCTTACACTACAGTAGTTGTCTGTCCCTACAAGGCAAAGAAAAATGCTTTTACTTTAGAGGGATAAGTATATTTGGGGGGAAGTTCACTGGGATTCAATGAAAATTAATATTCAGTGTTAAAGAGAAAAGACTGGAGAGACAGATAATTCAGTAAAAGGCTGAGAGAATGGCCCCATCGGCTCTTGTGTTTGAGTGCTTTGTTCCCAGATGGTGAAACTGTTTTGGAAAAATTAAGAGACATTGCCTTATTGGAGGACATGTGCCACTGGGAGTGGTCTTTGGGGTTTCAAAAGCCTATGTCATTCCAGTTGACTTTCTCTCACTTGTGTATGTGCTGTGACCTCTGCCCAGTCACCTGCTGATTGATGGCCATACATATATACATATGCACATAAGAAAATAAATCTCTAAATTAAATAGAAAATAAATAGCAGAGAGACTCGCTGGCTAGCAAATGTATTCATTCATACCTCATTGGGTTACCAAGTGAAAACCTGCTAAATTTTATTTAAAATTCTTTTTTTGTAAAGTGAAATTTATTGTATTATTGGATTTTCTGTTTTAGTTTCCTCACTAGGATCAAATCAAATATTATTTCAGTTTCATTTTATTTTACTTTATGTTTTACTGAAAATAGATCTCTCTTACATAATATATTTGGATTCTTGTTCCCGCTCCCCCAGATCCTCCCCACTTCCCACACACCTTCATTTTTTCTCTTTCTTATTAAAATCCAAACAGGCATTTAACATAATCAAATCAAATAAAAATAAAACAGAAAAGGATAAAACAAATAAACAGGAAAAATAAAAGATCCGAAAAAAAAGCCTAATGAACACATACAGAAGCTAAGACACTTGCATTCATATGCACAAAAAGATATAAAAATAAATTTGGGAATTATGGTACATAAGCAAAAGATCTCTAAGGTTAAAAAAAAAATGGCCAGACAAAACAAAAACCTCCCCAAGTACCATTGACTTTATCTAATGTCTGTTATGTACTTCTAGGCATGTGGCCTACCCTTAAGTTTGGTTTGTATATGCAATAAGATACTGTTGGAGAAAACTAACTTTTTCTTTCAGAGTGGTTATCAGTTGGAGATAGCTTCAAGGTTAGAGATGAGAGCTGTTTCTGCTTCCCATCTCAGAGCTAAGACTCCATCTGGATTAGGCCTGCGCTGTTCTCTATGCATACTGCTACAGTCTCTGTGAGTTCATATGTATGTCACTTCTGTTGTATCTATAAAGCCTTAATCCCTTGGTATCTTCTATCCCCCACTGTCTATTACAGTTTTTCTGCCTCCTTTCTAAAGAGTTCTGTGAGCCCTGAGAGAAAGGGTTTGATTGGAATATCCCATTTAGTACTAAAAATTCCAGGGCCTCTCACTTTGCATATTGTCCAGTTGTATGCCTCTGTATTTGTTCCTATGTACTACAAGATTAAGCATTTCTGGTGATGACTGAGCAAGACACCAATCTATAAGTATATCATTAGCAGTCATTACATTGCAATGGTCACTTAGAAGAACAGTAACATTTGGCTTTCTCCTAGGCTCTTGACCTATCTAATCTCAGGTTCTTATTCACCTAGCCAGTATCAGACATCTCACTACAAACTTGTGGAAATAGCTATTAAAAATAAATGAGAGTCAGGCATAGTGTTACATACTCGTGATCTACACACTTGTGAGACTGAAGTAGAAGCCATAGAATTACACATTTGAGAGAAGTCTGGGCTATGTGCAAGTTCCAGATCAGCCCGTGAAAGCTACAGATCAGCCTGAGTTAGATGATGAAACCCCATGTAAATAAACAAATGAAATAGAAACACAATAACATCTATTAGTAATGGCACAGAAAAACAATTTCCAATGCATCATTAATTGGGTGAAAAATTGACATAGCCCCTTAAGAAAATGGGATATTAAGTATCCTAAGAAACAAAAGCACTCCCACTCCTGAGTATATGTGCAAAGGTGTTGAATTCATTATTTTGAGCTATATCTATAATCCAATCTCAAAGAAGGCTGAGGCAAAAACATCACAGATCTATGGCATCACTTGGGAGTATGTGGGAGGGTTTGGTGAGAGGAAAAGAGGAGAAAAATGTATGTATAATGTTGAATTTTTTTTTTGAAAATTCTAAACATCACAGTATACCTTGTAAAGAGGTACAATTATTATTTGTCAAATTAAGTAGACTGTTGCAATGGATCAATTTTCATGTAATTTGTTGGTCTTTCAGAAACCTTTTTATTTTGATCTGTTCTACATATTTAGTCAATAGCTTTTGTGTATTATATTGACAGTTCTCAGAACTCAAGCTCTTGTTAACTTGACCAGACACTGATCAGAAGAAGCCATGAAATTCCAGCCTTGAATGCTGCAGTCTCTAGGAATGCACAATGATGGTGTGAGCAGCATGAACCTGTGTAATGGTGTGAGAAACATGGACCTGTGTGGTGGTGTGAGCAGCATGGACCTGTGTGATGGTGTGAGCAGCCTGGACTTGTGTGATGGTGTGAGCATTCTGGACCTGTTTGATGGTGGGAGCAGAATGAACCTGTGTGATACTCACAAAGTAGTTAGACTGTTATCAGGGTAATGGCTTAACCAGAGATTTGAATTTTCTCAGGTGGGTTGGATAGGTACCATGTATGTTTCTGTTTCTTTTATACTTATGCTAAATGCAACTTTCTAGAAAAACATATTATTTTAAGTTCAATAATAGTAAACTATGGGTTAAAACTATATTTTCAGAACATTTTTCAAGAATGTGTCTTTTACATAATGTTCTATTCATCTCCTTCCTAAAAACCTCCAAGGAAAAGTCACATTTTATGTCTGGAACTGATTTGGAGTTAAATATGGGGTTAAAGCTCATGCCTCTTAGTGTAGCCAATTATTTGTTCTTTCTAATAACAGAAAACCATTATTATCCTAATTGAGGAACACAATAAATTCTCAAGTGGTATCTCGTGACTCCCAGTCTTTTAAAAACAAAATTATGTGTTAGGCAAATGCTCGGCCAGATAAATGTGGTTAGCTGTGTTTTCCTTGGAAAGAAGCAAAGCAAAGAGAGAGACAGTGGCTGGGTTCAGTTCAAGGGTGTCGATGGCTAGTTCATTTTCATGGACAAAAGTTATAATATTCTGGAGTAGAGGTGGTATCATGTTGATAATAGAGAAATAAAAATGTCTTTTGTGAGCAAATGTATTTTTAAAAAATTGATATGCTAAGTCTTTTTTGGAGTGTTTCAAAGATACAAGAAGCAAGAAAAGAATAAACTAGTCCTCTCTTTCACTCACTCCCCCTCCTCTGTGTGTGTGTGTGTGTGTGTGTGTGTGTGTGTGTAAGAGACTGACTCTGTTGTTTTCCTATGGCTATCCTCCTCCTTTTTATTTTTGAGACAGAATTTCTCACTGAACCTAAAGTACATTGATTTACCTAAGTTGGATGGTCAATAGGCTCCAGGGAGCCCCTTGTCTCTAGTCCTTTTTGGCTATACTTAGCATAGTTGCTAAGGGTCTTAATTCAAGATTACATAGTAGGTCCTTACTGACTGAACTGTTTCCCAAGCCCCCAAATCATTGACATTTATCCTTTCTTCTGATGCATTTCCTTAGTCCACATTCTTCTCCCTTTATGTTTCATATTTTTATCTGTCTTTTTATCCTCCCAGTGTACACATTTGTTATGTGTTGTGGGATAAAACAGTCCAATTCACCATGGTCTATCTGCTAACACTGTGTTATTTTCTTTTGTGTTTATCCTTTTTATGCACATAAACATGGATATTAGTAGAACTAATCTAGAAGTGGGAACCATATGTAAATAATTAAAGGAAAATGTCATCAGCATTTTACTCAAATACAGTACAAACTGTCAACTTTAGGCAGTTATCCTACAGTTTGGTTCAGAGACCAGCTGCTTTTATTAGTCAATTATATGTCATTTTTTACTTGAATTTTAAAACAGAATTATAAACTACAATTGAATCCAACACGCTATGAATGGTTCCTGAATTGTGTCTTAAGGGAAATGTCAAGACTGAGACACTTGATGGAGGTCATCCAAAGGCTGCACATTTTGGCATGTCCTGAAATATTGGGACATTTCTATGAGGTTTAGATCATCCTAAAGGACTTTACTGAGTTTGTTGATCCAAGATTCAATAAACTATTCTCTGTAATATAATATTTATGACTTTCAAATAAAATATTTTGGAAAAACTAGATTCAACCATTTTACTTCTAGACATTGATTTACTTTAGACAGGCTATTAGAAGTCACTGAGTCACTAATAAAATTGGCAAAAAATATAGTTAGCAAGTATTATCAAGGGTTGGCATGATGCAGATCTGTTGGAACTCTCATGTCTGGATGGTAGAACAGTAAGGAACGATTGGAAGCATGTCTCATAATTATATTATTCATAGCATTCTATTCAGGTTATAGGCCCAAAGAAATATTCTCATTGATGTGTTCATGTTCTCATTAGAAGATAACATAAGATCCAGCAATTCCACTCTTAGGCGTATACCCAAAAGAAGCACATTCACATAACAAGGACATCTGTTCAACGATGCTCATAGTAGCATTATTTGTAATAGCCAGAACCTGGAAGCAACCCAGATACCTCTCAACTGAAGAATGGAGCCATAGAGAAAATGTGGTACATCTATACAATGGAGTACTCAGTGGTAAAAACAATAGAATCTTGAAATTTGCAGGCAAATGGATGGAACTAGAAGAAACCATTCTGAGGAAGGTAATCCAGTCACAAAAAGACAAACACGGTATGTGCTCACTTATATATAGATTCTAGACATAGAACAAAGGATTACCAGCCTACAACCCACACCGCCAGAAAACCTAAGAAACAAGGAGGAGTCTAAGAGAGACAAACATAGTTCCCTGGAGAAGGGAACAGGGACAAGATCTCCTGAACAAATTTGGAGTATGGGGGAGGGGAGAGGGAGCTAGGAGATTGAGAAAGGGAGAAGAGGAGGGGTGAGGAGGATAAGAGGGAGCAGGAAGGTTGAGTTGGGGGAAGAATAGAGAAGAGCAAGATAAGAGATACCATAATAGAGGGATACATTATAGGTTTAAAGAGAAATCAGGCACTAGGGAAATATCTGGAGATGTACAAAGATGACACCAGCTAACAATCTAAGCAATAGAGGAGAGGCTACCTTAAATGCCCTCCCCTGATAATGAGATTGAAGACTAACTTATATGCCATCCTATAGTCTTCATCCAGCAGCTGGTGGAAGTATAAACAGACACTCACAGCTAAACACTGAACTGAACTGAAATCCACTTGCAGAGAAGGAGGTGATGAGCAAAAGGGTCCAGCCAGTCTGGTGAAACCAACAGAATAGCTGACCTGAACAAGGGAGAGCTCTTGGTTCCCAGACTGATAGCTGGGGAACCAACATGGGATTGATCCAAACCCCATGAAGGTGGATGTCAGTGAGGAGACCTCAAAAACCTATAGGGCCCCTTGTAGATCAGTACTTATCCCTAGCATAGGAATGGACTTTGGGAGCCCATCCTACATAGAGGAATACTCCCTGAGCCTAGACACTTGGGCGAGGGCCTAGGCCCTATCCCAAAGGATATGATAGACACTGAAGACCCCTTAAGGAAGTCCTGACCCTCCCTGGGGAGTAGAAAGGGTATGGGATAGGTAGGGTGTGATTTGGGTGGGGGGCAGGGGAGGAGTGGAGGGAGATGGAACTGGAATTGACATATAAAACAATCTTGTTTCTAATTCAAATAAATACATTTTTTAAAAGAAGATAACATAAGTGTGTTAGGTGTACTATATACAACCAAAAATGGGAAAAAGCATCTATGGGTTCTATGAAGAACAGAATACTCTATAATCATGATGACAATGAATTCAGAATAAAAATAAGCAGGTTTTAAAATGTTCTCTTGAAAATTAAGGCTACAAATATACATGGGTATGATACTATTTGTGTGCAATAGCATGTATATCTCATCTATTGAGATCAAACCAGAAGAAAATACAAAAGTAGATAATTTGAAAGAAGAGAAAGGAGTCTTCAGGAGTAATGTCAAATTCTGCATCTTGATGTAGGTAGTAGATAAACTGTGAGGTGATGTCACAAATATTTCCAACTATAATTCACACTGTGTTTCCTTTAGAGATCCAGTACAATTTTAAAATTTGTTTTCTTTCTTCCTTCTTGTGGGCAGGTTGAGACAGGGTTTCTCTGTGTAACAGTCCTGGTTGTCCTGGAACTAACTTATAAACCAGGCTAGCCTCAAACTCACATAGATCTGCCTGCCTCTGTCTTTCAAGTGCAGGGATTAGAGGTATGAGCCACCACCACCTGTTTCAAAGTCTTAAATTTGTTTTCTTAATTTATGTGAGGCATATTTTACCCACATAAATATGTCTGCATAAAATGTGTGTCTGGAGCCTTCAAATGCCAGAAAATAATGTTAGATCTCCTGGAATTGAAGGTAAGGGTGGTTGTGAGATGTCAAGTTGGTACTGGGTATTATAACCAGGTTCTCTGGGAGAGCAACTAGCATGCTTAACAGCTGAGACAGCTCTCAACCAGCCCCTGCTCTGTGTGTTTTAATTTCACTGAAAAAAATGTTTCCTTGAGAGACAAAAAAATTGCATTAACTAAATTTGTATTATACATAGAAAAGCTAGTAAAAGGCTTAAAGATTTGGTATATAAGCCATGAAACTTTAAAATATGCAAAATGGAAAAGGGATGAACTCTGGAAATGTAAATCTCAAAAGAGAAATACTGGATGATGTCCAAACTTAGTTGCCTTATTGAAATCTCCAGCTTTGTTAAGTGCAGACAGATTGTATGGGGGTGGTGGGAAAGACCCAAAGAGAAATGTGATTCTCACTTCCAGGTTCATCTTCCTGCAACAGACAGGTCTTCAAGTGGAATCATTTCTGCATTTCATGTTCATGGTAAAGTGCGGCCCTTTCCATTTCTATTAACCATCTAATGTCAACAGTCAAGAAAAATCAAAGAGCAATTTTGTCACTATTATATTTAAGAAAATATATGGTGCTATTGATTACTTTGTAATTTTATTTTTTAATGTTTTGAAGAAAACAAAGGAAGCAAACGAACTGCTTAATTTCCAGGACCCCTGCTATAAATTGGGCAGACGTTTGAGTTGGCATTCCATGGCACTCTGCTCTTTTCCAGAATTGCTGAGGGGACTGTCCTGGGAATACATGTCACTATTCCAAGCATTCTCTGTGAAGCACACATGACACTGGCTCTGTAGCTCAGGGTGATCAGACGGCATGGGGTTCTGTGATTGACTACTTTCCCTGTAGCCTGGGTGTGATCTGACAGAAACCCTCAATGCTGTTTTTGCTTTTTTTTTTTTTTTTTGGAACAGCACCTCCTGCACAAAATGCCTCTAATGTATGGTTCAACTTCTTTGAATATTGAACAGACCAATATGACAGTCAATTGCTTAGTTAATTTGTTTTTTTATATAAATATTATCTTTTGTTTAGCTGGAGTACATTTAAACTCGCAGTTTAACCAAGGCTGATCTCAAACTAGTTGCAATCCCCCAGCCCCCTGAGTGCTGGTATTGTAAGCATACACCACACATTTTAATTCTTGGAAAATCAAGACAATCAGGATCCAGGTATATCAGGGTTTCTTCCACCAACACTACACTGTGGTTCCTATGTTCCCTAAGACCTAAAGCAGCTGTTTAAAGCTCTTCTGAAAGAAAAATCCACTTATTTAGGAATGCTCCTTAGAGTAGGAAGGATAGTTCTCCAAGTCCCACTTTTTAGTGTAAATCCAGGGAGGAGAAGAAGATATTGCTTTAGTATGATACCTCAGTAAACAGAGTGTTGTTAACTAAGAGAAATGATCCTGAAAATATAGCCGTTATGCATTAATGAACATGAGAAACAATGTCTGATTTCTAGGTCTAGGTGCTACTGCTGTTTCATGAGGAAGGAGGAAATGGCAGTAAGTGGCCTGTAGGGAGAGAAGTTTCCTCGCTAAACACTGCCCCAAACACTGAAATGACAGAAGGATGGCAACCAAAATCTCCAGTTGTAATAAGTACTTTTCATTGTTTCTCATCATTACTATTTTTGTTTATTTATTTTCAGTGGAAAAGCATTCTCATGAATGTTTTCAATCATGGCACAGAAAAAGATGTTTAGCAAGGATTGCTCAGTACTTGGAAGCTGTGAAAATCTGTGTGCACTCTCAAAACATCTGTAACCCCCAGTGGAGTTTTGGCTCTTGGTTCTATATTTGCCTTCCAGTAAAAACACAGGAGAGTGGCAATTTCCCATCCAACCAATGGTGGAAAGCTATAATCTTGGGAAGAAATGAGTAAACACATTGCTGAATAGCAGCATGGAAGACACAATTGTCTATATTTTTCAGTAGAAAACACAGGGAGTTAGTTGACTATGCTCTTCAAGACTCGAGTTTACACATTTTTCCCTCTTTTCTTTGTACATCTCATTCTCCTGTCACTTTTTCTGTTTGCAACACTAAAGGATGCTTCTGCCTGATCAATATATGCAAGTTGAATAAAGACAGTCTTTCAATTTCATGATAACCACCATAAATGCCCAGAATATATATTATATTGTCCTAGTTGTTTTGGCTGAGATGAAATAATCTGGTAAAGGCAAATTAACAGTGAAGTTGTTTATTTTAGCACACAGTTTATACATGGCCCGAAATAGGACAAGAAAAAGTCAAAGTGTGCCTGTGGCATGATTCAATATGTGAGAGATCTCGAAGACCCTGCCAGGAAACTCCTAAAGCTGATAAGAAATTCAGCCAAGTAGCAGGTTACAAAATTAACAACCAGCTAACCAAACAAACCAAAAACCAAAACCACCTTGAAAAAATACCTAACCAAGTAGATGAAAAATGTATACAAAGAAAACCTTAAAGCATTGACAAAGATTTGAAGAAGACAGCAGCAGGTGGAGAGACCGGCTGTGCACATGTCTCTCCATGTATTATTAAGATTGATATTGTGAAAAATGGTCAACTTACCAAAAGCAAGCTACTAATTCAGCATACTCTCAATCAAAATGCCATTGCAATTATTCAATGAGAAAGTGTTTTTAGGACATGACATGGCTACTGTACTGATAAGCATATGCCAGCAGTGATTGCTGTAAGAGATTGTGTACAAGATCCCATCGGGAAATGTTCTAGTGTGGAAGTGATAGACACTCAAAAGCCTCCACCACTAACTAAAGGGCTATTATCAGTTTCTGGATTCTGGAGGTGATAGAATCAGTTTTCTTTAAGGATGTGGTACCTGGTAGGTTGACCATGCTGCAGTGGATAGCACAAATTGGACTAGGTAAATTATTTTTAAAACAAGAGAAGAGGATATGAAGTTGGAAGAGGGTAGGGAGGTGGGTTCTGGATCAGGGAGGAGTTATGTGGAGGTAAATATAAAAAGTACATTATATGTATTATGAAATTCTCAAATTTTAATAAAATATTATGTTTAAGAAAAAATATAACACGACCTTTGGGAGCCAACTGAAACCACAGCACCATATAATGATGGGAAACTACGATCTTGTACTAAAGAAACAATTGGTGCCAGGGAAGATTACATATGATTGACTTATTCTTTCAGAGTCTATGTAAGAAAAATTAAGGTTGTTTTCATGCTATGATTTTATATGTCATTTCCTAAACCAATTTATGCTTCAGAGTATCCACAAACCATAATGGTTGGTCAAACAGTACTGAAATAAAGAACTAACTATACACTGCTAAATGAAGTTATTAAAAGAAAGATAACTTAAATGATGTTTAGAATATAAATTATTCTAAATGGCCACCTATAATGAATAATTTTTCTGCACAGTATGTTGAATTTAGTAGCAAGAAGAAGGAACACTGAGTTGAAATAAATATTTGGTGAAGAAATTGTCTTTGAGCCTCATATTGGCTGAAACTGGAAACTATGGTTCTATAAGAGGCATTCATCTTGTTTATCCATAGCATTAATTCTCTTGTTGTTTTTTAGGCCATTGCTTTTCAGTAAAATTACCTCATCATACCACAGAAGATGAACACATTCTTTGATAGAATCACTGTGGCTGACACACAGAGACAAACATACATACACACACACACACACACACACACACACACACACACTCACAAATACACACTCACATTCTATCACAATCACATACATACTTACGCACACACTCACACATACACTCACACACACTCACAAATACACACTCACATACTATCGCAATCACACACACATATTTACACACACTCACACTCACATCCCCACACTCATACATGTACTCACACACACACTCTGACACTCACATAGAGGCATACTTACACACACTGTCTTTCACACACACACAAGTACTCACACGGACACTCATGCACACACTCTCACATGTATCCTATTTTACACACACACACACACACAAACATGCACACATTCACACTCGAATTCACACTTCCAAATACTCATACTCACATAAACACATACACTCTCAGACATGCTATCATATACATACGCACAAACATACACATACACTCACACTCAGACACCAACAAAACATGTCTGTTATGCTCCCACATCTCTTCACTTCATAACAGAAGCAGATAAGAAAATGCCCTTGAACTACTTTCCCTGAATCAGACAAGCTCTAGAAAAAGCCTCTGAGATGGATTCTATTTTTTATCCAATGCTTTTACTCTTTCAATGACAGCACCCAACTGAGCATAAAGAACTCAATGTATAAATGTTCAGCCAGAGTCACCTGGAGCCAGCAACACACAGCCAGATGAAAAGCAGGATTTTTTTCAGAAGGATGTTTTAGTCTTTATGACAACCATCTGGCTTGGGAGATGCCAGTGGATGGTTAGAGATTTCAAAGCAATCCTCATACAAACCATATGGTTTCTGTCTCTTCGCCATACTTCAGTAGTCCCCAAAATATGTGAACTTGTAGTTCTTTTCCACTCTAAGAGGCTTTGCTAATATGGGTTTTACCTCTCAATGTGCTGCTGTGTTAGGAACTAATCTGAATTTAAAGAACATTTGCTTAATGTTTAAGTTCCAATATTAAATTTAAAGCTTTTTACAATAGCAATACTAAAATTCCTGCTAATTAATATGATTATATTTTTAATTAAATAATAATCAAAGCCACATAATTAACAGGAAGGGTTTTTTATGTTTGCAGATCTCTTGGTTAATTAAAAGTGGCCTCAGGATTTTAATGTCTGCTTGAGTATTCAGCCCACCCAATGATTTATTCTTGTTTATAATTTCTGAACAAAACCTTGACATCTGTAATACATCTTTAGAAAGGTGAAATTCAGTTTACCAACTAACTCCTCCAGGCAAGGATATCCCCTATATCAACCCAGCAGGCAGTCATTTCCAGAAGACTATTTATGACACAGCAACTGAAATACCAAGGGATCTATGGATGTTGCAAACCTTCCTCAATGAAAATCTGTGGCTCTTGACTGTGGGTTTGCCTTCATTGGTAATGTATAAATATCTATGCACCATCTTGCCTAAACACTTACAAACAAGGATACAGTTAATTCTACATTTAAAAATTCTCTTTCACTCCAGCTTTGCCAGACGTCAGGCAAGCATCCCATTTTGGTGCCAGTTGTCATAAGAGAGGCTTCATTCAGCTACTAATGTAAACTGATGCCGAGAGCCACAGCCAAACATTAGGCCCAGCTTAAATCCTGCTGAAGAGAGGGAGGGAGGATCACAGAAGCACAGAAGCAATCCTCATAAGAAAACCCACAGAATCAACTAACCTGGGCTCGTAGGAGCTCACAGAGACTGAACCAACAACCAGGGAGCCTGCGTGGGACTAGCCTAGGCCCTTGGCATATGTGTGACAGTTTTGTAGTTTGATGTTCTTATGGAACTCCTAACAGTGGAGCTGGAGCTTTCTCTGACTCTGTTGCCTGCTTTTGGAATCCTTTCCTCTAACTGGATTTCGTTGGCCAGCCTTAATAGAAGAGGAGGTGCAATTGATATTTCCTGTTTTGTTGCTAACGATGGGAGGCCTGTCTTTCCCTGAACAGAAACTGAGAAGGGGTGGATTGGGGGAGCATGAGGCAAGGTGGCCATGTGGGACTGAGATAAGAGGAGACAAATTGCAGTCCAGATACAAAATTAATTAATTAATTAATTAATTAATTAATTAATTAATTAAAAGAAATCTCTTTCTTTACTATGATCAAGGCTTTGTCAGTACAGCCATGTGAATATATCTCCAGTTTCACAGAATCAGAATTAAGTTCAATTTTTTTATTTTATGTGACTATTTCAATTTTTACTTTAAGGAACTAATGGTGTCATTGTCAGTGGGTTTTCTTGAAGTGACAGTCTGCCTTGCTGAATTCTTAAAAAAGAAAAAGTCTCCCAAATACTAACAACAACAGCACCTTCTCCTCTTTCCACTTTCTTCCCCACCTTTTCTTTTTCTGCCCCCCCTCTTATTTTCTCTATTTTGGCTTCCTCAAGCCCCTTGCCCTTGATGCTGTAGTATCTGGCTTCCTCACTCCATAACCTATGGGATCGTTGAATTCATTAGGGGCTATGAAGGCACTGTTGCAACACTATATTATAAAAGTCATTTTAGATCTATTTACTAGATCTAAATATAGTGTAGTTCTCCACACATCTATGAATAAAGAATAAAATCATTGGGGGTAAAAGAGTAATACAATTTCAAGCCATTTGACTTGCATTTAAGAAATGATACAAGCACAGGCACAGAGGTATGGCCTTGTAGATTCATGCATACATATTTCATGGATATGTACACTTAGTAATGCCAACTATCAACTACAAGAATACTTAAATATAAGCAATACTGTGAAATTTACACAAAATTTGATGTGAGAACAGGGTGGGTTAACAAAATGATCTTGTCTTACCTTCCTAGTACTAGAGTGGCATTGTGGAAGATGATAGATTAGAGACATTTTCCAAGAAAAGAAAAGTCATTCAATACATGAGAACAGAAAGGCTTCAGCAAATGAAGAAACAAAAGCAAAAGGAACAATGAAGTACTTTGACTTAGAAGACACAACAATTACTGTGGAATGTGAAAAGAAAATAAACATAAAGCTGTAATACCCTCTCTGCTGATATAACAGCAGGTTCCGTTGGGGTACAAAACTCATGGGACTGATCTGTGCACACTGCCCACTTGGAGGCATAGCTGCAGGGGTTTCCTGCTAGCAGGAAATCAAAAGATGCAGAAACACAATCTCTAGTCACAGAGGACAGATCTCCCCTGCTACCCCCAAAGGCAAATATTTGGAAACCCCATATTACTCAACTGCATCTTCATTTGTTTTTGAGGGAGTCAGAAGCATATTCTATCCTTGAACTAAACTCTTGAAAATGACAACAATAATAATTTTTAAGAAGTGAGGCTTTATACTTCAGGCACTTAATTCATGCTTGTTTTTAGCCTGATGTGTTATCTCATTGGACTGAGAATTCTGATTAGCATAACCCCTCACAGCTTGTCTTCAGAGTACTGTCAGCCTCAGAATAATTGTAGAAGCTATTTTTAAAGAGCTGTAATTAAAAATAGTTTTGCAATAGGACGGCTGATTGTCCTAATGCACTTCCCACTTAGACGGCCATCAATAGTGCTGTTTACATGGCAAGCATAGAGCATTCATGATGTTAATATCAGAAATATCTAATATTATTATTTTGCAGGAATAAATTCTCTTATTAAAAATTCAACTATCTTAATGTGAACCCCAGAAAGCTGCCAAGGAGGATAATTGAGTTTAGTGGTTGTGTGATCTACATGGTGTGAGACATGGGTCAGAGACTGAAATGAAGTTATCCTCATGTATATCCGATCCACAGAATCATGTATTTCCTTGAGTTTATAAGTGTGTGTGTGTGTGTGCAAATTGCAGTTGAAAGAATGTTTACATCTCAAAAATGTTATGTACATATTTTGACCTGACTTTATTATAAATGTTATTACTTACACTTGTATTGAGTGAGTAAGGTCATGGGAATGTGCTTTTCAGTATGTGGCACTATGGGAATGAATTTGCCTGGTCTGTTTATCTTAGTACATATGAGAGGAATATTGAGCAGCCTTTAAGGCCTGAGCCACTTAACTGACATAAATAGGTATTTGGTTTGAAATATGTAGTGAAGGCCTTAACAGTAGGAAGACTGCTGGGCTCAGGAAATGACACAGAGCCACGAAGGAGAGTTGAACTCTGCAGCAGAAATATTGATCATTATTCCTCTCTGCTAGTGAGGTCTCAAACAAGTTTCACACTTCCTGTTACACTGGTCATGGGTCAAACTGCAGGTACAATTATTCTGTAGACTTTTCTTCTATTCATAGGGTATCAACATTAAATTCAACTCCATGTCAGAAGCTAAAGTCTCACCAACTTTACTGTCCAAGCATGAGCTGAGCCAGGTTTACGCCAATAGTTATATCAAAGTGAACAGGCAGGATTCTTAAATGTGCACTAAGCAACAAAAATTCTATCCTCTGGTCATTCACTTATGTCTTACAGAGAAGGGAATTGTTTTAAAATGCCCCATCTATTCCCAAATTTTCCATCTGCTAGTCACTCATTCTTGAATCTAAATTTGTTTCAGACAATGTCCAAATTTCCTTTCTGTTGTTCTCATAAAATACCATGAAAATAAAAAGAGTTGAGGTGATTTTTTCTCCATTTTTCATAGACATACTTTATTTTTGCTCACAATTCCAGGTTGTACTCAAAGCCAATGTGCGGGGATTTAAAACAGCTAGTGACATACATTCACAAGGAGAGAATGAATGCATGCACGGGTAGCACTCAGTTCACTCTTCTACTATTAGAGTCTAAGCATCAAACTTGGGAAGTGGTGCAGGCAACAGCAGACTGAGTCTTCCCACATGATTGATATGATAAAACAGTTTCCCAAAGACATGTTCCGAGGCCAACATGATTGAAGCAATATCTCTTTGAAACTTCCTTTACAGGTGATTCTACATTATGTCAAGCTGGCAATTAAGACTAACCCTCAAAGTGTAGAAAGTTCCTAGGTCAGATTATCTTCAAATTTGAGCACGGGTAAGTGTGGTAAAATCACTAGTCTACTGAACTGTCTGAAAGCAGAGAACTCTGTTTAGCAGCAGTTTGGGGAAGAAAAAGGTCAATGAAGAGAAGAGGACTTATCCTATGAAGCAGGCAAAGTATCAAGAATTTACAGTGGTGAGTGGCAGGTGCTTAGAACAACTTTCTGAGTGCAGCTAGTAAACAAATCAAGGCATAATTGAGCAAGGAATTGAATTGTGCCAACAGACAAACAAACTAGAATTGTAGGGAAGAGTCAGACAGTCCTATACATTGACTCTGGCCTTTGAAAAGCCATAAAGATTAACCAAACATGCCTGTCTGGATGTCTGCATTGTGTAAAAAAATGCTATTAAGGTAATAATCTATGACATTTGTTAAACAATCAGAGACATTTTAATATAACAGGTATTAATATCATAATTCTCTTCAATATTTCCAAAATAGAGTTTTAATTCAATAATTAAAACTTGCATTTTAGTCGTAACTTAAAGAAAATCCCTATTATTACTCACACAATGATATCCAAGACAGTGGCCTTAATAGAAGACTTAATTATTTAGTCCCCTTTTACCCCAAAGATTCAGACCAATGGGATTTGTTTGGTAACAGTTACTAGTTTCCTAGTAGACCAGTTTCTCAAGGAAAAATCAAACACATAACTTTTAGAAGACCATGACATTCCTTTTGTATGAAGTGGGACACTTATGCCATCTGTTATTAATCAGAAGGTGGATATCCAATCATTAAACAAACTAATTAAAGGGCTACAAACTTATTTCAGCACCCCTATATTTCCATGTTGAAAAGTCTACTATCTGATTTCCATTACTTTTACATGTTAAATTCTAATTGTTAATAACCTGAGCATCATCTGGAATGGTATTCCAGACCTAGAGTCTCAATACTCCAGAGACAGGAACAAGAGGAGTTTGCTATATGGTAGAAGAGGATGAATAGAAACAGACACAGATGGGAAGCAGGGAAAGAAAAGAAAAAGTAAAATAGTGCCACTGTTTTAAACTTTTATTTACCCTTGGGAAGGGCATATGCTACTGTGTCTGAGGACAACTTGCAGCCAGCTCTCTTCTACCATGTGAGTGCAGGGAACTAAACTTGAACCATCAAGCTTGGCAGCAAGTGACTACCTACACATGCTGAGCTGTCTAGTTGGCCCAGGACGTTCTCTTTATAAAAGAATCTTCCTTAAGATTGGTTTAAGAATGATGCTCCTGGAGAAAAAGCCTTCAGGGTTTTATTATGATGCTATTTTACCAAGTCTCAACTGCCTTCTTTATATTATGTGTAGGAAAATATTTCTCGTTAGGAAGAATAATAAGTGTATCAGGAATCCTTCAGACATGTCCCAGACTAGTGGAAGCCTCCAGGAGCACAGAGGTCATGCACTTCAGGAACTGTCTGTGTGGTAGGTGTAACTCTGATTCAGGGAATCAGAGACTACCCAAGGAAATGCTGAAATTTGCTGATGAGCATAGTTAATATAACATCAAAAATTGAATGGCAATGAGGATATATTAATTTCATTTTTTCCAGTAGTCTCTTGGAATTTGGGGTGTTTTTCTGAAATGATCACCCCAGGATGATGTTAACTGTGATGATGATGATGATGGTTTCAAAAGACAAAATATTCAAGAAGAGGTCGGGTATCCTATAAAAATAACCCATTTATTCTTATTGGTCAGCAATAGGCTAGATTCACATTTCCCAAAAGTCTCATTGTTACTCAGTTCCATGCAATTCAAAGCTATGCTCTGAATTTTACCATAGCTTTGGGGTAAAACAGGAATTTTATAACTCTAAAAAGACCTAAAAGTCTCACTTCCTTTCTTTTGAAAGAATCCAACCACTAAATTCTTTTGCTCCATTTAGTCAGTATGTGTTTATAAACATTGTATTTTTCACAAAAGTAATATACCTTTTACTCACATACAAGAGGAAAGGGACTGAGAGACAATTAATATTGAGTTTAAAACAGGTAATTGGTAGGGAATGTGAAACAAGGACAAGTATCACTAGGAAGGAAAGGGGTCACATTTGTAATCATTCATTAAACCCAATGAGATGTTTATTTGCACAATTGTTTTCATTGAACTAAAGACTGTTGCATTAATGAAAAATCATTAAAACTTTGACATCTGCTTCCAAAATTGTCAAACAATATGTACAAAAGTATAAGTGAAGTAATTCCACTTAAATGCTACAGCAGGCTCAAGCACCACTATGCATATTAACCAATCAATCACTTCCTAACAATTCACAATATGCTGCATTTTAGCTTTCTAAATACCTGCATAAAACTGAGTCCAAAGAGCAGAAAGCTCTTTCTAGGGGTGAAGTATCGTTTCCTTAATGCTTCTCCATTCTAGTATCTTCATTTATTACTTACTAGGTATAGAATTTAGCAGGGCTGCTTGAGCCAAAATGTATAATTCATTTGCCTGGGTGTAGGCTCTTTTACAACCTGATTCCTTCTGAAAAGTGCAAGCAAAAAAAAATCCCTTAGAATAGAAGTAATTGACACATTTCCTATTTATCAAAATGTGAAGTCTTCAAAGTTACAGACTTAACAATAATTTTTCATCTTTAACAACTGTATTGCCAGAATGCTGGTAGACTGGCAGGGTCTTGTGTAATGACAGCACATTACTGAGTCATTCAAAAACAAGTTTGGCTTCATTAGCAAGATGAATGTGAACAATGAGACATTTTCTCAAGTTATCAGTTTAAAGAAGCTATACATATAAAGTATAAGTATATAGTCTAATATGACTCATAAATGATCATCAAGAAACATATAAGTATAAAAGCTGACATAGACTAATAATACATTTTCATTTTGTTTAAACATAGGATTGTGAACTCACCTCTAAAATGGTACAGTATATAATCTAAATCAACTTTCACTTCTCACTTAAATAGGCAGCTTTTACAAGATTATTTAAAAAGAGAAATGGGAAGATAATTAAAACTTCACCAATTGTGTCAATGTAAGTTCATTGAAACACTATCAGCGTTAGAAAGCTGATGCCTTTTTCTTGATTAATAGGGCAAATTATGTTAATGATAATGCTGAAATTGGCTCTATCGACTTCTAAGAAAAAAAAAAAACATTTAATGACAATGTTTCCCAACTAAGGCTACTCTAAGATCAATTCTCCAGGAAAGCAAGTCAGCAACAAAGTTGCTGGATACCCTAACAGTAAATAAATCTATTTGTGAGAAACTTGTAATTCCACCTGAGATTCTACACTGGACAGAACAAAAATATGCTTTAAATGCTCATAGACATAGGCAAGAGTAGTACCATTGATAAACTTGATAAATGTAGGAAATCAAGAGAATCAATTTAATAGTTAATAATAATTAGAGTGTTTCTGTTTTAGGAAATGATGCAACAATATGACCAGAATTTGCCATTACTGTTTGAAATATTTGAGAAAAGTGAGCAGAATACATGAGTAACAGACACCAGCAAAAAGAAAGGAAATGGTTCCTGAGAATGCAGAGACATCAGGGTCTCAAGGCTGCCAAATAGTAGGAAAGGACTTCAAAAGTGGGTGAAAAACTCAATAAGCATCTCCCCAAAGAAGACATATGAATGGCTCATGAACACAAATTACAAAGATGTGAACAGAACTCTAAGTAAACATCTCCAGCATGTTTTATTAAGAAGCAAAGCAAAAAGAAAACATGTTTCTGTTGTTGTGGAGACATTGGAAACTTGTATCCCAATGCTATGGATGTAAGACAACACAATAGCCTTGGAAACAAGGTGTGGAATTTTTTTTAAAGATTTTATTATATATACAATGTTCTGCCTGCATATATGCCTACAGTCCAGAAGAGGGCACCAGATCTCATTTTGGATGGTTGTGAGCCACCACGTGGTTGCTTGGAATTGAACTCAGGACCTCTGGAAGAGCAGTCAGTGCTCTTAACCTCTGAGCCATCTCTCTAGCCCCATGTGGAATCTTTAAAACAGTTAACATATGCTTACCTTGCAATCCAAAAATTCTACTTCAGACTATATGTCCAAAGCATGAGATGAAAGAGTTATGTGTCTGTGTATCTATGCTCAGACCAATGTTCACTTTAGCTGAAATTTGAAATCAATTACCCAAAAAAAATTGAAATCAATTATGCAAGAATATATATAATATATATAGAAAATGTAGGATATATATATAGAAAGATGAGATAGATAGATAGATAGATAGATAGATAGATAGACAAGATAGATAGCAGATGGGTGAAAAAGAAAATCTACAATGATGACCAGTAAAATTTTCACATGCTAGAATGGGAATGAGAATTGGCACAACATATTTGGATACTATCTAGCATATGAAAATTTTATACATTCAATTGTTAAAACAAATCTGTTCTTGGCACACACCTTAGAAAGGCTATTGATTTTATGTAACTGAATATACAGAGAGAATTGCTTATTAAGTTAACACTGAAAAAGGAGATGATATCACTATAGCTCAAAAATTAAGGAAGAGATAAATTATGAAGTCCCAAAGAAACAGGAAAAGGTTCAGCAATGAGGATGGACAGGCAGGGCATGGTTGATTATGATCATCAAAATGTGAAAGTGTACAGACATCATGACTATATCTATTTATAGCCAAGGCAGAGCAAATGTAAGGATTCTTCTATAGTCAGGAAATGCGAGGTTAAGCTAAGTAAGGATGGCCATAATGTGATGAAGGTTATGTGTGACATGAAAGAGGCTCTGAACTGGGGTCTCAGCAAAGTCCTCACCACCACAGACTGTGCCTTAAGGGATTACAACAGAGTTTTCTTTGCTCTGAGCTGTTTCAGTGTCTGTGTTATACATATCTCTGTGCACATTATATTTAAACATAGTGTTATAGCTAGAATACAAGCTAATCTAATATGTAAGGCTGAACGAAGCACATATTCAACATCTGATTCAATTAAATAAAAGTTGATAATAGGGAGTAATACAGAAGAAGCTGTAAAATAAAAAACTACTATTTTGAATTCCTAACTTTGAAGAGGAACTTTATACTGCCTAAATCAGTTCTCTATTTAATTTTGCATGATTTCTATGGTGTTGTCTACCAGAATTTATGTAACACAAATGGGAAGATGACAAAATAATTTGGTAAGTAGATTCATTTGGAAATGGAACTAATATTTGGAAAGTATCTTTCTGTTGTTATATTACTCATATATTTGTAAATTCTTTATAGCAGTAACTAAGAACTATTAAATAAATAATAAACAATTATTTAGATATTATTTACCTTCTTATTTCAACTGTGTGTAAATTAAGTCCTAATGGGACTTTGCATCGCCAAACATAGCAAAAAGCCAGATTGTGGTTCTATAACTTTTTACAGAGACTAATTAAATATATAGTTTGGAATAATACTCTAGGCTGAAATGTAATTTTTTTTCAAATTTGTGTGTTGAAATCCCTAGAATCTGTGTAAAAAAACCAAGCCTGGTAGTATGTACTTTTTACCTTACTACTGACTAAGCAGGGAGACAGGAAGGTCCCTGGGACCTAGCCTACTTTGTGAGATCTAAAACAATGGGAGACTGTGTCTCAAAAAAAAAACTTGATGACATCTGAAGAATGACAACCAAGGAACAAAGGTTGTACTCTGGCATCTAGACAAAATGCACATGTGTCCCACATAAACATGAGCATTCATGCATATATGTATCCATACATGACAAAAAGAAAATAAGGGGCATAGAAAATGATATTTATAGCAAGACACAGGCATAAAAGCAATGTAGTTAAAATTTCATGAAATGAATAGATGAGAGGCACCTCTGGTACCATTCCTAGCTATAGACAGTTGTAGACAGTTGATGGCCACTTGGGGAAAAAGAACTATTTTTCCTTTGGATGTTTTAGCCATGTGTTGGTTGCTCATGTCCCAGAGGCTGGTCCCATACCTACTCGTATACTGACAGTGCTGAGTCACCTTGTGAGTATATGTGTGTCTGTGTGTATGTGTGTATGTATGACAAGATCATGAACATGATAATGAAGTTGGTAGATGTTCTGGGGATTCAAAGAGGTTTTGAAAGGAAGGAGTGTGGTGAATAAGATCATGATACATTGTATATATGCATGACATTTTCAAAGAAGAAAAAAATAAAAATTTTAGTCATCTGTCACTATGTAAAGAGACCTCTTCAGGAAGAATGCAGCATAAACATGGATCTTGGACTTCCCATCCTCTAGACCTGTGGGAAACAAATGTGTACTATTCAAACCATTCAGTCTGGAGTGCTGTGTCATGACAGTCCAAGCAGAACAACGCTTAATGAATGGTGCAACATCTGAATGTATATATAATCAGTGTCAAGACTGGAGCTGATGGTTACCATACAGAATGAATCTGGCACATGTGTATGCATTTTAAATTGCATCATTTCAGAGGCAGGGGGTCTCTAGAGTTTGAGGCCAGCCTGGTCTACAAAGTGAGTTCCAAAATAGACAGGGCTATTACACAGTGAAACCTTGTCTTGAAAATAAATAAATAAATAGTCTGGGAAATCCCACCCTCAGGTCTGCAGGCAGACTGAATCAATCCCTGAAGACACAGAGACACTGACTCTGCTGAGATCACTGGGCCATTTCGACCCCAAGTTCCCCCTGCACACTCTGGGAACTCCTGCCCAGGGGTCTGCAGGCAGATCGACTCAACCCCTGAGGACCAAGCAACCCAGAGTTTGCTGACATCTCTGCTCCAGTCCTGCTCTCGCCCACCTGGAGAGCCAGTGCCTCAGACCTGCCTTCACTCACCTTGAGACCCATTAGAGTATCGGAGCCAATTGTACCCACCTGAAGAGAACACTGGATCCATACACACCAGGAAAGAAAGTGACACGGCCTGTACCCACTGGAAGAAGAGATGGGAGGATTACAATGTAAGAACATATCCAACAACAGGAAAACAAATATGACCTCACCAGAGTCCAGGGACACTACACCAGCAAGACAAGAATATCCCAACACAGAAGAAGCAGAAGAGAACAACCTTAAAAACAACTTCATGCAGATGATAGAGACCCTAAGAGAGGAAATAAGAAATCCTTCAGAGAAATGGAAGAAAAGACAAACCAAAAGATGCAAGAAATCAAGGAAAGCCAAAAGGCAAAGAAAGTGCAATTAAACAGCTGAAAGAAACAGGTCAGGACCTGAAAACTGAAAAAGAGACAGTAAAGAAAACACAAACTGAGGGAATGCTGGATGTGGAAAAGCTGAGTAAACAATCAGGAACCATGGATGCAAGCATAGCCAACAGAATATAAGAGGTGGACGACAGAATCTAAGACACTTGCAGATAAACTAGAGGAAATAAATTCATCAAAAAAAATAATCTTAAGTCCAACAAATCCTTACCACAAAATATCCAGGAAATATGGGACACCATATAAAGACCAAACTTAAGGATAATAGTTATAGAAGAAGGTGGAGAAACCCACCTCAAATGTGCAGAAAACATATTCAACAAAATCATAGAAGAAAACTTTCCCAACCTAAAGAAAGTCATGCCAATGGAAGTACAAGAAGCGTACAGAATGCCAAATAGAGTGGACCACAAAAGAAAGTCCACTTGTCACATAATAATTAAAACACCATAGCCAGGCATTGGTGGCACACGCTTTTAATCCCAGCACTAGGGAGGCAGAGGCAGGCGGATCTCTGTGAGTTGGAGACCAGCCTGGTCTATAAAAGCCAATTCCAGGACAGCCTCCAAAGCCACAGAGAAACCCTGTCTCAAAAAACCAAAATAATAATAATAATAATAATAATAATAATAATAATAACAACAAATGTAAAGAATAAAGAAATAATATTAAGAGCAGCAAGGGAAAAAGGCCAAGTAACATATAAAGGCAAACCTATCACAATTACACCGGACTTCTCCATGGAAACTCTGAAAGCCAGAAAATCCTGAATAGATATTCTACCAACTTTGAGAGAAGACGGATGCCAGCCCAGACTACTATACCCAGCAAAGCTTTCAATCACTATAAATGGAGAAAACAAAATATTCCATGACAAAACCAGATATAAACTATATGTAACCACTAACCCAGCTCTACAGAAAGTACCTGAAAGAGCCGGGCAGTGATGGCACACGCCTTTAATCCGAGCACTCGGGAGAAAGAGGCAGGCGGATCTCTGTGAGTTCGAGACCAGCCTGATCTACAGAGTGAGTTCCAGGACAGCCTCCAACGCTACAGAGAAACCTGTCTCGAAAAAACAAAACAAACAAACAAACAAGCAAACAAAAAACAAAAAGGAAGTACCTGAAGGAAAACTTCAACTTAAGGAAATTAACTACACTAACATAAACATAGGCAATAGATAATCCCACTTTACAAAACCCAAAAGAAAAAGCAGGGTAAATCCACATACAATACCACCACAAGCAACAAATCAAAAACAAACAAGAATAAACAATCAATGGACGTTAATTTCCCTCAATATTAATGGTTTTAACTCGCCTATAAAAAGACACAGGCTAACAGATTGGATACAAAGACAGAATCCATCCTTCTGCTGCATACAAGAAACACACCTTGAATTCAAAGGCAAGCATTACCTCAGAATAAAGGGTTGGGATAAGATATTCCAATCAAATGGAACCAAGAAACAAGCTGGGGTAGCTATCCTAGTATCTAACAAGTTAGACTTCAAACTAAAATCAATCAAATGAGAAGAAGGTCATTTCATATTCATCACAGGAAAAATCCATCAGGAAGAAGTTTCAATTCTAAACATCTATGTCCCAAATACAAAGGCACCAACATTCGTAAAGGAAACATTATTAAAACTCAAATCACAAATAAGGCCTCACACAGTTATAGTGGGAAACTTCAACACCCCACTCTCACCACAGGTCAGGACCACCAGACAGAAACTTAACAAAGAGACAAAGGAACTCACAGAAGTTATGAGCCAATTGGGATTAACAGACATCTATAGAACTTTCCATCCAAACACAAAAGAATATACCTTCTTTTCAGCATCACATGGAACCTTCTCAAAAATCAACCACATATCCAGCAAAATAGCAAACCTCAACAGGTATAAAAAATTAGAATAATCCCCTGTGTCTTATCAGACCACCATGCTTTAAAGTTAGAATTCAAAGTAACACAAATTGCAGAAAACCTACCAACTCATGGAAATTGAACAACACACAATTGCACCATTCCTGGGTCAAGGAAGAAATGAAGAAAGAAATTAAAGACTTCCTAGAATTCAATGAAAATGAAGACACAACAAACCCAAATTTATGTGACACTTTGAAAGCAGTACTAAGAGGAAAGTTCATAGCTCTAAGTACTCACATGAGGAAACTAGAGAATAGTCACACGAGAGAGTTGACATCACAGCTGAAAGCCCTAGAACAAATGGAAGCAAATTCACCCTGGAGGAGTAGACACCAGGAAATAATCAAACTGAGGACAGAAATCAATAAAGTCAAAACAAAGAAAACAACTCAAAGAATCAATGTAACAACGAGTTGGTTCTTTGAGAAAATCAACAAGATAGACAAACTGTTATCCATAGTAACCAAAAGGCACAGAAAGAACACTCAAATTAACAAAATCAGAAATGAAAGGGGGACATAACAACAGACACTGAGGAAATCCAGAGAATCTTCAGGTCATACTTTGAAAACCTGTACTCCACAAAATTTGAAAAATTAAAGGAAATGGACAATATCTGGACAGATATCACTTATCAAAATTGAATCAAGAACAGATAAGCAACTTAAACAGACCTATAACCACTAAGGAAATAGCAGCAGTCGTCAAAACTCTCCCAACCAAAAAAAGCCCAGGGCCAGATGGCTTCAGTGCAGAATTCTACCAGAAATTCAAAGAAGTTCTAATACCAATACTCCTCAAATTGTTCCACACAATAGAAGCAGAAGGGACATTGCCAAACTCTTTTTACAAGGCTACAATTACCTTGATACCCAAGGTATCACAAAAAGACACAACTAAGAAAAAGAACTACAGACCAATATCCCTCATGAACACTGATGCAAAAATTCTCAATAAAATACTGGCAAATAGAATCCAAGAACACATCAGTGAAATCATCCACCATGATCAAGTAGGCTTCATCCCAGGGATGGTTCAAGGATGGTTCAACATACCAAAATCCATCAATGTAATCCACTGTATAAACAGACTGAAGGAAAAAAAAAACCACATAATCATCTCACTAGATGCCGAAAAGGCCTTTGACAAAATCCAACACCCCTCCATGATAAAGGTCTTGTAGAAATCAGGGGTAACAGGAACATACCTCAACATAATTAAGGCAATATACAGCAAGCCAACAGCCAAGATCAAATTAAATCGAGAGAAACTCTATGCATTACCTCTAAAATCTGGGACAAGACAAAGCTGTCCACTCTCTCCATACCTCTTCAATATTGTCCTTGAAATTCTAGCTAGAGCATCAACATAATAAAAGCAACATACAGCAAGCCAACAGCCAACATCAAATTAAATGGTGAGAAACTCGATCCAAGTCTTCTAAAATTTGGGATAAAACAAGGCTGTCCACCCTCTCTGTACCTCTTCAATAGTGTCCTTGAAGTCCTAGCTAGAGCAATAAGACAACAAAAGGAGATCAAGGAAATACAAATCAGAAAGGAAGAAGTCAAACTCTCCCTATTTGCAGACGATATGAGAGCCTACATTAGTGAACCGAAAAAGTCAACCAGGGAACTCACTCCTACAGCTGATAAACACCTTCAGCAAAGTGGCAGGATACAAGATTAACTCAAAAAAAAAAAAAAAAAAAAAAGATCCGTAGCCCTACTATATACCGATGACACATTGGTGGAAAAAGAAATCAGAGAAACATCATCCTTTACAATTGCCACAAACAACATAAAATACATTGGGGTAACACTAACCAAAAAAGTTAAAGACCTGTACCATGAGAATTTTGAGTCTCTAACGAAAGAAATTAAAGAAGATACCAGAAAATGGAAGGATCTCCCATGCTCTTGGATATGTAGGATTAACATAGTAAAAACAGCAATCCTGCCAAAAGCAATCTACAGATTCAATGCACTCCCCATCAAAATCCCAACACAATTATTCACAGAACTTGAAAGAACAATTCTCAACTTTATATGGAGAAACAAAAGACCCAGGATAGCCTTAACAACCCTGTTCAATAAAGGAACTTCTAGAGGCATCACCATCCCTGACTTCAAGATCCATTACAGGGTTATAGCCTTGAAAACAGCTTGGTATTGGCACAAAAATAGACAGGTAGACCAATGGAATAGAGTTGAAAACCCTGATATTAAACCACACACCTACAAACACCTGATTTTTGACAAACAATCCAAATTCATGCAATGGAATGAAGAGAACATTTTCAACAAATGGTGCTGGCATAACTGGATGCGGACATGTAGAAGACTAGAGATAGACCCAAGCCTATCGCCTTGCAAAAAACTTAAGTCAAAATGGATCAAAGACTTCAACATAAATGCAAGCACACTGAACCTATTAGAAGACAAATTGGGAAATACCCTTGATTAATTGTTACAGGAGACTGCTTCCTGAACATTACACCAGTAGCACAGACACTGAGATCAAAAACTGATAAATGGTACCTCCTGAGACTGAGAAGCTTCTGTAAGGTAAAGGACACAGTCAGCAAGACAAAACAGCAGCCCACAGACTGGGAAAAATATATTCACCAACTCCACATCTGACAGAGGGCTGATCTCCAAAATATACAAAGAACTCAAGAAGCTAGTCTCCAAAACACCAAACAATCCAATTAAAAAGTGGGGTTCAGGAGTAAATAGGCAATTCTCAATTGATGAATCTAACATGTCTGAAAGGCACATAAGAAAGTGTTCAACATCCTTAGCCATCAGGGAAATGCAGATCAAAACAACACTGAGATACCATCTTACTCCTGTCAGAATGGCCAAAATCAAAAACACCAATGACAGTTTGTGCTGCAGGTGGGCATGCCAACTCAAACAGTCACTTTGAAAATCAGTATGGCTACTCCTCAAAAAAATGGGAATCAGTCTACCACAAGATCCAGCAATTCCACTCTTAGGCATATACCAAAAAGAAGCACATTCATACAACAAGGACATCTGTTCAACAATGTTCATAGCAGCACTATTTGTAATAGCCAGAAACTGGAAGCAGCCCAGATCCCTCAACCAAAGAATGGATAGTTAAAATTTGGTACATTTACACAATGGAGTACTACTCAGCAGAAAAAAAACAATGGAATCTTGAAATTTGCAGGAAAATGGATGGAACTAGAAGAAACCATTCTGAGCGAGGTAACCCAATCACAAAAAGACAAACATGGTATGTACTCACTCATATGTGGATTTTACACATAGAGTAAAGGATTACCAGCCTACAATGCACACTGCTAGAGAAGCTAGTAAACAAGGAAGACCCTAAGAGAGACACACATGGTCCCCTGTAGAAGGGGAAAGGGTCAAGATCACCTGAGCAAATTATGAGCAGGGGAAGAGGGGAGAGGTAGCTAGGAAAATGAGAAAGGTAGAAGAGGAGGGATGCAGAGGACATGAAGGAGCAGAAAGTGTGAGTCAGGGGAAGAATAAAAGATAACAAGAATGGAGATACCATAATAGAGGGAGACATTTTAGGTTTACAGAGAAATCAAGCACTAGGGAAATGTCTGGAGATCTATAAAGATGACACCAGCTAACAATCTAAGCAACAGAGGAGAGGCTACCTTAAATGCCCTCCCCTGATAATGAGATTGATGACTGACTTATATGCCACCCGATAGCCATCATCCAGCAGCTTGTGGAAGTAGAAGCAGACACCCACAACTAATCACCAAACTGAACTGGAATCCAGATGTAGAGAAAGACAAGTAAAGAGCAAAGGAGTCCCGAAAAGGCTGGTGAAACCCACAGAAACAGCTGACCTGAACATCAGGGAGCTCGTGTTCCCCAGACTAATATCTGGGATACCAGCATGGGACTGATCCAGACCCCAGTAACATGGGTTTCAATGAGGAAACCTAGCAAATCTCTGGGATCTCCTGGAGTAGTTCGGTACTTATCCCTATCATAGGTGTGGACTTTGGGAGCCCATTCCACATAGAGGAATACTCCCTGAGCCAAGACACACGGGGGGTGGGCCTAGACCCTATCCCAAAGGATACGTTAGACTCTGATGACACCCTATGGAAGGCCTCACCATCCAGGGGGAGTAGAAAGGTTATGTGATAGGTAGGGTTTTTGTTATGGGGTGTGGTAGGGGAGGATGGGAGGGAGAAGGGAACTAGGATTGTCATGTAAAACAATCTTCTTTCCAATTCAAATAAAAAAATCTGAGAAAAAAAGATAGATAGATAAAGTAAATAAATAAATAAATAAATAGATGGTCTCCTGCAGACCATCTTCTGATGCTATACTGCTAGCATTTGCAGTACCTAATAGAAGCTCCATTCTAAGTAGTATGGCAATAGATGTGTTGAACCTTTGGTACAGTGTTGAATACCAGTCTACAAGGAGACATTTGGCAGCATTGTTTTCTGGAAGAAATGATGGCCGAAGAATCACTCTACAGATGTATATGAGAAACTCCCAAACCGCTGAAATTAAGTGGTACCCACAGTAGTAATTTGTATTTTATATAAACTCACAATTGCAAAGTGTTCTGGTAACTACTCTAAGTGCTGTCTTTAGAATATAGTTTAGTAAAATAAAATGTGTTCTTCACAGGCTTTATATTCTTGCTATGTATTGCTACAGACCAATTTATATTATGGATAAATTTAGTATTTTTTCTTATTGGGAAACTTTAGTATAATACTGTTGGTGTTCTTTTAACTCATTCACAAAAAAACAAACCTGAAATATTCTATGGGTATCTTTTTTATTCAAAAGTTCTTGATAAGTGAAGCTACATTAAAGTGCTGCAGGGTATATCTTACTATAAATTCTGCTATGCCAAATACTTCTGAGAGTATAACTCAATCTAAATGTAATTTTAATTTTATTATTATTATTATTATTATTATTATTATTATTTTGTGTGTGTGTGTGTGTGTGTGTGTGTGTGCAGTATGAGTTTGTGTATGGGGTATGCTTACCTGTGAAGAATGGATGTTGGTGGTGAGTTGGCTTTGTCATGCACCACCATATTTATTTGTGACAGACCATCTCACTGTACTTAGAGCTTGTCATTGGAGTACAATGGGTAGGAAATAATTTCCCAGGCTCCTCTTGTCTCCACATCACCAGAGCCAGGATTTCAGATGAATGCCGCCATGCCCAGATTTTATGTGAGCTCTGACATCAAAACTCAGGTCCTCAGGATTAGATAGTGCATTACCCACTGAGCTCTCTCCAAGCCCTTGTGTCATTGTATTAACCTACATATTTATATAAGTTTGGAACTCAGCAAGCAAAAATAGTCTTCCTAAAGCAATATACAAAGGTGACTAGGAGTTAATACTTGGGTTATTTTGCTGTTTTCCATCTCAATTATTTAATTATTTATTTTAGTTTTTGGAGGCTTGTTAAATTGTAACTACATATAATTAATGGTTTGTATCCTCAACATTCTATCTTTCCATTCAGTAGTAATAATTGCATGTATCTACTTCAGTTGCCTGAAATAATTGCTATGAACAAAGCTTTTAGATATCCCCCTAGAGATTTTCTCCTACCTGACTCTGATAGCCAATATTCAGATATTAATAATTAATCATGAGCTAGAATATAGTTTGATGGCACATTTGTCTTGAATGTATGAGGCTAAGGTTCTATTCTAAGGATGAAAAGATAAGCTGAGAATGGCATGAGTAGCTGACACAATTGATTAGAGTGTATGGGAACATGGGAGTTTATAGACCTTAGCCATGTTCAGATTCACAAATACCAGAAACCAACCAAGTAGACATTTGGCCTTCATAAATGGTCAATGAAGGACAGAAGATCTTAGGAAAATATTGATGAGTATGTTAACCACTGAGGCTTCCACAGTTTATTTTAAAGTGCAAATTACTTACTGAGAAAAAAAAAACACTCTAAACTAATTATACTCTATAGATGGCTTTTAAATTAAAAATAAATTTCCTATTTGGAAATGCTGAAATACTTATCATGGTCTATGCCTAGCTTTACACATCTACCAACTCCAGATTACCTTGCAATATAAACAGAACAATTTAATTTTGTATTTAAAAAGATTCACAACAATGTAATTTTTTCTTGGAGTCATCATGTGTTAGTCTTTCATATATGTGGGTGTAGGATTCAGTCTAGACACCATATGCCATAAAAGCTAATATTCTTTCTTTCAAAGGGCTTTTAGGATGGTAAAGCCATCTTTCCTGCTTGATATTTTGCGGAAATAAAACATAAACTGAGTGCTCCATCACTTGTTATAGATATTTTATTTTTAGTATGTCTATTTTATTCATGTAATAACACATGAAAATAAGAGTAATATGTATGAAATTTCTAGCAAGTCCATGTCCTATCATTTCACCATCCTGAGATGTGGTTGCTTTGGTAGAACAAGGATCTACCAGTTTTAGCAATTTACCAGTTGCTAAAAATTTTAATCCAACCTAGTACATGCATATATTCACATATGCAAAAATCTTAATTGCTTCCTGGGTATTTTTTAAATGCGGTCTTTGTTGGCAGCCACATGCACAGCATGCGCTATAAAAGTGAAACATATTTACATGTGCTCTTTAACTCACTGTGTAAAATCATTTAAATTAGAACATTCCTTTGGAAGAAATATCCCAAATCAGAGAATAAAGACAGAAACAAGAAGAAAGAAACATACATCCTAAATCTAATTTTTCTTGAGATTATTGTACAATTCCATCACTTCTGCCTCAATTTACTCTCTCCAAACCCTCCCAAATATTCCTCCTTGCTCTATTTCATACCCATGCTTTTATTTAATAATTATTGTTATATTCCTATATTTATATGTAACTACATAAATGTTCTTTTTTAAAAATAAAGATCTGAATCAAGTATTCTTTTTAAATGTATTGGCAATATTAATATATGTTTATTTGATGTGTTTTTATAGTTCAAGTTATCAAATCATTCTTCTCAATCTCGAAATGCATCCATGACTCATATAAATAGGGAATATTAAGGAATATGAAAGATACAATACATATTTATTACATCTAAATTATAAATTAATGGATTTCCTAAGCTATGTTAATATATTATATAAATTAATGTTCTTCAATATAACCTGCTAAGCCTATATGATGTTACTTGTATATATATCCACCACCTTTACTTACACTTTTTTTCTTTGATTTGTTTTGTTCTCTTCTGTGCTGTTTGATTTAAGAGGTATGTATGTAAAATCATCTTCATATTCAATACTAAAGATAATTCTAAACTCATTAGCATGAATTTGTATAAACGCAAAGTATTGAGTAAGCTATGGACAGTACAAGACATAGCTATATCACAATTTTGCTTGTGGTCCAGAGTTGTCTTTTGAGACTTTTTGCTGTTGAATTTACTAATTTTATATAGAAAGGAAATCCCTTCATGCCTTTGTTTCACAAGGTTGCTATATTAAATGACCACAAGCTGGATACCTCCCACAATAGAATGGTGTTGTCTCATAGTTCTAAAGGCCAGAGTCTAAAAGAAAGGTGTGGGTAAGTCTGAGACCTATTCTCTGCCCACCCACCCACTCCTGCTTTTGTTGGTCTCTGTGCAGTCTTTGGGATATTTTTTTGATTGAACATGAAGAACTCCAACTTCTGTATCCACCTTTATTTGACCTTCCCTTCTGCATTACACTATTATTTTAAGGAAACTAGTTGCATTTGATAAAGTATTCAAGTCAATATAGAATTAGTTCACCTTTACCTGTTATACTTTCAATACTGAACTTCCAAATACAATTAGACTCCAGAATACTGGGATTAGGAATTCAATGCATCTTTTCAACTATTCAATTCACTACATTTTTTGTTTGTTTTATTAACACAGAGTTTTTCTGTGTTATAGCACTAGCTGTCCTGGAACTTGCTGTCCTGGAATTCAGGCTGGCCTTGAATTCACAGAAATCTGCCTGCCTCTGCCTCCCCAGTGCTGGGATTAAATGAGTATACCACCATTACCCAGTAATTTACTACATGAGTATAATGAAGTCACATGTCCTACATTTTAAAAATGCATTATTATCTTCATTGCAGCTGAGAATTAAAAACGACTGGAATAAGGGAGGTAAGTAACTATTAGTGCTTTGCCATTAGGCTGGAAAAACAAATATTCATGCAGACGTGCAGACATCCAACCCCAGACATAAGTAGTCACCATTCAAGACAAAGTCATACTTTATTGAACACATGAGCATACCAAAGTCACCCTGTTTGTTTTTCTATATTTCTACTTCTAACGTCAGAAGATGAGTTCTTTGGGGACTGCTGCTAAGAACATGATAAACTGGCTGTAGTATTTTAATAACTTGTCTTAGTTTAGCATTTGATGTACAAGGAAATATGAATGAATCATCTGTGGTGCTCCCTAAAATGTGAAAACAATCGTATTAAACAATACTATTACTAAACAATAGTATTAAAGAATTCATTCTGTTTGTTAGAGGAGGACATAGTGAAGCTGGTGGCACCGTCCATCAGTTAAAGCAACTGTGCACTGCATTTAGAACACACTGGAGAGGAGCTTACAAAGCCTTTGTGTGAGGTAGATGCTAAATGTCACAAGAAAATTGTTTGTGTTAGCTGATTATTCTTCAGATTTACCTATGGGAGAAATAGTTGTGTTTTGTTGTTGCTGTTGTTGTTTTCTGTGCTTATCAAACTTTACAGAGATCACCACTCCAAACATTTGCAAAATTAAACTCATATTTTAGAGTTAGCATTGGTATTTTAGTTTAGTAATTTCCTTTCAGAAATAAAATGTCATCCAGAAAAGTAATTTCTCTTAAGACAAGTAGAGTTAGGGCACATTCCAAAATTTATGGTATTGTGTTATTAGCTTTGCAGTTTCTATTGCTAATCATAGGTTTTCTTTACAGTTTGAGATCAAATTCCTGAGACAAAAAAATTATACAGTGTAAAGGGGAATTAGTGGGTGAGAGTGTCTTTGAGGAGTATGGCAATAATGTGTTACAAGCTAGCCCAGAGGTTGCTGGCCTTGGGTTGGGTGCCCAGGCCAATCTCACACCATCTGATAAGAGAAAGCAAAGAACAACTCTGAGCAGAACTTGATTGACACATCAAGAACAGGAAGAATCAGTGCCCCTGTTGTGTTTCAGGGACACTAAAGATTTTACTCATATCTGTCTTAATTGTTACTTGTGATAGTCATTCAAGAGCACTTTCTTAGTGCCCTTGAATATTATGTTCTTGTATGACAGTGAAGGTATTGGTTCTATTCAAAGCATGGCATCAAGATCACGTGTCTCACAGAACATTGATAAAAAGTTAATAGGAACATCACTGATTGCTTTCTTGTTTTGAATGCTGTGATAAGAAAGGAAAGTTTTCTAAAATATGGGGGAGAAAATGACAAAAGCAGAAGGCATTTGTATAGAAAAACAGACAGGAGTTACACTTTATTAATAGATACAGTCTAATTATGACACAGTAGCTAAATTGGAGGTAAGATTTCTATAAAGATGGAATGTTATATAATGAGATGCAGGTGCAGAAAAACCAAAGTGATCATTTTTATGCTCTTTGACTTTGATGAAAGGACATTGTCATTTTTTTCACACTCTTTCCAGAGGCAAAACAAGGGAGGGGAGAGAAGGGAGCAAGGGAAGGAGAGAAAGACACACACACACACACACACACACACACACACACACACACACACACACAAAGAGAGAGAGAGAGAGAGAGAGAGAGAGAGAGAGAGAGAGAGAGAGAGAAAGAGAATATATGAACCCCAGAGACAGGCTTTCCCTATACAGGCACAGCAGGAAATTTGGAACAGGAAGGTTAAGAATAGAGAGGAGATTACACCAGGGGATAAGGAAGGAACAAATGCTGACAGTGTATAGTGGGAAAATAGTGACTCAGACCTCCCAGGGTGACTATGCAAATGAACAATGAGTGAGAAAACTGGACAGCCATTTCCTTGAGAGATTTAAAACATATATAGATGTGTGAAAGGAACTCAACTCAGAGGAAGTGATCCCAAAGGGAGCATAGCTTGGGATCCAGAACGTTCCTTAGTGGTGACTCAGTGACTTAGAGGCCAAGTCCTAATGACATCAAGAAAAAGAGGGAGCAGCCTTCCCACCCAGGCTTGTCCAACATAAAACTTGCCTGAAGTGTGTATAAGACTAGGACTTCCTTGTATGTGCATGAGGTTCCTATCTTTTTTTCTTTTTCTGTTCAGTACAGTTTTATTATCTCTCTACCATAGAAAATTTCCCTTTATGATACTTCGCCAGACATGAGCACTTAAGGAAAGTCTTTCTGAGTATGCCATTGAAGATTGGGGTGAAAAGGAGAAAATTCAACATATAACCGTGACAAAACCACAACTGAAGTCTTGATCGAATTTAAGATTTTAACCCTATCCAATTTTAAAGGGGGATTTAGTTTGCTTATCATTTAAAGATTTTTTAAAGGACTGAAAAATCATCTAAAACTAACTGAAGGAGAAGATTTCTATCTGTGTGGGATGTAAGGGGGTTCAGAGTTTGTTGTCCCAAAGTATATGTGATTGTGTGAGCAGAAGACTGGAGGTGTTTACAGTAGAGATTTCTACCTTGCTCTCATTGCCTAAAGAGAGGAAACAGATTTAAAAATATAAAAAAGACCATACTCTAATATCTCTTCTAGAAGTTTGTATCAGATGTTAACTATGAGGATAATTTTAGATGTTATGGGTTTGGAAATGGTAAAGAGGGATGTGTAACAAGCTATTTCTTTCACCTAAAATCTGCCTTTTTCAATGTCCTTCTTTAACTATGCCTTTATTTTGCTAAAGGTGCTATATAATCAAGTATAGTATTCAAAACCACCTGTTGCGATGTTTTCATTTTCTGTGGCACATCAGTCAAAGCTAAATGGTAGCAAACTTGTGGTTGTTTTCCACATGTTCATCTGTCTTTTGTGGTAGGGCTTGATTCCAAACTATAACTTGTGAGGATTATTCTTCTCCTACATAGCAGTATTGGAAACTATAATAGTGTTTTCAATTTTGGTCCCAGATTTCTGGCAGTTAAGAAGAAAAATGAAAAGATGCTGCATGCTGCAACTTTTTTAACAAGAGAAAGCATCATAATCATTGCAGACACCTGCCTTCTCCTGAATTTCAAAATAAGGAAAAGAAAGTTAGTAAGTGGGTTCTAGCAATTCACCATAAAATAAGCTGTGATTTCCTGGGAGATATAGAAAAAAATGTGTATTTATCCCAGATCAGATAGGGCACCTAAAACATTCCAAAGAAATGAATCCACACAAGGGCAGCTTGAGGAATCCATGCAATTTTGGAGTAAGTACAGTAGCATAGAGGAAGGGTCACTCAGAGGACCACAGGTAAGTAACTCATAGGCAGTCAAGTTACTCAGCAGTGTTAAGTCCCATCCAAAAATATGTGATGATCCATGCATCCAACAAAAACTGCAGAGCAGTTTGTAGGCAACACTACCCAAGGAAGTCTCTTCCCTCTACCATCAGCTCTTGAGTCTATTTACCTCCATGGCTTCCTTAAGCCTGATGAGTTTCATTAGCTTCTTGAATCTTAGGAGACTTCTTTCTTGTTCCAAGAGGAAATGTGTCACATTGAATGAAGTAGCTATGGAACATATTTGTATGCTGGGCTGAGTTGGCACACCTAGCTTAGGCTACTTTGTACTTAACATAGAACACTTGCTCTACATATGCAGCCCTTTCCCTAACACCATATTATGAAAGAAAGTACATGATCAATGCATATGATTAGCATCTCAAACTCAGACTTCCTTTTGGGGTCACAAAATATGCACATGGCAATCGTCATAATAAATTAGAGGTAATGACATTATATAGAATTAAGTTTATATTAGCATATATTTAAATTAAGAGATATTTGAATTTAGCTGACCATCTATAGAGAATTAAAAAGAGACCAAATCCTCTTACAGAATTATTAAAAGGCTCCAAGTAACTGTTGGACATTTGGCTTCCCACATAAAAGGAAGAGGAACTAGTTACATGTCAAAAGTTTTCTATGAAGATACAAAATACTAAGTTGAAGAACTAGAAAAAATGACAAGGTGATTATTTCGAATATTTTTAAATTTTTATAATTAGATTGTTTCCCTCTTCCCTTTCTTCCTTCCTACCCTACTATATAATGCCTCATACTCCAGCTCTCTTTAAAAATTCTTGAATTTTTTAATTTAATTCTGCTACGTATGTGGTCTCTCTGTCTATATCTCCATCTCTGCCTCCATCTCTCTCTCTCTCTCTCTCTCTCTCTCTCTCTCTCTCTCTCTCTCTCACTCACTCTCTCTCTCTTTGTGTGAGTATCTCTAAATACAAAATTAAAGTCTGCTCAGTGTGGATAGTGTTACTTGTATGTATGTTTTCAGGGTTGACCATTTGGTATTGGATAATCAATTGGCACGTTTTTCCTGAGGGAATAGTGTTTCTCATACTTTCAGCATTCCTTAGTTGCCTAAAGTTCTTAGGCCTCATGACCTTTCCCGCTCCTACATTAAGGTGTCAATTGGTGCCTTTCTTGGTCAGGTTATGTTTTGGCAGCCATGTTGGTGAGACTTCCTTGGTGTAGCTTCTCTGACATTTCTAGCAGACACAATCTAACAGCAAATTTCCCATTATCCTGTCTATTAAAACCTTCATGTTCCCTTGCCAGCAATTATCCTAGAGGCTAAGGTACAGGACTTGTGTTATAGATTTATCAGTTACTATTGGACTCTATATCTCTTCATTTCAAAGAATTGTAGTTTTCCGTAATGGTCTCCATGTGCTACAAAAGAAATTTCCTTGATGAGGGCTGAGATGCACTTATCTGTGAGTGTAAGGACAAAGGTTTAGACTGTTGTTAGGAATTATGCTGGTTTATTACAGTGACAGTTGTAGATTCTTCCCCAAGATCCATGATTTTACAAGTCCCTGGTAGTTGGCTAGATATGCCTTACCAGGAGGCACAGTTTCCTTTTTGTACAGGCAGCAAATATAGAGCTTTTTATTATAACCATGGTATGCATGCCATTATTACATCCTTAGAGTCATGCCATACTGGTTGTTGTGGTTCATAGGCATTACAGTGGGTAAGACTATTGGTTGTTTCCCTCCATAGGAAGTTTGCATGGCCCTTTTTGTAATAGGAAATTAGTCTCTAGGGAGAGGTTTATGTACACAGGGTTCGGTGTCTGAAGTCTATCATGTATTTAGCAATAGTGACTTACCTTTGACCTCTCAGTAAAACCAAGGGCCACAACAATTGACTATATAATATACGGGGAGTTTCTCAGACCACCCAGACCAAAAACTAAAAAGGGAGCTTCTCATATCTAGTGTTGGAGTTTGTGTTATATGGTCTATGGCTCTCTGGAGAGATAATTGTAAGTCCACATAGGAAACATTATTTAAACAACGTATGTAAATATATACACTGACTTATATTAGAAGTATTTTATATAGGTAATTAATAGCATAATTTCCTATGACATTTTCAGACATCATTGTTATTTTACTCATTTTCTGTATTTAACTTCATCCACCTCCATAGACCTCCCTCACAAACTTTCCCCTGATTCTGATCACCTTGTATCCTATTTTCCTCTCTATTCATCTCACCACCCTCATCTTAGCAATGATCCGTTTTATTTCCTTGGTTTTTGCAGTTACTCTAAAATATGTACCGCTTACAAATGAAGATTTAGAGCTAGGGTCCTCTAATGAGGGATAACACGTGGCATTTGTCTCTCTGGTTCTGGTTTACCTCACTCTATATGACTGTTTCTAGTTCCATCCATGGACCTGAAAATGTCCTGTTTCATTTGTCCTTAGAGCTGAATAATGTTCTACAGTGTATATATGCCACATATTTATTATCCATTTATTATTTGAAGGACGTTTAGGTTGTTTCCACTTCCTAGTTATTGTGACGAGAACAAGGGCATGGATAAGAAAGAATCTGTGGAATGGGTGTTAAATCCTTTGGCCATATAAAAGGATTGATAGAACTGAGCAATATAATAGGTTTATTTCTAACCTTTTCAAGATTCAACACAAGGATTTCAAGAATAGTTGGACCAGTTTTTAACCCAACAACAGTGAGTGAAGGCTGCCTTTTCCCTACATCCTCTCCAGTATTTGTTGTTAGTTGTTTGGTTGATCTTTGTTATGCTGACTTGGGGAAGATAAATTCTCAAAATTGTTTTGATTTTTTCATTAGATATGATGAACATTTTTGAGATATTTATTAGTCATTTTAATAAAATACAATTTGAATAAATAGAATTAAACAACCAGTGCTAACAATTGTTTATTCTGTAATAGGTGTAACCTGATTAGAAGGAAAAAAGATGGAAGAAAAGTATTATTTATATTATCAGGAAATTTATATTTACTTTTAGGCTGTAATTTGACGAGCTGAACATATTTTCTCACCCATGGAGATATCTCCTCTTTCTTTTCCAATATTAAAGAATTAAAAAAATTCAGAGTCCTGTGAGAAAGTATAAGTACTTTTTTATAAATGTGGCTTCAGAAAGGGCATTTAAAGAGACACTTTCCAGGATTTGTGTCTTGATTTGGTGATGAGTTGATTTTCCTATGCACAAGTTTCTACTTGTCAGTAGACATTTTTAGTGGACATTAGTTTTCCTTCTATGTAACCCTAAGAACCCTTGCAGTCCTTCATACATATTGCATTGAAGCTAGGCTTCACTGCTATAATTGCTGACTAGTGGAATGAAACATGAATGGCAGTGCTAGGGTGTGTTGATTATGGAGAATGCAGCAATTAGAAATACTTATTCCCTTGGTGAAAGATGGTCAAGGGCAAAGCTCTTGCAAACTATTTATGTTACTGCAGGAAATCTCTGTTCTCAACATTACCAAAGTTTATATAAATGGTCATTAGGAAAAATTGACTGCATGGAAGAAAAGTACATTCTGTACTTAAAATGCCTGTATTCCAAAAAGGTTGAAGGAAGAAAGAGCAAGGGAGGCAGTTTCACATTTTTTGGAAACTCATGAGACATAAAGCTTCCATTAATGTAAACAAAACAAACTGGACTGTGATTAATATTTAATGCTGCTTGGATTCTATTGAGGTTACCATCCTCCAATAATGAGAATTTGAAGATATATTTTACAGAAGGAACTTTGTCTAACACAGGGGCTGGGAGGCAGCTTGCCCTGTAAAGTGCTAGCCACACAAGCACAGGAACTGAATTAGATCCCCAGCACCCATGTAAAAAGCTGGGTGTGGTGGCATGAAGTTTCAATCTCAGCACTGAGGAAGTGGAAAGAGAATAATCCCCCCCTCGGGTCTTACTGACCACCCAACCTAGCCTAATTACCACCCCCAAATGAGCCCTGTCTCAACAAATGAGATGGATGTCTCCCTAAGACCATCACTACAAGGTTTACCTTTGACCTTACTATAAACACACACACACACACACACACACACACACACACACACACACACAGAGAGAGAGAGAGAGGGGGGGGAGAGAGGGAGAGAGAGAAAGAGAATTACACAATGTCTAATGTAAGAGTTCTATTATTTATTACTACATTTCATTTCTATGGTTATGATGATGAGGTTGACCTTCAAATGCCATGTGAACACTCAAACACTTAGCAATAATCACAGACAGAATCTCTGTTTTTAAAGGAAGGACTTTCTACTCATATTCATTAAAAGTGACTTTATGGTATTCACAATCTTGCATGCAGACTTAACATTCATAAAACTACCATAGAATTCCATGCTGTGGTCCATAGATAAAGTATTCATATGTACTTTTAATATACTGATGCTTCAGTTCAATTCCACTTATTAGTGTTATATAATCTATCATAAAATTGTATATGATACTCAGTAGTATCTTTCTGGACACAAGTGCTCATGCCTCTTAGATTTGTATTAAAACCTCTCATGACAACTTTATTTATTTGTAGTGTGTAATTAAACCTCAAATAGCACTTTCAAGAAAACTTATTCCTTGTACCAAATGCTGTATCTATCTTGAAATAGTGCATCTATATACTTAGTGTATCTGTGAATTTTAATGAGTTTAATAATGTTAAAATATTGCATAATAATTACTTGCTTCCCTGGAACCTAATAAAAAATGTAGATTTGTGGTAGAAAACTAAAAAGCACTGAACAGAGTCATTGTAGTGTATATAAAATGTCACCTTGCAAGTATTACATAGTTATGTGTGTTACACTGAGGGTCTGTAGGGTCTTGAGAGTTTTACTATGTTCCTGGACCTCCCTGTATACCCCATTCATTCCCTGGACGTACATCACATGAAAATGGACACCAATATGTAATGGCTCCAGAGAGTCTATGCTATCTTTTTATCTTCAAGAGACTAATACATACCACTTCCCAAGAGGCAGTGATCTCTGAATGCTATGCACAAAACTTAAGTATCAGTAAAAGTATTAACAGAAGAGATAACAAATTCTGCTTAACCTGAAAAGGTCAACAAAACTTAAGAGAAATTTCTTTTAATGGGGTGGATTTATTCAAGATACAGTCATCCATGGTGTAATGGGGAACGTTCTTCTGTGTACGTTTTTCTTACTGGTTGATAAATAAAGTACTGTTGGTCAATGAACAAGCAAGTTAGGCAGGACTACCAGTCAAGGAGGATTCTGGAAAATGTAGTAAAGAAGTGTCATGATCCAGGCAGGAAGTGACATAGCAGGCAGACTTAGAATATAAGCTCTTCATCCTCTTCCTCCTGCTCTCTTCTCTGTTCTGGAGTCGCCATGTGACCGCCAGGAAGACAGGAGGCATTCCTCCAGTGTCCACCATAAGATAAGTTTTATGATTATGGTTGATAATTAAGACTGAGCTAGCATAGAAGAAATCCTAGTCAATTGGCCAGCAGCATTGTAAACTAATATAAGACTCTGTGTGTTATTTTGGCCGCCCACCTGGTGGGCAGTTGATGGAAAGATTTATGGTAACAATGGTGGAATCAAGGCCAAGAACGTGAGGGGGGTGGTTGAGTCTTCTTTCAGGTCTAGACCATGTACATATTTTCCACAAGATAGCTGAGGATCAAAATAGCCCAACAGACCATCTCAAATACTGTGTCAACTATAACAGAGACCAAACTTAGTCATCAAGTCTATGTGGAGAAAAGCATGATTCTAAGTAAATTAATCATATAATATACATTTCAAAAATAGTATATGTTACATAAATAAGAAATCTAGGTAATAATCCTAAAGAGGGTGATGTGTTGGGACAGGAAGAACCCATCTGAGGTTTTGTGGCACCCAGAGAAATCTGTAAGAGTTGAATTAAAGCAGTAACATAGAAGAACAGATGATTAAATGGCCTGTGAGCATGGGTCATGCAGTGGCCTGTGAGTTGAGGTGGTGTTGTGGCCAATGAGTGTTGTACAAACAGATAAAATATGGTATAGCTTAGGTGGTTGTTATGATAAATCTTTCTGTCAAAAACCAACTGAACTCCACTGCCATGTGTGATCTTTACACCAGCCACCTGCCCGAGTTAGGCCCAAATGAATACATAGAAACTTGTATTAGGTTCAAAGCTGCTTGGCCAATGACTAGGATTCCTCATGTTAGCTCAGTGTTAATTATCATAAATCTATATATTTTATAAGACTTATCTTATAGGACGCCTTGTTGGCGTCCCTCCTGGCTGGTGGATCACATCCTGCCGCTGGAGGAGGAAGGGGAAAAGAGCCCTTCCTGTTTCTCTTTCGCTTAAATATGAGTCTCCTTGCTATGTCACTTCCTGCCTGGATCAGCACTTCTCTACTACATTTCCCAGAATCCTCTTTGACTCCTAGTTCCGTCTAACTTGCTATCTCATTGGCCAAACAGTATTTCATTCAATAATCAATAAGATAAACATACACAGTAAATTCCCCAAAATTCCCCATCAGGTGGTGATATATGATTCACATGAATCTTAGTGCATGAAAGATTTTAAAATAAATTACATATAATATTTATAGTTATATAATAGTTATATAATATTTATGCATTCATTGTATATTGCATATCATATAAATACTATTTGACTTATTTATATATTTATGAAGATGTAATATATCCTTTGTTTTTATTTATACATTTTTTTATTTATTTTTATGCTTTCTGGGCAGTGGAGGTTCAAAACAGTGTTTCTTTGTGTAAACCTGTCCTAGAATTTGCTTTGTAGAGCAGGCTGGTCTTGAACTCAGAGAGATCAACCTGCACAACCTGAATCTACTGGTGGGAATTTCTTGAATTGGTGGGACTCACAGAAGAATCAAGGTCTTCTACCTTTACCCCCTCCAACCTGATTTTCTCCATTAATTATCAAAGGCAATCTATAAATGACAAAATACTTTCAAGTTTATAAATGAAAACATTGAAACCTGAAGATTCTGGAGAAGGTTGATCATGGTCCCGGCACTATTTAATATAAAAGAGCCAGGTCCAGATGCCTTCTGAGCAACAGCCTTTCATATTACCACTGAGAAAGGCAGGGGAAAAAAAAAAACAAACAGAATCATGCAGGACATTGAGATCCACTGTGCCGGGAAAGGAGTACAGTGATTTCAAGTAATGGAGGGGTCCAGTTTGTGTTTTAATTAAGTGAACATCCCAGGATAGATACATTGGAAAAATCAGCTAGTTGTTCTTGAGTAATGCAGGAAGAAAATGATAGTGTGAAGAAAGACAGCTCCAAAGAGCATGAGAGAAATAAGTCACCAGTGAACCTCTATAGACAACAAAGTATTCACATTGACACTGAGTATTGTTTATCTCCAAGTATCTACCAAGTCTCATACATATATTTTCCCAGTAAGTGATTGGATTGTGTTTTCAATTATTTGCAAGAAGACAGCAGCATCACACCTAGTTAAACTATTCAATCCTGAGGGGAAACCCTAGCATTATTTTCATGATGCGTTTGAGCCTTCCTGACCTGCTTATTTTCCACAAAAGCCTCATAATTCTCCTTGACTGAGAAATACCTACATAAGATGTTTTTACAAGCCATGGAACACTAAAGTGCTTCATTAGTGTTCAGTGCCATGGATACTGACATGCTCTGGTCAGTATCCTAGCTCTGGTCATTTTGTTATGAATATTATCAATTATGCTAATTTTTAATATACAGATTAGAAAGAAACTACTGACTGATGATTGAAATAACTTTTTACCATTTATGTTAGTGTTGAAATATTTGCAGAATTGTTTGACAGCATACTTAGTGTTTGCTGTTTTCTGCACTCCCCTTGTCTAGTGTTTTCATTCCCCCTGGTTCTTTCTTAGACACTTGGTTGTTCTCAAAAATTAGAAATTTGGTACAACATAAGTACATTTATTTCCAGCCATCTCATTTTAATAAGTTATTTCATGTAACAATTGAATTAAGACCTGTGGTTTGTTTTCCATATTTTATTTTCTACATAAACCACTATCTAATATGTCTAGCTAGAAAGATAGCTCAGTGGTTAAAAGAGTTTTTGTTTTGCAGAAGACCCAAATTGTGTTCCCAGCCATCATATTGGGCAAGAATGAATCAAATATAATTCCTGTTCCAGAGGAATCCAACACTCTCTTCTGGTCACCACAAACACTGCTATTCAAGTGTAGAACTCCTTCATACATGCATACATACTTATAAATACATATTTTTTTTAAATTCATACAATCTGAGTCTGAAGGTCTTTTAACCCAGAGAGTAGAATGGTACAAGATCAAGTCCAGATCAATGTCTCAGCTAAGTAATCAGGTAGGCAGAGAAAATTCCCCCAGCCTCTAATATAAAAACAAAGTCTCCTTGGGTCTTGAATGAATCAGATAATGCCTACCATCTGCTTTGCTAAATATCCAGACTCGGTGCTCATCTCATCTGCAAATACCATTGCAAGTTCTTGGAGAAATAATATTAGCCAGATCAGTCAAGCTGTGTTCAGCTAACAGAAAATTAACCATCACAACTCCATAGAGAATCTAGGTAGAGAAACAGAAGTATAACTGTGATAATGTTAGGCAAATTCCTTTTTCCATTATGAATATACTATGATGCATTTTCCATGTGTGAATTTATCAATATCTTATAAAAAGAAAAACTGTAGTAGTAGTAAACATTGTTGAGCAAAAACTCATCCCTCATGGCATCACAACCGAAATGACTCTTGGGCATGTGTGGTAGTCAACAAAATACATTTTCAAGAAGTTCCAAAAAAACCCCACATAGAATGTTATCTTTCCCCTGTAATTTTCTATGAAAGTGATCAGTTGTCATTTTTTCCATTTGTCAAGTAGTTTAGTAGATATTAATACAGATACCACAATGAGAGTCATTTTAATAGCAATCCTGAATGATAAATATGCTCCACTATTTGAATAATTAAGGATAACATTTGATGTAAGCATGCTGGCACTGATATGCATGTGCATGACTCAGAACAAGAGGCATAATGATGGATGCTTTGGATCTGGATGAATTAGAAAATCTAAATTAAAATTTAATCACTTCATATTTTGAAATAGCACAAATTCTTCCATCATCATCTTTCAAAACTGCCAATAAAGATTTTTTTCTTTTGAAAATTTACATGTTACTCATTTTATTAATAAGTTATAGGCATTCACATGATCATCTTGTAAATTATGCATTTGTTACACTCTCCTTTATAAATTTCCAATAAATAAATTTGTATTTTTCATATTAATATTTCTTAATATAGAAGTTACATTTTAGGAGAACAGAAAGCCATATTGAACTGTAGATTGAAATGAATTTGTTTTAGACTAATGGAATTCTGTTTATAATATCAGATGAGATCAAATAGTAATTAAAAGAAGAATAAAATACCTTTTGGGTCATACTTGTGCATCTTATTTCAACTTTTCTGTGAATGAAGAATTTTTAGAAAAAAAGCAATAGGCTCTATAGTAATTAAACATTCTGCTGGTATTTGCTATTATTGAATTATATATATACATATATATATATATATACATATATATGTATTTCTATTAATAAAGAAGTAAATATACATGCTACCCATGCAAGGTCACATATGTTTGTTAATGGTCTAAAATGTAAGAAAGCACTGTTTTATGCCAACATACATCAGTCAAGAACCACATAAAGCCAGGATAATCACAGAGGACATTAAATGTTCATGGTTTGTCACCTGAGACATGAGAAAGTTAGGATCAATGGAAAGTGATAACGTTTTGTTTCTTGGTTACTGCCTATTAAAAGAAAAAAAAAGGGAAGAAAGAAAACCCAGTGGGTGATATTACGGTCACAAGAATGTTCATTTTCTGCTGCTGGCATGAAGTTTCCCTGGAGGACAATTTGCTAGTATCCAATAAAGTTCAAGACAAACACAGTCTTTGGAAGTAATCTCATTTGCAGATATTTGACAGAAGCCTCAAATTTAATGTCAAAAGAGAACAAGCAAACAAAGCATTATGGAAAAGAGGGAAAAAACCATTTGGGGAAAACAACTTAAAAGACATGGATGAAATCCTGTTTAAAGAAATATCTAATACCTGTAACATATGATCAAATGCCACCTTCGAGAAATAAGAACAGAAAACAAGGAAAGATAAAAGGGACAATGAGCTGAGAAACAAAGACTCTTTTGATGTGATATAGGAGAGCAAGATTTTTTGCTTTGTTTTCTCAAGAGAGTTGAAGCTGTAGCAGATGACTAGAAGTATGTAATCCAAAACTACCATCCACGCATCCACGCCACCCACCCCTCAAAAAATAAAATAAAAAAAAAAATAAAAAACAGAGCAAAGGGAATGGGTTTTCATCTACCAGGAGGCACATAGGGATTTGAAAGGTGGGTGAACAACAACAAATTGTCATGAAAAGGCAGTGTCCAAGAGGGCCATAGAGCAAGAAGGCTGCCATCCATGCCAGAAATCTGCCTGCCGATTGTGGCAGGAGGACATGGACTGCAGAGTCCTCAGAGTACTCTTATGTATGACTGTCACTCTGGTACAGAGATCTCTTTCCCTTTGGGGACACTGAATTTTTCTTTATATTCTATATTGACACAGTTTCACCTTCTTACCTAACTTTTCAAATGCCATGATTTTATTTTTTAATATGGTAGAGCTCAAAGGCAATTAATTGCTGACAACAGTAGTTTTGAGAGTTCACATGTATACAACTGCCAGTGGGTTCATCACTTCACTCGCTGGGTTTAATTAGCGGCTGCAGCATCTATTGCCACATGTGTTCAGTGCCATTCAGCCCACCCTGCAGTTGCTGTATAACCTGCCAGAATGGGCTTGTAGCCTTCTTTCATGACTGCGGCTGAGTGAACTACTCCTTTCAGTGGCATGGGGCATTTTTGTGGACAACATCAGCTGATTCCAGTGATTGTGTGCTGGCTTTAAACTGGAAATGTGACTGCTCAGCCACCAGAAAATCCTAAATGTAGACTCTTAAAATAGAATTAAAGAGATGCTGCACCACCTTGGCTGTTATTTGAACCCAGGTAAGTGAGACGTAAGAACAAAACAAAAAGGACAAAGCAATGAGTGTCACATAAACAGGAAATGTTATCTACAATGTTGACAATAAACTACTTACAAAATGGAATCAAAATGGCATTATCACCATGACCAGTTTTATGTGGTGCTGGCGACTGAATCCAGAGCTTTGTGCTTACTTGGGTATCATGCTACCAACTGAGCAACATGTGCATCCTTTTCCCCATGCCTCCATTATTTCTCACATAAAACATCAAAATTTCTAATAATATGTAAGGTATAAATGGTCAAATTACAGTTACCATGCATGACACTTGTTCTGCCATGGTCAGGACCTGTTAAAGGACTAAGGAAAGCTGACTACCCTTTTCATGGTTTGGCATAAAACACACTCTGAAATTCTACAGATACTGAATGGAAATCATAACCAACAAAGCTAGAAACTAAAATTAATATTTATTTTGAAATTCACTATATTGTCTAGTATCACGCTGACAAGCCATGTCTCTGAGACATAATTTTTTTTCAATTATCATACCATATTCTATGTAGCATTATTAGGCATTTTTCAAACAAAATCTGTTTTGGTTGGATTTCCTCCCCTCTTTGAACCCTTCATATCAAGATACATGAGTTCTTAGAAACCTAGAGGCTTCCTTTTTAAAAGATTTTGCCAATGTCTATTATCAACCTCTAATTCTTGTCTTTCCACATGCTCCCTACCAGCAGGAAGAGCACAGACATAGTAACTAGCTTGATTTGTATCTCTGAGTCACTTCCTGAGTCTGTCTGTGTTCTCTTACTGTGTCAGGCCCTGCCAGGTGCCTCCTGAGTTCAGGATCCAAAATTTTAAGGGCCAACATTATAGAAATTCAGGAAACATACATCAAAAGACTTAAAGGGAACAAAAGCATTAGGTCATCTCTGCCCTCCACCTGACCATTTCTCTCTAGAATCTTTCTAGAAGCTGTCAAAATGGAGCTGAAAATGACACCATACAAAAAATAAATAATTTATTCATATTTACAATCATGTAAGAATTATCTTTAGTTAGCTCTTGTTAGTTCTTATGTATCTTTATGCTATGTATGTAAAATTGAATGCATATCATAAAAGAACATATATTACTTTACATGGAAATGTGTATGTATATATACACATGTATTTATGTTGACTTTTGTATATTTTAACTCCAAAGATGATCATACACACATCCATTTGAACCAAGGATGGTTAGCAATCATAATTACACTGTCAAATTTGTGTTTGTGATTTTTTGCATATTTCATTGTCTGAATGTTGATTTTTAACTGCATATTCATAATTCACTCCCATCCATCAATGTCGTAGCAACACAGGCTTTACTCTAATTGTTATACTTAGTGGAAAATATGTGGGTTTTATTAAAGCAAAATGAAGGCATTACAATATTAATTTATTTCTATATTTGCAGTCCTGGGGGGGTCAAACCCAGGACTACACATTAAGCAAGTAGATGCGTCACAGGTCTAGATCCCCAACACAGGCATGTGACAGTTCCTATGTGAGATTTGAAAACTGATATTGATATTTCTGAATATTGGGATCTCGGATTGATATTTTGAATTGTTTTTTATTTTGTTCCCTGGGAAAGAGCTAAAGGCATGCAATCATCAAAGCAGTGTGTGTGGGATTACCTTATAGAAATTCATATGAGTTACTTAAAAGCCAAAGCATATAAAATAATTTATCCTTCACAGACATCTTTTTATCCATTTGTTCAAGCATAACTTAGAGTCATGTTCAACTAAGGAAGTGGAATTATCTTACTGTTCTCTTCATAGAATTTCTTAATACTCTCTTTTTACCTATGCCCCTCAGCAGTAGGCCTTAAATGACTGTGGCCTGACATCACCTCATTTTGCTTTCTTCAAGTGCATGCCTGGTGCTGAACAATACCAATTTTCTATCTCTTTCATAGTTTTAAATATTTTTGAATACCCATGTTATTTTCAAGACTTTCAACAAATATATACAAGGAGAAATAATTATTATTGATACCTGTGGTGAGTTGGGGATACCTAAATTCAGTCAGTTTCCAGTGACTGTAACTCAAATTCTGAAGATGAGAACCTATCATTATTCTTTATTTCACTCCTATTTAAATACTTGTAACAACCTGTGTAGGTAAAGTGTGTTTTCTCACCTTTAAAATCTCTACTACTGCCACAAGTGGTGGTTTTTTCTGTAATCCTAGCACGCAGAAATCTTAGAAATGAGGCTCACAATTTAAAGGCCAGCCAAGGTTGTATATCCAAACCCTGTCCCAAAAGAATTCCAAAATCAGGGTTGGAGAAATGGTTCCTTGGTTAGGAATGCTTACTATACAGTTTTGAGGACTGCAGTGTGGCTTCTAGAACTCCCTAACAGCCTTTACTGATCTCTTGGAAACCACAACACACACACACACACACACACACACACACACACACACACACACACACACACACACACACACACACAAACACACTTATTCATACAAACACACATTTGTAGTTTTTTTCTACTCTTTAGTCTTTTACTCTCTGTTCTTTGCTCTTCGGGGAGTTTGCCTTACAGGTCCCAAATAAATCACACATGGAGGCTTATATCTCTTATGAATGCCTGGCCTTAGTTTGTCTTATTTGTAGCCATCTTTCCTTAACATATCCCATCTACATTTTTCCTGTGGCCTTTTACCATTCTCTATTTCCATATATATTTTCTTTCCTTCTTATTCCATGTCTGGTTATGTGGCTAGCCCCTTCTTTTCTTGCTTCTTGATCCTTTTCTTTCCAGATTTCTCTTCCCATGTATTGCTTTTGCCTGACAGCCTCACTTATCCTTTCCTGTCAAGCTATCCACCATCAATCTCTTTATTAAACCAATCAGGTATTTTAGACATGCAAAGCAACAGAGCTTCCCAGAGTTAAACACAACATTAAAGAATGCAACACATCTTTGCATCATTAAACAAATGTTCCACATCATCGACTTAACATACCTTAAATAATAATCCACAACACACATTCATACATATACACACATAAATTTAAGTCTTTCAAAGAACACAAAAACAAAATAAAACCCTTGCTGTAACAAATAATGCCAGATTTTTTTCACCATTTAAAAACTGCACAATATCTGTAAGCTAGACTAAGGATGAAGCCCATGCCTCAGCCCTTGCTTAGCATATGTGAAATCCGAGTTCAGTGTCCCCCAATCCTGAAAAAATTGAGGGGAAAAGGGGAGTAAAAAGTAATAAATTCTTAAAATTAATAAGTTTGGGATTTTCTGATTGATCATTTTCATTAAACAATGAAAATTTCCTTGTCCATTCAAACAAAAGCTTCCCTAACAGAGCGCCCAGACCAAACAATTATTCTTTGAACCCTGAGAAAGTAGTCACTTCTGCACTTTCTCAGGATATCACTTTGACAACTTATTTTGGTTTAGTTAGCCTTTTCATTTCTTGTCTTGTCATGTCTTGTCTTTTTCTCACAACCCACAACCTTTTCTGAAACAGTGTAATATGTATCTAAGATATGATCTACCTCCAAGTGTATCTTTGAACTTCGTATTTTTTCCTAGGTTTCTGAACTTTTTTTTATTTGAATTAGAAAGATTATTTTACATGTCAATGCCAGTTCCCTCTCCCTCTCCTTCTCCCCTGCCCCCACAACTAACACTCTACCTATCCCATACCCTTTCAGTTCCCCAGGGAGAGTGAAGCCTTCCGTAGGGGGTCTGAAGAGTCTGTCATCTTTTGGGATAGGGCCTAGGCTCACCCCCTTGTGTCTAGGTTCAAGGAGTATCCCTCCTTGTGGGATGGGCTCCCAAAGTCCATTCCTATGCTAGGGATGAGTACTGATCCACTACAAGGGGCCCCATAGATTTCCAAGGCCTCCTCACTAACACCCACATTCAGAGGTTCTGGATCAGTTCCATGCTGGTTTCCCAGCTATCAGTCTGGGGACCAAGAGCTCTCTTTTGTTCATGTCAGCTGTTTCTGTGGTTTTCACCAACCTGGTCTAGACCCCTTTGCTCATAGCTCTTCCTTCTTTGCAACTGGATTCCAGTTCAGTTCAGTGTTTAGCTGTGGGTGTCTGCTTCTGCTTACACCAGCTGCTGGATGAAGGCTCTAGGATGACATATAATGAGTCATCAATCTCATTATCAGGGAAGGGAATTTAAGGTAGCCTCTCCTCTGTTGCTTAGATTGTTAGTTGGTGTCGTTGTTGTAGATCTACACACATTTCCTGATTTCTCTTTAAACCTATAATGTCTCCCTCTATTATGGTATCTATTATCTTGCTCTCCTCTATTCATCCTCCTACTCAAGCTTCCGGCTTCCTCACGTCCTCTTCGTCCTTTCTCATTCTCCTATCTCTCTCTCTCCTACCCCCATGCTCTCAATTTGCTCAGAAGATATTGTCCCTTCCCCCTTCTCTGGGGGACCATGCATGTCTCTCTTAGAGTACTCCTTGTTTCCTAGCTTTCCTGTCAGTGTGGATTGCAGACTGGGGGCTTATCTCCAAAATTTACAAAGAAATCAAAAATCTAGTCTCCAAAATACCAAATAATCCAATTAAAAAGTAGGTACAGAATTAAATAGACAATTCTCAATAGAGAAATCTAAAATGGCTGAAAGACACATAAGAAAGTGCTCAACATCCTTAGCCATCAGGGAAATGCAAATCAAAACAACTCTGAGATACCAATTTACTCCTGTCAGAATGGCTAAAATCAAAAAACACCTATGACAGTTTATGCTGGAGAGGATGTGGAGAAAGGTGAACACTTCTCCACTGCTGGTGGGAGTGCCAACTTATACAGCCACTTTGGAAATCAGTATGGCTACTCCTCAGGAAAACGCAAATCACTTTACCACAAGATCCAGCAATTCCATCCAGCAATTCCACTCTTAGGCATATACCCAAAAGATGCACATTCATGCAACAAGGACATCTGTTCAACGATGTTCATAGCAGCATTATTTGTAATAGCCAGAACCTGAAAGCAAACTAAATGCCCTTCAAATGAGAAATGGATAAAGAAAATGTGGTGTATTTACACAATGAAATACTACTCAGAGGGAAAAAACAATGGAATCTTGAAATTCGAAGGCAAATGGATGGAACTAGAAGAAACCATTCTGAGAGAGGTAACCCAGTCACAAAAAGACAAACATGGTATGTACTCACTCATATATGGATTTTAGATATGTCTTTGAACTACTAATCCTCCTTCCTCATTCTATTTCATGAGTTTTGAGATTACCAGCTTCAGTCACCTTGCCTGGTTTATGAGAATCTGGGAATTGAACCCCAGACTTCAGGCATGCTAAGAAGCATCACACTAACTGAGGTTTGTTTTAAAGAAAAACAACCAACAAAAAGTAATTCCAACTGCACATGTAATACAAAATACACACTGTTGCTAGTAGATATAACAACATTTCCCTGAACAGTATTTTACTAGAGTAGCCCTTATTTCCCTCATAGATGATAACATTTTATCAAAGACTAATAATGTATTTCTCAGAGGACTGAATACTTTGGTTAAACACTTGTTCTTCTCAGTAAGATCTTGAAAGATCTTACCATCTCATTTTCTTTTGTTTGTTTGTTTTATTGTTACTTTTGTTCTAGTAAATTGCATGAAACAACTAAATGGTGCAGTCAGCGCTTTTCATTTGAATAGGGCAGAGGAAAAAAATTATAACTCTTCCTCAGAGGAACTTCTATGACAAACAATGTGTGCAAAGGAGACAGGAGCCTTGGAAAGCTCCCAACACTTACAGTGCTACATGGTGACCAGTAGAGGAAACAGGCAAGCTCTCCAATGCACACACCCCTCTCCTTTGTTGCTTGAAAAAGATTCCTCCGTCTCCTTTAAAACATCATATCTCACAAAATGAAACAAGGCTTAATGAAACATGCAAGTGACAGGTATGGCAAGTGAAAACCTGTCCATTTTCTTTTTTCTAAAAAAATTATTTTATTAATTCTTTGATAATTTCATACAATGGATTTTGAAAGGTTCTCTGAATTATGAGTATAGCAATTGTCAGATTTTTCCTAGAGGTGCCAAAGCCACAGAACATGAGTGCACATTCCAGCTAGTAAAAGTCCTTCCGCATGGGAAATTCTTGAGAGCTTCTCCCAGGTTCCCTGCACTCAAGCTCTACACACTATACAATAGAATTTCTTTGGTTCAAAACCTAGAAGGAATTGCCCAGAGACACACATGCCTATCTCAGTAACAAGACAAGCTGTGCCTCTAAGAGTATATTTATTCATAGCTTAGTTCAAGACATGATCAAACTCACTACTGGAAAAAGTAGCTCTTGCTGTGTAAAACTTTGCAATGATTTAGAAGCTAATCAGAAAGCTCTCTCTACTGAACTCTCAAATGTGTGATCAACCTCCTTGGTATCTTCAGCTCACAATATTTAAGTAGTCACATCTGCAGTATGTTGCACTGGTCACTGGAGAACAAATTATCATTTGCCATATGTGGCTTTGACTATAGATACATAAGGAGAATGTTTGGACTTGACACTATGTAAGTTCACATGCACACACAGACATATTCATAAGAAAGCACACACAAATCATATACCTGTTGATATATGTATGTACATAGACAAACATTGCTATAGTTTCAATGTAGAACATCCTAAAAAGACCCATTAGTTAAGGGATTGATTCCAAGCATGATTCACCAAACCTTAAAATGCTGACATTAATGATATGCTCAATAGGATAGTTTAACTTTTTGCAATTGTTCCCTTGGAGGGGATTGTGGGATCTACACTTTTCTTCTTTCACATTTTCCATTCAGCCCTTGAGGTGTTTTGTTTTGTTCCACTACTCATTTATGTTCAGAGTGTGCTGCCTCACCACATACCCAAAACAATGGGATCAATGAAACCTTGACAGGAAATTCCCTTCAAAACAAATCTTTTCTAAGTTGATTGCTGTTATTTACCGTTTTAACAGGAACCTAGTTAAAACACACACCTGATCTAATTACTAAATACACAGATTGCTACTAACTGTGGTATGCTCAGGTTTAAGAAATTTCATCCATGTACCTTATAATTCACATGGCTAGTGCTTATTCCATTGTGTTTATGACTTATTATCTACATAGCTTCAATAGGAATATTAAGACAGGCAAAAGTATATGTATGTCCATGAGTCCTTTGGAGAAATAAGCCCCATTTTAACTACCACAGAGCAAGTTAGTAATTTAGTACTCTTACATAGAATCATATAGTTACTCAGTGGCTACTTATCAAATATAAATTATTACATGTGTTTACCTGTATGTTGATAATTTTCTTACTCATCTATTAGTTTTTTCACAGAATGCTCATGCCTGAATTCTAAATTACTGTCAATCTCTAGTGCACAATAGACTGCAATTACCTAGGCAAATCTATAACATGCTGAAAATCTGGAAGGATAATGAATTTTGTGATTTGTTTCCATTGACAATTCTCCTAATAGAGTATGACAGAAGCACAGCCCTTACAATTCCACTGTCAAAGACTCATGGGCGCATGCAGTTTGTAACCCCTTTTATTCTGTATGTTCTTGAGAGAAAGTATTTGTGATGTGTTCATAAAAATTTGACTAATGCCATTGTCTGAGGCAGGATTTTAGCATCTCTATTTTGTTCTTAACTTTCACTGAAAAAAGACTCAGAAAATGTCATAGTTACTGTTTTTCTATGCCTGAACAAAGGTTCTGGAAAACATTGTTAGATACTACCCCTATAGTCCACTTAAAGATTTTCTCAAGAACTGTATTGTTGATGCTAGATTCATGACTCAGTCAGTAAAATACTTGCTAACAAGCATGGGGAAGTGAGTTGGATCTACAGCACTCATGTCATGCATTTGTAGTTCCAGTGTCGAAGAAATGTAAACAGATATATCCCTGGAACTCATTGGCCCTTGGGCAAGCTGACTCAGTGAGCTCCAGGTTCAGCAAAAGACTTTGTCTCAAAAAACATCCTAGAAAGTGGGTGAGGAAAAACTGCATTTATCTCTGACCTACAAAAGAATGCAGGCACACACAAGTGAATGCATGTGCACATACACATAAACACACACACTAGAGTTCATGGTAATCATTCCCATAGCCTCTCAACATATTTCAGTCAGCCAGTCTTTGTTGTTGTTGTTGATTTTTGCCAACTTACAAGCATTTGAGGAATTTGTATTTGCTTGTCTATGCCAAGTAAAATATGAACTAAATGAAACACAAAACAAATAAACAACAAAACACCAAAAGCAATGCTTTATCAGTCCCTTCTATATCTTCAATATCCACTATCACATTTACTATATAGAAAGTGGTCAATAAATACCTATTGAATCACTGTATCATCCATATTAGTTTTGTCAAGATGACAAAGTTTCAAAACTTCAACCTGACTTTCACACTTCTGTACATCCTACCATAGAACATTTCTGAAAGACAACAGGATATTAAAGGTTCATCCCACTTCTGATCTCTGTTTCTTTCCCTACTATCTCCTGAAAAAAAAATCTTCTAGAACAATCTCTTCATCCTATTTCCTCACTGAGCTCTTCAGGATTTATCCAAAAGAAAGCTACACTCTTCCTAGCTTCACCTGGGAGTAATAAATCCCCTCTCAGAGTTTGAAGAGTACCACACAGTCAATAATGCATGATTCCTTCTTAATCATTATCTCTTTGCACCTTTTATAAGTATCCAACATCCAGGCATTGAACACTGCATCTCTTCACAAATTCATCCCTTCATTAATCCAGCTGGCTGGCCTGCACTGAACTGAGAAACAAGCATGGTATTTATAGCTTGACAAACTGAGGGTCAAAGAAAGCAATGGTCCAGCTTGTCCAAATAGAGAGATAAGAACTCAGGTGGAAACAGAAAGTATTTTCTGCTCTTGTGTACATGTACTCCTTTATCCAGCAGTTACTGAATTGACAACATGCCACTGTGTGGAATATCACAGACATAAAAAATCAGGCAGCAAGGGAGACAGTCAAAGCCACTCTGTGTGAATATCGTACAACAATGCAGGAAACTAATATTTAGTTGATGTGAATCCAAAAGTTTAAGCAGTGTTAGTATCATAAAGTGATTAGATCTAGACAATAGATCATTTACGCCAAGCGAGAGGCTGAGACACAATCTCAAGGGCACCAGTACCTGTCCTCCAGAACTCCATGAGCTTTCTGACAAAAAGCATACAGTTCTTAAAGTAAGACTTACTTTTAGAAGTTGTGATACTGGAGTTCTTATGTGTCTTAATTCAGGTTACCCTGAAAAGCATTCTGAGATAAGGATTTAAATACAAACTATTAAAAATTTACTTCCAAAAGAAGCCAATACAGCAGGAGAAGAATATGGAATATGCTGTGAAGAACAGAGACTTTTGCCTGTTTTGTTGTATGTTTATTTCTTTTTCTTTCATGGGTGGTGGTCTAAAGGAAACCTTGCTCAGTGATTTGTTTCACTGCAAAATAGAAGTGTAGGCTTTCAAATGTCTGCCCTCTAATCAGGGGTTCACTCTCCACTTCTGGATGTCTACAGTTTTGAGGAGCCAGGAGCCTAAGTACATTCCTGAGCTGAGCTGTGGAACTTTCCAAGAAGTTAAATTTCATATGCTGGGCTGGGCTCATAGCTTCTGCCATTAGGTGTGAGCAAGTCTGGAGGAGTTCTAACAGTAGCAGAAGGAGCCAGACAGCAAAAAGACAGAGAGATCCCTCATGAATAAGAGACAGAAGGGGGCTTTTGCAGAGCTTTCAGTAGATCAGTGCAGTCCAGGATGAGTATAATTTGGAAGAAAGACAAGAACAATACCAGGGAGAGTCAAGCTGTGTGCCAAAGAGATTATATCCGGCTGTATTGTGTTATGGATATAAGTACTATCTGGACAATGTTAAGGGTGGGCTCCTTCTCCTGGAATGGGTCTCAGACTAGGCCAGTCATTGGTTGGCCACTCCCACAATTTCTGTTCTACCTTTATCCCAGCACATCTTACAGGCAGAGCAAACTGTAGACTGAAGTTTATGTGGCTGGGTTAGTGTACCAGTCCCTCCATTGGAAGTTCCTTATTGCTACGAGCCTTAGATAGAGTCATCCTTGGAGATTCCTGGTAGTTTCCATTCCACTACATTTCTACCTGACATTAAAATATCCCCGTTTCCAGTCTACTCTTCCAGTATTCTCTCCCTACACCCCCTCACTTGATTCCTTCCTGTTCCTATGCCCACCCAGCCAAGTCCACTTGAAAAATCTATTATATTTCTCCTTCCCAAGGAGATCCTTGAATTTCCCCTTGAGACATCTTTGATACTTAGCTTCTCTGTGTCTGTACATTGCACCATGGTTATCCGTTATAACTAATATTCTATCATAAGTGAGTATATACTATGTTTGTCTTTCTGGGTTGCAGTTACCTCACTCAGGATATTTGTCTAGTTCCATCCATTTGCCTGTAAATTTCATGATCACATTGTTTTTAACAGCTGAGTTTAAATGTACCAGATTTTCTTAGCCATTCATCTGTTGAGGGCATCTAGTTTGTTTCCATTTTCTTGCTATAAAGAGTAAAGCAACTATGAACATAGCTGAACTAGTATCCTTGTGGTACAACTGAGCATGCTTTGGGTATATGCCCAAGAGTGGTATAGTTGGTTTGGGGGTAGATCAATTCCCAATTTCCATAGAAACTGGCATATTGGTTTTCAAAATGGCTGTAGAGTTTATATTCCCACCAGCAATGGAGGTATGTTTCCCTTGCCCCACATCCTCAAAAGCATGAGCTGTCACTTGTGCTTTCTATCTTAATAATTATGACAGGTATAAGATGGAATTTCAGAGTCATTTTTGGTGTGCATTTATCTGATGGCTAAGGATTCTTTAAGTGCTTCTCAGGCATTTGATATTCCTTTGTTGAGAATTCTGTTTAGTCTATACCTCAGACCTCAGGAACATGGGTTTTAGTGAGAAGACCTCAGAAATATAAGGGACCTCCTGTAGTAGTTCAGTACTTATCCCTAGAATAGGTGTGGATTTGGGAACCCATTCCACATAGAGGGATTCTACCTGAGCCAAGACACACGGGGTGGGCCTAGGCCCTATCCCAAAGGATATGATAAACTCTGATGACCCCCTATGGAAGGCCTTACCCTCTCTGGGGGGCAGAAAGATATGTGACAGGTAGGGTTTTAGTTGGGGGGGTTGGTAAGGGAGGAGGAAAGGGAGAGGAAACTGGGATTGACATGTAAAACAATCTTGTTTCTAATTCAAATAAAAAAGAAAAGAAAATGATGTCTAGAGTCTTGAGTTATTTATACATTGGGGGAACTGGGTCCTTTGATATTGAAAGATAACAATGACCAATGATTAATAATTCCTGTTATTTTTTTGTAGTTGTTGTTGTCGATTGTGTGTGTGTGTGTGTGTGTGTGTGTGTGTGTGTGTGTGTGTGTGTGTGTGTGTGTTTTCCTTATTTTGGTTATGATGGTATAAGATTATTTATTGCCTATGTTCTCCTGGGTATACTTAACCTCCTTGGGTTGGAGGGGTTTTTTGTTGTTGTTGCTTTGTTTTGTTTTGTTTTTGTTTAGTTTTGTTTTGTCATGTCTCCAGGCTAGGTTCTTTTTTAAAATTCTTTAATTACTACTCATATTTACATACCCACCTCCCCATTCCCTTGCCTTCCTATCCTCCCATGTTCGCCATCAACCCCGCCCCAACCCATCCCTCAACTCCTCCTCAGGGATAGTGAGGTCCTCCATGTGGGACCTTCAAAGTCTGTCATATCGTTTGGGAGAGTGCCTAGGTCCTCCTTTCTGTATCTGGGCTACAATAGTATCCCTTCATAGAGAATGGGCTCCCAAAGTCCACTTGTGCTCTACGGATAAAGACTGGCTCCACTGTTAGAGGTCCCATAGACTGCATTGGCCTCCTATCTGGCACCCACATTCAGAGGGCTTGGTTTGGTCCAATGCTGTTTTCCCAGCTTTATGACTAGGGTCTCCATGCTATCAATAGGTCAGGTCCACTGTTTCTGCAGGTTTCTGCAGTACCATCTTGGCTACTTTGCTCGTCCCTCCTCCCTCTCCACAACTGGAATCCAGGAGTATGGTTCAGTGCTTAGCTGAGGGTGACTGTTTCTGCTTTGAGCATCTACTGGATGAAGGACAAGAGAAGGAGGCAAGGTTTATGCTGGCTAGAGTATACTCTAGTGGGTAGAGTCAGGGTGCTGTTTTACCTTGGGTTCAGGGCTCTGGTCACGCATCTGGTGGAATAGGATGCTTCAGCCAAAATTGTAGGCCAGGCTTCGTGGTTTCTAAAAGCCCATTCTAATCCTAGAGTCTCTCTCTTCCTCTTACCTGCAAATCTGGATATAGAACTCTCAGATCTTTCTCTAGCACCATCCCTGCTGTGTGTTGCCATGGTTCCTGCCATAACAATAATTAACTAAACCTTTGAAAGTGTAAGGCAGCACCATTGAAATGCTTTACTTTAGAAGAGTTGCTGTGATCTCACAAAAAAATAGTATGTACTCACTCATATATGGATATTAGACATAGAGTAAAGGATTACCAGCCTATAGTCCACACTGCCAGAGAAGCTAGCAAATAAAGAGGACCCTAAGAGAGATATACATGGTCCCCTGGAGATGGGAAATAGGACAAGATCTCCTGAGCAAATTGGGAGCACAGTGGTTAGGGTAGAGAGAGTTAGAAGAGAAAGGGAGGAGAGGAGGGGGAAGAAGACATGAGGGATCAGGAAGAATAGAAGCGAGCAAGAAAAGAGATACCTTATAGGTTTAAAGAGATATCTGGCATGAGGGAAATGTCTAGAGATCCTCAAGGATGACCCCCAACTAAGAATATAAGCAATAGTGGAGAGGCTACCTTAAATTCTCTTCTCTGATAATGAGATTGATGACTACCTTATATGCCATCCTAGTGCCTTCATCCAGTACCTGATGGAAGCAGAAGCAGGCACCCACAGCTAAGCACTGATCTGAACTCCTGGAATCCAGTTTCAGAGAGGGAGGAGTGATGAGCAAAGGGTTCAAGACCAGGCTGGAGAAACCCATAGAAACAGATGACCTGAACAAGGGGGAGCTCATGGACCCCAGACTGACAGCTGGGAAACCAGCATAGGAAGGAACCAGGCCCTCTGAACATGTTTGTTAGTTAGGAGGCCTGTGAAGTCTATGGGGCTCCTGCTAATGGATCAGTATTTATCTCTAGTGCACAAATGGACTTTGGGAGCCCACTCCCCATAGAGAGATACTCTCTCAGCCTAGACACATGGGGGAGGGCCTAGGTCCTTTCCCAAATGACTTGACAGACTTTGATGATTCCCCCATGGAAGGCCTCACCCTCCCTGGGGAGCAGAAAGGAGATAGGATAGGGGGACAGTGGGGGTTATGGGAGAATATGAGGGAGAGGGAACTGGGATTGATATGCAAAATAAGATTGTTTCTAATTTAAATTTTTAAAAATAATAAAAATTACAAAAAAGAGTTGCTATGGTAATAATATCTTTTCACTGAAATAAAACACTGACTAAGGAGATCTCTTTGGAAAAAACTTTGGTCCCCAAAATAGCACCTCTGGGGGATGTTGAATACCATTAAGAAATGTAGAGAGGTCCTTAGGGCAGAGGAGCACAACCTGAAAGGCCACTGTAGGACCACATTTTCTCTCCCTGGATACTGGTTCTTCATAAGTGTAGTTTGCTGCACATGGTTTTCCTGCTATACCATTTGTCAGCCTCATCTTAAGCCCCACATACAAAGGATGCCTATGTTAGACTGGAACTACCAGGATTGTGAAAGAAAAAGAAAAGTAAGCCTTTTCTTTTCTTAAGCCTGTTGCGTCAGTACCTCCTGTGTTTGATCCACATCACCCATGTGAAAACCTCATATATTGGCTCATCACTGTTCCCAGAACTGGAGGTGGCATCAGGGTAGAGATAGGTAGGTAACTGCAGTTTGCTTGTCTTACAGTTTCTGCAAATATGTAACTTCCAGGTTCAGGGAGAAAGTTGACCCAGTCTTTCAAATATGCAAATACACAATCTTCTCCCACTATATATTCCCTCACTAAACAAATAAAAATTACCTATCTGTGCTCTGGATTTAATCAAAAATTGAGTTTGAAAATATTTGACAATTAAGGCACATTGAACAATACACCTTCTCTCATATCTATCATCTTTGTCTATCAATCTGTTATCTGTCATTAATCTGCTTATCTTTGTGCAGATACATATTCATACAATTTCACATATTATTTTATTCTATTTATTATTCATGAAATCCAGAACAATGCTAAACTAGATTTATGTCCCATATCAGTGGAGATAAATAGGGTAGCTGTGTTTCATATGGGCATTGTTCTCATGGGATTATGGTTACCCTGGTGTTAACTGTAGCTGTTACTTGACTACCATATACCAGGTCATGATGCCAAAGAGCCCTGTCTTGCCTAGATACACTACTCTCTATGATTTGAGTAAGGTCAGAATGTGTTTCCATGACAATTGCTACACAATGGCACATTGCATATCATCATTGTTTTATGACACATACCCATTAAAGATAACCTGCTACATCAAATATTGGCAAATGTGGAATGCTTAAATCTTTAATTGGGGCCTAATCATAAGCAAATGTTATTCAAAGATTACCAAACCTTACAACTTTTCCTACTCTTTGTCTTCTGCACTGCTATACTTGTTTCCCTAACACTTAAAGTTTTCTTACAGTTTCTTTTCCCCATCTAAAACACACTTGTGCAACTTTTAAAATAGGAACACCTGCATCTGTTTATTTTTAAATATTATTGCTAATAGCAAATTGGTTTTCTTAAAGAATTAAAATAAAAACACACCACTTCTTCTCCCATAATTTACAGGAGAGTGGGTTAAAAGTACATTTTAGTATGGCTGTCTTTACACTATGCTACTGAAGACCAAGAAAATGAAGCATGAGCTGTTTTGAAACTGTATTTTTATCTTGGGTTTCTTTTAGCCACACCTGATGTTGGTGATTTCAAGCTTGTAAACTTGAACCTTTGCTGTTATATATGAAGACAGAATAAATGCAAAGAAAAAAATAAAATTTCACAAATGGTGCTCACATTTGAATAACTGAGCCTGTTAGATTGTTTTCTAATGTGCACTTAAAAATAGACAACTTCCCTAAGGTATGGAGATTACAGACCACAGAGGCACATGTAGAGAACTCAATTCTCCATTCCAGTTATAGCAAACCATTCTGGTCTGGTCTATTTCCACTACTTTTGTCTACCTTTAAAAAAAAAAACTTGCTTTAAAATCCTACATTTAAATTTTCTATTTTTATTTCCTTAATTATCTCTTTCTTCATATATTTTATATTTTAAAAGTCTCAAATTGTTCAAAAAAAGACTTTTAATTGAAACTTTTGAGAAAGCATACTTGCTACTGAAAAAATTAATCAGCAAAATCAGTGAACTAATTTTAATGATGATTACTATTTTAATGGGTGGATATTTTTAGCTGCATCTGGAACGAGAAAACGCTCTCTGACTTGGTGAGATTTAAAGTGAGCACAAACTGCGTTGTGCCACATCTAACAAGCACAGCACATTATCTTAATTCCAGTTAGAAATATATTTATAGAAGAGATTAAATGCTGCAGTGCAGGTAATGAATAAATGATGCAGGCAAGCAAATTCTGCTAAGTGGATAATGAGAGAATCCCTGAATGGCTACAGCCAGCTAACTGGCCTGCTGAGAATTGCAGTGATTCCATTCTGTCCCATTTTTCTTATTTTATGAGAAAAAAATATATCTATCCATTTAGGTTAAAGCTGTAAACTACCGTATTATACCTGGTGGGGTATGTTTATGACTCTCATTAATCAGACTTGAGTGCTGTGTGTCCACTCTTTAGTCAGAGCAGAGAATGGAATTTTCCATAGAACATCATGTTATGAATAGCTCTGACTCATGCCATGTTCCCATAAATAAGGTCTCTATGAAATGTGTATTGTAGAAGACTCTGCATGGAATATCCTTGCTGATAGTTTTTGACCTCGGTATCTGTTATGTGAACTACATTTTCTGTCATTTGTTTTCACAGTTGAGGCATTAGATGAAACCATAATATTTACGACTACACATTTGTTCACTGTCAGTGTAATATATTGTGAGACGGCATTCTGCTCTGTTGGTGAGGGACAGGGAGAAGCCAGAAGGGAGAGGGTGAAGTTTTATGCAGACTGCCTGCACAAAGGCAAATGTGAAACTCTTGTATTTCTTTTACAAGAGTCTTATGAGTAAAGTTAATTGTCTTGAAGTATTTTCCAAGAAAACTTCTGGTATGGTGTTCTGCCTCATGGAATCAGACATAAAAACTGTAAGAATAAATATGAATCAACAGCATCTAGTAGCCATACTTTGTCTGTACATGGGAGGCGTCCACCATGGCCAACGACAATGACATCCAAGACAAAAGCAACACTGTGACACACAGTTCTTTTTCTCTTCAGAACACTTGGGGATAAATGAACAATTGGGGCTTTTGACTTTAGAGGCAACCAACCTGAAATAAAATATTTCATCTTTGGCAACAATCATCCATCACCCAGCAAAGAGACAGATCAACTACTGACCAAGGAACCCTGGGCCAGGAAACAGTCACTGGAGCAGACTGTATGGACCCCAACATTCTCTCCTGTGTCAAGAAACAATAGAATCAATTAACTTATCAAGTTAGTTCAATTTCTTGGAGTGAAATTTTTGTTAGCAATGTCTCCTACCGAAACATTTATTTAAACTTCTACAATAAATGAAATAGCCACCTTATTAGATAAATGTTCAGTTCCATTTTCAGGGATATGATTTTAGCTCTTTCAAAGCATCTCAATATCTGTAGAAGATGCCATATGGTTGCTGCTCTGAAAGAGTTTCTTTTTGCACATCTGTGATCGAAGCCACCATACTATCCTCTCTGGGCAACATTCACACAACACACCTACCTCCTCTTCAATTGAAAGTTAAAAACTGCTTTTATAATATGCACCACAGAGGGAAATTTTATTTTTCTATACTCATAGCCGGTAGCAATGATTGAACATTTGGTTTAAAGTTTAGATTTCAGCACTTCTTTTTTTATTTTTTATTTTTTTGGTATTTTGAGACAGGGTTTCTTTGTGTAGCTTTGGAGCCTATCCTGGCACTTGCTCTGGAGACCAGGCTGGCCTTGAACTCAAAGCCATCTACCTGCCTCTGCCTTCCGAGTGCTGGGAATAAAGGCGTGCATCACAACACCAGGCTGATTTCAGCACTTCTAAGTTGGAGAGAAAAAGGAATGCCTGGCTTCTCACCTTCTTGCCTGCTGATTAACTTGCATGCTTTCTCAATATAACAAGAAGAAATTGATATAATATACAAAGGGTTCTATGACCACTCTTGCAGCTCTGTTGCATTGTTTTTTTTTTCAGCTGGTGCTTTTATATGCAAGAAGTGCAGAACACAAAGGACCATAAATATTTATATAACGAAACATCCTTTTACCTTCCAAAGCCTATTGTGAAAAAGGCAGATAAGTCAGCCACTCACCTGCCACCCTGGACTTTGATAACAAGCCACATTGTTTTATTTAATTCCCTTCATTCAGGTTCCTGTTTTCTCTGAAGATTTTCATTTCAGGAGTTTATAATTTGCCAAACCCACTTGTAACTCTAAAGATAACCCCCAAGGACTTTGGCTTTGATCTCTGACACTACTCATATAATCAGCTCATCAGAACTGAGCCTTTCTCCTTCCTAATTCCACATCTGATTCACAGAGCATAATCATATGAAGTTCTCATTATTCAGATTTCTAGGACTTTATCTGACTCCATTGTGTGTGTGTGTGTCTCTCTGTGTGTGTGTGTGTGTGCGTGTGTGTGTGTGTGTGTGTGTGTGTGTGTGTGTGTGAATAGGGCTCTCTCTCTCTCTCTCTCTCTCTCTCTCTCTCTCTCTCCCTGTGTTAGTGTGTGTGTGTGTGTGTGTGTGTGTGTGTGTGTGTGTCTATGCTTGTGCTTGTGCATGTCCCTTTGTGTGTGTATGAATGTGAACAGCATACATGTATATGTATATTCATTGAGAGCAGAGACTCATGTCAGGGCATTTCCCTTAATCATTCTCCACTATATTTTCTGAGACCAAGTATCTGTCTTTTAATGTTATAGATTAATTTTATTTTATGTGTATGGATGTTTTACATACATATATGTATGTACATGTACAACATATGTACTTGTTGCTCAAGAAGGACAGAGAAGTCAGGTTTCTGGAACTGGAGCTACAGATGTCTGTGAGCCACCATGTGGATACTGGGAACTGAATCCTAATTCTGTACGAGAAAGCAACTGCTTTATAAGCCATCTCTCCTGAGACAGGGTCTGTCAGCAAACCTGATGCTCCCTAGTTCAGCTAAACTAACTGACTAGCAAGCTTCCTGTCTTCACCTCTTCAGAGCTGAATTTCATGCACCTGATGAGAGGCACAGCTTTTTATATTGAATCTAGAGGGTTGGTTAGTCTGAGCTTCCCACACTTGTTTGGCAAGCACTTTGCTGACTGAGCCATCTCCTCAGCCCTACCTGCCTTTCTCCTACAACTCTCACTTATTCATTTTTTGTTTGTTAAATCTTTCCTAGACAAGAATCATCCTAGAGAAGGAAAGGGGTCCCAGACATGTGGAACAGAAAACTAAGTCAGTATACCCAAATACTTGAGATAACAGTTTCAAGACACACTAAAAAAAAAAAGTATGTCTGTGTGTCTGTGTGAAAGTCTGTTGTGCATGTAAGTGTTGTGCCTATGGATGCCATAAAATGCATCAGAGCCTCTGAATCTGGAATTAAAGGCAGTTGTGAGCCACTCTGAGTGGATACTTGGAAATGAACTCACACCCTCTGGGAGATCAGTATTCCCCTTAACCCCTGAGCCATCTCTCCAGTTTCTGAATATACATAGGAATATAGTTGACCTGGGGATTTTCTGATACCGATTCAGGCAAATCATGACTTAGATACTTTTCTATCCCTGTGATAAAGCACCATGACCATAAAAGATTTATTTCATTTTATAGCTTGCAGTCCATTATCTAGGGAAGTCAGGGTAGGAACTCAGGGGAAAAAAATCTAGAAGCAACTGACTTAGAATCCATGTTGGAATGCTGCTTAAGGGCATGCTTTCCATGGTTTGCTTGACTGCTTTCTTCTACCATTCAGATACCAACCCTTGTTGCAGGAGCCTACCAACATCAATCATCGTCAATCAAGAAAATACAGCACAGGCTTTTCCACATGTCAATATGGTGGAAGTATTTTGTCAGTTGAAGTTCTTCTCCCAAATGACTATAGCCTATATCAGGTTGACATTAAAAAAAAAAAAAAAAAACAGCCAGTACAAGTTATATCTACATAACTTGTTAAGTAATTTATCAAAAAACCTTTAAGAAACTGATTTTCTTAGATAGTCTAAGCAAAAATATAGAAAAGGAGTAAATTATGCAAAATTAGTTGATGAATACGACAAAGGAACTCTTTTGGGTTCGTTGTCACTTGGTCAACTAAAAGTGCTTGATATTCTCTCCTCACCTCATTACTGTTTCCTCACAGAGATTAGAGCCTTCAAGAAGGCCATGCAAAGTCACTCTCCTATGCTCTACCAGTGTCTGCCTGTCTCTTAGAATGTCTAGCTCCTCCATTCAATGCCCTGCTGCTTTTACATAGCTTCCTTAATCCATTTTTTTATTATAGAGAACAAACAGGTTTTTGCTTTCTTTATTCCTATACACTGCAAATGGTCCTGTACATTAAGGCACCAATTGAAAACTATTAAAAATTTTGAGTTAGTCTCTCTTTTTTACACATACACTCTCACTATATCAGCTGCCTCCTGTGACAGTAGAAGTGGTCATGCAGCTGAAATCACATGACTCATGTCACTTGGTTACAGCTTTACAAATTTGGGTTTGGAGCACAGGTTACAGAATCTGCCATATCTTTCAGTTCCTTTACTGATTTTACCAGCAATCCATAGATGAAATTTAAAAGAATTCATCAGGAACAAAAAGAGGTCCCTGTATCAACACATGAGTGGAAGATCCCTGATAACCAGGGATGGTATCTGAATCCATAACAAGGAAGAAAGAAAACATTACTGCATTACACCCCTGAAATATTGCTGCCAATTTGTTATAGCTTCTAGCATAATCCATAAACTAGCCAGGAGTTGCCTTAACAAACAGGAAGTACTCCTCCTTTCAGAAGGAAATGCTCAGTGCTTTAGTTTGCTTTCTGTTACTGTGATAAACACATTGTCCAAAGACAGCTTGGGGAGGAAAGGATTTGCTTGGCTTACAAGTTACTGCCCATCATGAGAGGAAGCCAAGGCAGGAATCCAAGGCAGTAGAAAACGAGGGGGAGACATTGCTTATTGGCTTAGTTCTCTTTGTTGCTCAGTTACTTTTGTTATATAGCTCAGGCCCACTTACCTAAGCAGCATACTGCCCACAGTGGCCTAATCCCTTCAACATCAATTAGTAATCAAGAAAATGCTCCCAAGCATGCCACATGTCCATCGGATAGAAGCAATTTCTCATCCAAGATTCCACATTCCCTAGTATTCCTAGGTCTACATCAAGTTAACAAAAACTAACCAGTCCACCTGCTTTGAAGATTTGGAATTTGTGTGACTGAAATGTACATGGCCTATTGGGAATACAGTAGATGTGTCAAAGTTGCATAGTAGGAGGCCAGGTGAAAGCAGTTTGTAGAAACGAGGCCATATACTGCGGCAGGAGTGACAACTGATGATCACTTAGGGGGAAGAAACAAAATGTAGTGTTTATCTTTCAGCAATTATCACCATGCATGCTACCCAAACTAAAAGGCAGACGCAATGAGACCAATCTTTACTCTCTTGAAAATCCACAAGCAAGTATACTGCCAGTGAAAGCAAAGGCAAGAGCAAAAGAGGAGAGAATTGCAGGTAGGTCATATTACTTGGACAGAAACTTGCATGTTATAAGTAGCAGATATGTTTCAGATGCAGCAACAAATATACAGTGTAATTTATGTTTTGACTTGTAGAGACCAACACTTTTATCTTGCATTTGTCACAGTAGCCGACAGGGGGAGGGGTGTGAAGAGTTAGTGTTATGTGACTTCAGGATCCCATTAAAATTTGCAATTTTCTAACACTTAATCTTTCTGCCTTCAAGCACTATGGTTTGAGGGGGGATATCTTGCTACAAAGTACATTTTTTAAAAATGCTCTTCTTTGTCAACACAACTGAGATAAGAGGAAAGAATGACAGGGGCAACAATGATCAAGTTCTGAATGTGAGGTTAAGTTGGCAGTGAAACTATTTAGAAGTTCCTGGGCCTTCCTGATCATGAACTCAAGCTAAGGCCTCAGGCCATGTAGATTAACTCACCAATTACAGTTTTTTGTGTGTACCATTCCCTATCTGACATCACTAAGGCCAGGCAAAATCAGACGGCCAATAGTCCTACAAATATTAACAGCGTTTAATTTTCTATAGCTTCAAACAGATGGAACTTGGCACTTTCGGCTGTACTTCACACCTGTGCCACTGGAATGAACCACACCAGACTACATCCTACATCTAATCACAGACAAATATTTCCCCTCTGTGAATAGCTGCCCCTTGTGAATAGCTGACAAAGAGATATGCACTAAGGATCAGTGTCATTTGGTAGTGAATTCCCTAAACATGTGCAAGCCTCAGTTCTACCTGAATACATTGGCTACCATAGTGATGACCAAACCCATTAAAATACACTGATGGATCACAGAGGACCAGCCCTTGAACTGGAAAAAAACCCATGTACTCATGTGGGGGATAGCACAAGGACATACCCCTAAATCAAGTGGAAGGAAGGTTATGAGATGGATTTGCTTTTTAGTGAGGATATAAATAACTGGTCAATATGAAGAACAGGATTCCTTACTTTCTGGCCTATTGTTAGATTTGTACTTAGTAACTATGTTGCAAGGAATGTTCTACACATGGTAAGACATTTAGGAGCCTTGTCTAAATGACTGATCTAGTCATAGTAAACAAACAGGTCTAAACAATGCTAATTATAGCTTCTGTTATGGGTTTTTTTGACAGTCATCTTTGGTTCTATGCTAGGTCTCTGGACTGTCCTGCCTCTGGTTCCTGGCCATCCAGGTAGTATCAGTGAGCCTCAAGTTAGACCAGTCATTGGTTGCCCACTTCCATACCTTCTTCACCACCATTGTCTCAGTACATCTTGCAGGCAGGACAGATCATAGGTCAAAATTTTTATGGCTGTGTTAATGGTTAATGTCCAAGTCCCAGTTCTGGGTGCCTTGCCTTCCTATAGAAGATGACTGGTTCAGGCTCTGTATCCCCAATCACTAGGAATCTTCACTAAGGCCCTCTCATAGATTCCAGGGAGTTTCAGCTGCCCTGGGTTTCTACATAACTCTCAAAATGACCTCCAAGTCCAATTGTATCTCCCATAAAAGGACATTTCTTCTGTTCCTTTTTCACTGTTTAGTTATTACCTGAATATCCAAGGAACTAATGCAAATAATCCTTAATTCTATGGAATCCCCCATTTTTTGCAAAGGTATGAAGATTGCTAGCCAGGTACCTAATATAGACCTGTGAGGGGGATTTTATAAAGCCTGTCCAGTGAAGGAGCCTTCTAGTGTCCTAAGTTCACATGAAGAACTGGCTCAAATGTAAGTTGAATGTATGGAGGAAAATTTCATCAGAATAGTTCAAATAAAAAACCCAGACTGCATGATTCATTTGGAAGAGCATCTCAGAAAGTGAGTCCTATTGTATAAATTCACATTTTAAAAAATTTTGTCCAGGATTCTGATGGTTCCACTGGAGATAAATGATTCCTTCTCAGAGGGGAAATAAGAAGCAGTTTAATCTTGGCCTTCAATTGCCTGAAACTATTCCACCTCTGTGAACTCATTTCATATTTTAAGCTACTAAAAGAGGACTAAAGAATTTAGCAAATTCTCATGTGCCCACATAGTGCTAATAGAACAACTTATCTTTTAGAAATTTCCCACTATTCTAAAAAGGTATTCAGAATCATCTACCAGAAAATAGAAGGTCCCAATTTTGATTTTACTGAAAAGCATGCATACATATTTATTTGATTTTTAAAATTCTATTGTTTAAAATCTTTTCTTTCCTTAGACATTATCCTATTCACTGGGAATAATTTTCTGAACACTGAGAATGATAGAGTTATACAGAATGTTGCAGAGGTGCTCAAAGTTAACTGTGATTGAAATATCATAGGACAAATCCTGGGATTGAAAGTAGCTATGGTGCTATATGAAGAAAGCCTGACTAAGTCTCAGAACCAGTTAAGACTTCCAGTGCAAGCAGCACCCAACCAGTGTAAGAGATGCTAGTGAGATAAAGTTGGGGAGTGTGTCCTAAGCAGAGCCAATTGCAAGCCCCTAGAGCTTTCATTACGGAGGCACTGTTATTTCCTGGTTTCATATGTAGTAGCCCATAATTTATATCTCAGAGTTTCTGTTCTCAGGGGATTAGCCTGGAAGTTTCAAATCTGCCATAAGATTATCCTGAAGCATGTTGATGGCCTCACATCTCCAGAATGAGGCATTGGAGCGAAAGGGGAATTTGTAAATTTAACACACGAATCTTGGGAATGTAAATGTGGAGACAATGTGAAACATAGTGAGAAAGTTCATAAAATAATTTAAAATTGAAATACCATAAGATTCAGCCACTGATGCTGATGGGAAGATGGAAACTGGAGACACCTTTTCTAATTGTGTTTGACAAAAGTAAGATTTAGCATGCAAGGTTAAAAGGAAAAGGGCTTTCACTTGTCTGTCTCTTTAAAGCCATAGAGAAGACTAACAAAGTGACTGCTTGACCTTTCTCATAGGTAACTTCACAATAGCAGACTATCATAACAGAATACATGCTTGTTGAGCCAAGTAAACCTTGCTAAAATGAGAAGCCATGGGGCAATCTTTGCTGAGCCATCCTTCAGTCTTCTGCATTTTGATAGGAATACAAACGGGTTTTGTCCAGTAGTGTAAAAAACAAAAGGGTATGTAGCTTGCCTAAAATGCACAAAACCACTGAGTTCTTCAAAGTAGAGTTGTCAGGCTGAGCATCAAATGGAATCTGACCTGGATTCCATGGTAGAACACTGGCAAGATATACAAGCAAGGACTAATAGAGATCAAGTAATCCCTCAAGTTAAAAATGCACCAAATTAAAACAAAACAACCAAAGATTATTAAGTAAGGAAGGAATCCAGTAAGAAAAAGATATTTTCATGAACATGCAAGGAGCCATGGACCAGTAGGAGAAACTATGAGACCCTGTTCATTGCTTACTTGACTAGATATTCCAGAAGAAATATGAAAAATTGATTTAATGACTAGCATTATGTTCTCTAAAGAAACTTTAAAATTTATCTTAACTGATCCAGACTTAATATTGAGAGTGTATTGATAATATTTCTATTACTACAAAAGATATCTAAGAAAATTAGCTTCAAAGAAGTTTTATTTTAGCTAACAGTTTCTTAGGTTTTGTTCCATGATCTTGTGGTACTATTGATGCTGGCATGAGGATCAGTGGTAAATTGCCTAGCAAGTATGTGGTGAAGGAAACTGCTGAACGCCATAAGTGGATCATTAATTCATGAGGCTAGAGCCATCATGAGACATCTCTTAAAGACTGTTTCTGAATACTGCTTCATTGAGAACCAAGTCTTCAGCACAAGGGAACTTGGGAAACATTTACAAACCAAACCCTAACAATTCCCAGACTATATTCACTCACCATGCCATATCTCATATTACTTTGATCATCTCCCTGTAGTACCAACATTTGGGGGCATTTAAGTTTTGGAAAAATTATTCTTGCACAAACTATAAAAGGGAAAGAGTTTAGGTAATCATTGAAGTAACGAACAGACATAAACACATCTATTTAATGTAAATTACCCAAGAAAAGGAAAACTAACAGACATAAGAGAGACGCATTTTCAACTACATGATATGGAGATGATGAATACCATAAAGCATACACGTTTTGGGAAAAGCCTTTCTCTTGCAAATCTCAGTTTCTTATGAGTTTGTTTGATACTGCCCCTCACATCTCTCCCTCACTCCCCCCCCCCGTGTGTGTGTGTGTGTGTGTGTGTGTGTGTGTGTGTGTGTGTGTGCGCGTGTGCACGTGTGTGTGTGTGTGTGTGTGTGTGTGTGTGTGTGTGTGTGTGTGTGTGTGTGTGAAAATCAGATTATAATGTTTTGTGCTGTTGTTGTTCCTCACCTTCTACCTTCTTTGAGATACTATTGCTTACATCAGGCTAGCTGATATGCAAGCTCATGAATCCTTCTGTCTCCATGTCCTACTTACAGTAGAAGTGTGGTGACTAAGGAAGTATGCTGGCATACATGCTCATCTTTACATGGTTCTGTGGATTCCAATTGTCTTCATACTTGTGTGACAAGTACTTCACCCTCTGAGCCATCCCCCCATTGTTTCCTATTGAGTTTTGTAAATGCTGCTTGCCTTTCCCTATATAAGCACTTTTTAATTCTTATATACACTTGAAGAGTAGAGATTCTACATTGCATTACCACTGCTTAGAAAGTTCCTATTAAACATAAGTCAGCAATGTCAGTATGTGCCATAGTCTTCCTAGAAGCAGGATAGTAGATTCCCCCCCCCCCTTTCACTAAATGCCAGAAATTTGAAGCGAGTCAAATCCATTGTATTCACTCATGGTTTTGAGTAAGCAACTGTGTAGTGTCACAGCATCACAGTGCTGATGACTGATCCATGAGTTTCCAGGGGTCGGAACATTTGCTTGTTCAATCTCTAGGCAAGATCAGCACAAGCTAAGAACACAATATGTACGGCTGTGTTGTTCATCTTTTTCAAGCCATTTTTTTCTTTCTCTCATCTTGGCTTCCTCATCCTAAATTTCCTAAGCCCTCAAGGGCTTGACAAGAAAATGCAATATTCTTCCAGTCTATTTATGGGATTTCTTGCATTCTCTTGTGTTATGCTGTGTATGGTGAGAAATGAGAACAGAAAACAGACAAGGATACTCATGAGATGCAAATGACAGTATCATTCAATGTAGAGGACTGCTAAGCCACTGATAATGAAACTTATAACAGATTCATGCCACATTTTATATATAAACTGTCTAGTGCATGAATGGAATTTGGGAGCCGATTCCCCATGGAGGGATATTCTCTTAGCCTAGGTCCATGGGGGAGGGCCTAGGCCCTGCCCCCAATGATGTGACAGACTTTGATGATCCTTCATGGAAGGAATCACCTTCCTTGAGCCGGGTGGTAGGGGGAAGACATGGGAGGATGGAAGGGAGAGGGAACTGGGATTGATAAAAATAAATGAAAACGAAAATGAAAAAAAAATAAAAACATGCTGTTGGCTACAGTGGTATGATAGAAAATGTCCTGAAAATCCTTTGGGAAAAAAGCAGCTAAGATTTAATAATAGTATAGGTTTTTAGACTATTTCTGGATGCCTTAAAGTATCCATTAAGAAGCATTGCTGAAGCAATTAGAAACCCTGGGAGAAAGTCCTCAGACATTCAATCAACACTCGACATAGCTGGATTCTAAAAATAAATATGAAGAAAAACAAGAATCTCCTCTGCATAGAGGTGAGAAAATCTAAAGCACACACAGTGGGAAAAGTTGGGGAAAACAATAGATAGCATGGGGGAGAATTGCACTGGGCCTTCCAGGTCTCAGTTGCCTGAAGATGAACTATGCTTCCCAGAATTCAAGAGTCTTTCCAGTGATGATGGTAGACCACAGAAATAAAGAAAGAGATTTAAAAGTGAACCTTACTTGGCATTTACTTGCTGATGTTGATGTGAGGTACCACAGATAATCCTGTAACCTCTTTAGGTATCTTCTTATTCTTGCACTAGGTGTGTATGAGTGTGAGAATGGCTTGAGCCCAAAACATAGAACTGATGTGAACTCTCCTGTCTGACTGTCTTTGGAGTGCTAGCATACAAACAGTGACTAATAGACTTTTTATTAATTATGAAAGGTTGGCCTTATCTTAGACTTTTCCCCAATTAGCTTTATACCTTTTTTTCATTGCGATATTCTGTTTTTCTTTTTTTTAATTATTATTTAAATTAAAAAATCTTATTTTACATACCAATTCCAGTTCTGTCTCCCTTCAGTCCTCCAAATCCTCCTAACGTCTCCCCATTCCACCCCCATCCACCTCTCAGTGAGAATGAGGCATCCCATGAGGGATCATCAAAGTCTGTCACATCATTTAGGGCAGGACCTAGGCCCTCCCCAAAGTGTATCTAGGCTGAGAGAGTATCCCTCCATAGGTAATAGGCTCCAAATGCCAATTCATGTACTATAGTTCCACTGCCAGGGGCTCCATAAGATGCCCAACCCCCCCAACTGACATCCATGTTTGGGGGCTTCATTCCCTCTTCTGCAGGTTTCCCAGCTGTCAGTCTGGAGTCAGTGACCTCCCACATGCTCAGGTCAGCTGTTTGTATGGGTTTCTCCAGAACTGTCTTGACCTCTTTGCTCATCACTGCTCCCTTTCTACATGATTCCAGAAGTTGGGTTCAGTGCTTAGCTTTGAATGTCTGCTTCTACTCCATCAAATACTGGATTAAGGCTCTATGGTGGCATACAAGGTAGTCATCAATCTCATTATAGGAGAAGGGCATTTAGAGTAGCCTCTCCACTATTGCTTAGATTACTAGCTGGGTCATCCTTGTATATTACTTGGAATTTCCCTAGTGCCCATTTTTAGTTAACACAATAATGGCTCTCTCTAGCAAGGTATGACTTTCCTTGCTCTCCTTCTCTGTTCTCCCAACTCAACTTTCCTGATTGCTCATATTCTCTTCCTTCTCCCTTTCTCCCTTTCTCCCCTCCTCTTTCTCCTATCTATCTCCCCCACCCCATGTTCCCAATTTACTCCAAAGATCTTGTCCCTTTCCCCTTCTTCGGGGTTGATGTATGTCTCTCTTAGGGTCCTCTTTGTTTCCTAGCTTCTCTAGGGTGTAAAGAAAATTAAGAACTACAAAGGAAAAAATCCAAGTAACACATAAAGGCAGACCTATCAGAATGACACCTGACTTCTCAATGGAAACTCTGACAGCTAGAAGGTCCTTGAGAGATGTTCTACAGACACTAAGAGACCATGGATGCCAGCCCAGACTACTATACCCAGAAAAGTTTTCTATCACTATAAATGGAGAAAAAAAGATATTCCATGACAAAATCAGATTTGAACAATACATATCCACAAATCCATCCCTACAGAAAGTAGGGAAAGGAAAATTCCAATCCAAGGAAGTTAGCTACATTCACAAAAACATAGGCAATAGATAATCCCACATTACCAAACCTCCAAAAGGAAACACACACATAATACCACCAAAACAACCAAATCCAAAAAATAACAGAAATCATCAATCAATGGCCATTAATTTCTCTTAATATCAATGGTCTTAATTTGCCTATAAAAAGACACAGACTAACAGAATAGATATGAAGACAGAATCCATCCTTCTGCTGCATACAAGAAACATTCCTCAACTTCAGACAGACATTTTCTCAGAGTAAAGGGTTGTGAAAATATTTTGAGATTAAATGAACCTAAGAAACAAGCTGGTGTAGTAATCCTAATATCTAACAAATCAGCTGTCAAATTGGAATCAATAAAAAGATATGAAGTATGTATTTTCATATTTGTCACAGGAAAAATCCTCAAGATGAAGTCTCAATTCTGAACACCGATGCTCTGAATACAAAGGCACCCACATTCATAAAAGAGACATTACTAAAACTCAAATCACACAAAAATCCCCACACACTTATAGTGAGAGACTTCAATATCCCACACTCATCACTGGACAGGACTACCAGACAGAAAGTTATCAGAGAAATACAGGAAGTAACAGAAATTATGACTCAATTGGGTTTAACAGACATCTATAGAACATTCCATCCAAACACAAAAGAATATACCTTCTTCTCAGCACCCTATGGAACCTTCTCTAAAATTGATCACATCCTTGGAAACAAAGCTAACCTCAACCGATAACAAAAAAATTGGAAAACTCCCCTGTATCTTATTTGGATCACCATGCCTTACAGTTAGAATTCAACAACACAAATTGCAGAAACCTTACAAACTCACGAAAATTGAACAATGCTCAATTGCATCATTCCTGGATCAAGGAAGAAATAAAGAAATTAAAGACTTCCTAGAATTCAATGAAAATGAAGGCACAACAAACCCAAACTTATGGGACGCTTTGAAAGCAGTGCTAAGAGAAAAGTTCATTGCACTAATGCCTACATGAAGAAACTGGAGAACAGTCACACTAGGGAAATAGCAGCATACCTGAAATCTCTAGAATGAAAAGAGGCAAACTTACCCAGGAGGAGTGGATGCCAGGAAATAATCAAATTGAGGGCTGAAATCAATAAAGTAGACATACACACACACACACACACACACACACACACACACACACAAAACAATACAAAGAACCAATGAAGCAAAGAGTTGGTTCTTGAAGACTATCAACAAGATAGACAAAACTTTATCCAAACTAACCCAAAAGGCAGAGAGAGGATGTCCAAATGAACAAAATCAGAAATAAAAAGGGAGTTATATCAATGGACACTGAGCTCTTATAAGTTAATCAACACATGTCTTTAATCTACTTTCTACCACATGACTCAGTTACCTCTTCTTAGTCTCACATCAACTTGCTGCCCATCTGCTGGAGAAATTTGTTTCTTAGATTGCCCCTCCAAGTTTCTCTTCCTTTCTCTGCCCAGAAGTCCCACCTATTCTCTCCTGTCTAGCTATTGGCCACTCAGCTCTTTATTAAACCATTCACAGTGACATATTTTCACATAGTAAAAGCAAATATTCCCCAACATTTTCCACTTTTGTCCAATTAGAAAGGAAAGCTTTTAACTCTAACATAATAAAACTATATACAATAACAACAATTATTAGGTAAAACTTACATTTACAATATCCAGTCCATTTGTATTTGGCAAATTCAAAGAAAGTATTGTGTTTTCTATCATATCTTAGTAAGTCTGAAGTTTTATACCTGAATCACTTTCTATCATAATTTTTATTATCATCCTAACAAATACATTTCTAGATGTTAAAATATCTTTTTAGATGAACAACTAACCTGTATTTCTTAACTATACATTACATATTTAAATGAGCTACATATGTGGAACTTAAATGAAAATGGAAACATATAAACATTATAAAAAACTCTTAAATTTGTATCAATATTCATAAATCCATACTAATGTGAAATGTTCAAAACTGAAGTCTCTTTTAGTTTAAAAGTAGATTTAATAATTTCCCCCCTTTCCCATCATTTCTGTACTATAGCTCCACTTGTTCCCTTCAGAAAGAGACCCCTGGCTATTATAAATAATGCTGCTATGAACATGGTTCAGTAGGTGTCCTTGTTGTATGAATGTGCATCTTTTGAATATATGCCTGAGAGTGGAACTGCTGGATCTCATGGTGAATTCATTCCCATTTTCCTGAGCAACCCCTATACTGATTTCCAAAGTGGCCGTACCAGTTGGCACTTCCACCAGCAGTGGAGAAGCATTCCCCTTTCTCCTCATCCTCTCCAGCATAACCTGTGATTGTTTTTGATTTTAGCCATTCTGACAGGTGTAAAATGGGATCTTAGAGTTGTTTGATTTGCAATTCCCTGATGGCTAAGGATGTTGAGCACTTTCTTATGTGTCTTTCAGACATTTTAGATTCCTCTATTGAGAATTATCTCCTTAGTTCTGTAAACCACTTTTTAATTGGATTAGAAACTAGAAGCAAACTAGATTCCTCTCAACTGAGGAATGGATGGAGAAAATGTGGTACATTTCCACAATGGAGTAGTACTCAGTGGAAAAAAGCAATGGAATCTTGAAATTTGCAGGCAAGTGGATGGAACTAGAAGAAACCATCCTGAGCGAGGTAACCCAGTAACAACAACAACAAAAAAGACAAAAATGGTATGCACTCACACATATATGGATTTTAGATCTAGAGCAAAGAAGTATCAGCCTACAATCCACACTGCCAGAGAAGCTAGGAAAGAAGGGGGACCCTAAGAAAGACACACATGGTCCCCCGGAGAAGGGGAAAGGTACAAGATCTCCTAAGCTAATGGGGATCATGGAGGAGTGAGTTAGAAGAAAGAGAAGGGGAGAAGGGGAGGGGAGAGGAGGACATGAGGGTGCAGGTAGATCTAGTCAGGTAAAGAATGGAGGAGAGCAAGAAAAGGGATACCATCATAGAGGGAGCCATTATAGTTTTAAAGAGAATTCTAGCACTAAGGATATGTCCAGAGAGCTACAAGATCGACCCCAACTAACAATCTAAGCAATAGTCAAGAGGCTACCATAAAAGCCTTTCTCTGATAATGAGATTGATGACTACCTTATATGCCATCCTAGTGCCTTCATCCAGTAGCTGATGGAAGCAGATGCAGACACAGCTAAACACTGAGCTGAATTCTGGAATCCAGTTGCAGAGAGGAAGGAGTGATGAGCAAAGGGGTCAAGACCAGGCTGGCGAAACCCACAGAAACAGCTGACCTGAACAAGGGGAGCTCATGGACCCCAGACTGATAGCTGGGAAACCAGCATAGGACTGTTCCAATCCCCCTGAAGAAGAAAGTCAGTTTGGAGGTCTGGGCAATCTATGTGGCCACTGGTAGTGAGTCAGTATTTACCCCTAGTACACAAATGAAATTTGGGAGCCCTGTCCTCATAGAGGGATATTTTCGAAGCCTAGACACACTGGGGAGGGTCTAGGCCCTGCTCCAAATGATGTAACAGACTATGAAGATCCACTAAGAAAGGCCTCATCCTCCCTGGGGAGCAGAAAAGGATTGAGATAGGGGAGTCGGTGGGGGTGGGGGGGGGTCGGGAGAAGGAACTTAGATTGACATGTAAAAGAAGTTTGTTTCTAATTTAAATTTAAAAAATAAAAGAAAAAAGAAAGAGACCCCTGAATCTTATCTCCTTTGTTCAGCTTTATTCCTGACCATAACCAATAAAAACTTATAACCAACTACACTAAATAATGATACATATGATACATAAATAAACATCCATAATCTATTGGGAATGTGGGTTCTTTAGACTACTTCCTGTTGTCTGGGGTGACAGTATCTGTAAAGTACCCTAAGAAACTTGGGACAGTGGTCAAGTCCTAGGAAAGCTAGCTGTATTATTATTATTATTATTATTATTATTATTATTATTATTCTCTGTGTGATGGGAAAATGTAGAAATTATCTAAAGTTTTGGCTGGAGTAGTCTGTAAGACTGGACCGTCTCAGGTAGCAATGTTGAAGTTGTTCTAGAAGCAGAATGTCTGGAAAACTGCAACAGAGACATTCTGATAGTCTGGATCACCAGGACTACATTTTTTATTGGTGTCTGGTCCTTTTTTTCTCTGAAAACACAGACTTTTAAAGGGGACACACACACACACACACACACACACACACACACACACACACACACGTATGGAAGATAGGCTGTATCCAAATGAGATAATAATTACTTTTTTCTTCCATGTTTGAGCAGGTAAAAGGCATCTTTTAATTTTATAAGTCTGTTTGGACTGTATGAACAAGCCTATATCCATGACAAATGAAAGGATGGCATTAAAACTGTATATAACCTACAAGATTTCTCATGCCTCATCCAGTCTCAGGGGTGTTTCAATGCTGAGGGATCAGCAGATATGTTACCTGTCTTATTGGCTTTGTTGTTGTTGTTTCTTTCTTTATGTCTGTAGACAAGATTTTTCTGATCTCCCCAGAGCAAATCTTGTCTTTATTAATTTTGAAGAAATCAATAGCTTTCTGTTTTCTATGGGAACAAAGGCCTCTCCCCCAACACAACATATTTTCTGACCTCCATTCTGAAGTTAAGACATTCTTAAAATATATAGGTTGGTTTAATTTATCAGATTGCATATCCCAATATCTCTTAGTAGCTATTGTTTTTGTTAATTAGCATTTAAAAAAATAAAGTAAACAATTACCATACAGGAGCCAGAAGCCCTGTGTATTTCCCAATTTTGTGTAACTTTTTTTCTTTGATATGACTTTCTCCCTTTTTAAAGACTTTATTATTTTTAAACTATTTAATTGTCTGTGTCCATACCCATTTACTATTCTTTCTTCAGCATCTATGCACATTTTTAAGCATATCAATTCTGTTTAGAATTTTTCTCACTCTGGAGCTGATGTTTTATATCTCTATAGCCTTTTCTGTGTGAAGAACCAAAGTTAAAATTGCTAAGATGATGGTAAGCCCACTGCCCTGTGGCTTTGCTTAGCATATAGCCTGGTGGCTAGCTCCACCCCCTTCATGTCCATGTGATCATAGTCTCATGTCTGTGGCCCCAGCCTAGAGCTGGTCTATCTGCCCCAGCTCCAGTAAGTGCTATTACATAGTCTCCCACCACTGAATCACAAACCCCCCACCACCACTCAAAAATATGGAGCATATTTAAGTGATCTATAGCAGGGCCTCTTAAAATATGTTGTGCCTCTGTATAGCACAGTCAATGAGCTACTCAAAACCTTTTATTTTTTCTTTTAGCTTTCTCAGGACCTATGTGGATTTACCTGCCCCATTTTGAGCATCAAATTGTGAGCTTTGTTGTCAGACTATCTTTGGACCATCAACTTGCATTTAATGACCTAGAGACTTATTGTTAATTATGAAAGCTTAACCTTATCTTACGCTTCTTCCCAACTAGCTCTTATAACTTAATTTACCCATATCTTTAACCTACATTCTACACATGACTTGGTTACCTTTTCTTAGTATGACACTTCCTACTTTCTCTGAGTCAGCTGGTAAAATAGCTTGCCTAGCTTCTTCCTCCCAGTTTCTCCCTCTCTTTGCCTAGAAGCCCACTTCTTCTCTCCTGCCTAGATATTGACCATTCAGTGCTTTATTAAACAAATCACAGTGACACATATTCACAGAATGTAAACAAATATTCTACAATATAGTACCCAGTAGTTCAAATCTGGGCAATATACTAAGACCCTAAGGTCCAGGAGGGTGGAGAGTTTACTTAGAAGTTACAAATTCTTACTGGACATTAGTGGTACATGTCTTTAATCCTAGCACTTGGGAGGCAGAGGCAGATGGATCTAAGTTTGAGGCCACCCTGGTCTACATAGAAAGTACCAGGACAGCCAGTGCTACACAGAGAAACCATGTCCCCCCCCAAAAAAAAAGAAAGAAAGAAGGAAGGAAGGAAGGAAGAAGGAAGGAAGGAAGGAAAAGAACTTACAAGTTCACAAATTCTTGCTGATATTGCACAGGACCTTGATGGGGAATGTACTTCTGCGTATGTTTATCTTATTGATAGTTGAATAAAATACTGTTTGGCCAATGAGACAGCAAGTTAGACAGGACTAGGAGTCAAAGAGGATTCTGGGAAATGTAGTAGAGAAGTGGTGATCCAGGCAGGAAGTTACATAGCAAGGAGACTCATATAGTAAGGAGAAAAAGGAAGGGTTCCCTCTTTTCCCCTCCGTTCCTGCTCCAGTGGCACAATGTGATCCACCTGCAAGGAGGGACGCCAATAAGGCATCCGATAAGATAAGTCTTATAAAATACATAGGTTTATGATAGTTAAGACTGAGCTAACAGATGAGAATCCTAGTCATTGGCCTAGCAGCATTGTACCTAATATAAGTTTCTGTGTAATCATTTGGGCCCTAACTCAGGCAGGTGGCTGGCATAAAGCTCACACGTGGCGGTGGGGCTCAGGCAGCTTTTGGCAGAAAGATTTATTGTAACAGGACCTAATTTAGTTCCCAGCACTAATATCAGGTGAGTTATACGCTTTTATAACTCAAGCTCCAGGGGATTTGATGCCCTTATGTGGTCTCGGTTGATATCTGCATATGGAACATACAAGCGCGCGCGCGCGCGCGCACACACACACACACACACACACACACACACACACACACACAAATTCATAGAAATAAATATTTAAAAAGAAATAAATATTTCCATATTTCTTACTAGTGTTTATTTATGGTGAGGTTCTGAGAAACAAAGTATATTTAGAGCTAAGCAAATGGTCAGGTTTTATGTAGAAAAAAGGATGATAATTAGGTTGTTTGGTTTCTCCTAATCATGCTGAAGAATTTGAGAATGTGAATGATGAACACAGGATGCTAAATTTGTAGAAAATGTTCTATAAAAGGCACATATAAATTTTGCTTAGGAATGCATTCATTTTTTGTTTCTTTCTCTTTTTTATTATTTTTGCATTCCAACCCCAGTTCCCCCTTCTTCCTCTTCCCCTGCCTCCCTACTTTCCCCCTCCTACCCTCATCTACTTCTCAGAGGAAGTAAGGCCTTCCTTGGGGAGTCAACAAAGTCTGACATACCAAGGTGAGGCAGGGCCAAGCCCTCCCCCGCTGAACCAGACTGGGCAAAGTATTCCTTCACAGGTAATGGACTCCAAAAAGCCAGGTCATATACCTGGTGTAAGTCCTTGTCCCACTGCTAGGCAACCCTCCAAACTGATCAAGCCATATAACTGTCACCTACATTCAGAGGGCCTAATTTGGTTCCAAGCAGGTTTCCCAGGTCTCAGTCCAGAGTCCATGAGCTACCACTAGCTAAGATCAGCTGTCTCTGTGGTTTTTTTCCCATCATCATTTCCTACCAGTAGTGGAGAAGATACCTGAACTGGCCTTCCACTATAATCAGGTTAGTGACCACCCTAGCTCCCATCATAGAATCAACATTTAGTAAATGATAGAAGAAGATGCTGTGATCCACAGTCAAGCACTGAGCTGAGCTCCTGGAATTCAGTTGAAGAGAGGGAGGAAAAAGATTATGAGCAAGTGGGGTGGAGAGAGAGGTCAAGATCAGGAAAGACATTCTTATCTCATTCATAGTCACTGGATAAATTCTTCTGAAAATGAAACCAGTTTAGATCGGATCAATCAATTATAGCTCACACTGAATTCCAAGGCTTAATGTTTTGTGGGTTTTTGTTGTTGTTGTTAATTAAAATTAGCATAAGAACTGTGAACTAGTAGGATCCTGGAATTTTGGATGGTTATATATGGGCAAATTCTGGTGAAGCTATGAACTTAGAGTCCTTACTTCTGACAGCCTTCTTTGTCTTCCAGTGGAGACAGAGCCTGTTCTGCCACAGGACTTCAGCAACACATTCTAACATGTACCTACTACCAATGGTACTGAAATCAAATTCTGCAAACCCTCAAAGCCTACTACAATTACTTTATTTCCATCTAAATCCATCAAAATTAGACTCAATTCCAAAACTTGTGATAGACTATTTATTATTTATGCCCAAGTAGTGGCATGCTTGGCCAATGATCATCAGCAAAAACAGGGACAACAATGGAAATATATTTTTAGGGCCTTGTATTGAGATCGAAACAAACAAAAGTTGGACCATGTTGAAAGTATGAATAGGGCTTCCTGACTCAGTGTTTGACTTCAGGGCTGGTGATGGCTTAAATCAGTTGTTTGTTTGAGTGAACTGAATCATACACAGAGGTGACTTGCCCAAATTGAAGTTGAAATATATAATATTTCGGTTGTGTAGAGAAAGTTACTCAAAAGCAAAAGGGGTTTTATGATGACACAATTTCTCATGTACCTGGACATGCCCCCATTCCAGACTTCATACTTGATCGTGAGTTTTAAAGACATAGCCTATCACAACTGATTGTAAACTTACCCATCAAGGTACTTTCTATGCTTTTTAAAATTTACTTATTTGTTTTATTTATTTTACATAATATTTTAATTTATTCTTTAAGAATTTTATACAAGTGGAATTCTTTTCATCCCACTTCCCCACCCAGATATCTGAATCCCTCAAATACACATCCCCTTAACTTTATGTTCTTGTTTTTGTTTCTATAATAATTCACTGAATTTAACTTGTATTCCCCTTATGCACATATGTGTAGGGCCATCCCATGGAGCATGGCCAACCTACCAGAGATCACACCTCTACAGATTAAACTGCCTTTTACTCCCCTGACAAGCCTTTGGCTATTTATACTACTTTATGTTTTCATTTATTTTTCTTTATTTATTTATTTTTACTTTTCTAAGAATATTTTGTATGTGATTACAAAGTCAGAATACAAACAAGATTGGTGTTGCTCTTAATTTTCTCAGCTAAGACAACTGAAGCTCATTTAAGTTCATGCATTTCTTTCTATTGTTAAAAATAACAAATATATGTGTTTAGCAAATCCTTTTGGATAGATGAGCCATCACGATGATAGGAGATCAATAGTAAATGTATTCAGCTGTAAGCAATGCATTTAACAGCATCTGAGGATAAATATTAATGAAAAATACTTCTCTTCACAAGCTTGACATGGGAAGTCATTAGGGATATATCTGTGATAAAAATACACCACAGCCGTACTACTGAGTAAGTGAGATGTGTGGGAAATGACTTCCACAGAGGGGCAAAGTTCTCTTAAAAAAAGATAGTTCAATTTCCTCTCTCCAAGCTGTCTTTTTAAAATAACATGACATACCACACATTTTGACACAACTCCACATGACTCAGGGGCCTTTCTTTAAATAAGAGCAGATCACATTCATGGAGGCTGAGTCACCTCTAACCCTCTGAACTTCTTGAGGTTTACTGATCAGGATATGCCTTCATTCCTAAGACAGTATGGGAAAGTTCTCATTGGGGCAGTTAACCCAACAGTTTGACTTGCACTAAACAAGGTACGTTTTTTCCTTCCCTCTTTGTTTCATCAAAAGGGAAAGAAAAATTACTTACACAATTTGAAATAAAACATGTGTCTCTACAGGAAACACAAATTCCCACTTTCTTCAAAATAAAGAACAATTATGTAGATGACTTAGAAAATAAAATGTAACTCATCAACCTAGGGAATCCATCCATGATAGGATCCCCTGTAGGGATGTTATCACTGAGGGAAACCATTTCCTCTGATTTAATTAAACCAGGAAAATATTTGCTCTTCTAAGGCCAAGGAAATTCTCCTGGTGAGAGTGAAAGCTGGAAATTGTTCTTGCGATAGAAAGTTAAGAAATGAAAATATGAATCTCTGCTATACACAGTGCCCATCGCACAATGTGATGTTTTTGATTTCATGATTCTGTCCGAAACATTAAAAGCCTGGGATTTGTGTTTTGAAAATGACTAAATATACTGGGATGTGGTAATGAAACTGTTGAACTTTCAGAAGGCCAGACAGGATGCTTCCTTTTCTGGCTAAGCTGTACTTTTAATCTCCTTTATTTGAAAAAGAAAGATGTTTACCTCAAATGGGAATGCAAATATTTCATGCATACTTACATGTATTGTTTGGCTTCATAAGAGTAAATAACAGTATATAGAGAGATGTTGTACCTGAACAAGTTCTGAAGACATTGGGACTTTATTCATTGCATGTTTCCCTGGTCTAGGGAGTCAGCTGACAAAGAGTTGTGATCACTTCCTGTGAAGGATATCTTTCTCTCAGTTGTATGCACAATATCATTTACTACAGTATTGTGTATTAATTATCTCCACTCACTGGACTCTGTTTCTTCCCCGGGTATTCAAATTGTCGTCTCAAAAGTGATGGCTATATGGCTGTGATTTTGCTCTTCAAGTCTCTGTCTCATTTCCTCAATTGTCACCACTGCGCCGAGAGACAGAGAGAGAGAGAGAGAGAGAGAGAGAGAGAGAGAGAGAGAGAGAGAGAAAGAGTTCAAGCTTTTTACATCAGACATGATTTCCTTTTCCCTCCCAAATACTCACCTCTTTGAGTCATACAGTATAGTGAAAAATTCTTTCAAGAGGTAGTCATGTTCCAGGTGAGCAGAAGTTCTACACAGGTCTGGAAGAACATATCCTGGTGGGAAATGACTGTGTTGTGTTCATATCAAAGGCTTGTTGGCAAAAACAGATGGTGCAGGTGTTTGCCTGCAGTCATTGCCACAGTGACCTTCCTGTGACTAAAACAAACACTCCTGGCCTCCATTAAAAGTCTTACTTTTGTGTGTATGCATTAGAATGCTAAAGATTTATATGACCTGAAGAGAAACCAGAGTATTTGTGTGTCTGCTTTAGATGTTGGTTTCATTGTTGATTTTTTTTTAAATCAATCTGTGTTGACAATGTTTAATGGTAACAGTTTTCATCCTGTTCCCCACATTTCTAGCCTTATTTAATAATACTTTTCATAACATAATATTTGGTCATCCTAGATGCAAACTGATTTGCATTCATTTGCCTTTTCACCCAGCCCTAGCTATCCCCAATTAATATAATCATTTGGTAGTTTGTCCTGGGAGCAAGCATCTTCACAATTTTAATAGAAAAGAAGGAAACAAGAAAACATAAATGTGTCCTTGTACACCCACCCTATCCCCCCATACACAGAGAAGTAACACCAATCAGATAAACAGCTCAGAGACTCCTTGTAGTTATCAGGCTCAGATGTAAAAGAACAGAGGTCAGCAACACATGTCGGGCTTCTAAGACAGAGAGACTGGAATAAGACCGGGGGGGGGGGCACATCTGAGCATGCCAGTGTGTGAATGCAGCTTAGCTGGCCTCCCACACAACAGGAATTCCACCAGAAGTATGTGCTCTGGTTGGGAAGACTCAAGAAAATGTGCTCAGAATATCACTAAGGAAACACAGATACATTATCTGTGCTTGACTTCTGAAGAGAGTGCAGTCAGTGAAAGGCTCCAATGACTAAAGCAGACAGCATGCTTTAATGACACTGATGAAGCTGGGCCTAGAAAAGAAGGGACTAGAAGTAATACTTTGCTGTACTAAGAAGAATGCATCAGGATATACCTCCAAATCTTTCAAAAAAAAATAATGTCTGTGGCATTTTGCAGGCAAAGAATGAATGATCAAACTAAAGGAAATTTCATTTTCCTCTCCCTGGTTTTGGCTATCATAAAATAAGATCACCTTTAAAATATCAAGGCAGCTGTTTCTGCTTTTATTTTTGTATAACAGCTTGTTTTGATAGCCAATATACAACTTTCAGAATATGGTTTGGTACAAGAAATATGTTTGATCTTACAATTATGAAAGTGTGTTTTGGCCTCCAAACTCATCTTGTAAGAACACACATGTGTGTTATGTGTGTGTATTTGAAGAACATCGATCTAAAATGTGACTCACTAGCTTGGTTAGGCTTGAATGCTTTTAACTTTCAACATTATAATAACACCCTGAAATACATTTACATGCATTTATAATTGGGTTTCTTCATTATGACAGTATCACTAATATCTTAAATTATGTACTGTGGAGTGGTGACAACTGGCTTTAAGAATTTTCTATTCTCGGGCCAGGCATTGGTGGTGCACGTCTTTAATCCCAGCACTTGGAAGGCAGAGGCGGCAGATCTCTGTGAGTTCGAGGCCAGCCTGGTCTCCAGAGCGAGTGCCAGGATAGGCTACAAAGCTACACAGGGAAACCCTGTCTCAAAAAACAACAATGAAGAAGAAGAAGAAGAAGAAGAAGAAGAAGAAGAAGAAGAAGAAGAAGAAGAAGAAGAAGAAGAAGAAGAAGAAGAAGAAGAATTTTCTATTCTCTTTGCTCATCAAAGGGGTCAAGACCAGGCTGGTGAAACCCACAGAAACAGCTGACCTGAACAAGGGGGAGCTCTTGGCCCCCAGACTGATAGCTGGGAAACCAGCATGGGACTGATCCAGAGTCCATGAATATGGGTGTCAGTGTGGAGGCCTTGGGAATCTATGGGGCCTCTTAGAGTAGATCAGTACTTATCCCTAGCATAGGAATGGACTTTGGGAGCCCATTTCACATAGAGGGATACTCCCTCAGCCTAGACACATGGGGGTGGGGGGAGGGCCTAGGCCCTATCCCAAGGGATATGACAGACTCTGAAGACCTCCTATGGAAGGCCTCACCCTCCCGGGGAGCAGATAGGGTATGAGATAGGTAGGGTGTTAGTGGGATAGGGGGGAAGGGGAGGGAGAAGGAACTGAGATTGACATGTAAAACAATCTTGTTTCTAATTTAAATAAAAAATGGAGAAAAAACAGAATTTTCTATTCTCAAGGTATGTGGGTTTAGCATGCCTTCTATTAGATCAGCTTGTCATATTTCCCTCTATGCAGGAGCCACATTTTCTTTCCCTCCATTGTCACACACATTGATTCTTCCACTGTTCTGTTTTGGCAACAATGTTACAAATTTAAGAAGATAATGGCATTAGCAAAATTTTATGTTGTCCACATGGAACAGCCAATTGTGTGTTTATCAACATAGCAGCAAAATGACTTATGTACTTTGAGCAAGGATATCCTACAGTCCAGGAATGGTGTGTATGTGTGTGTGTGTGTGTGCGCGCGCGCGCGCGCACGCACTCATGCGTGCACATGCATGCAAGTGCGTGCACTTGCGTCTGTGCACACGTACATGTCTTGTTTCTTGAAGCTTGTGGTAAAATGTATGATTCTTGATAGTTAAGGAAAAGGCTCAGAAGTTAAAAGTACTAACTCTTCTTACAGGTTTGGTTCCCAGCACCCAAATGGTAGTTTACAAATGTCAGTAACTCAAGATCCAGTGGAATCAATGCTTTCCTCTGGTCTCTTTGAGTTTATGCATGCACATGGCACACATAGATACCTACAGGCACACAAGCATATGCCCATAAGATAAAATAAAAAAACTTAGAAAGAAAAAATTGTCTTTTACATACATGTGTACATGTCTTTATATATTACACCTCTATTTTTGAGGGACTTCTCTTTTTCTTTTTTGTCTAACCGCTTGAAATAGATGTGTGCTAAGAAAACAGTCCATAGCCCTAGGATTTAAAAACAATTATAGAGCACAAGACCTTAAGCCTTATTCAATGAAATTGTTTTCCTGTTGTTAGTGAAATATATGGAATTTAATATACAAGATGAGTTTGAATTATTCATTCAATTGTTGAAAGTAATAATCATATAAAAGTTTGTAAGCTTATATAGACCAATTAATACAAGATTAACATTTATAAACAAATAATGCAAACAATTTCATAGACAGACAAAGATTGAATTAGCAAGTGTGTGTGTGTGTGTGTGTGTGTGTGTGTGTGAGAGAGAGAGAGAGAGAGAGAGAGAGAGAGAGAGAGAGAGAGAGAGAGATGTGATGGGACTGAGTGGATACATGCATTAGCAAGATACATTCCCAAGTAGCCCTCCATCTTACTGACTTGAAACATGGATCTCTTTCTAAACCAGAAGCTCACCATTTTGTTTAGGCTGTCTGACCAGGAAGTTTTTGTAATCTCCCTGCTCCACTTCTCACTGCTAGAGTTACAGGCATAAGCAGCCACACCCTGCCATTCATGATGATGCTGAGTAGTTGGCCACAGGTGTTCACGATAGCAGATCAAGTCAGCTGACCCACTGATTTATCTCCTTAGCCCAAATCTTAGTAATTTGTGGGACAATAACATAAAGCATAGATAATAACAATCACAAAGTGTGGAGTCCAATATACTAGTTTAAGAACAAATCCTGTTTTTAAGAAAAAGATATCTTAATAGAGGGAGACATTTTTGGTTTACAGAGAAATCAGGCACTAGAGAAATGGCTGGAGATCTACAAAGATGACACAAGCTAACTATCTCAGCAACGGAGGAGACGCTACCTTAAATGCCCTCCCCTGATAATGAGATTGATGAATGACTTATATGCCATCCTATAGCCCTCATCCAGCAGCTGGCGGAAGTAGAAGCAGACACCCACAACTAATCACTGAACTGAACTAGAACCCAGATGCAGAAAAGGACCAGTGGAGGGCATAGAGGTCCAGACCAGTCTGGTGAAACCCACAGAAACAGCTGACCTGAACATCTGGGAACTCTTGCTCCCCAGACTGATATCTGGAATACCAGTGACTGATCCAGACCCCAGGAACATGGGTTTCTGTGAGGAAACCTCAGAAATCTATAGGACCTCCTGTAGAAGTCCAGTATTTATCCCTAGCATAGGTGTGGACTTTGGGGGCCCATTCCATATAGAGGAATACTCCCTGAGCCAAGACACACGGGGGTGGGCCTAGGCCCTATCCCAAAGAATACAATAGACACTGATGACACCTTATGGAATGCCTCACCATCCAGGGGGAGCAGAAAAGATATGGGACAGATAAGGTTTTGGTTTGGGGGGGTGGGGGAGGGGGAGAGTAAGGAAGGACCGGTGGGAGAAGGGAACTAGGATTGTCATGTAAAACAATCCTGTTTCTAATTCAAATAAAAAACGTTGGAAAAAAAAGAAAAATATATTTCTATATTCATTTTTTTGGATTTTTTTCTCTTTTTCTTTTTATTAGTTCAAATTAGAAACAAGCCTGCTTCACATGTCAATCCCTTCTCTCTAAATTCTTAAGCAAAAATGTATTGTTAGTAGCTCACTTGTTCTTTAAGCATTTATTAAGTACCTACCCTGTAGTTTCTACAATACCAATTAACAAAGAAAGACACACATTACTTCATGGTTTGAGCTACTGAAAATAACGAGAAACAATAATTGAAGTCAGAATCTTAGCAAGCTAGATGATAAATACCAGAAAAACATGGTAAATTTCATTTTTAGTGATAGTTTACTTTGGAATATAAAAGATGGTAGTTACAAGATCTGAAGAATGGTGTGTATAAAAAAAATCCTTGACAAGTAATAAAACTGTTCTGACTTGGATAAAATCTCATCACATAGTCCATCACTTTTTAATAGGTCTTCACAGTACTCAATAACCATTGTCTAAATACATTTGAAAGGAATTTCAAATAAGCTACAAATTAAAGATCATGTAGACTGAAGCATTTTACTGTCTATGCACATGCTTTTACATACCATGCAGTTATACAATGAGATGAATTTTTTCCAAACCAATTTTGTTTGAAACCATTTCATCTAGAAAATTACAAACTATTTATATTTCTACTCTTCTGTAAAGATTAATTTTATATTCTTATAATATTTATATCATAGCATAACATAAAAAGCTATGAATAAAGGGAAAAATTCATGAAAATTTTCACAACTCTTAAGGACTCTTATAACATTGTTTTCTCAATTAAGAAACAAGAACCTTGGCACATTATAGAAAACATGTTTTAATCATAAATTGATGTATTTGTCTACTACCTGAAATGCTATCTCTCAAGAAAAATTTGTCGAAGATAATTCTGAGAATCAAATAGGCAGTATTTGTTCAGTCTTTCTATCAGAATCCACCCAATGTTTTGAATCTGTAGGTGTTAAGGTGATATATTTATGAGTAATTATCAGTAACATACAAGAGTTAATTTGGCAGCTATGATGTAAAACTGCCATTGAGAACAACTCTGAACAATATGAAAGTATGGCACTTAATTTACTTTGGCAATAATGGCAGTTTTCTGTCAATTTGCAGAGCAATGAGTCCTCACTCTTGGGATACATTTTCTAGCCCATTTGAACGAGAATGAAAGGAAAATTCATATCTAATATTTAGTAATGGAACAAGAAAAAATAGAATGTTAATGGAGGTTTAATCTTCAGAATGATTTTAAAATAGTTGGAGTATATTTAAGTATTGGTTCATACAACACACAATTTCCACAGGATTGCTCAAATTGATTCCAAAAAGGGCTGAGAGACAATTAAAGGTAATATTTATCAAACTTCATACACAGATCCAAATAGTACCTCTATTCTTCTCTCCTGAACCATCCTTTGTAGTCTATACTGAGAAGACTGAGGAGTCAAACTCTCCAACTTGCAGAGGCCTGTAATAATTCTGTATTCATAGTGACATAAAGAAGATGCCTATTACATTACCTGAGAGGTTTTTTCTAATAACTTTGCAAAATGTTTGTCCTGATTTTCAGGGAAAAGTGAGTGAAGTTATCCAATATTTGAGAATCTCTTATTGGTTAAATGTAGATCCTTTCCCCACAATTCTAAAAATCATCACTTAAATTTCTCTGATTCTTAGGGCAATAGTTCTCAATCCACTCTTAGAAAAGACTCCTGGAAGACTCTAGTGAAATCTGGGAAGCTGAAAAATAGAATTTCTATCAGGATGCCTGAACCCCAACATTAAGATTATCAACTTACTAAATTTACTAGATATGAATTGTGTTGATGTAGGAATTAATGCATTTATAACTATCAAGATAGCCTAGTAGGTAAAAGCACTTGTCACATGAGCCTAATGATTTGAGTCTAATTCTTGGGATTGATGGTGAAAGGAGAGTTCTTACATCTGAAAGCTGTCCTCTGACCTTTACATCCGTGGTGTGATACTCTCACTCATACACATGTAATCCAAACATCCACATAATAATGACAAGGATTTTTTATTATATGAGAGTAATGTATTTAAAGAAAATTTAGGCATGCTTTAAGGACACAAGTTTTTTAGGCTTCTTTTGAACATTAGCACTTTATCTGTCGGTTTCAACTTCAGTTCTGCCTGGTGGAACACTACAGAAGAAAGTTATGAAGGCGCTAACATGTCCTGACACCCAAAGAAAATCAGTGGATGAACTCTTGCAGCAAAAAAATTTTTTTACTCACCTAGCTTAGCTCTATTTTATGCAGTCGCAGTAAGAGGCCAGAATGATTGCCTAGCAGTTAAGAATCATACTGCTCTTAGAAAGGACCCAACTTCAGTGCTTAGCAATGTGAAGGATGGCTCACAATATCTACAACTCCAGCACCTCTGTGTGTGTGTGTGTGTGTGTGTGTGTGTGTGTGTAGCACATGAATGTACATATTCATTTGTATGTATGGGGTTATGTGTTTCTGTAGATTCTTACGAATTTATATATACATAACTCTGGGGGTCTCCGATTATTATGTCCTGAACCTCTCAGCTGAACTCTGAATTGTCTGATAAAAGAATCTAGCTACCTAGATCACAGTGGCAGCACTGTGGCTCTGCCTTCCAATACATGCAGATGGCCACACCCACTAGGCATTTGGGATCTGAACTGTAGTCCTCATGATTATAAAGCAAGCGTTTTTTTTTTTTTTTTTTTTTTTTTTCCAGCTAACTACCTCCTCAGCTCTCTTTGAGTACTTTTGTTCTTTCTTACCTAAGGACATTTATGCTTAAAGGACACATACCAGATACTATATGTTTTATAACATCATAAATCATACTAGGTGCAATGCTTTAGTTTTCAAACTTGCACAGCATGTTGACTAACCTACGCATTTTGAGCAATTCAACTCAGGCTTTTAGCTTTGTGTTTCTTCAATGTTGTTCTGAAGCCACTGTGTCTCTGTTATTTTTTCAAGGCTTTCTTTTCCTGGTGATCCATTTCTAGGTAGATAACATATTGACATAGCTATAAATCAAGCAGTAAATGGTCACTGTTTCTGAATAAAACAAAGGAGAGCTAATTCAAGTAAGTACAATTCAGTCTTGGCAGTGAAGTTCTGAATGTTGACTATACACTTAAAGATTTTTCATAAGATGTTGCACGATAGTTTTTGCTATAAGGTGATCACACTGCATCAGGCATTTGTGATGATCATATAAAAGAGCAAACTGTGTTTATTTCTTTTTAATATTTTATTTATTCTTTGAGAATTCCATATGATTATTTAGATTATATCCACCCTCATGCCCCAACTCCAACTTATTTTGGACACGTCACCACATACATGTACCCTTCTCACCTTAATGTCATTTTTTCTTTTGTTTTTGATAGCCCACGGAGTCAGTTAGGGCTTCCTGACTGTGAGTGAGAGTAGGAAAAGAAAAACATGCAGAAATTCAGGGCCAAGAAAATGTATCTCTCATTTCCTGACTTTGAGAGATTGGTTTAGAAATGAGAAACAAATGAGTCCCAAGAAAATGGGATATGTTGGATTCAATTAGCATTAAAACTAACAAGGATATGTGTTGAAAAAAATCAGTTGACAGCAAACAGGATATTGATTCTGTTATATGTTTCTAAAATTTAGTTGCATCATTTTTCAATTGGCATCTTTTAGTGATGTAGAATTATAGCTTCTCTATATTCAATTCTAAAGCCTTTGTTCTGCTGTGCATAAACTAAAGAAAGAATGTGTTAGATACACAGCATATAGATCTTAGGACAAACTGAGAAAGAAACAGTGAGAAAAATGGAGCAATAATACAAATAAGTATCGAGATGCTGAAGCATGTTTAGAGTAAGGAATTTCTTGTTGAAGTATCATATTTTATTTCATAAAATAATAATGAATAAAGATTTGAAAGTCAAGATAATCGTAGGAGTTTGGAAACAGGAGAAGCCACAGGGAGACATGCATTATACCACCAAAAAATGTTGTCTGGACTTAATAAATCAAGAACAACTATTTAAAAGGTTCTATATATTCATGTTAATGTGGTGGGCATATGCATGCTTGCTTACATGTGTGCAAGTCCAGAGCATCAGGTCAGGTGTCTTTCTCCACCTTCTATATTTAGGTAGGGTATTTTGTTGAACCCAGAACTTATAGATTCAGCTAGGATAGCTAGTCACCTTATTTGAGGATCCACTGTTTGGTGCCAGTTTACTAGAATTACAGATGTCATGCCCACCTGTCATTTGGTATTTCCCAGGGTTCTAAGGATCTGAAATCTGGTCCATTGCCTACTATGCCATCTCTCCAGCCCACATTCTGATTTTATTATCAGGATAAGTAATCCCAGCTATCTCTTTTCTGGTAAAGATTTATTTATATTAGATCAAATTGTTTGTATGTGGGTTTGCTTATGTGTGCACAAGTCCTACAGAGGTCTGAGGCCTTGAATTGTCTGGAGCTGAAGTTACAGGCATTTGTGATCCACCCATTGTGGGCACTGGGAGCAGCACATACTCTTAACCTCTCAGCCATCTCTCTACTCCTCCTTTCTCCTTTTTGTTAATGTGTAGTTGAAATGATGCTAAGATATGGAACACTAGTAAATATCTCTCACAATATTTTTCCAATAATTATAATAGAACATTACAAAAGCAAATTATTTTATTTTATTATAAGAAAAAGAATTCTACCATCATACCCTTAATGTGATAATTGAAAGAGAAATGTCATTTTAAATTGATTTCTGCACCAAAATCTATTGCTCTACATGCTTTGAAGTGAGGTACATAGTAAGGGTTCTTGGAATTGATTGTCTAGTTAGAATTAGCCCCTGATTTATACCCTGCACTCATTTTGTCTTCTATTTTGCCTTTAAAATAAATATTTTTATTATTTCATTGAGAATTTCACACAATATATTTTGATCATATTCATTCCTCTCCCCTAAAATACTCCTGGGTGGATCCCTATTTCCCTACCCAGCCAACTTCATGTTCTTTCTCATTTCTTTAAATCCAAGTCAGTTGGTGTTAGCCAGTTACTCTTGAGTATGGAGTCTACTGTGGAGTATAATTAATGTACTATGGAGTTCACACCATAAAGAAAAACTACCCTTGCCTTTCCTGTACCTATAAAAGGTCAATAGCTCCTAAACTAATGATGGGGCTACATTCCTTCCCTGTCTTTCCCCATGCTGGGATGTTGTCTGTCTTCAGCTTGTGCAGGTCTTATGCATGTATTGCAATTGATTAAATTTCATTGCAGCTGCGCTATTGTGTCAAGAACATACTGTTTCCTTGAAGTCATCCATCACCTCTGACTCTGAACAATTTGTAGTTTCTTTCTTTTCAGATACACAGCCACAGACTTTAACTTAAAAATCATACAGTTTGGAAGAATGACTTGTTTTAGGGTTATGAATCTTCATTTTCCATTCTTTAGAGAGTGCTGACATGAAATATCATGCAAATGTTTATTGTTAACACCACCAAAGGCAAAACAACTTCCTTGCTTGAAAGTCCAAAGCTAAGTTTGAAGCAATATTTCACTTCCCCTTTAGAGAGTATTTTACATAACCAAAATCCCCTCTTGAGTTCCTCTGCATTCTGGAGCCTTTTGACTCATCTTCCATTACTGGTCTTTAAATACCTTAATACCTTGAATACCAGTTCTCTTCAGGACCGAGGGCTTCCTTTTTTTTTTTTTTTTTCATGTTTAAGTGTGTCCATTATTTCCTGTCAATCTAGCATGAAAAGGGTCACACCACAAGAGACTAGAAGTAGGACAAGCACTTGAGTCATATCACAGAAGATGTCTTCCTATTCTTAAGTAGACATCATGGGTAGACTAGAGCGGGGAGCTTAATGCACCATTAGAAATATTCCTGGCCCCAGTAAGTATGTATAAAGTGCAAGCCCTTTGAAACAGTCAGCAGTACTTCACCATTATTTCAGAAGTGTGATGTAAGGAACAGACAATATGTATTTGTTTGTCCTGCATGAAGTTTAACACATATTTTGCACAGCTTTTAAGAATACTTTCATGATTAATAACTATAGAAGATCCCTTCTCATAGACATACACTCTCCAAGGGATTCCAAAGTCTCTTCCAATGTATGGAATTTTTATAAAGTTTGGAGAAAATAAATTGAAAATATCTCAAATTATTAAATTACAGAGAAAAGTTGGTCTTTTTTACTTCTAAATAATTGTTTATTAGAGAATCCTGCTGTTTTCATTAATGATCAGATAAATACTTCATAATCAGCATATTATGTGCTTTCATAAAATGATGCATTTAATATCATTTTCCTTTTGTGGTTGTAATTTTTCAACTCTATTTTTACTCTTGATCATCAATTTTATATACAGCAAAAGGTAATATGCAATTCATCTAAATTTATTGTAACATATTTTTCTTCTATTAATTGGAAATGACATATTAGAACTCATGAAGACGTAAGCTTAAATACATTGTAATTGTTCATATAGTATCCATAGTATTGGTCTACTCTCAATAAACATAATTAATGGTGCATATTTTATCTAATGCTAGGGACTGCACCAAGGACCCTATGCCTGTTAATCAAGTACTCTGCCTCTCATATTCTCAAGCACTTTTTTTTTTGCTATTTAATTTTGAGGCAGGTTTCACTAAGGCCTTGAATTCACTTTGTAACACAGCTAAATCTCACATGGCCACTTCTGCCCACAATGACCTTCAGCTGATATTCAGACTATTCTGTTTACCCAGTAGCTGGTATTAATGGTCATTTTGTTTCTTCCATGAAACTTCGTAGCACTAGTGAAAAAATACCACCTTCCCTCCTTTATCCTTTCTTCCCTTCCTCCCTCCTTTCCTCACTTTCTTTCTTCCTTCCCAAATTCTTCTTTCTTCCTCTCTCTGGTCTTCTCACTATTTTATTTTCTCACTCCCCTTTTATCAGCTTGACATCTTCCCTTTCTTCCTTATTTATTTCCCAGGAACTGCACCCTGAACTGGAGCATGCTGAGAAAGCCTTCTAAAGCCTGAGCTACACTCCAGTCCTACAACATCATATGCTTTTGAAAGACAGAGTAGGATTGGAAAGATGGCTCATCCATTAAAGGCTAAGCTCACAACCAAAACTATCAGAAAGATAGAGTAAAAATAAACTATTAGTCAAAGGTTTTCTCTATCTTAGCTAAAATGCGAAGCACTTAATTTTTATGCAAATAGTCGTATCTATTAATAACTTGTGAATTATTACAAATAGAAAAGTTTAGTTGCAGTGCAGTTTCTTTTTTTACAAAGAAGCAAATGAATTACTGGAATTTTATTAGAAAATGTGAACTATGATTTTATTCCTTGAAGTAATTATTTTAAAGATTATTTTTAAATGCTGTGCTCTTCAAAATGATGATATCCTTATACCCCATTGTAGTTGGTGGGTAATGAAAGTTTAGTATCACACCAGAAACTGGTTGTATTTATTCATAAACACATAGGCCTTGGGTCCCTTTCCTGCTTAGGCTGCCCTGTGAATAAAGTCAGTACAAAGGTGAGGAAACAAGCAAGCCAAGAACTCTTTCAAAGAAATCCATAAATTCTTTCCTCTTGATTCAAACAAATGGACATCATTGTTGCTACATTCCAAGCATTCAAGTGCATCTGACCAGGTTACAACCCATGGTCTGGTATTGTCTATTCTTAAAATGCGGGGTTGTTTTGCAAGCTGAGAAGCACTTAACTTTTATGGTGGATTTATATCAGTCTGAAAGACTTGACAAAGATCATGGTTGCTTAACCATCAGCTTATCATGGGATAGTATTCTACTTCAAGAAATAATAATTTTAAAAAACTGTCTAAGGGAAAATGTTGTCCATATAGAGACTCAATGAGGTTCATAATGTTCTCCCACAGACTTCTGTTCCCCTAGACCTTGAAGGTTCTCCCATAAACTGTGCTGCCTGCAAGGCTCTGGGTTTTACATAAACCATTGCCACTTCATTAGAATATAAGTCTCAGATTGTTGCTAATATTACAAAAGGTTCAAATTCACTTTATGGCCAGGGTGGTTAGTATCTGTGACAGCTGAGTTCCCAGTATTGTCACCTGTGAGAGCTGTGTCATCAGAGTTATCCACTTCCAATCTACCAAAATGTCTTCACTCACAGCTAATAGAGACTCGCGTGTCAGTGTGATTGCTTTTGACAGTCCTTATTCTTCTAGATTGCTTCAGTGAACCTGCAGCACAACTCAGCAGCATCTGTTTTCCCTTTCCTGACAACCCATCACATCAAAAACACTATCAGGATACGTGATGATTCAGGCACAAAAATTCTGGAAGTGATAGTAATAAGCAGAATGTATTTGTTCCTTCATTCTGAGTCATCCACTTAAAAAACTTAGGATGTAGCCAAGGCTTCTACCAATGTAGGACAGTGCTAGTTATTCAAAACTATGACTATCTTTAAATAAAGGGTATATCTTAAAATGTATTTTATAAACAGAACTTTCTTTGTTATAAATACATGTACTCTCAAAAGGCCTGTGTAAAAAAAATAACATTTGGGAAGTAAAATGAAAGGTCTTACCCAAACTCTTAAAGAGTAAATGATATGATTCACAGAATATTGAAAATTTTTATAATATCAATGGGAATTTTAAACATTTTCAGTAACCTTTAACATTTTCGGCAAATGATTTCAGAGAAGGCACTTAGGTTGATACACAACACTCTAATGGTTCCAAACAATTATAAATCAGATGTGCATAAAAATCCAATGACAACTTCTCAAAAATATCTTTAAAAAGTAAGTTTTCACTGGAGCTAGGTTTATCATATAGTTTGGACAGAGACTGAAGAATAAGTTTTGATATGGCATCTATTTATAAACTTGTCTACCCATCTATCATGTCTGTCTGTGGGTCTGTCTGTATGTCTGTCTCTTCTTATTTATCTATCACCTATTTACTTATATGTTCATGTATATTCTATTATTTATCTACCTATCATCTGTCACTATGTGTTTATATTTATGATAATCTACCTTTAACAATGTATAATCTGTATATGTATTCATCTACCTCTCTATTTATATAGCCAATTGGATATATTTATTGTACATTCAATATATAAAATCAGAAAAATGCCCATGATATTATGGTAAATGTTTCAAAATGTTTTACCAAAATTGAATTATATGAAATAAAAACTCACAATAAAAAGTGAGGCCTGGAATTGGCGCTACTCAAAGAGAATGAATAGTTAGACCAACAGGTGAAGGCCAGGGTTGGCCGAAGAGTCAATTTGACACCTGCTTGTGCTACATAGTGACTTCAAGGCCTTAGTAAAATGTCTCAAAATTTAAAAACAAAGAGACAGTGCTGAGGAAAATCAAAAGTGGTGTACTTGACAAGTATGCTCAGGTCACAAGGTCAATCTTTAGCATTGAAAAGAAAAGGTCACTAACATTCTCTGTTTACTGCAATTATACTGGATTCTACTTTTTAATTTTTATATATGTCCATGTATGCACACACAGGATACAAGTATGGACATGAGGCGGAGTCAGTCTTACCTTCCACTCCATACATTCCAGGAAATGAACTCACATTATCAGGCTTATGGCAAATGCCGTTATCAGCTAAGCCATGCTGCTTGACTGCCTTTAAAATTTTGATGCTTGGGGATGTATTGATAGCTCAGTGATTAAGAGAGTTCATATCCAAACTTTTGCAAATAATATGAAAAGTAACGGCTTCTTACCTGAGGCTATGCTATAGTCTCAGGCTTAAAGTAGCAGAGGTAAAAATATATTTTTATACTACACATGTGATATGCACACCTTTAATCCCAGCACTCATGAGGCAGAGGCTGGTGGATCTCTGAGTTAAAGGCCAGCCTGTTCTACAGACCAAGTTCCAGGACAGCCAGGAGTACACACAGAAACTGTTTCAACAGTAAATAAATATACAAACAAACAAACAAATAAAGTGATTAAAACAAAACTCATCTTTAATGAAAAATAATCAAGCAAAATATAAGAAATTTTGTTATCCATTGGAAAACAATGTCACCTTCTATACCCTAAGACTCTCAGCTTGAATCTAAAGGAAGGTTTGTAGAGCAATGGATTATGGGAAGTTTCTCAAGTACAACAGGGCAGCAGCTAATTGTATTATTAGTCTTTGTTCATTATACAACTGTGATTTCATCAAATTTAGGAGTAATATGAAACTATGTAATGGCAGGTTTTATCAAACTAAATAAAGGAGAAATTTTTTTCTAAAGATATCTGATGATAATAATAAATGGGCAGAATTTGTAAGGAATATTAACAAAATCTGCCTAATCTGGATTATAAATCTTCATTGAGTTTTTAAATTACTTATGCCTTCAGGGTACAGAAACACAAATGACTGGATGATAGCCGTGTCACATTTAAAACTACATGGGGTAAAAATAAAGCAGCAAGACCAATGGCAATGCTTAATTGATTGTGTACTCAGATAAATTCCAGGATAGGTACATTTTAATTGTGTTTGCATAATGTGTCCGAACCTCTTCACAGGGCTAAATTGTGTGGGCTCAACCTTAAAACCTTAACAAGATAATCCAGACTATGCCCCCAAGAAGTGTATTCTGGGAACAAATATATTTAATACCTTGCTGACTTGTTTTCACCAGAAGAAAAAATTTACATGGATGTTTTATAGTTTAAGTTAGAAAATATTTTCCACAGTTTGTTGGTTTTCCAAATACCAATCATGGCAAAAAATATAGAGGCATACTACGTCTCAGCCACCATTTCATATTCTTGAGAATCAGTATTTATCTTCCCAAACAAGATGGCTAAATCCAGAGCAATCATATACTCATATACTGTGACAGCAATTCATATACTCAGTCAACATTACTTACACCACAGGTCTGGTTACAGGCAGAAATTTTCACAATGAAAATCATACCGATAACCTACAGTCTCTCCTAGTTTCCCAGAAAAGCATTCATTAATCAGGAAGCGAGATGAGTAATCTAATTAATGACAAACAACTCCAGTGAGTCATCAAAGATCATGGGAGGCAATTTAGGATACATTTTAAATTTTCCTATAAGTTCATTCCCTCTGATCTAAGAAATTTGCCTATGTTTTTGTATGTGAATTATGCCCATGAGAAAATATGATGTTCTTTCTCCTTTCTTTTCCTTGAGGGTAACTGTAGAATAATAGGTGATTGGCAAATACATAGAACAAAGCTGACAGTGGTTTAAACTGCTATTTTGAAGTTCCCCTGGTCTCTGTGAGTACATTCTTACCACGAAGGGCAATATTATCTGACCTTTCACCTGTGTTCTGCCTTGGGTAATAGCCAAATATTTTAAGCGACATCAAGCAGTGTTTCATAAATGTGGTCTTTGAAGAAGGGTGTCTGTAATCTAGCTCTTGCCTCTTAGAACAAAGCCCTGCATTTCTCCAGGGGAACTCTGTGCTTATATGATTGCAGTAGTGCAGAGAAAAGTTCAGGAATTCAATGTAAGCTGCAAACTAGACAGTCGACCCCTGACTTAAAAAGCATTTCTGAAAGCCTCATGAAATCAAGTTCAAAGACACCACTAACATTTCATATGGAGTTGTTTAATGTATCAAAAAAGATACCAACAAGATGATCCAGTTGGCCCACTCATTTTAAGTTGCACTACTTGGGGAAAGCTTTTATGCACTTCTTTGAAAATGTAAGCTACATTTAAGGCCCTTTGCTAGAACTATGCTTTATTAGAATAGGTGAGAAGGACTCTGAAATTCCCATTTCTATTTTCACTAATACTTCTAATAATGATACTGTTTGAAGAGTAAGAGACACAATAACTTTGCTTTTTTCTTTCTCTTTATTTACTTTTCTCTCATACAGTACACCCTGACCACAGGCTGCCCTCCCTCCACTCTTCCCAGCCCCCATCACTTCCTCTCTCTTCTGCATTTCCATTTCTCCTTCATTTCCCTTCAGAAAAGGGCAGAATTTCCAGGGATATCAACTGAACATAACAAGATACAACAAACCCTCATATCAAGGCTGGATGGGGCAAACAAGTAGGAAGACAAGGGTCCCCAAATCAGACTGAAATGTCTGAGACACATTTCCTCATGCTGTTGAGTCCTACAAGAACTCCAAGCTACACAACCACAGCATGTGTGCAGAGGACCTAGAGAGCACCCATGCAGTCTCTGTAATTGCAGCGTCAGTCTATGTGAGCCCCTATGAGCCATGCTTAACTGATTCTGTGGGCCATGGTCTCCTGGTGATTGCCACCCTTCTGGCACCTTTGTTTAAGCAAAAGTATTTGAGCTGGGTGTGGTGGTCCATGCATTTAATCTCAGAACTTGGGTAGCAGAAGAATGAAAATAAGGTGTGCTCATCCTCCACTGTACTGAGAGTTCCAGAACAGTGTGGGCAACGTGGAACACTGTCAACACACACAGAAACAGACATACACACACACACACCACACACAACACACACACACAACACACATATATATATATATATATATATATATATATATATATACTTAATACATGTTAAGAATAAAAGAGGAATTTGATTAGGCATTTAAAACAATTTTTAAAAATGAACCAACTGAAAGTCCTCCAACTTGAAATCTAGAGGGGAATAAAATTAATAAATTAGCATATTTCAAGTATATATTGACCCATATTGTTAAAAGTTTATTATAAATACTTTATAGTACATTTTTAACATTACTTAGAATTATTTGCTTTTGTTCTATTGACTCCGGAGACCTATTGTAGATTTCTTTGTCATAACAGAACAGTCCTGTTTTACTTCAGATTTTGCTTTTATTTTTATAGTACTGGGAATCATAACCACAGCAGATGAAGGTAGATCTTCTGAGCTACATCCTAATGCTTCTACTTATGTTCTTAGTTAAGGGTGAAATTTTCAAAATTTGAAATAATTAAAATCATTTGAAGTCACTACATTTCCATTAGTAAAACTCATTAATTTTCTGCAAAATTTATCAATAGTGTTTGGGTTTTAATAAAAAATATACCTCAGAGACTCAACTGTTTGAATAGATTGTTCCCATACAGTGGCATTGTTTAGAAACATTATCTCTGGAGCATGGAATCTATTTAAATGAAGAAGAAAGATGCTTCTTTACAGTAATTCACAAATGATCTTTGTTTTCAGTGAATATAATTTCAGTATATTTTATTTTTACATGGGAGTATAATGTGTATATATGTATAAACATGTGCAGGCATTCACATATCATGGAATATCATGGAATAGTTGTGGAGGTCACAGGACAACTCTCTGAAGTCTGGTCTCTCTTCTGCCTACTAGGAGCCAAGTATAAAACTCAGGTCATCAGGCCTACATGCAAGCAACTCTATCTGCTCAGCAATTTCTCTTAGGACTCAATGTCTATTTTGGATATGATAAACAGACTTCGTAACCTATATACCACCACTGATAGAATTTTGAACTGAAGTTGTTCAATGGAATTGTCTTTATGTCTTTGGGTCATTAGTTTTGAGACTATAATCTATCATTCTTGTCCCAAAGCTCTCTTCTCAATGCTCTATGCCTAAATTCCAAACATCTTCCTGGAACCCAGCCTAATATAGCAGAACCCTTGGTAATGATGACTTGAAAACCACTGCATAATAAAGTTAGTGCTTGTCTCAAATTTGTAACACAATTACATGTGCTCCTCTGAGATGCCGCTGGACAACTGGACTCTGAAAATAACTAGGACTGGTAGTGCTACAAAGATACTGGATGCTTGCATTTGGCTTATGATGGGAGATATATGGAATTATGATGCTTTATTCATCTAGAATAAAACAGTTCTTGCTGAGGAAAGAAATCAGGGAGGAGCAAATGAGAAGGAAAACAAGGCATGATATTCAAAGTGAACCCATATCTGTTTTATCTGTGATTTTTCTCAGAAAAGAAGTTAAAATCAGAGTAACTTTGTCATTTTTTTTTACTTTATTCTTTCAGTGCTTTCTTAATAGATAATTATATACATAGACAGAAATTTGATATCTACATGGCAAATTATATCTTCTGGCAATAAAACTTTATTTTTACAAACCAAATGATCTTTTAACATAACATGAACTTTTATAACAATCATTAATATAAGAATTTTTCATCATTTGTTAATATTTTCTGAGTAAATGCTATTAGCTTCAAGCATTTGTACGTGGATAAGAATTGTTTTAGTGAAACTATCTATTATATGTATATTGCATACCATACTATGCATATATATTTGATTTAGTCTGTCTATTTGTCCTTTCTAGAATAGGGAGATTACAAAGAAATCAATCACAAGTATAAGGAAGCAGAAATTGTCAGCAGTCCCAATCTTTACAATGGCCCAAAAGGCTGGAGACTATGATGTGACATTATTTCAGTGCAATGACTATGTTCTAAAGAATTCTCTTCTATCTAGGGAAGGTCATTCTTTGGCCCCACCCATATATTCAGCTTTCTTCCTGAGGATCCCCTCCTCGGAATAAAATTTGCTGCACTCATAGATTAAAAATAATGTTTCTGTCTGTATTAGTTGCTTTTCTCATGACTCTAATCAAATGCCTACAAAAAAAAAACCAACTTTATAGGATGAAGGATTTGCTTTGGATTATGGTTTGAAAAGGTTGCATATCTTGAAGAGAAAGGTAGGCATCATGGTGGTTAGGATACCTCATATTTTGTTAGAGCTTTCTCCTTTTTTCATTTTTTTCCATTCTGGGCCTCAGCCCATGGGATGGTGATGCCCACATTCATGGTGTGTATTCCTTTTTCATGTAAACACCCCTATAAATACTTTTACCAACTGTCTTTGTTAGGGTTCCTATTGCTGTGAAAGACATCATGACCAAGACATGACCAATCTACAGGACCTCCTGTAGAAGTTCATTACTTATCCCTAGCATAAGTGTGGACTTTGGGAGCCCATTCCACATAGGGGAATACTCCCTGAGGCAAGACACACGGGGGGTGGGCCTAGGCCCTATCCCAAAGGATATGATAGACTCTGATGACACCCTATGGAAGGCCTCATCATCCAGGGGGAGCAGAAAGGATATGCGATAGATAGGGTTTTAGTTGGGGGGTGGTGGTAGGGGAGGACAGGTGAGAGAAGAGAACTGGGATTGTCATGTAAAACAATCCTGTTTCTAATTCAAATAAAAAAGTTGAAAAAACACATTTTTTGGTGTGGTTCAGTCCATTATCATCATGGTGTGACATGGTGTGCAAGCAGACATGTTGCTAGAGATGGAGCTGACATTCCACCATCTTCACTTTCAGGCAACGGGAAGTGGTCTGGGACACTGGGTATTATCTTGAGTATATATGAGACCTCAAAGCCTGCCTCTCCAGTGACACACTTCCTTCAACAAGACCACACCTACTTCAACAAAGGCCACACCTCTTAATAGAGCCACTCTCTTTGGGAGCTATTATCTTTCAAACTACCATTTTCTTTTTTTATTGTCCAGTTATTTCTATTGTCCAAATTTTATTCTTTTTATTGTTCATTTGAATTGAAAGAAAATTATTTTACATGTCAATCCCAGTTCCTTCTCCCTCCCCTTGTCCCCCGCCCCCCCCAACTAGTACCCTACCTGTCTCAAACCCTTTCTGCTCCCCAGGGAGGGTGAGGTCTTCTATAGGGGATTTTCAGAGTCAGTCATATCCTTTGGGATAGGGTCTAGGCCCATGCCCATGTGTCTAGGCTCAGAGAGTATCCCTCCATGTGGGATGGTCTCCCAAAGTCCATTCCTATGCTAGGGATAAGTACTGATCCACTACAAGGGGCCCCATAGATTTCTGAGGTCTCCTCACTGAAACCCACATTCACGGGGTCTAGATCAGTCCCATGTTGTTTTCCCAGCTATCAGTCTAGGGGCCAAGAGCTCTCCCTTGTTCAGGTCAGCTGTTTCTGTGGATTTCACCATCCTGGTCAGGACCACTTTGCTCATCAGTCCTCCTCTGAAGCTGGATTCCAGTTGACTTCAGTGTTCAGCAGTGGGTCTCTGCTTCTACTTCCACCAGATGCCCCAGGATGCAGGGTTGTTTCAGCATAAGAAAATCTATCAATGTAATCCACCATATAAACAAACTGAAGAAGAAAAACCACATGATCATCTCACTAGATGCTGAAAAAGCCTTTAACAAAATCCAACATCCCTTCATGATAAAGGTGCTGGAGAGATCAGGGATAACAGGAACATACCTGAACATAATAAAACAATATACAGTAAACCAACAGCCAACATCAAACTAAATGGAGAGAAACTCAAAGTGATTCCTCAAAAATCAGAAACAAGACAAGGCTGTCCACTCTCTCCATATTGTCTTTGAAGTTCTAGCTAGAGCAATACGACATCAAAAGGAGATCAAGGGGATACAAATTGGAAAGGAAGAAGTCAAGCATTCACTGTTTGCCGATGATATGATAGTCTACATAAGTGACCCGAAAAACACTACCAGAGAACTCCTACAGCTGATAAACACCTTCAGCAAAGTGGCAGGATACAAGATTAACTCAAAAAAATCAGTAGCCCTACTATATATGGATGATAAATGTGCTGAGAAAGAAATCAGAGAAACATCACCCTTTACAATTGCCACAAACAACATAAAATACCTTGGGGCAATGCTAACCAAAAAAGTAAAAAAGCTGTATCATAAGAATTTTGAATCTTTAAAGAAAGAAATTAAAGAAGATACCAAACTACACTTTCTACTTCCTGTCCCCCAAAGGCTTTTAGCCAAATCATAAATGCAAAAATGCATTCAGTCTAACTTCAAAAGTTCCCATATTGTATCACAGCTTCAACAGTGATTTAAGTCCAATGTCTCTCAAGATTCACACAGTCCCCTTTACAATCAAAATCAACAAACAGATCACATACTTCCAACATAAAATAGCACAGGATACACATTATGATTATGTGGGTTTCACCAGCTTGGTCTGGACCCCATTGCAGTTCAGTTGTCTTTCTCTGCATCTGGGTTCCAGTTCAGTTTGGTGGTTAGTTGTCGGTGTCTGCTTCTACTTCCACAAGGTGATGGATGAAGGCTATAGGATGGCATATAAGTTAATCATCAATCTCATTATCAGGAGAGTGCATGTAAGGTAGCCTCTCCCCTGTTGCTTAGATTGTTAGCTGGTGTCATCTTTGTAGATCTCCAGCCATTTCCCTAGTGCCTGATTTCTCTGTAAACCAAAAATGTCTCCCTCTATTATGGTATCTTCATTCTTGTTATCATCTATTCTACCCCTGACTCAACCTTTCTGCTCCTTCATGTCCTCTGCATCCCTCCTCTTCTCCCCTTCTCATTCTCCTAGCTCCCTCCCCCCTCTTCCTCTGCTCCCAACTTGCTCAGGAGATCTTGACCCTTTCCCCTTCTCTAGGGGACCATGTATGTCTCTCTTAGGGTCCTCCTTGTTTATTAGCTTCTTTGGCAGTGTGGATTGTAGGCTGGTAATCCTTTACTCTATGTCTAAAATCTGCATCTGAGTGAGTACATACCACCTTATATGGAATTTGTAAACTATTTATGGTATACCTATTAACAATTTATACAAATATACAAAATGGCTATAGATTTTTTTTCTTGCTCTAAATGGAAAATTATACTGACACCATAATTTAGTGCTTGTTTATATATATCTGTGAATACTGGAATTTTCAGCTGTGGCTGGGAAGCCTAATCGATTTTTATTTGTTCTGATTTATCTGCTGATATGGCAGAATGGTGACAAGAGGTTCAATTGTTGGTCAAATCTAAATGCACGAATGTGGCAGATGTTTATACATTTAAGGAGTGAAGCCATAATTGTGGCATGATTCTCTTTGAAAGCAATCAATAGTCTTAGACACTGAAATATGCAGGGGTTATCCATTTAAATACAATTACAAATATGAAGAAAATGGTGGGAGTCAGAGGGGATGGAGGACGATAGGAGAACATGGCCCACCAATCAGCTAAGTAGGTCTCATATGAGCTCATAGAGATATAAGCAGCAAGCACAGGGCCTCTGTGGATCTCTGTGTAATTGTTATGACTATTTGTTTCATGGTTTTGTGAGTCTCCTCAGAGTGGGGGCAGGGTTTTCTCTGGCTCTTTTGACTGCTCTTGAGACTCTTTTCCTCACTGTGGGTTGCCTTGTCCAGAACTAATAGGAGGGTTTTTGCCTTGTCTTACTGTATCTTGTTTTGTCCTGTATGGCTGTAATTTTCTGGAGGCTTGATCTCTTCTGAAGAGGAAACTGAGAGAAGTTGATCTATGGAGAAGGGACATTGTGGTGAACTGGAAGGAGTGGAGGGAGGGCAAACTGTGTTTGGCATGTATTGTGTGAGAAAAGAATCTATTCTCAAAAAAAAAACCCTCCCTTATTCTATAAGGAAGTAAATTAGATTATAAATATGTACAATTCACTAAAAATAACCCATCCATTTATTTAGTTGATCATTTGTTATAAAAAACGTCTTTATCTGAGACAAATAATATTTATGTGATTGTCATCCTTAAAGTAAAAATGACTGCAAGTAGAATACACACATGTATAGATCAAGGCCTTGAGTATGAATAAATCATTTTCAAGATGTGAAAGGCTAAGTATCTGTATTGAGGCTTACAATACATTTGTGTTTGGCCTTTGTGCTTATGTCTATAGAGATAAACTGCATTAACTAATCAGGTTTTGATTATGAACATATATGTTTTCTTAAAAAGGAATGTGAAAAACTTTGATATAGTTTTAACCAGTATCAGTTCAACCAATGAAGTTTAATTTCCTTATGACATATTTCCAACTTGTGCTTTCTTTGTAATTTTACTATTAGCATTTACTGTTCAGAGCCAAGAATAAATACTGCCTGTCTTAAACTTTGATACTTATGTTTTATATGCCCAGTGTCCTGTCTGAACTCTACTTGAGGTTGTGTACATGGCCAGTCTTCACAGTAGTCTTATAACTAATGATCCCTCCCATTCACTAAAATCTAGCCAGAAAGTAGAAATCAGGGAGGGCATGAAAATTTCAGTCCTTGTATCTGTTCAAGTTTGGCCCATGTCATATCATTAGCAATGCTAAATACACTTGTCTGCAGCCTAGTCAAATTATGAAATAATCAATGAACAGCTTTGACTACCATAGTTCATGTTGAATATGTGTATATACTCAAACAGAAGATCACAGTTAATCAAAATATTATGATAATATTTGGATGATCATTCACTGATCCATCCTGTCCAAACTATTTATTGATTATGGTACTAGACACAGTCCATACTCTTGAGAGGTTGCATCAACATATTACATGTGTTCATTGTTTCCTGGAATTTTGCAATATTAATATATTTACTTATTTACTTTTATCACTGAGTCTAAAGTAATTACCTATTCTGTAGAAGTCATAACCATGTGGATGTTTTCTCAAACATCTTATTTTCCCAAGGAAATAATATACCTATTAAAAGAAAATGGGTCAGAGAAAAGAATCATTTTGTTCATTTCAAGCACAGATTAAAGATATTCAACTAACTGATGTTTGATCCCTATATGAATGCATAAAATAGACTCAGTACTTTCAGAAATGTGAAGGAAAACAAAGGCATAATTGTATAACAAAGGCAGCCAGTCTCAGTATTTTAGAATAAATGAATAATATCTGCTTCATATAGCCTCATTTGTAAGAATAGAAAAAACATTATTCTCTGGAAGGGAAATCATTTCTAAGGAATGTAGATAAAATTTTAGTCCCTTTCAGCTTTCCAAAGTTTCCTATTCCCCTTTGAAGTATATTTTGAACTTATGATTGAATTTTAAAATTTATATAACAGTAATACTTATGATATGTATTTATATCAATTATTTTTCTAAATATCCCACACATGTACATACATACTGTTTTTAAACTCAGTAAGAAATCATTTCCTTTCTCAATATTCAATGCTGTGTATTTATACTTTGAATATGGCATTTTTCGCATGTGTGGCTACAGTTCTAGGATTACGAAGATATGAATTATTATAATCAATGGTTGTAATGTGTTTATGTCTATACATTAGTATCATCTGATCGCAAATAGATCATAAATAGAGTACTTCTGGGAGATGATGAAAAGGGTTCACAGTGAAGAAACATCACAGAAAGCTGTTAAAACTGTCATGTTAGATCATGGATGGTAATGTTTTACCATAGCAACAAGTTTAGTTTTTCTTTAAAAAGTTGAAGAGTATATTCACAAACAATTCTGCTCTGTCCACCACCATGGTCTGGTTAATATAACATTTATATGGTGTCTTACTATAAGATATTAGACAATGGAATGTTCACCAGTCTCTGACATGCAGGCTGCAACTGCTGATTCCAGTCCTATTATATAGGAATAATGGTGAGTATACTGTCTACTAATATTGGAGAAAACAACATATACTAATAAGTAAGGATTGTTTTTTTAAATGAATTTACTAAACTGCATGAAGAATTAAGAATACACGATCACTTAAATTATTTATTTAGCTCTTCATTTATATTATATGTCCATATATGAATATCACTATGTCCATACATAGTATAGATATCAATATTGTGCATGTAGACAAATAATGCTTACTTTGTTCACAGTTCCTGCTGGGATGATTACAACCTTTAAGGTTGAATTCCTCTATTAATAAATCTTCAGCATCTTGTTTTTCATCTTAACTTCATGATTTAAGATGAGCATGCTTACAAGTATGCTTGTACCTCTATCTTGTTGTCACACACTGGGTATTCTCCAAAGTGTTCCAATGTGTCATTTTAACTTATCAAACCTGTAGCTCATGACCCTAACATCAGCTTCCCCCAAAATTTGTCTGTCATATTTTTTAACAATGGTCCCTGCATGAACATACTCAGAAATGAGGTCCTTAATTGAGCATGCTCAAATATGTGCTCACCAATAAGATGATTTTCTAAGTCAGTATATATAAGCTCTCTAAGTAAATGTTCAGCTTTTTTGTTCAAGAAAACATTGTTGTGGAAAGAACTCTGAATTTTTTTTTTACTTGCTGCAGATAGATAATAATTCTTTTTTATTCTTATTTTCCTGCTGTGTTTGTTTAGGCTTTGCTCTTGAAACCACTGCATTGAGTAACAACTTTCAGAAGTCTTTTCTGCAGCTTCCCATCTATTACATTTTTAATTTTATTTAATTAAAATGATAAACACTAGTACTGTGTTATTTCAGAGCTATAGATAATCAAGATTTCTTTGCTACATTACAACTTAAGTTTCTAAACAGGGAGTGCATTATCAATTTATTCATCAACAGACACATTAATTAAGAGATATAATGCAGGGGTCAGGTGTGGATGAGAAGAAACATTTTGGGTCTTTAAGAAGTAACTTTTTATTTCAGAATTCGCCACAAAGCACACAGCTCACCTGAGATTTTCTCCTAAAATAGCCTAGACAGTTATTCTCTAAAACAAACAGATATAAAATATGATTTTAATTACATTAAACAGATAAGTATACAAAATTCTCACTTCCAGATATTTAAAAAATGTATGAGAGGTGACTTAGAATCTGGACTTCTTTACCTCCAGTGGCCTCTATGGGACACAAATAGAAAGTTTATTAAAGATACTAATGGATAATTGAGGTGTGCATTTCACTCAAATTGATTAATTTACCTTTAATGAGCTTACAAATATTAGCTAATTATCTCCTATAATACTTGCCCTATGACTAAATATTCCTTCTTCTCTGTGCTGTTTCAAGAAAGCCAATAGTAAAAATAGAAAATTGTAGCAAAGGTAGATTTGAAGGCTTAAACATTAATTCATTGGAGTGAATGAATCCTTTGGGATTTATCAAGATGAAAACAACCAAAACTGGTCTCTTTGTATCTGACACAATTCCATCTCAATCCTTGCAGAAAATACAAGGCAATAAAAATGCTTTCACAAGCAACTGAGCAGACAATGCTTCAGACTGACGTTATACCTTGAATGGAAGTATGATTGCTGTACAAGCCCCTCACTGCCAAAGGGTAGGTGCAGTCTCTCACTTAAAATCCCTAGTTTGCCCTACAAATCATGGGAAATCCCAACTATTCCTCCAGGCCAAATATTCTGATGTAGTTTGTACCAGGCTGTCTGGAATGAAGGGGTGTAGAACTTTTGTTCACTTAAATGGATTCTGTGATCAGAAATGGGAAAGGAATACTAGTCAGGTTGCTATTTTTGGTGACATTGCATATTAGCTCTGGTATGCATGTCCCCATGTGCATCATGAGTTTATTAAAATAATCATGGATAATTGAGGCATGCTTTACTCTTAAGTGGATTAACTTACATTTAAAGATATTTACAAATATTAACTTCCTAGTTTCCAATTTCTTCTAAATACAAATATATCATATATATATATATATATATATATATATATATATATATATATCCTATACATATAGGTCATTTATGAGTATATACATGTATAGATAGATACATAAATGATAGAGATAGATAGATTGATAGGTAGATGATAGTACATAGATAAACAGATGATTGATAGATGATAGACAGACAGATAGATAGTGCCTTATTTATCTGAAGATCAATGTCTTCCTGCTTTCTTGCTAAAAGAATATCTAAAAGAAGAAAGCTCAGCCCCATTATTTGTATTTCTCATTCTGAGAAGGCAGAGATAAACACATTTCTGGGCTCCCTGGCCAGTCAGTCAGGATAAATGGAAGATTCTCAAGTTCAATAACAGATCCTTATTTTAAAAATTAACATAGAAAGATACAAATGAGGACATCTGATATCAACCTCTGACCTCTTTAGGCAGTTCAAACTTATCCATGTGTATCAGCAAACATAAGTACTCATGAACACATACACAAGGAAGGGTGATTCCCTTCATCAGCTGACATTAGCAATTTATCTTTCTAAGGTTAGCAGATCCTGCCACTTACCATGAAATTGAGGACAGTGTTTAGAGCACATCCAAAGCCCATGTCTGTAGTCTGACCCTTAATCTGAAAATCAGACCCTGAGAGAGAAATGTTGCAGCTCAGGCCCTCAAGTCACAAATAAGAGCCCTAAGGCAAATTGGATTCTTAAAAATACAAAGGTTAACAAGGCAACAATCATTTCACTTTTGACCCAGAGGACAATGCAAATTCATCACTTGATGCTGGTAACAGAGTTCCTATTGATCATAATCATACAGATTCATAGGTAGAGGGGCAGAAAATAATGACAGAGAGAAACTAGAAATAATAGTATGCAGTTGAAAAGGGCTGATCTCTACTGACCAGGTTACATCAAAGTCAATGAGATGTGTCTGACATACACAGATCTAAGGGCTTAAAGGATGGCATGTGATAATGTTTAAGAGAGTTTAATTGCTTTCAAGACAAACCCCGGTTTCGTACATAAAAACCAGTTGTGATAATATGAGATTCTATGTGTTGAAAACATCTCAGTAGTCTGTATATCAATCAGAAACCGGTGCATTTGGGATAGTGAAGCACAGACTCCTACCTATGAGCCTGGTAATCTGGATTCTGTCCCTGAAATTTACATGGTGAACAGAGAGAATTAAATCCTGTAAGGTGCTCTGTGACCATATGTACAAGTGTTCCTCAAAATAAAATAAAATACAAAAACTTCTCAGTTTCAGGAGGTCACAGTTTTTAATTGTCGATCTCAGCGTCTGTGCTATTGGTGTTAAGTTCAGGAAGTAGTCTCCTGTAGGTATATTATTTCATGGCTGATATTTTCGTCTTGGATAACAATTAGGGGGTTCAATCCTAGGGAAGGCTTTTTCTCCCTCTTTCAGTATTCCTTAGATGTCTGCAGTTCTTTATTTATAGTAAGGACCCAAGAGACTTACCCTCCACATTAGCATGTCTATTGTTGTATTTCAAAATACTTTTGACTATAAAAATATGCAATGCAATGACATGAAATATTTTGTAAATGTCTTGTGTTTACTGTATCACTATTAATAGTAGTGTATATTATAATTTTGGTTAAATTACAAAGATTGAAATTTAAGTTAGTGAGAAAAGCTATAGGGTCTATTACAAAAACTGTACATTTTGTTGCTATGAAAGAAAATAGAATGTATGTTTAAAGATGAGACAATTAGCTAAAGTGACTGATGGTAGCTAGCTTCTTTTTTCTTGTGCTTCTTCCCATGACTATCATGGGAAGTGCATCCTCAACCCTCAGAAAGGAGTTTTGGGAATTTGAAATCTTTTCCCCCATTTCTTAACACCACATCATGTATAGACACACAGATCATTCATTACTTCTGTCTCTTGTATATGCCTCAGTTATTGGTACAGATAAAAGGTAAAGAGTAATTTGTTCTTTAAATTCCTAGTACTAAATGTCTTAGTAAAAGAGAATTTTAATAACTTTTTTTGATGAAATGATTCTTTAGTGCTCCTTGCTATCAAAATAGCTCCTTGCTTTTTAACAAATCGTTTTATTACATTTATCTATATTTTCTGGGTATGTGGTGCACATTCCAAGGCATGTGTGTGCAAATCGGAGAATACTTTTAGGAGTAGGCTTGATAGAAAGTGGCTTTATCCCATAAGCCATCTCCCTTGCCAAAGAACTGGGTTTTTGACTCTCTAGGTGCCAGTCAGCTAAGCTATCATACTTTTGCATATCTAAAATAAGATTCATTAAAGAATGCATGCTAATGAATAATATCATTAGCGCTCAATTTGTCATTCTAAGTGATGCTATTTGGGGACTTATAATCCAGCAAAGGACAGACATGGTTTATATCTTATTTGGAGCAAAGAATATTAGATTATGTATATCCAATCGTCTTCAATGATCTGTTACATTAGTGGCAGCATTAAAACAATCATGTTTAACAAATTATTGCTGAAGGACATGAAATCAGATGTTTTTTACATCTAGTAAACTCATATAAAAATCTCAATAATTTTATTACTAAGTACACAATTATGCTTTAATACTAATGCATATGAAGTTCTTATTTTGTTGAGTCACTGTCATTAGATCAGCAATCAGAGTGAGATAGTTACTCTTCTTGCAAAGCTATTGTACATTAGAATGGGTCACTCTCCTCATGTTCTTGAAGAAATTTATGATAGACTTTGTTCTCTGAGCTTCACTGTGTATAAACATGGAGACATTTTAGGGAAAAGCTGAGTTTTACTTGTATATGATCATGAGAAATGATTAAGACGAGAAAGGGATAAAAAGGAAATCTGACTATATAATATGGATAGTTTGGGTTAGTAGAAAGTCAAGAGGTAATGAATGAAATGCATATGGGAACCTGGCCTATCTTTATAGTTCAGAGTCATGTCTGTAGCAATTGTTAATACATTTTCAAAGCTCCAAATATGATTTGAAAAAAAAAAAACAGATTCACAGGCAAAAGAGTAGATTCACTTGAGTCATCATAATGACTGCCTCCGGGTTTGAGAATCAAAAATGAGGAAAACAGTTTAGACAGGTAAGATTTCATTTCCCCTTATTCAGTGACAAAATAATAAAGTGAAGGAGCTATAAGGAGTTTAACAAATGTACAGGCTGAGATGTGACTTGCCAGATCTCCTTCTTGCACAGAAGTCTGGAGTCTTTTATGCTGACCTCTGAGACTGTCTTACATCTCCTGAAACAACTGCCACTTGTGTCTAGCATCTAATAGTGACCCAGTGGGTCGCTCTTAAGAAATGGTCTAAAAATAGGATCTCCCACTTGAGAGAGTAAAACTATATGCATGAGGCAGGTATAAGCTGGTTTATTTGCAAAACTAAGCCTGCTTGCTTCTTTAGACAAGGACTCCTTCATTTCACAAGTCTAGAACAAAGTGAGTATTTTGTATTTAAAATGCAGTTGTAAATATCAAGGGCACAAAAAGGTGTTAGTGATTCTGTAAACCATGCCCATAATTAGCAGAAATTTTGTTTCGTTTTGAGACTGTGGACAAATTGTGGGATCTGAATGATACTTCAACAGATTGAAACAAACAGAAAAGAATAACACCTTCCTTCTTTGGAATTAAAGACAGGAAAACAGAGATTTGCTGAGTGTTTCCTTGATGGTTTAAGAGAAAAAAAACAGAGCTCAAGCCTGTCTTGCATAAGAACTTTTAAAAGATCCCTTTTGCTTATTTTTCTGTGTTTACTCCAAGTTTACACAGATGAATCAGTAGTTTTTGCACATCTGTGCCTTTAATCTTGTCTAAGCCACACCACTAGAATGCATGAACTCAGCCCTAATTCTTGCATGTTTGGATAATATACAAAGCAACATAGGAAGACAGGTAGAAGAGAGAGAGGCGGGTTGACATAAAATTATTATTCATACCATAATTAATTAAATAAAAATCCCAAGTCTTCCTCAAATCCAGAAATGATATATTTATACTAAATCATCTTAAAGTTGTTACTATGGAGTTGTATGGGAGAAATTAATGTTTTATTAAATGAGACCAATGTTACATTAAACTCAAAGTCTTGAAACAATCTACTTATTTTCTCCATCTTTGACTTCAAATGATTAAAAATTGTGCTGGGGAGAAAGTAGTCAGTATAGTGTCTACCACACAAGCATGAGGACATGATTTCCATCTCCAGAAGCCACGAAAGAAGAGGATGAAGAGAAAACAGGCTTAGAGACATGAGCTTGTGACTTCAGTTTTGGCGAAATGGAGCCAAATGCATACTTGGGGCTCCCTGGCATATTGAATGAGCTAGGTACTCATAAACTGGCTATGTCATTCCTTTGTGAACTTAGGTAACTTACACTACTTCCTTGTACACTGGGAACCATGTCTAAAAACAGACAATAGACTTAAAAATTACAATGTTTGTTTTAATGTGTCAGATTCTTCACAATGTGATTGTTTTCGTAAACAGGTTCTCACCAAAGTAAACAATTTATGCAAATGTGAACACTAAGCCAGTATGACTGGTGTCTACAGCAAGAGGGAGTTCAGATAGGTGAAGAATTGTCAAGATGAAAGCAGAGATGCAGAGATAGGAGTGATGCTTCTGCAACACAGAAACACCAAGAATGGTCACAAGCCGCAAGAAGGCTGGAGAGGAGCTTGCAAGAACACAAAGAAACTATCTCTAGTGACACTCCAACTTTGGATTTCAGCCTCTAGAAATATAGGATGATAAATTGCTATTGTATGTGTTTCTGTTACAACAACCCTAGTTACCTAATACAAATTTAGTGTGAAGTTTAGAGTCTGTGATAAATGTGAAAGTTTTAGACAAATTATGGAAGAAGACAGCCAACAACTCTGCATCATGGATACTATCAGTGCTCTGCCAATTGTAGTTTTAAATTTAATGGTATATGCTCTGTTTTCTCAGAATTATGGTACTTAGCATAGGTCAACTGCTTCTTCGGGACTCTGCCTATGTGTCTGGTATACAGTATGGTAAGACTAGACAGAGGACTCTGTGGGACAGAGATAGGGAACTGTGCATAGATGCATATTCTTAGTTTGACTACATCTAAATTTTGGGAGGCTTCTCCTCATCATTTGTAAAGTAAGAAAGTACTACTTACACCATTCTTGTACACACAAAATGCAAACATTTGAACCAAACCTATAGATAAAATTGTCATGTTCTCTCTTCCATTGCCTGGAAATAGATCAAAAGTTGGGGGTGGTGAAAATTAGAAGAAAGCTACAGTTTCTCTGCCCTCACTATTAAAGGGCCTTACAATCCCTGTACTCAAACATGTATCTGGCTCCTTGTTTTCCAGTATGAACTATGCATCATGAATGTCAAAGCTTGTTGGTCAACACGCCAGGAGTAGAGAGTATTTGGGAAGGCTGATTCATACACCCAAGTCCAGTGCCACAGCCTACCTTCGTTGTTGACTATTCTGGGGTTTCCTGACTCCATTAACACCAAGGAGCTCTCATAAGTGGCTGCAGATCATCATCTTACAGTGGTTCCCAGTGCTCAGCTAAGCATGCCTCTTGTACCAACCTCTCCCCAAAGTTTCAAGTCTCCTTGTTGGGCTTTTGATATTTTTCTTTCTTCATCTCTCTCCCATTTTTAACGTGTAAAACTGCTGTCTGCCACATGCAGCTGACACATGACAGATGTCTTTCTTATGAGTGAATAGAAGCAGAATGTTAGCCAGTTCTGCACAGCAAGGAATTCCATACCTGTACTGTCTCCCTCTATCAAGGCATATCCTTTCTTGCCCTCGTCTATCCCTCCCCCTGTCTTGAGATTTTAATTTAATTGCATTTCTCTCTTCTCTTTTCTCCCCCAAAATTTCCTGTTTTCATACCTGTTGTCCTGCTCTCCTTCAAATTCATGGCCTCTTTTTTCCCATTAATTGTTATTTACATGAGTTACATTTATTCTTGATTACAACCTGTTCAGTACCTATAATGCTAGTTGTGTGAATATTTTCAGGACCAACAATTTAGCACCCAACAACCAATTGGTGTGCTCTTCCCTGTGGAAGATTATTTCTCCTGCTCCCAGCTTTCCTTAATTGCTTTTAGATTTTTATGTAGGGTGAGGCCCCATGGGCTTTTCTCCAGCCTGTTTGGCATATATTTTGGTATGTCATTCTTGTTCAGTTCACATTTGGGAAGTCATGTTAGTGACACTTCATGGAAGTAGCTTCTGATATTACTAGGAGACACACTCTCATGACAAAGTTCCTGATTCTCTGACTCTTACAATCTTTCCCCCCCGCTCTTCTACAGTGTTCCCCAAACCTTTGGTGCAGGAGTGTTTTGCATGTATCCATGGGATTAGACTCTACAACTCTGTATTTTGAGTTTCCATCAACTTGACACAAGCTATAGTCCTTTGGGATGAAGAAACTTCAACTGAGAAGAAGAGGGATGACGAGGATATGAGGGAGCAGAAAGTATGAGCCAGGGGAAGAATACACGATAACAAAAATGGAGATATTATAATAGAGGGAGACATTTTTGGTTTACAGAGAAACCAAGCACTAGGGAAATGTCTGGAGATCTACAAAGATGACACCAGCTAACTATCTCAGCAACGGAGGAGAGGCTACCTTAAATGCCCTCCCCTGATTACGACATTGATGACTGACTTATATGCCTTCATACAGCAGCTGGTGGAAGTAGAAGCAGACACCCATAACTAATCACTGATCTGAACTGGAACCCAGATGCAGAGAAGGACCAGTGAAGAGCACAGAGATCCAGACCACGCTGGTGAAACACACAGAAACAGCTGACCTGAACATCCATGAACTCTTGCTCCCCAGGCTGATAGCTGGAATACCATCGTGGGACTGATCCAGACCCCAAGAACATGGGGTTCTATGAGGAAACCCCAGAAATCTATGGGACTTCCTGTAGAAGTCCAGTATTTATCCCTAGCATAGGTGTGGACTTTGGGAGCCCATTCCATATAGAGGAATACTCCCTTAGCCAAGACACATGGGGGTGGTCCTATCCCAAAGGATACGAAAGACTCTGATGACACCCTAAGGAATGCCTCACCATCCAGGGCGAGCAGAAAAGATATGGGACATATAAGGTTTTAGTTGGGGGGGTAGGGGAATTTGGGTGGGAGAAGAGAACTGGCATTGTCATGTAAAACAATCCTGTTTCTAATTCAAATATAAAAAGTTGGGAAAAAAGTTGTAAAATAATTTTAGTGTAAAAATTGTCTATGGCATTTATAGTCCCTTTCAAATTTACCATGTATACATTTTTCTAAGTCTCTCTATCACTGTCTGCCTGTCTTTCTATCTGTCTGTCTATGACTATCTGCCTCTCTGACGCTCTCTGGTATGTGTGCACCAGATATCAACCACTACTGTTTTCCTCAACTTCACTTTATCTTACCTTTTATAAAGGTCTCTCACTCAACCTGGAACATGCAGATAGACATGGCTTTCTGGCCAGATAGGACTAAAGATGTGCATTATAACCAACGTTATTTGTGTGGCTGATGGGATCTGAACGCTGAACCTCGTGGTTCTGCAGCAAGCATCTTGCTTGCTGAGCCTTCTCTTCATCCTACTCATAATATTTTCAATTTAGAATTTTTAAGAGATTCATGGGTTAATTATCATGCTGAATTATTTATTATTCCATAATCACACAGTGTATTCTAATAGTATCTTGGTTTAATAATGAATGAACTTTGTTAATCTAATCCTGGGTAATTCAGGAAACAGCTTGTCTCCCCTGTAATGTCTTTTTCTGATAACGATGGAGATTTATATGGATAAAATTGCTTCTATGGGAGATGAAGTACTTCTGATGGATCTTTCAGTCATTGGAAGGACCATGGAAGCATGCAAGTTTCCTCCTGGTAAATGAGGCAGGAAAACTGATATCAAGGGCAAAGGTTCAGGCTGGACTCTCACTGAGACTTATTTCATGAGAATCCAAGGCCATGTGAATACAGGACTACACACAAGAAATGTACATAATTTGGGCTCTTTTGAAATTCCAATCAACCAGTTGGTGAATGCCTGTAATCCCTATTATTTCTAGTCTCCTCATGTGCCTACAAAAATGAGCACCACCACACACAAATGTACATGTGCATTTGTGCTGTTGTTGTTTTGTCAGTGTAGGTGCCCACAAGGATGAGTATACCATATGACATACATACACTAAGATAATAACAACAACAATAACAATAACAAAGAGTATTCAGCACCTGACATAGTAGTACTATAGTTTGGTACTTGGGAGATGGAGGCAGGACAATCAAGGGTTAAAAGCTATTCTATGATGCATTGGAACATGTCACATAAAACCAAAACAAAGAACAATAGTGACTGGGATCCATAAAGATTTTAATTTTTTTCACAGGGCTGTTCATGATAACAGAATTTCTACCACAGGAAACATGAAAATGTGTTTATCATTAATTTCTAGGTGAGACAAAATCAGGAAAGTGAGATGCAATAGCTTGGCAGCCATGTCTTTCTTTGGGGCAGAGCTAGGAGACAGGGTTTTCTACTTTGGACCACAGCTTGTGAAGGGCTATGCCCTTTAGGAGTAGTACTAGGAACTGAGTCACTGCGGTCCTGAACACTGTGCAGAAAGGGTGATGGTGAAATTTTCTTTATAAATTAGACATAGCTCTTTTGCCATGTTTTGTGAGTACTTTTGTCTACAAAGGAGTGTATAGAAGCTGTCTTTGGCTTGGTTGTCAATGGTAGAGGAGTACTATAAATTCATTTGAGTAGAAAATGTGTCTCTTTAATCAGCAGCTCACATCAAGAATGCTCCCCCATTGAATCCCTTGGAAAATGAATGAAGAAAAATCTTCTTAAGCTTGCAAATGGGCATAGAGCTACTGGGGACAATAGACTGAATTTGAAAATAGGCTTTATGGAAGCTCGCTGTTTGTTGTCCTTAAAACTCATCTTTCCTTCAAAGACAAATATCACGGATGAAATTACAATAATATAGATTTATTCATTTATGAATATAAAAGGTTTATGACTTGAAGAAATTCTTTATAAGAGTGAAAGGGTTTTGAGAGGAGTAGCTCATTAAACATTTTTCAGTGTGAGGTCTAATTGGAATCAAATAAATGTCTCACATTTGCTTGGGGTGGGGCTACCAGAAACAGAGAAATTGCTGTCCTGATGGGCAAGCAACAGGACCATGCAAATTTGCTTTCTATTTGGCAAAACTCCTTGTACTTATTTGAAAGAAAGAAGAGGTCTTAGTACTTTGGAGTCCCCAACCCTCTTTATTTACTTGTCTCTAAAAGTCTAAAATTTTAAACATTGAATTGACTCTCTTTTAAAATATAAATTATTCCATGAGTAGCAAAAGAATCTTATTTATTTATTTTTGTTTTTTGTTTTCTTTTGTGTTTTTGAGACAGGGTTTCTCTGTGTAGCTTTGTAGAACAGTCTGGCCTTGGAACTCACAGAGATCCACCTGCCTCTGCCTCCCAAATGCTAGGATTAAAGGTGTTTGCCACCACCACCTGGCATAAATGAACCTTAAAATAAAAAAAGATTTATAGACAACAGCTTGAAGGGCCAATAAAAATGTTATATGTTACATCTTTCCAGCTACAAACTGCTAGCAGTTCAACACTTAAAGGTATTTCTAGTCCTGAAAAAGGAGCACTCCTTCCTTATCTGTGTTCCAGAATATTCCCCCGGCTACTCACTAGCATATGAGGCTAATTAAGAGTGTTGAGGGAAAATATAGTTTCTGATTATTTCAGAATTTAACTCACACTACTTCCTCTGCATGACCCATGTTATATGTGTCTGTGCTCATGTGAATATGTATATATGTATGCTCATATGGGGCTATGTGTTAGGCCTCTGTGTGTGTGTGTGTGTGTGTGTGTGTGTGTGTGTGTGTGTGTGTGTGTGTAGAGGCAGAAGGCCAACCATAGGTATCAATGCTTAGGAGGCATCCTCCTTATTTTTGGAAACAGGATCTCTTACTGAGGCTTCAGACTGGCTGATTAGTCTGTATGGGTGGCCAGCAAGCTGCAGGGATTCCCCTGTCTTGGCTTCCCCAGTGTTACAATTGCAAGTTCTTGCAACCAAGCTCTGGGATCTTTCTTTTGTTTTTTAGTGTGGCTGCTGGGGTTTGAGCTGAAGTCCACATGCTTGTGGGGCTAGCACTTTATTACTGATCTACTTGCCAAGCCCTCCCTCTTGGTATTTACTCTAACAGTTTTCAGTAGTTTTATTTTTCTTCAAGTGAGTCAAAGCAGATTTTCAAAGGCATGTCATTCCAAATTTCTACTGAACTTTAAATATCTTAGTTTCACTTGAATGCTACTCTAACCTAGTAAAAGTAGCCTTAAGCACTTTTGCAGAAATTGATGCAGAAATTCTACTCACAATCCTATCACACAAGTCCAACTGCACCTTTCTGTTGAGTGTATGTGACAAGCGGTGGTGTTTTTTCTCAAAGGGTAAGTGGTTGCCATTAAATGATTTTGCTAGTGGATAACTGTTTAGCACATAAAGTTTCATTCCTTTTACTAGAGGTTCAGAAAGGCAGAAAGAGTGACTGATGGAAACTAAAGTGGTTTCATATATATATGACCAACTTCCTGTCCTAGTGTGATAACAAGAACATTGAACTGAAAAAAAATCTCACTTCACAACTGGGTACTGACATGACCAGAAATGACTGAAACAGCCTTTCTGAACTTTGGTTTCCTCAGTAGCAAAGGGTTTTGGTTTAGAGAAAAGTGAGTAGTTGTCACGCTAACTTGTCCTACAGCCACTTTTCTTACAAACTATATATGCATTCTAGTATTTTGTTTAGTTGGCACAGTTTTAAAGTCACAGCATGAGATTTACATTTTGTCCAATTCTAGTTTCTAGAATATTCTGGGTAAATCAGTGTCTCCCAAGAAAAGAGAGAGTTCTACTGTGGCAGGAGACTTAAAGCACTCAGTGTCACCTGTTGAATGGCTTTCCTAGACTTTGCTGAAGAGCCCTGAGTACAAAGTACAGTGGTAATATTCTAGAGTCCTCTTATCTGTAAACATGGACATTGTCAGGAAAGAATAATGAAGTAATATATGTAAAACAGTGTGTGAACGAAATCGGTGGAACCAAAAATAAGCAGGGAGTTCATTGATGTTTCTAAAGCTAATTAATCAACCTTATGTATTTCATAGTTATTTAAAATTAATTGAAAGGGCTGGAGAAATGGATTAATGGGTAAAAGGATTTTCCATACAAGAATTAGGATCGGAGTTCAAAACTCCAAAATATACACAAAGCCAGACCCAGAAGCATGTGTCTGTGTATGACAGCACTCCTATTGAGAGATGGAAGGTGAAGACATGAGAATACATGGAGAATACATGAATGAGTTAGGTAGCCTAGTGTATACAGTGTACCTTCTCAAGAAACATTAAAGTTCTGAAGGCTGACAGATAAGAATTCTGTCACCTCTACATGTATCCAATGTCAATTGTGTTCCTTCACACACAGGGATACACATACATATGTATAGATTTATAAACATTACTTCAGTTATGGATTGTTTTAATTACCAATCACCAATAAAGTTAAGCCACTCATTTTTTCTATGATTTTCATCTCTAAGTGACTTTCTTCAACAAATGTATAAAATATATCATGCATTTATAATTATTTGGGAGGTGATCTTATAATGTAAGTCAAAGTATTAAAACACCTTAAAAGGTGAGGTCACAACACATGTAGCATATGTATTTTTTAAACACTATTATTTGTTTATGTATTACATGAGAACACAAGTCTAAGCTAAGGGCCTAATGTACATTTACAGACTCCAATCAGCAGCTGTTTGTGCAAGGAGAGACTGTTGAGTTGTATCCAAGGAAAACACCATATTTCCAGAGAGAAAGGGGTTATTTTGGCTTATAATTCTCCTCTGCCTATTATGGCAATGAAGCCAGAGTTCCAGGATGCTGGTCACATGGCACCTGCAGTCAGGAAACAGAAGGGGCTGAATTTCAGAGCACAGCATGCTTTCTCCTTTTTAAGCAGTGCAGGATCCAAGACCAGGGCACAGTGCCACCAGTTCTAGTGTGGGCCTTCCCACTTTGTTAATCTAATCAGAATCATCCTGTTATAATAAATCTTTCCGCCAAAAGCCGCCTGAGCCCCAGGGCCACGTGTGAGCTTTATGCCAGCTGCCCGCCCGAGTTAGGCCCAAATGAATACACAGAAACTTGTATTAGGTTCAAAGCTGCTTGGCCAATGACTAGGATTCCTCATCTGTTAGCTCAGTCTTAATTATCATAAATCTATATACTTTATAAGACTTATTTTATCAGACGCCTTATTGGCATCCCTCCTTGCTGGTGGATCACATTGTGCTGCTGGAGGAGGAAGGGGAAAAGGGGGACGCTTCCTGTTTCTCCTTCTTTAAATATGAGTCTCCTTGCTATGTCACTTCCTTTCTGGATCACCACTTCTCTACTACATTTCCCATAATCCTCTTTGACTCCTAGTCCTGTCTAACTTGCTGTTTCACTGGCCAAACAGAACTTTATTAAGAAATCAATAAGATAAACATACACAGAAGTACTTCCCCCATCATCATCCCTTATAAGCATGGCCAGAGACTGAGCTAATATAGGCAATCCCTTGCAGGCATGCCCATAGACTGGCCTCACAGTTAGTTATTATAGACCTTGACAAGGAGGTAATCAGTGTCAACTGAAATTCATAATATAGTTGAGGTAAAGGATTAGAAATTTTTCTAAACTGAATTGGTTTAGTAAGTGTCCCTCGACACTTGGCATCTGATCCCCTGATTATCTCACTAAAATCAACATTTTCTATCCTTGCTATCTTACCACGTTAACCTGCATTTTATCAACACCCCCCCCCCTTTTTTGGTTCTGTTTTTATATTTCTTTCCATTGCTTCATGGACAGACTATGGGACTTATTCCATAGACTTGAGGCCAGATATTCTATCTCTGTCCCTAGAAATCATGAACTCATCTGACTGGTTTCATTGTATGAACATCTGTGGCTCTTTAAACCAATGTTACATCAAATCTTTACCAACAATATAAAATAAATGTGACTTTGGGGAATGCTTTTAAAACTTTCTCTTTACCTGGTATGACAGACATTCTTAAATCATTCTCCTTGTATAAACTCAGAACAAATGGATTCCATGTTCCTTTGAAAATTGTCTCACACATTGTAGTCTGTAAAACTCAGCCAAATTTTTATCCCATTAGATCACTGTGTAATGTTCAGGTTCATGTATGTCACTGCTCCCTAAACTTTACTAGGAATCACTACATTCACTCTAGGAGTTAAAATATTAAGCAATAAGCTTCCTCAGTCCATCTCTAGGCACCTCCTGATCCCCACCAACCAAAATTTGACACTCTACTTTCATTGTTTGGTGCTTGGGCCATCTTTGAGTTGACAATGGGCACTAGTAACTAATGACACCTGAAACTCTCCCCCTGCCTTATCATGTTTAACTTAGGATAAAAATGACTTACTTCACAATCCAAGAGTATTGCTAATCTTAGAATTTTAAGAAACACTATTAAATTAGTATAAGAGAAATATTTCTGTGGGAAATACTGGTCATTTCTGCAATGATAAGGTGGTCTCTTTGTAAGTCATGAGGTATCCAGACTCTCACAAAATGCAGGGAAAAAAGCTATCACCATCTTTGGTGTGAGCCTATCCTAATACATGCAAACAAAACAAACAATAGAAAGACCGAGTTAAAAAGACAAATATTAAAATGTTAACATTAAACAATTTTCCAAGGTGCATTACAAAAATTTAGATTGGAGGTACACCCCTGTAATCCCTACACTGGGGAGGCAGAGGTAGAATGATGAAGATTCTACATTGCAAATTTAAAGCCAATTTGGGCTATAGCAGTAGTTACCTCAGCAATACCGCCCAATAAAGTAAATGAAATAATAGATAATATCTGGGGCCATGTGAGGAGAGCTAGAAGTTGGTGTCACAGTTCACATAGCTGCAACTGTCCTGAATGTTTTATACAACCCTGTATTTAGTTTTACAATCATTTTCTTGTCTCGTAGAGGAATCCTAGATTATCACTTAACACTTTAATGAACATCCAGGTATCTGAGCACTTAGACTTGGGTATTAATTATATTTCCTTTTTCCTTAAAATAAAAAGTGTGGATTGAGCCATATTTACAGCTTTCTTCAATTTAAAAGATATACAACAATGCCATGATCTGCATTTTAAAGCATTGATTTCCAACATTTACAGTAATGGTTATATCTAAGAGATAGTAATATCGTTTGCTATTTGCTTGGCTAATGAAATTAGAGAAACAGGGAGCCCTTGTGGTCCCCTTTTAAGGACTAATGATACTAGTCAATGGGTGAAGAATATATAATTCTTACAAGAAAGATGATTTAATTTACTTTGTTCAAAAATTCCCAATCAATAAATAACAGAAGTTGTCTGAACAATATTTTAGTAATTCCTCTGAATAGATAGTCCATGGAACATAATTTTGAAATTTGGTATCAAACATGAAACAAGTAACTTAGACACATAATATGAAGGGGTGCAAAGTGTATATATTTAGTTAGTTACCGTATTTCGTCTATGCAGACCTCAATCTGAGTATTGGTCTATCCTGGCAGATTTCAGTTTTTGGTCCAGACTCATGGCTGGTTTCAGTCTTAGTGCTTGCCGGCAGAGGTGAAACAACACTGTTGTTCATTGTCCCAAGTTTAACTTTAGCTTCTACTAGAAAACAGTTTTAAGTTCTTTTTAAGAAACAACTTAAAGTTAGTTATGGAGAGGCAGTGGCTATAGAAGGAGTTGGGGGAGGGGAAGAATATGATCAAAATATATTTAAAGCTAAAATTGTTTTAAATAATAAAAAGTACAATAAAAAGAGAAAATGCTGTTTTAAATAAAAGAGAAAAACTTAAAAAATAAAGTTTCTTGAGTACAATATTTAAGTAGCATCTCAGAAACACCTGAGAGCCAATTCTATGACTGCTGTTTTCTGGTATTAAATCAGCACCACTTCGTTTTATAAATTCTTATGTTGACATTCTAAGGATCCTGTATGGTAGATATATAACAACTACAAATATGTTCAAATGGCATGGTCTGATCAATTTTCCCACTCTACTTAAAGTAAACCTTGTATATGCATAACTATGGAGAACTGAATTAGTAATTATTTCAATTCTCTTTTAGATAAAATTATTTTGAATGCTAAATATCATGGGAACTTTGGTTACTATGTCCTGTGATACATTGCATTTGTTTTTATTAATTTACATTCCTTAACAATCTTCTAAATAAGTTACATTTATTCATTTCATTTTATCTATTTATGTAGATCAGAGAGTCTTGTGAGTGTACAAGCAGAAGTAGGAGAACACCTTGCAGTAGTCAGTTCCTCCCACCATGTAGGTCTCAGGAACCAGGCAGACCCTCTGGATTGGCAAAAGAGTATGAATGGCTGAACCATCTCATTAGCTTCTCTTTAACAAACTTAATTGTTAATAACATAATATAATAAGGTGAATAGAATAAGGAATATTAATAAATACAATTACAAATATTAAAATAAACATTGATTCTATAATTCATGCCATAGTAGATCACTGACATTTAATTGATACTAAATCAGCTTATGTTTCATAACCATTTTAATATAAAACATGTTCCTCATGTAAGAATTTTTTCACAGTTAGTGGTATATAGGAAATAGAAAATAAGGTTTGGGGAGCAAGTGTTACATAATTGCACAGAGTACATTTCATAATGTCATTTGATTTTGATATTAAGAAACTACAAATTTGAGTCTTGTTTTCTAATAAAGTCAAGTATTGAGCATTATTCATTAAATTACTTGTGTTCTATGAGAGCAAGAACAGTCATTCACTTGGGAGACACATATGCATTTCTAGGTCCCTCTTGGGTCTCCCTGAGAAAGAATAGAATGTAACAGAATAACTCTCATTGGAGAAAACACACACTGTGACCCTGAGTGAGGCCAAGGTGTGATTCTGAAATGTGACTTTATAGGAAAAGTGTTTGGCAGAGTCAGGCTTGGAATGCTAAGTGCAGGCAGGGTAAATACTGTCTTACAGCTCACTTCCAGATGAACATAGTGCACTCCAGAGTCTAGAATAGAAGACATCAAGTTTATAATGGGGAAATCCACAGAGACAGGTGAACCAAGCTAGTGGGAATTCATGAACTCTAGACCGACAGCTGTGGAGGCTCCATGGGACCAAACTAGGTCATCTGCTTGTGGGATACAGATAGCTTGGTTTATATGAGGGGCCCTTGTAAGTGGGACAAGGATCTTTCCCTGATGCATGAACTAGCTTTTTGGAGCTCATTCCTTATGGTTGGATGTCATGCTCAGCCTTGATGCAAGGGCTTAGTCCTGCCTTAACGTAATGTGCCAGTCTTTGTTGACTCCCCATGGAAGGCCTTCCCTTTTAGGAGAAGTGGATAGAGGGTGAGATAGGAGGGAGGCAAGGAGGCTGAGAGGAGGAGTGGGGGGAAGAAATTTTTAAAAAGATATCATCAGGCAGTTTTCCTCATGTGAGTCTTTCTTATAATGAATCTTTTAATAAACAATGAGTACTCACTATTTCTTAGACCTTTACAAATCTCCAGAATACAGCTGTTGTATATTGCTGGTTGAATATAAAACCATGTGCTTTTAAAGCACTTACAATGCTTTATGAAGAATAAGGAGTTTGTGCTAGCTGTTTCATTCTTGTCCTGATTTTCTTTAATGATAGATTACAACGTGGAAGTGTAAGACAAATGAACTCTCTTCTCAAACTTTCTTTTGGTCATGGTGTTTCATGACTTTGATAGAAATCCTAGGTAAGTCAGTGCCTGAAAAAAATTGAGCCTTGTTCTTAGCAGAAAGCCTAGGTTATGTGAGAGGACAAGGGAATAAGAGCCTACATTATTCCAAAAATTAACACAAGAGTTCTCCGTGAATTACATACTTGCAAAGGCACAAATTTTTATTTCCAAGTCTAGAACAGTGGCAGTATTTTTTAAAGTGAGTTTGAGAATCATCCTCTGTTTTATAAAAACCACCATTAACCTTAATTTTAAGAGCTCAGACTTTCCAGGATAGAATAGTTACAAAATCCATACCAAGTAATAGTGAGTTTTGACTTCTAAAATAAAAGTGCTAACTCATCTTATTCAGTTAAACATTGAAAACAAGGGCTTAATGTAACACTATTTCTAATTGATCTTAGTACTAAAAACCTGCAGTCAGATATCGGGGCAAATTCTGAAAGATCAGAGAGAGAAAAGAACAAGCCACAACCAACTCTTACCTTGTTAACGCCTCAGAAGCTGATTTGGCCAATGGCCAGGCAGAATACGGCCAGGAGAGAAATCCAAACAGAGACATGAAAAGAAAGAAGGCAGAGTCAGGGAGACACCATGTAGTCATCAAAGGGGTAAGATGCCAGAATATTACTGATAAGTCACAGCCACATGGTGATACACAGATTAGAAAAAAATGGGTGAATTTAATTGTGAGAGCTAGTCAGTAATATGTCTGGGCCATTGGCTAACTCAGCTTCTTTATTGACAAGTGATAATAAAATATATTCACAGCATACAGAGAGGCATCCCATGTCTACTTAACTTGACAAAGACTCTGTATTGGATGTGATAATGATTAAGATTTCAGAACATAGAGTCTAGTAACTCTCCTAGTCCATATATAAGTACAGACATCTGGCTCACATATACCAGTGTCTTAGGAACTCATATTCCTAGTTCACTATCAGAGAATGAATTCTCTTATACCCAAATCGAGTTTCCAGTATATACACTAATACTGAGAAATGTTAAGAAAAGGGAAAAGGGCCATTTGCTATGCCTAATGCCTTACAACCTATCACCTATATGAGTGACCGTTTCTTGGACATCAATCCCCAATTGCATTTCATTAAGGAAACAGAGGACTGGTGTTTTTCTAGTGCAATATGATCTACAGTGTCTCCCTACAAATGTCTTAGAAGAATGGTCTGATAACTACCTTCTGGTATCTACAGATTCAGTCCCCAAATTCCCTCATATTTTGGGGCTCCGATAACATTAAATCATTTCTGACTCTTAGAACTCAACATGTGCTTCATGCCTGTCTTACATGGCTTGAGCTTTTGGCTTTGTAATGTATTTTCTCTTCGAGCTCCCCCGAAAAGTCCACTCTCCATGATATGTAATGTTCAGATGCCTGCTCTTCTGGGAACATGACTTCCACTTCTTTCTACCACTTGTAGAATCACTAATATCATATCCAAGGCAAACATCCTACCACTGCTTAATATCCCTAACAGTAAAATCAGTTGTGTAGCAGCTACACAACGCAATAACTTCTTTGGTAATAATAATGTCAAAAATAGCATTATGGTTATACCTCCATATAACTCAAGCTGTATTTTCAAAATGAAATATGAACCATCTTTAAATTATGGCCAATAGCTCTTCTTATGTCAATAAAATATAAAGCTCTCAGGTCTACTGTGGGTTCTCTAAATATAAGAAGCAGAACATATCCTGAGAAGGAAGGCTTGCTCAGTCTTTTGGTATATGACATTATATGACATTAGTCTCAGTGCCATAATCTTTTCATTGTCAGGAAGTCTGGCATTATTCAACAATTTATAGTGTAATTCAGGCTCTCCCCATTTCTGTGTTCATCCTGAAGGCTGATTTCCTTAAGTGTCCTCCAGCTAGAATTTGGGACTTTAAATGGAAGTTTTGCAAGGATATTTGAGAAAAAATGAAGAAATAGCTCAACATTTCTTATTATAAGGGGACTGATAGGCAGATTAATGAAATGCAGTCACATGGACGTTAGCTGTCAATAATGGTATGGCAGTTGGTCTATTGCTTGCCATCTATCTTCCATTGCAGTTGATTGATGGGACACACTGTACCTAATATAATGCATATTGAACTTTCCTTTACAGATTAAAACGATGACACTGTGTGAATGAGAAGCACTTTTCTATTTCAACAGGGTGGCTTCTACTATGATTCACTGCAGATAAGCACAGCTGCTATAGCAGTGAAAGCAGAAGTGTGTACCATTTTATATAAGGTATTCTGTTACATATATTGCCTGCATGGAACATCTTATGTAATCATGTCCCAAGCTTTTATTGAAACATATAATTGTCAGAGTTCAATGACACAGGTAGAAAACAAGCACTCTAGAAATATGCCTGCAGGCATTCTTTATGTAAGAAAAAAAAAAGCAATTGTAAACTGACCTGGTCTATTCAGAGGAAAAGTGAGATCTGAAGAAATGTATCATGATTAGTGTGAACTTAGTTCAACAAAAAGATAATAGGTTGAAAATATAAAATAGGTCCCATTGGGCTTAAATAAATCCTGGGATGACAGGTCTATTACAGCAATATAGCTGGATAAACACTCCTGGTGTAGAATGTTTGAGAGGAAGGTAACATTCTCAGAAACACAAGGCAATCCTGTTGCATTTGTTAACCCTTTTTCAGTAACCAGAGGAAGACCCATATTCTGTTTATGGTTCTCCTGGCCTAAAGTAAATGAGAAATAATGTGAGAATGTGTCTACGAGATCAAGGTTAAAATGAGGTAGATATCCAAGTAGACCTAGTCATCATTGGATTATAAAGCATAGGCTAAATTAAATATTTCAAATCTATCCCTTATTTTATAGTTGAGAAAAATTACAAGAATTAAGTTGTTGATTTAATCTCATACAGCTGTATTCAGATGTAATAATAAAATGGACTTTCTTGTAGATAATGAAGTATTCTTCATATGGCAGTAAAAATCTCTATATGGATATTAATAGAAAGAAATGGGAGAATAGAAACAACAAAACAATACTCACTTTACTAAATACTTCTCAAGTTCAAGGATTTTTGATAATGCATCCAAAGCAAAAATCAATAACCATAGCTATTATGTCATTATAAGCAGATGCTTTGATTTCCAGAGGAAAGTTCTTGGGAAGTCAGCATCTGGCTTTTGTTAGCTTTGTTTTCAGTCAGCCTACCCACATGGTTGAGTTTGTTTTATGGGAACCTTGGGGACTATAATACGAAACTAAGATGCTGTGGCCATAAAGAAGAATGGAAGAGAAGTATAAAGTCCAAGATTCTGTGAAGATACCCGAGTGGATAAAGTGCTTGCTGATCATGCATGGGAATCTGGGTTCGAATCTTCAGTACCCACATTAAGAGCCAAGTACTATAGCAGTCTTGTAACCCCAAGTGTTACATGAGGTAGGGATAACAGTATCTCTAGAGCTCACAGTCAAGTGATTCCAGCTGAATTGATGAGCTTCAGGCTCAGCATGAGACCCTGTCTCAAAAACTAACTAACAGTTAAACAACAAAATCAAAGTAGAAAAATGGCATTGACTTCTTTCCTACACACACACACACACACACACACACACACACACACACTACCACCACCACCACCACCACCACCAACAACAACAACAACAACAAAACAACAGGCCATATATATACCTCAGGCTAGATAATCTACCTTCTTCACAAAAAAACACACAACATTACAAGAAAACCACCATATATGTTAACTTTGAAAAACTGCCTACTGTTAACTCACTCAATTAAAATTTGATTAAGATTATGATTTTGGAGGGTGTATTCTGTTTCTAACTCCATCCTGATGCTGTTATGATTGAATACTGACATGAGTACTCCATGGAATAACTAAATTATCATCAGTTCTATAATGCATAATGACATCAGGAGAGATTGTAGAAAACTCAACAGCTTCCAGGCTGCCCAAATATATTCTCTCACCTCTGCTTGTTTGTATGCATAGAGCCTGTGCAGATAGCTTTGGCTGAAAGTCTGCTTCAGCCCTGTCGATATAGAAGCCAGAGCCAACATCACAGATAAGCAAAGATCTTTCTGAGAATATATGAATAACGTGTGTATGTGTGTGTGTGTGTGTGTGTGTGTGTGTGTGTGTGTGTGCGTATTTGCATATATGTGTACTTATATATAATATATGATATGTGGCATATTTTACTATAAAATGATTTCTGGGGCAATTTTTACCATTGAGTACTAAAATATCTGTGTCTTTGGATAATCATTCTCAGCTTATAACAGAGTGTTGCTATGCAACAGTGTCAGACTGACCTGCTATTTCCTCTCCTGTTTAACACAGGACAGCTGAGGAAATCTTCCATGTTCTAAGTGCACTTTAATATCAAGAGAACAAGGTCTGTGCCCTGCTAAGTCCCTGGTGAACCAGGTGGTGCTATTCAGACTGTTCTTGGGCCCATAGTTGGCAATCTATGATTTTCCACAAAGCTCTCATCATATCAAGTTGTTACATTTATTAGTAAGCAGTGTTCAATTCATTAGCTGCCATGATGGAGTACAATATGTTTCCCTTTAGGAACAGAGAGAAACTGAACTTGATAAGTGTGAAAAGAATGTGAGATGGAGACACAAGGAATCTCTGTGGATATTTGGGGTGGTTGGAACCATAAGATAAGAAACATAAATAATGAGGAAATCAGATTTACCTTGCTCACAATAATTCCTCTGTTTATCATTCAATTATGCATTGCACTCAGTAATTTTGCTTCTTTGGAAGCAAGTCATGTAAGCTTTTCTGAAGATGGATTTTTAAATAAATCTTGAGTGAGCAAAACTGGAGACACTTTAAGTCAGGGAAAAATGTTAGCCAAATCAGAGTAAAATAAAATGAAGCCTTGTACTTCCTGGAGGTGGGAGTGGATATGGTGTACTCTCAAAATATTAAGGATTAGGCAAAAAAGCACATGAAAAGAAGAAGTAAGGGCAAGGAAACAAAGGAAACAGATCTCATGGATAGCTTGGATCATCAATTACTCTTAAAGGTTCTTCTCTCGTTGATGGATTAAGTCATTTATGTATGCATTTCATCTTTCTTCTAAGTGCTCTACCATTGAGTTATATCCACAGTCATATGGCTTCAGAATTTTATGGCTATTTGGGAGGTTACATTTCCCTCCAGAAGCATTAGGCTAGAGGTTTGCCCCACCAAGAACTCTTCCAGCGGCAAGATGTCATGGATAAAGACATAACAACTGCAGCTATACCCACAATGTCAACCCAATGCCTATCACACCCAGGCAGCCTGCAGGTGCAACAGGGAGAGCAGAGTCACATCCTTGCTTGGCCCTGGGTAGGCCATAAGGTTACTGAATGAAAACCTCAGTGCCAACAGGAGAAATTGGATGATGTGGCACTCTCTTATATATGCATTTTATTTCATTTTAGAATTTTTTACAGCCTGTCTGTAACGATAAATCTTTACTCCAACTGTCTGAGCCCCACTGCCATATGGGTGGCCAGAATAACACACAGAGTCTTACATTAGTTTACAATGCTGCTGGTCAATTGACTAGGATTTCTTATATGCTAACTCAGTTTTAATTACTAGTCCTAACTGCTAATCTTTATATTTTATAAGACTTATCTTATTGAGGACACTGGCTGTAAGCACCCTCTTTTGCTGGCAGATCACATCGTAGCTCCACAGAGAGGAGGAAGAGGAAGTTCAAGCGAGAGATTTCTTGCTTATATTCTGAGTTGGCCTGCTATGTCACTTCCTGCCTGGATCTTTTTACTATAATTCCTAGAATCCTACTTGACTCCTAGTCTCACCTATCTTGCTTTCTTATTGGCCAACAGTACTTTATTTATCAACCAACAAGACAAACATACACAGAAGGACTTTCCCATCATCTCCCCTTTTCTGTCTAAATAAAAAGAAGGGCAACTTATCTTTTATAATAACTGAAGAAAGCTATAACCATAACAATCTGTCTTTAACTCCATCAAAGACCACAGAAGGATAACATATAAACTCTAGAATTGACAGAGACATCTCGCTACCTGGACAGTCACCCAAAGTTCCTCTGTAACATTGGGGCATCCATCTTTAGCCCATTGTACTCGATAAGGTAAGTCTTATAAAATATATGGATTTATGAAAATTAAGACTGAGTTAGCATATAAGAAATCGTAGTCATTGACCAGAAGCATTGTACCTAACATTAATCTCTGTGTGTTATTTGGGGCCCTAAAAAAGTGGGTGGAATTCAGTCAGCTTGGCGGAAAGATTTATCGTTACACCAGTCTATAACGTTCTTCAGATTCTGATCTTGTCCTCTTAGTCCCTTAGGTTTGCCCACTACTTGACCCTTCATTGTCACATTATGTCTAATTCTGAACCATTACCAAGAGCATCTACTGACCCTGGCTAATTACATGCATTATTTTCACCTAAATAGTCAGAATTTGGGGCCCTGTGTGTGTTACACACTTTGTCTCTAAATGGCAGCTTCTTTACTATTTGGTATTTAGTTAACAATGAAGATGGGTGAATTGTGCAAGAAAATTAGGCAGAATATATTATCATTATTTTAAAGGTATGTTCCTGTCACAGAAAAAGGCATGAAAAGAAGATGAGCACTGGAAGCTAGACACAGGGCTACTAAATGCTATCTTCTGAGAGTAACACAGCCATTGCTGTCATGATTTCATAGCAGCTAGAGTTGACTGCACTGTGCCTACACAAGGCTGGTCCTGTCATCTGTCAGCCATGGAGTAGACTGGGGACCAGAGGTGTATACCCATCATGCCAAACTATTTGCTACTAGTGGACTGTGGGTAAGAAGAAGTTGTCTCTAGTTCTGTATCCACAGATGTGCCCCCTTGGATCCAATGGATAGTTAAAGACTCATAGTCACTACAAACAGCCTTGTTTAAACATAGTGAATCACAAGACAAAAAGGAAAAGACATTATTGTGAGGAAAGGACTTGTAAAGAGGAGGATAATTGACAGGGCAAGGAGGGTGATGGGGTGGGGGAGGGACAACCAGAATGGATTATATACATATATGAAATTGTCAAAGTAAATGCTTAATAGCAAAATAAAGGAATAGGAGAGAGAGATTCATTTGCCAGTTGCTAAAATATTTAAATACAGATCCAATAAAATGACTGGTCCCCAAGTAAGAAATGCTCAAATCCTAGAACTGAGGTTAGGAGTTTTAGCCTAGGCACTGGGACATTACAATCCAGTACTACAAACTGCAGGAAGGGACTGAGTTGGAGAGGAGTATGGACAGATAGCTACATCCCTTATGGCCCTTAAAGTCTCCTACCTACCTATTTCTTCATTAATGTAGTGCAATGTTCCATGCAGCATCCTTCTTTATGTTGTCATAAAACATGCTGTTCTGAGTTATGAAATGGACAAATGCCAATAAATAAATATTTCCTGTTTCTGCCTCATAATCTACTCCTTAAGACTCATCAATGGCGTTGTCTCCATTCTCCTTAATAGACCTGGCCCAGCAGCATTTTACAGCTAGCTATGAAGCAGACCCACCTGTGCCCCACATCCTTAGCAAATAGGCCTAGCTGGCAGCTTTCCTGTTTTGGGCACGTAAATTTCAACATGGGTAAATAATCACACTCCCATCCATTCACTTGAGGAAGGCTATTGTACTTCACATGCTGTTAAAAACACAATGTCAAAGCTGTGCTTTATAGTATCACTGCAGGCTAATAAATCATTGTCAGGTCTTACTCTAATAAAGCTACTTTATGGGTGATAGATTTTATTGTGAGTTTATGACAAATACCTAAAACATCAGGCATTCATGTTGTAATCGCCATTTATGAGCTTTAGTTTTCGCCCATGCTCAGGAAGCACACACACACCTATGCCTGGGATGGAGAAAGGCAGAGTTGGATAATAATTCACCTAGTAGCCTCAGGCACTTTGCTCAGTGTCTCTGTGTTGCAGCCTTATAAACCTGCCTCTAATAGATGTGCTGCTAATTAATTATGCATTAATTCTAATGTTCTTTGAAGATTTGAATGAGCGTCGTGTGGCCATCATTTCAGCACTTTTATTGATATAAGTCCTTTTATTGGTTTTCACTGGTTGCTTTTTTAAAAAATGCAGTAACCACTAAATAAGAAAGTTTCTGTTGTAGTTTACTAGCTCCAAAGAAAAGCTCTTCTGTTTGGCAATGGAAGCTCTTGGGAATGTAGCCCAGGATGAGTAGGATCTGCTGTTTTCTTTGTTCTCTGATCATGCATCCACAAACAAGTTTGCAGTACAGTTTGGTAATGGATTGTTCTAAGAGATACCGGGTTAGTGATATGTGACTACATTATTGTACCATTTGATGATCTGGGCTGCCAAAGTTTGTGTCTATTTCCCAAAGGTCAGACCAGCAACTATTAACAAAGGTTTAATCTTCCAGGCTGGAGATGGTTATGAGGCAGGCTGCCTCTTTTCACTTATGTTTTGAAATTAAAATGGAATTACATCATTTTCTCCTTCTTTCCCTCCCTCCAACACTATGTGTATATATTTATGTCTGTATACACATACTTACAAATACATATACAGATATACACATATATATTTCTAATTATATCAATATAACCTACTGAGTTCCTTTAATATGAATTTATATGTATATAAATTCAGGGTTGGGAACTCTTCTATGGTAAAGACAATGTCTCTTTCTCTCAACATTCCTTTACTTGCCTGTACATCCTTGGACAGGAAATCTTCCTGTGAGATTTCCTCAGTCCATGTTAGCATGTCTAAGGCTCACTGAACATTTCAGAAAGTTAGCTGTGAAATTGAATCTCCTAGTAATTTCAGGGAAATTATACTCATGAAGTCTCAACAACAAGGCTGCCTAAACAAGTTCTGAACAATGATGAGACCAATAAACATGCTGCCTTTTTTTAAAGACCAATTTATTTATGTCTATTTATCTATATGGATATTATGTCTGTATGTGAATCCATGCACCCTGGAGAGGCCAGGAGAAGACTTCAGATCTAGCATTACAAATGATGTGAGCTGGTATTTGGATGCTTGGAATTGAACCTGGATCCTTGGTAAGAGCAGACAGTGCTCTTTACTACTGACCCATTTCTTCAGCCTCCAGGTTGCCTTTCTGTGCTAGAATAAAAAATGAGTATCAGGGAGAAAAGTAGAAGGACTCCTTTGTTTTCACTTTCTTTCTGGTCCCTGGACAGCACAGCATACAGTCAACAATGCAGCTGAGTCAACAATGCTGCTGAGTTTCTCAAACTCCAGAATAATGAAATGTTTGAATTATGTAAGTAGTATATGACATTGAGAAGACTACAGCTTACATTCAAGTAAGAGAAGTTTCTAAAAATGTTATAATGGAAGTAAGTTGAGCCATATCTATTACATAATTTTGAGTGTATTTTACTCAGATTATTGAATTTTTCAGTTTGATGAGATCTTGACTATCCCCCTGGGGGATAAGCTTCTGGGCATGCCTATGGGAGTTGATTTTAACTAGGTTAATTGATGTGGAAGATCCACCCACTGTGGATAGCACTGTTATCTGGGCTAAGATCTGGGACTGTACAAAAGTTCCAAGAGTGGGTTCAAAAACTTAGTCCTCTCTCTGATGTCTGGCTGTGGTTGGTTGAATCTGGCAATTCAACTAGCTACCCCTCCTGTTATGACTTCTCCATCAAGACATCTCATCCTGTAATGATTAGCCAGAAGGAGCCCTTTCTCCCTTGAGTTGTTTTTCTTGAGATAGATTATCACAGCAACAAGAACAGGAACAAAGACAGCTGTGCATCACAATACAATACCTTGGGACAGTAAGTACACATGTTGTTTCTATAGGCCAGTGACTTCTTCATACAGCATGCTTCTCCATCAGATAATGAGCTTTCTGCTTACATGAAAAGCCTCGTCCACTTAGCTTCTGATGCTTTCCAGTGTGTGCCATCGGTGTGGAATTTCATATTGAAAGTGTGTTTTTTTTTTAACTCTCATAACTATGACATGAAGGAAACACTAGAATGACAAATAGCTATTTCTGTACTTCACACACGTGCCATGGTGAGCCTAGTTTGATGGAACTCATTCCAACAAATGAATTTTCAATGCTTAATCTGAAAACTGTGAAGCCATTGTAAAACCTGTCAGCATTGCTAAAATTAAGAGGGCTACATGGCCAGACATATGGTATAAAAGTGTATATTGATGAGTTAAAGTGTATGGTAAATAATTTTTAAAAATCAAACTCAAATACTTAATTCTCATAGTATTTTGGCAATGTATTTGCAATTAAATATTCTTTATAAAAGATGAAAATATTTTTATTATATTTAGGCTTGTTTTACTTTTTCCATGATAATATTACAATAATAAGATATTTGCAGAGGCTAGGACCATGAGGATCTTGGTGCCTAGGTTAGAATCACCAGTAGTGATGTAAAATGGATATATTATAGCCCAGGCATGGTTGTATTTGTCTATAACTCCAGCACTGGGAGGCAGATACAGACAGATCCCTAGGGCTTGCTGCCCACCCAATGTAGCTGAACATCTGTGCTTATGATTCAGTGACAGACATTGCCTGGATCCAACAATGGGAGAGAGATAGCAGAAACCCCCTGATGTCTGTCTTTGATCTACTCACACACATGAGTACTCACACCTTCACAGTCGTGTACATGAAACATACCTACCAACAAGTACAAAATATATGTGTATACAGACACACACACACACACACACACATATATATATATATTATTATTATATAATATATATAAATTAAGAGTCTTACTTAGGGATTTCACTAAATAACATGATATATTTGCTATAACTATTAATTCATAAAAACCTATTATTTGCTTTCAGTGTGTTAATAAGCATATTTGAAATATATTTTTTGTTCATAAAGTGCTCTACCATATACTTTAGGAAATAAAATGAATATTATATATGGTCAGTCAGTAGGCAGTGAGGTACATGCTAGCCATTCAGAAATGCAATAAAATACAGCTACAGTCATGCTGCGGTGACTCTTGTAAAATAGAAACACATGGCCAGTTTAAACCCCCAATGGTGGTAAGTCTTGGATGAGGTTAGTGAAAGTCCTATCTTAACAGCTTTGCTATTGGGAGGGAAAAGATAGGTGAAGGGGGGATGAGATTAGAATTAGAGCCTGAGGTCATGGTCTATGTACCCAGTATTCATGTGCCAAAACTACATCTCCTTTGTGCTCTCTGCTGTACTTCAAGACCTCATACACATGTAGAACATGATACAATTTAGATTATTACCAAATATGCCACTCTGAGCACAACTTAAGCTTGCCTTCCAAATGTTCATCCTGGTAATGGTTAATTTCCCGAAAGCCAGTTTAGAAAAGAAATAAGCATTAAAGAGGAATAATGCGAGCTGAAGTGGAAAAGCTCTAAGGAAACCTGATCTGTATTGATCACCTTGTGAAGTCCATGCAGTGTTTCAATCAGAAGCCCTTGCTCCAAGGCTGAGAAACTGCTGCCCTAAAATCTTTCCCCTCTTTCCTTTACATTCTAAAGTTTAAAGGATCAGCCTTTGCCTTTTACTGTCTAGGCGTGTATGCCAGAGCCCCTTCTATTATGTTGCTTAGAAACAGCAGCTTCACCACAGAACCTGTAACAACTGCAGTGTCTCATGCACAAGTCCAGATCTCAATATGCACCCTAATAAGAACCTTGGGTGGCAAATTTGCACATTAAACTTTGCAAATATTGACTTGGAATGTTGGAGTCTTTGTTCCCAAACAACATTATTATATACTCATGCCAGTGCTACATAGCTTGCCTAAACAGGGTTTCTCTCCCTGTGGTTTGCACATGGTTTGAATACATCTCTTAAAGATTATGATTGATTCCCTGGGGGAGGGTTGTTTGTAGAAAGTGTAGAAACTTTTAGAAGTAGAGATTCATGGGAGGTTGTTGGTACCTAACAGTGAAGGGTGTAGAGAAAGAAAGACTTATCCCCTGAAATGAGTTCTTATGACAGTGATGAAACTGACCCTTAACTTGCTTTTAGGCTCCTTGATTCAAAGTGCAATCCTTCCTACTTATGTTCTGAGTGTGCTAGGTGTGTGTTCAGCACACAAATCTGTGGGCTGAAGTACTACATCTCCTTTCATTATAAGTTACCTTGCCTCAGACATGTTCTTAAGGTCACAGAAATTGACAAATTAATTTTAATTTGTTTGTCACTGGAGTTGTAGAATGCACATGCATGGGCTCAACAATACAGGGGTCCCAAAGGAAGGCCTAAAGCAACCATCAGAAGTAGATGGACAAGAATAAGCACTATAGCCATAGAGTCAAAGATGCTCAGGGTTCTTTGCAAAAGGAAAGGTCCAAGGCTCAAAAGCTCAGGTACCATCTCATTACTTGAACAGTAAATGTCATTCCTTGGCTTTGTATTAAAATTCCTACTATAATCACAAACTATTTTTCAAATCACTTTTTCTCATAGCATCCTTTGTCCTATCTAGAGGCATTTCAGACAAATCACCACTGCCTTTCTGCAAACAGGATGAGCATCTGTTACTTCCACTTCTGTCCTGTTTTGTTTTTCATTTAACTAAGTTCCGTTGACATCCATGCCTGCCCAGTTCCATACCAGGCTGCAAATACATTTCTCATTTTCTCTACGCAAGGACTCCTAGAAGCATCTAAACATATTTTATCCCAATTTTATCAAAACCATTATATAACATGAAATGTACACTTATCAGAGTGAACTTGATCCCTGAGCATTTAAACAGTTTGAAACCAAACGCTGACCCTTTCCATAGAAGTTTGAATCATTTTACAACTTTCCAATTGCTTCTGTGTGTACACATTTGGGTGGAACAAAATATTTACCAAATGAATTCAGGAGAACTGGCTAAGTGGATCAAGCCCAATATGGATAGGGCTATTATGGAACGGAGAGACGCCAGCAATTTCAGAGGAGTCTTCCTATGATACAAGAAAATGAAATACCGGACTCTGGTAATCAGCTTATGTAAAGATGTTTATTAAAAACATCATAATCAGCTGGGTATGGTGGCACATGATTTTAATCCCAGTACTCAAGAGGCAGAGGCAGGTAGACCTCTGTGAGCTTGATGCCAGCCTGGTCTACAGAGTGAGTTCCAAGACACAGAGAGACACTTTCTCAAAATATCACACATGACCCCAAATCAAATAAAAATACAGGCTGTTTTGAATTTGTATGCTGTATTACTCTTGTCTCCCTCTCTCCATTGTGATTTCTTATCCATAAAGGTTTTTTTCTACTTTCTTATTTTATTTAAATATCCATGGATGTGTACTCTTTAAGTTATATAAACCAAATTGACAGCTCTTACCTCTTCTTTGAGGCATTTAGTGAAATTCTTTAGTCAACATCTTATACAATCCTTAGGATTAGGAACACTTTATTTTCTTGCTTTTGATTTTATTAGTGAATAGTTACTATATATAGTAAATGATTTCACAATGGTTTTCCCCAATATGTGTATGTGCTATCAACATATTAACCCCTTTATTATGCATTATCACTACTCCTTATTTCCCCATTTTCTCCTGTCTTTCCACATTCTGGTGTGTATTCATTTTATTTCCTTCCCCATTTTTTTCCTTCAAGATTCCATAGTTGAGAAACTGCATGTAAGATGTGTCTTTGTAGGGAAATCTTATTTCACTTAACATGAGGGTCTCCAGTCGCATTTGTTTTCATAGAAACAATACAATTTCATTCTCTCATATGACTGAGTAAAACTCTAAGTTATAAACACACTGGATTGTCATCATCCATTTGCTTGTTGATGATTCCACAAATAGGCTATTGTGAACAACATTATAGTGAATAATTAAGTAATCTACAATATTGTCAGGCAGGCAGTGGTGGTGCATGCCTTTAATCCCAGCACTCAGGAGACAGAGGCGGGTGGATCTCTGTGAGTTCCAGACCAGCCTTGTCTGCAAGAGCTAGTTCCAGGACAGCACCCCAAAGCCACAGAGAAACCCTGTCTCGAAAAAAAAAAAGTAATATTCTAAAGGAACAAAATATTATTGCAGAACACACCAAAACTAATTAGTTAGGACATAATCTCTAGAGAAAGTGGGGTATTTTAATGGCTGCACAATTTCAGAACAAAATATGACAAAGAAAGTCAGAAAACCTCCTGGAAAAATCATTTTCTGGAGCATCACAATAAATAAATTAAGGAAATGAGCCTTTCTTAGCTATCAATCAGAACATTTCTTACAATTCTTGAGTAACAGAAATAACATAGAAGACACAATGAATACGTGGAGTCATGAAGAATTACAATAAATACAATCTTCTGTTTTGCATCTTGGAGGTGCTAAACAGGGAAAATCAATCCAAATTTTATTTAGAGCTTGAAATTGCATCAATGGTTTCCCAAAACAAATTCACTTCTGACTAAAGACATTTCAGTGTTCTAAGTAGCACTTGATATTCGATGTTAATATTTGAAAATCTAACAGGTTGAAATTCACCAGTGAGAGAGGCTGTTACATTTTGATCTTTTATTGTGTTTCTATAGCTGTAGCAGCACTTCATGCCAGGCCAGATCACATCTGCTAATGGCTGTTTGCTTAGATGAATCATCATGCACTAAGAGGCAAATGATGAAAAAAAAAATGCCTTTGTAATCAAACCCCTTTTGCTTTCTCTTCCTTAGCAGAGTCGACTTTTCCTATGCAGTCACATGCTGTGTCTCTAAGTGAGAGAAGCATATGGTGCCAGAGGGGCCAGAGAGTGTGCAGCAGAGACCAGGACCACATGTGGCCACCACAGAAAGATCTTCAAAGTTTATTTGTGCAGCTTTCTATAGTTAGGAGTTCTGTGGTGTCACTATGAGAGAGGAAATTCTATTCTCTACAGGAAAATAACAAAACAATGTAAAAAGAAGGGAAATTGTGGTCCTATTTCAAAAGAAATCTTGACAACAAAGCTACATAGACAGGTCAGTATGCAGGCTGCCTTATACTCAGAACAGGCCACTACAGAAAATATTGAAAAGAAATAGGCCATTAAATAAAATCCTTTTGTTTGCAGTGATGCTTAGATACAAGAAGCTAAAATTGCTTCAGGTTTTTCTTTTCTCAGATTCTAATCAAAACACACATGAGAAAAACTGGAAAAGAAATTCAATCCTGTTTTACTCAAGGTTCAGATGCTCCACCAGTCTAGGCTTCAAAGTGTAATTCCCCCTAGGTTGTCCCTTAGAGTCACCTTTATGGGACAAAACTGCACATATTTTACACTAGCTATGGAATAAGAAGTTAATCAAGGAAGGAAGATCTTATATCTGTATCTGAGGATGAAAATGAGCTTGCTAAGCAGAGAGCTTTGAGGGTGAAATAATGGCTTTTTTACTGAAATGTTGGACCAAGGAATAAATAACTATTGCAAAGTGTAAATAAATAACTCTTAATGTGACTTAGTCATTGTGGTATTGGCTTCACCAACATTTTAGCCTCTTTACAAGCAGTATAAATGCAGTGTAGTTTTTTTCGGGAGATAGCATCCAAGTAAAATAAAACATGTTACTTATTTTCTAGGCTAGAGTCAAATGCTTCACTTTACTTATTCAAGAGGTCGCTATAAGTATCACCTATTAATTGTGGAATAATTTCTGAGAGTGATGGAAATAGCTCGCTCACAACAGCAGATGCAGAAAATCACTCAGTATCCAGAGAAACAGTAGCTAGGTTTACTTTGGTTATGGATGTGGGCTATGCAAAGCAACTTAATGTTTTGTCTATAAGAACAGGACTAGCATCCTTGTAGAAAGCACACTAAAGTTAGAGATGACTTTGTTACAGGTCACCTGGATAGTTGTCATCTTGAAGTGATGTGATTAGTCATATAGAGTAGTATTGTACCTTTCTGACTTATGAGATGTATGGTATCTACTGATAGATGTCTATTTCTTAGAAAACAATGGATTTTTTTCTAGTCTGAGTGATTACAGTTGATAACTGCATTCAAATTGTCAGTTAGTAAAAGTACTTAAAGTATATATTCAGAAAATAGAAAAGGAATAATTTTATTTTCAAAGCTCTTAGTATCAAATGCAAATTTACTTCTGTGGCCAGTTAACAAGCTTTGAATGGAAGCTGTGACAAATCATCATGAGCTTATACCTTTCTGTTTTTCCTTAATTGTATGCTGTCAGCAACAATCTATTGTCATCAATAGACTTAAGATGATAGCCAGGGCAGCCATCTTAAATGTCAATCATTTCTCTGAAACACTGGAGTCACAATTCATGCATGCAGAAATGACACATAATTATTCGTTTCTTTAGTAAAAGAGTTATTACAAGGGATAATGAATGAATCTATCCATTACTTAAATATCTGTGTGTAAGTGGATTACCATAGAACACTCAATCCTATGTTGGTCTCTTTTTAACTCAATTCATATAATAAAATATCTGAATTATTAACATGTTTTAAAGTGGAATAAAAATGAAATGTTGAATTAGAATAGCCCATTCTAGTCTGGTGGGAAAATTATAAAAGGTTCATACTGAAAAAAAGTCTCAAGCAAAATTTCAGAACTTCTGTGGTGATTGAAAAGCATATTTTTATTAACTAGTAGTTTGATAAAAGGATTTTTAATGATATTAAAAGTTTTCTGGCCAACACTGATTATATTAATATGTCCAGAATATATAAAATGCAAGGTATGGTGATTTGTTTAGCTGTTTTAGTGGTTTGGAAATAATGTATCCCATAGCCTCCTGTGTGTTAATATTTTATCCTTAGTTGGTCAACCTGCTTGAAAGGATGTGGATCCTACAAGAGGTGGTACCTAGCAACATGAAGTAAATTTCTGAGAATCTGAGCCTTAGAGCTCATAGCCAAGATCCACCTTCTGTCTTCACAGGCTTCCTATGTGCCAAGATGTGAACAAGCATTTTACCCAAAACTCTAGCACCAGGATTGCATATATCACATAACCTATAAAGTAAACTACTCAGTCATGAATTTGCTCCTTGTCAAGTTTGGCGACAAAGTTGAGGAAAAGTCAGGAACAGAAAATGTTACTTGAAAATAAAATTAGTTGTGTTATTTAGTAGGAAAAAAAAAGTCTTTCATAGTAACTATTTTCATAGTATTAGAATTCAATGATGCAATCCCAGCAGAGCTGTGAAACTGTCTCTACTCAGGGACTCCCACGATCTGGAATTGTTTTCAGAATAACAGGAAAGGGAAGAAAGCTGAACAGAAAGCCCATCTGCTTCTAATTCAGCATTCCCAAAAAACCCTTGTGCGCTAACTCCCAGAACAGAAACCCACATTAAATTGTTGCTAATTTTAGGCAGCAAAGGAGAAGACACTCCAAAAGGTGGAGCTTCCTCTCTTTCAAAATTCTATTTTCCCATGGTTACTGGACCTCCTGTCGCCTTGGTACCTGGTAAGGGTGAGGTGAAGAGGAATAATTTAATAATTTAAGTTCATTATTTCAGGTTGTCTAAGAAGCTTCTGGGGCAAACATCTTAGTTAATTTTATCCAGTCTAGAATAAAGTATTGAGGCTTTGCATTTGGTGGGCATGTGTGTGTGGATTTGTCCGTCCTGTGGCCTTGCTGATTTATTCCAGTTCAGAATGCTCACAGAGTGCCCTCTCTGGATTTCCCTTCTACCAGATTGTGTGCCTACTTTTCTGTGAGCTGGGGATAAGATGAACCATGTACTTAGCAGAAAATTAAGCCCAACTTGGCCCCTAATTCTTTACTCTTACTCTCCTGGACATTTGGTCTTATGCAATACTGGTTCAAAGCACAAACAAAAACGTATTTCTTCACTTTTCTTTATAATTTTTGGAGCATAGTCTAACCTAATACATGAATTTCATTTTAAAAGATATGCTATTTCAAAATGCCTTTGAAATATTATGGAGGTGAAGTTCTAAGCACAATGTGGAATTTATATCCTTACACCACAATATGGGTTTCTATTACACAAAGTCACTCATAAGCACTAATTTATCTGTAGACAAACAGGAAACAGTCAAGACTAAAGAAAGCAAGTCACAAGTCAGCTTTAATCAAAGGAAAAAACAGGCAATATAGGTCAACCAAAACCAGTAACCCTCAAGCACAACAGTACGATTTTTCCTCAAATTATGGCAATAAACTACCAAAATAAAAGGATTTGAATGATATGATGGGTCTGGGATTCAGCGATTAAGTGAGGGGTCAGTTAATTTTTTACTTATAATTGAAAAGAAATATTTAGACCACACCCTGAGTAACATAAGTGCATATGAAGGGTGCACAGTATCAGAACAATGGTGCTCTTTCTCCCATTACATGCATTCTAAATCAAATAAATTCCATGTGTAAGTTTATGAAATCAATTTTAAAAAACGTTCCAAATCCATGAATGAAATAACACTAAGACTCCCTAACTCCAAGGTTCAATCAGGTTTTATAAGGCAATATCAGTGTATGCTGACTGCTTATAATTTATTTAAAAATAAAATTTCTTGGTATTGTCTTATAATTTTTTTAAAATTTACACTACATACTGATTTCTTCGGAATCAAAATTGATGTCACTTTTACTTGAGTTGTACAATACAGGATAAATTGTACACTGAACACAATAGGAGCTTTAAGTCTGATTTGACTCTCCCTATAATACAAAGTTATTTATATAAGTGAGTACTGTCACCACAAGCAGAAGATTTTGGTATTCAGCCATTAAAATTGGCAGCATTTTTAAAAACATGATTTATGGCATTTATTTACATTTGCATGAAATATTTCTAAATATCATTGTTTGTTTCTTTTCTTCACAAACTTAAATATCATGGATGCACTTTTCCCCACTATGAAGAAAAATTGTTTTTCCAAATCAGAAAAGTTGTAGTCATATCCTAGGAAGTCCAAATTTAGTTAACTTCAATTGCACACACACACACAAACACACACACACACACACACACACACACACACACACACACACAAACACACATGTATATGTACATTTATGCCTTATATATAAATATATGTATTATATTTTTGTGTACCAACCAAAAATCTATATCTTTATTTCAAAACTGGCAGTACCTAATATGATTGATTTCTCCTTACTTACTTAAAAGAAAATAAAAAGTCATAGATTTTTAAAATTATTCATAACACTTAAGAGATTTATGTGGTTTTAAGTGATTTAATATTGTCTAAAAATGTTCACTACATCAGTAATAAATGATAGTTGTGGAATTTTGTAGCAGGTGGTTTAGCCATTTGTATAAATGGATAGATATTCCCACACAGGTTCATTCATGCTATGCTATGTGAGTAGAAAGTATGATCATGAAATTCCTCCTGTGGGTTTATCACAAAGAAAATACTGTATCTATTCCATAACATTAATTGGATGAATGAGCTCAGACAATATTAAAAGAGAGTGAGTGGCTCTAGAGAGTGATATATATATATATATATATATATATATATATATATATATATATCACTATGCTACATAAAAAGAAAATTTTCAGCCTCACATGTTGAGATAGCTGTTTTCACAGACTCTTGAGACACTTGGTTTACATGTTAAAATGTGGAGTAATTTGCTACAGATCTGGGGCAATTCTCCCAAAACTTCATAACACAATATACATACAGACACAAGCATAGCCATAGAACTAATATGTATTAAAATGAATTTTTAAGGGATTAACTGTTCTTGGCAAACAATGCTGAAATGTGTTTTTAGAGTTTGACACTAGGCAACTGGATCAAACCTTTTCTTAGTATCATATAGTAGGCTTGGTTCTGTTCCGTCCCATTTAAGTTGACTCTGAACACTGGCTAATTGGCTCTTGGAAGATGTTGTCCCAAAACAAAACCAACTATTTCCAGTAACACTTAAAACCACACACATACACATCATTGAATCATAGAAAACATACACACATATGCAAATACATAAATCCTACTTACATATATGCATTTGAATATACATGAATTCATGTGTACATAAGCATAAACACACAAGAACACATGTTCACGCCCCCACATGTATGTATGCACAGTCAAATAGAAGCATGCCATTGCATACCTCTTCTTTCTAGACCAAAGAACAGTTTTTTTGCCATTCTATTGGCTTCTTTAAAACATCTTTAACAGAATAGTCACAATGGATCTTCTTTTAACATTTTTATAGTTAATTTCAGTTCACCATTTACTTTAATCTGCCAGGTTTTCAGAAACAAATGGATTAGGCACATTGCATTTTTCTGATGGCCAGTTTTTCTTGGAATCTTTGATCTGTGCACTAAAGAACTGGCAAAGCCAAGCCTGTTCTCTCTCCCTTTGAGAATAGAAAGTCTTTGGTCCACCAGGCCTTGTGTGGTCTTTACAGCTTTTAAAAACATGCAGGGAGGAGAACAATGAAAATGTACATGATACCACTGCTCTGTGAGTGTTCTTTGAATTGGGGGGTTATATGGGGCCCTCCAAGTTGCCTACATATTGGTTTAATTTTCTCCCTACTTTGAAAATTTTGCTTCTGAATCATCAACCAGTCTTTTTGTGCCAAGCCCCTGTCTTGGATGTTGCCTATATTTTTCCCTAGCCATGTTTCCCTTTCTCATCCAATTCATCCCACTGAAGTAGAATATAGTTAGATATCTCTCTGATATCATACTTACACCAAGGAAGAAGCTTGGACCATCTATGTAGGTTGATACATACTCCTTTTCAGGTAAGGTCTCCATCTTTTCTGCCCCTTTTCCAGTGAGTTAAGTTGCAATTCTGGTTAGCAGGAAGTTGTGTGTAACAGTTATAGCTGTCCTTTTAAGCCAGACCAATATTTCCAAAACCTAACAATGCAGTAAAACACCAAAGTCAAGGCTGTGATCTGCACAACAGAACAAGTGTGAAGATGTTTTGCCTTTGGAGTCTGCTTATGACTACCAGCCCTAGATCAGATAAAACTGATTTTTGATTCTTGTTCTTCTATCTCCAATTAGAAAATGGCTTTTGTCATGAGAAAATCATTCCTACTGAAAATGGTCCTCCTCCCCATAATATTGACAATGACCTAATAAGATAAGAATAATAAGTTTTAATAGTGTTCAAAATGAAACCTCTCTAAAATGTGAAGATCCCAAAGTGCAGGGAATGGATGAGATAGCACATTCATGAAAACAATGTGTGTAAACAGATACTTTCTTCCAACCTTATTTTAAGCATTAACACACACACAGTGGTATCTTGAACCTATTAAAATATGACCTAAAGTAGAAGGAGAAGGAAAAGAAATAGAGATAATACAGAGTGAACCCTGTCTTTTTTTAAGTTATTTTATTATTTTTAACTATCTGTATATATGTATGCACAGTCAAAGAGAGACAGGTCATTGCCTGCCACTCTTATATATGTAAATATATGCAAGTGTGTATGCCATATGCTTTCCAGTATTGGAGGAGGCAAGAGTTGGATACAGATTATAGTTGGTTATAAGCCCTACATAAGGGCTAGGAACTGGATACCTGTTCCTAACTGCTGAACCAACTTTTCAGGCTAAGGCCCATCTTCAAATCTTAAACAAAATAAGTAGAGCTAACTAAAAACTTTATTTTCTTTTTATTAGGTTTTTATTTGAAACAGAACATCAAGCTGACATGAGATAAACAGAATGCACAAGTGGTTATTTCCTTGTATTAGTATATTTTTGTTACTTATTTAACTCAAGATAATGATCTCTCCACAAGAATTGGAAAGTTCCTTTCTTAGGATGTATTAAAGTCAAATAATATATTTGTATGTCAATGAACACAAAAACTTAACGAAGGACAGTGTATTACAATGTTGCTGTAGGCTACCCACATGCAATGCAAAACACTGGAGAGTCTTAGTTAAGGGAAAGTATGAAACAGGCTTGCTGCTTTCATGTTTTCATGAAGTCAGTCCTGAACAATATCCTGCAACAGATGTAAAGTGCATAAAACAATTTAGCAAAACTTGCAAACAACCAAACAAACCAAAATACACTGATTATTGATAAAAATGCATTTGGATCTATACTGTTGTTTTTAGGTAGTGACCCAGAAGTTCGAGAATGTCTATCCACAAGATCAGAGACTGGATGCCAGGACATGGAACCTGATCTCTCTCTATCTGTACAATAGTTGGAGAGAGAAGGAAGAAGTTCACAACATCATACAATCTACACAATCCAAGGATGGCCTCTACATGGGATGTGCCCTGTATCTAAGAGTTCAATTTGGTATAACAACAGGTTGAAGAACTGACTAGGATGGGCTGGCAGCTCATCAGATCATCATAAGGACCATTTCTAAAGAACAATACTTCAGAAAGGATAGGGAGGTAATGGTTTAAGAATCATGTCAAAGGGAAGTGTTCTGTGGGTGTGGCAGATAAAGACTGCTGAATTGATAAAGTTGGTTGGAACCCTGTCAGGACAATCCATCAAGGATGTATGGCCCTGAAGACAAGGGAGAGACTGATAGGGAATGACGATAGAAATAACACAGCCTCCTACTTCTCCTCCCATCTAAATCAAACTAGGCAATTACAAACATTTGCCAAAGACACAAACCCATAATTAAAAGTATAACATAAAACAAACATTGGCAGTTTAAAAAAATCTTCAAAGCAAATATAATGTGAGTAACTACTGACCCAGAGAAATTGAATCTAAGCCTAGTGGTGGGAAAATAACTAGCCAATTATTTATATAATTAATGTCAGAAAACAAGGAACCAGTAGACATATGAGAAGAATTTCCAACATAAAAATATTTCACACCAAGACAAAAACAAACAACAACAAATAAAACAAAGTGCACTTGAAAGAAACAGACACTGTGAAAAGACAATAAAATCCCCATATATGTAAACAAAACATTTTCATATTCTGAGAGACTGAAGCTTAAATTGTGTCTGGGAATTCAGAACACATGGTAGATCAGAAAATATGAAATATCTAGAAATTAAAAATAGTTCTTTGAATTATGTGCAGGATATAAGACAGATCATAAGAGAATGTCTGGAATTCATATTGGGGCACCATCTAAGAACAGCTAGCCAAAAGAAGAAGCGAGAAAAGAAAAGCATTAGGAAAACATTTTTTAAAGCAAGAGGAATCATGAGTGTCTAATTTTAAGTTAACAAAAAAACAAGAAAAAAGGAGATAATTCTGAGTAAGAATCCATCAAAGTACTACTTCAATCACATTTCCTATAGCTGAAGGTTTTCTATACAAAAAAAGTGGACCCAATGAGAGCTCACAGCAAGAGATGGAAATAGAATTACAGCAAATAATTCTGCTGAGAAGTTACAGCATAGTGTGTACAAAGGGAGGGTCCAACAGATTAAAACCAGATTGCATTTAGTAGATCAAAGGCCAGAATGGCTTTGGACTTCTTAACAGCAACCATGAAAGCTTTGAAACAGCAGGACATCCCTTCATAACTCTAACATAATAATGACTGATTGCCATGATGGATCCTATATTCCATTATTACTTGTAAATGCTAAAATATCTCCAAAAATTCATTTTCTGACATTTTGTCTTTAGATGTTGCTTTGAGAACTGATTCTACCCTTAAAGAGGAAGAGTTTAAAAAATGTAGCTTTGGAAATGAGAAAGTATAAAGTGGAAAGATGTAGGGACTCATTCCTGTGACAGTAAAGGGAGGCTCTGGAGCATCAAGCAGTGGCTATATCCACAGCGGACACAGTGTGAAGAACTGTCTTAACTCTGAGCAAGATTTATTTCAGTGGTAACTGCTGTACTCAGAGCAGAATTTTAAGATTCTTGGAGAAGGTTTGAGGATGGATTAATAAGAGAGGCCTTGTAAACCAAAACCCAAATAGAACAGAACCAGACAAACAATGACAATTGTTAACTGCAAGGGGAAAATGGAGATGAGTGAAAGAGTTGGGGGAAAAATTTCCAGACAACATTCCAAGGAGATTTTATGTGAGCGACAATGAGGGTAGACAGGCCATTGGAGGCAAAGGGCTTAAGAGAGTTTGGTGTTTGTTCACACTGTGCTTGTTTTCCATATAAAAGCAGCTGACATGTGTCTCCTGTGTAGCAGAAGATCCACATGTAGTTGAGAATGACATTTCAAATGATTACCTACAAGGAAAGATAATGCATGAGACCTGAAGATAGAAGAGAAAGTGGGCTTTTCTAGTGAAAGCAGTCTCACTTCTGTTTAGTAAGCAGGCAAGCAGACTGAATATGGTGACAAGTATCCATGAATTGAGAGCTTTCCTGGAACACTTTCTTCAAAAGTCATTGAATAGGAAGGTGATCCATGTTGGTTTTTTTTTTCTAGTTATGCCCTTTATGTTTTTTATTTCCTCAAAAAAATGAGAATTATAACCATCTCTGATTTACAAAATAGAAAGTGGGATCAGAGAGTTACCCAATGTTCCTGAAGTCACAGAATAAATAAAAGAGCTAGAAATCAAGATCAAGAGTGATCAAATTGCAATGAGCTTGACCAGGAGTACTCTACCCAATGACTCTCATTTAGTACTAAAAGATAAGCCTCAAGGAGCCTACCTGCATCTATGCCCTGGACATGAAGTTTCTAAGGTGACTTATAGCTGCCTACAAGGGGAGCACACAAACACATGTGATGTCACATCTGGAGGACAGCTCTCTCTTGCCACTCTCTCTACAGCCCTAATCAGAAAAGGGACAGGAAAACAGGGTTATTTTTATCCCAATGAGATTTCTGATCTGTACGATAATCCCTGAGATCCTCTGAAAATACGGTTGTCTCTCAACAAGATTCATTCTGTCATGGCAACTGTCAACTCCATCTTCAGTCTCTGATCACAATCTGTCAACAGAATATAGTGAAACTTGAGACACTCCTAAGAGACAGTATGTCCAATGTGCCCTACCTTGTGGAAAATGACATCCTGAACCTTAACAACTTGATGGATGTAACTAATGAGGTATGCTGGAAAAATTTGTAAATGATACAATTTCTGGGGAAGGAATAAAAAGTTTTGGCAAAAAACAGGCTATTTCCAGGAAGCTTCTCAGGCTAGGGGTACATCAGAACTTCCCACAAAAGGGGATCAAAAAAATTGGCTTTTTTTTCCTTCCTGAGCCATGATGAGAGAGATGATGCTGTTAGACTCAGAGACTTTTATTTTTCTCTCCATTTTTTATTTAAGTTAGAAACAAGATTAATTTTACATGTCAATCCCAGTTCCCTCTGCCTCCCCTCCACCCCTGCCCCCCCCAAATAACACCCTACCTATCCCATAAGCTTTCTGCTCCCCAGAGAGGGTGAGGCCTTCCATAGGGGGTCTTTGGAGTCTTTCATATCCTATGGGATAAGGCCTAGGCCCTCCCCCTTGTGTCTAGGCTGAGGGAGTACCCTCTATGTGGAATGGACTCCCAAAGTCTATTCCTATGCTAGAGATAAGTATTGATCTACTCCGAAAAGCCACATAGATTTCAGAGGTCTCCTCACTGACACCCACGTTCATGGGGTCTGGATCAGTCCCATGCTGGTTTCCCAGCTATCAGTCCGGGGGTCACGAGCTCCCCCTTGCTCAGGTCATCTGTTTCTGTGGGTTTCACCAGCCTGGTCATGATCCCTTTGCTCATCACTGCTCCTTCTCTGCAATTGGATTCTAGTTTGGTTCAGTGTTTAGCTGGTGTTTACTTCCATTTCCACCAGCTGCTGGTTGAAGGCTATAAGTCAGTCATCAATCACATTATCAGGAGAGGTCATTTAAGGTAGCCTCTCCTCTGTTGCTTAGATCATTAGTTGGTATCATTGTTGTAGATCTACAGACATTTCCTGATTTCTCTTTAAACCTATAATGGCTCCCTGTATTATGGTATCTCTTATCTTGCTCTCCTCTATTCTTCCCCCAACTCATACTTCCTGGTCCCTCATGTCCTCACCCCACCTCTTCTCCCCTTCTCATTCTTCTATCCCTCTTCCCTCCCCTCATACTCCCAATTTTCTCAGGAGATCTTGTCCCTTTCCCCTTCTCTGGGGAACCATGTATGTCTCTCTTAGAGTCCTCTTTATTTCCTAGCTTCTCTGGCAGTGTGGAATGCAGGCTGGTAATCCTTTGCTCTATTCTAAAATGCATATATGAGTACATGCTCTGTTTGTCTTTTTCTGACTGGGTTACCTTGCTCAGAATGGTTTTCTCTAATTCTATCCATTTGCCAGCGAATTTCAAGATTCCATGGTTTTTCCCCCACTGAGAAATACTCCATTGTGTAAATGTACCACATATTATCTATCCATTCTTCAGTTGAGGAGCATCTAGGTTGCTTCCAGGATCTGGCTATTACAAAAAAATGCTGCTATAAACATAGTGGAACAGATGTCCATGTTGTATGAATGTGTTTCTTTTGGATATATACCTAAGAGTGGAATTGCTGGATCTTGTGGTAGACTGATTCCCATTTTCCTGAGGAATCTCCATGTAGATATCCAAAGTTGCTGTATGAGTTGGCACATGCACCAGCAGTGGAGGAGTGTTCCCCTTTCTCCATATTCTCTCTAGCACAACCTGTCAGAAGATACAAGAAAATGGAAGAATCTCCCTTGTTTTTGGATAGGTAGAATCCACATAGTAAAAATGGCATTCTTGCCAAAAGTAATCTACAGAGTCAACGCAATCTCCATCAAAATCCCAACACAGTTCTTCACAAATCTTGAAAGAGCAATACTCAACTTTATATGGAAAAACAAAAGACCCAGGATAGCCAAAACAACCCTGTACATTAAAGGATCATCTGGGGGCATCACCATCCCTGACTTCAATCTCTATTATAGAAGTATAGTTCTGAAAACAGCTTGGGATTGGCACAAAAATAGACAGATAGACCAATGGAATCAAATTGAAAACCCTGATATTAACCCACACACCTACGAACACCTTATTTTTCACAAAGATGCTAAATCTATACAATGGAGAAAAGATAGCATCTTCAACAAATGGTGCTGGCACAACTAGATTATACATGCAGAAGAGTGCAGATACACCATCCACAAAACTTAAATGCAAATGAATCAAAGATCTCAACATCAATCCAGCCACACTGAATCTTCTAGAAGAGAAAGTGGGAGATAGCCATGAACAAATTGGCACAGGATACTGCTTCCTGAACATTACACCAGTAGCACAGACATTGAAATTTGCAATTAATAAATGGAACCTCCTGAAACTGAGAAGCTTCTGTAAAGCAAAGGACACAGTCAGTAAGACAAAATGACAGTCCACAGAATGGGAAAAGATTGTCACCAACCCTATATCTGACAGAGGGCTGATTTCCAAAATATACAATGAACTCAAGAAGCTAGCCACCAAAACACCAATGAAATTAAAAAGTGTGGTGATGAACTAAATGGAGAATTCTCAACAGAGGAATCTGAAATGGCTGAAAGACACTTAAGAATGTGCTCAAAATCCTTGGCCATCAGAGAAATGCAACCCAAAACAACTCTGAGATACCATCTTACACAGGCCAGAAAGACTAAAATCAAAAACACCAATGACAACCTATGCTAGAGAGGATGTGGAGAAAAAGAAACACTCCTCCATTGCTGGTGGGAGTGCAAACTTGTAAGACAACTTTGGAAATCAATATGGCAGTTGCTCAGAAAAATGGGAGTCTGTCTACCTCAAGATCCAGCAATTCCTCGCTTGGGCAATAATGCATGTTCATACAACAAGGACATATGTTCAACCATGTTCATAGCAGCATTGTTTGTAACAGCCAGAACCTGGAAGCAACCTAGATGCTCCTCAACTGAAGAATGGATAGAGAAAATGTGGTACATTTATACAATGGAGTACTACTCAGCAGAAAAAAGCAACTGAATCTTGAAATTGGCAGGAAAATGGATGGAACTAGAAGAAACCATCCTGAGTGAGGGTAACCCAGTCACAAAAAGACAAAAATGGTATGTACTCACTCATATATGAATTTTAGACATAGAGCAAAGGATTACATGCCTACAATCCTCTTCACCAGAGAAACTAGGAAACAAGAAGTACTCTAAGGGAAAAATGCATGGACCTCAGGAACAGGAAGGGGCAGGAACTCCTGAGCTAATTGGGAGCATGAGGGTAGGGGAGAGGGAGCTGCCAGAATGAGGAGGAGAATAGGAGAGGAGGAAATGGAGGAGCAGAAATATTGAGTTGGAGGAAGAGTAGAGGAGAGCAGGATGAGAGATACCATATTAGAGGGAGCCATTATAGGTCCAAGGAGAGATTTGGCACTAGGGAGATTTCCAGAGACCTACAAGGATGACAGGAACTGACAATCTAGGCAATGGTGGAGAGGATAACCTAAATGCCTTTCCCCTATAATGAGACTGATGACTACTTTTTATGCCATCCTAGAGCCCTCCATCCAGTGGCTGATGGAAGCAGAGACAGACACCCACAGACATTCACTGAAGTGAACTCTGGAACTTGATTGCAGAGAGGGAGGAATGAAGATCAAAGGGGTCGGTACCAGGCTTGTGAAACCCACAGAAACATTTGGCCTGCACAAGTGGGAGCACATGGACCCCAGACTGCTGTCTGGGAGGCCAGTACAGGACTGATCCAGTTCCTGAATGTGGATATCAATTAGGAGACCTCTGCACTCTAGGGGTCCCCTGGTAGTGATTAGTATTTTTCCCTGGTGTAAGAAGGGACTTTGAGAGCCCATCCGAGGTGAAGGGATGCACTCTTGGCCTGGACACATGGGGGAGGGCTTAGGCCAGGCCCTGGATGATGTGGTGGACTTTGGGGAGCCCCCATCAAGGGCCCTACCCTGCCTGGGGAGTGGACAGTGGATGGTGTGGGAGGTAGGTCGGGGGCAGGGGGAAAGGTTAGGTGTGGGGGAGGGGAGAAAAAGGGAGAAGGGATTGACATGTGAAACAAGCTTGTTCCTTGTAGGGGAAGCGGGAGCCACACCTACTTAGGGGTGCCTGACCATGCTTGCGAGGGCGTGGTCAGGATGATGTAGAGCAATACTTGCATGGGACTGCATTTTCTCTTTCGGTTTCACTTTTGTACTTGTGGTACAGACTGCTGCCATGCCGGCTGGCTAGGTTGCTCTGTAAGTAAGACTTTTCCCTATTAAATACCCTTGTATTTCTACCTGACTCCGTATTGGTAATTTCCCACTATATCTGGTTGTCAGGAGCGGGATATTGGAAACCTACACCCCATTTGGGACAGGCTGTGGGTCCCCCCGGGCCTGTGGCCTTGGCAGGGAAAGGTCCTTCTCTTCACAGGTGTTCCCTGCTCCCAGCAGACCCATTGCCGCTGAGCTGCTCCCAGCTTGGAGACTCACACAGACCTCTTACGGTTTTACCACTGTGCGCTGGGGACCAACTCAGACTGCTGCCTACCCGCACCCAGAGGCCTCCAGCCCTTGAACCGAGTTGGAGTAGGCCTTGGCTTTCAGCAGGGTCCGTGCAGTGGCCTTAAAGCTGCACCTCATTCAGTGGTTGTGGCTGCCAGGCCCGTATACTGTCTATGATAAGCGCAGCCGCTTTTGTGACCTCTCTCCACAGCTGCCACCCACCACCGCCAAACGCCACAGATTAACTGAACACCTGTGCCACCCACTGGTCAAAGATAGTTACTGCATCTGGGGTAGAAATCAGGTAAAATTATGGCATAATATTTATCATTTGCTAAAATTGGTAATATTTTTGCTTAATATGTAAATTCACTGTTTGAGGAGGATGCTAATTTGCCAATTACTGGCCTATATGCCATAATGGCAGTTAGCTCGCTAGTACATATAGTATTACTAGCCAGAGGACTCAGGAATAGGGATAAGGATAACCTCACCACCTACTTACAGGAAATAACAGCTTTATGCAATGAGGTTTTGAAGAACAGATCAGGCACAATTGTGCAGCAAGTGGAACAGAAATTGGATGATAAGCTTGGCTCTGTGTCCAATATACTAAAGACAGAGCTGTCTGTTACCGAAGATGAGATGCAGCATATTTATGCCATGTCTGAGGCCTTAGAGGCTAGGCTGTCAGAATACTGTTACCAACCATCCATGCTGTACAAAAACTAGGTACAAATGATGGACCTTCAGAGGAGCCAAAGGCCCTGCCATTAAAGTGGCTTACAGATGAACCAGTTTGGGTAGACAATGGCCTATGACCTCTGAGAAGCTAGAGGCTTTAGAAAAGTTAGTACAGGAACAACTAGATGCTGGACATACAGAGGAATCTACCAGTCCTTGGAATTCTCCTGTATTTGTTATCAAAAAGAAGTCAGGTAAGTGGAGAATGCTGACAGACCTGAGAGTGATAAATAAGGTAATTCAACCAATGGGCTCTCTCCAACCTGGAATGCCATTACCTTCCTTAATAGCTAAAGGATGGCCTATCATAGTCATTGATCTACAAGACTTTCTTCACAACACCGTTACAGGAAAATGATAGAGAAAATTTGCATTTACTGTACCAACTCTTAATAATTCACAGCCAGTTAGGAGATATCAGTGGAGGGTTTTGCCACAAGGAATGCTAAATAGTCCTACTTTGTGTCAGCACTTTGTACAGTAACCTTTGGGAATAATTCGTAAGAAATTTTCACAATCTCTTGTTTATCATTACATGGATGACATTCTTTTATCAGATTCTAATAAGGAAATTTTGGAATGTATGTTTGAAATGGTGAAGGAAGTTCTGCCTCGTTGGGGGTTACAGATTGCCCCAGAAAAGATACAAAAAGGAGATTCTATTAACTATTTAGGTTACAAGATAGACTTACAAAGAATCAGACCTCAAAAGGTACGAATTAGGAGAGATCATTATCAAACTCTTAATTCTCTTCAGAAATTATTAGGGGAAAATTCTCAATTACAGATGATTATTGGTGTAGAAGGACATAACTTAAAGCATTTAAAAATGGCCCTTAATGGTGATAAGGACCTAAAAAGTCCTAGAATATTATCTGCTGAGGCAGAAAAAGAGTTACAATGGGTAGAAAACAGAATATTGAATGCACATGTAGATCGAATAAACCTTAATTTAGACTGTATTCTGGTTATCTTGCCATCCAGAGAATACCCTTCTGGGATTCTGATGCAGAGGGAAGACACTATATTGGAATGGATATTTCTGCCACATAAACAGAATAAAAAGTTAAAGACATATATAGAAAAGATTTCTGATTTGATTTTAAAGGGTAAATTAAGACTTCTTCAATTGACTGGAAAAGATCCAGCAGAAATTATAGTACCTTTAACTAATGAAGAAATTTCCTCCTTGTGGAAAGATAGTGAATATTGGCAAATAGCTCTTACTGACTTTTTGGGAACAATTAGCAACAACTATCCCAAAACTGACAGAATTAAATTCATAAAAACGACAGTCTAGATTCTTGCACGTATTGTAAGACAAACTCCCATTTCTGGAGTTCTTACCTTCTACACTGATGCCAACAAATCAGGTAAGGCAGGTTATAAAGCAGATGAGGTAAGTAAAGTAGTTCAAAGTCCATCTGTACAGAAGGCAGAATTATATGCAATTCTCATGGTACTTAAGGATTTTACAGAACCTCTTAATATAGTTACTGATTTTCAATATGCAGAGAGAGTCGTGTTACACATTGAGACTGCAGAATTTGTTCTTCATAATACGGACTTAACTTCTCTGTTTTTACAATTACAGGAAACAATCAGAAACAGAAGTAATCCTATATACATTACACATATCAGATCCCATATGGATCTGCCAGGCCCACTAGCACAATGCAATGATGAGATTGATTGTTTATTAATTGGAAGTGTGCTAGAAGCCTCAGAATTTCATAAGAAACATCATGTAAATAGCAAAGGATTGAAAAAGGACTTCTCCATCACTTGGTAACAAGCCAAGGAGATAGTGAAAACTGTCCTGCTTGTTCCTTTTATAACCAAACTCCATTGCCAGCAGGTTGTAATCCTAAGGGCATTCGGAGAAATGACATTTGGCAGATGGATGTCTTTCACTTTGCAGAGTTTAGAAATTTGAAATATGTGCATCATACTATAGACACATTCTCAGGGTTCCAATGGGCTACTGCTCTTAACTCTGAAAAAGCTGATTCTGTTATTACACACCTGCTAGAGGTGATGGCAGTTATGGGTATACCTGCACAAATAAAAACTGACAATGCTCCAGCATATGTCTCTACAAAATTAGAACAATTTTTCAAATATTATAACATAAAGCATGTTATGGGTATACCACACAATCCTACAGGACAAGCAGTGGTTGAGAGATCTAATAGAACACTTAAGGAGATGCTCAACAAACAAGCTTGGAAGGCTTAACCCCTCAAACATAGGTTACATAATGCTTTATTAACACTAAACTTTCTTAATGCCAATGAGAAAGGACAAACAGCTGCAGAAAGACACTGGACTACAGAGAAAACCGCTGAACTGAATCAGCCGGTATACTTCAAAGATGTACTAACCTCTGTAAGGAAACCAGGACATGTGTTATGTTGGGGTAGGGGTTTTGCATTGGTTTCTACAGGAGAAGAAAAACTTTGGATACCATCAAAGTTGATCAAGATTCGAGTGGAAAAGGAAAAACCTCTCGACAAGGGCAAATGACAGGTATTCTACTAAGGTATATTTCATAAACTAAATAGAAACCCACCAAAGGAAAGGGAAGTGTTTTGCTTTTATCTTCACAGGAAAACTCATCTCCAGAAGGCAAAGGACACTGCATGGGTAGATACTTAAGAAGAAAAGGTAGCTATAACCATCAAACAAAAGGAACGTGCCATATGGTAAACTTTACAGCTGTCTCTCAGAGAACTCTATTTCTCTTTATTTCCTAGTCCCTATTCAATTAAACCAATGCTGGATTTAGAGGTGGATTTGGCTCTCCTCCTCTAAATTCCAAGCACATTATTTAACTAAACTTTAGAGTTTCTGAATTGTATCAAGAAGCCAGTTGATGTAATACAGAAGAAAAGAAGAATTTGGAGACTGTCTTTGTATTTTCTTCGCTCTTTCTCTCAAGGTGTACACCCTCTCATAATTGTTATGCTCTCATGGTTGCATTCTCCAGCATGTGTACATACACAAGCAAACATTTCTCTGCTAACTGTTTATGTTTGAGTCCCACACAGCCAATGAAGACCTGCCTGACAGCAATCCCTGGACACCCTGGAAACAAAATGGGCCACACCTCCTCAACTGCACTGGATCCAACTTGCTCCATTTCAACTGACACTCTGGCCAGAGGTTCGGGTACTGACTTCAATCAAGTTGAGGATTTCAAGCAAGATCTTCAATCAAGTGAATCCCATCCAACATGGACTGGATACAATTCATTCAAGACCCCACATGACTATCATCGTCCCATTTCAGCAGGAAGTAACTTGGAGGATGCTATGCCCCCTTTCCCCATTGTTGTTATTTAGGATAGTGTATATACCTAGTTAGGGATAGCTTCTTATTGTTTATAGTTGGGATTGGAAGGAGGTGTTCAGGCTTGGACGCCTCTTTCAGATGACTTTAGGGTTTAGTTAAAATAGATATTTAGGATGTGACATAAGCAGATTGTTGTATCTTCTTATATTTTACCTTTATGATTGTTAATTTTGGGTACTTTACACTGTTAAGTTTTAATCCTCTTTTAGACTAAAAGGGGAATTATAGGGGAAGTTGTAGCCACGCCTACTTAGGGGCTGGCTACAGGTGTGCCTGACCACGCTTGGGAGGGTGTGGTCAGGGTGAAGTAGAGCGATACTTGCATAGGACTACATTTTCTCTTTTGGTTTCACTTTTGTACTTGCTGGACAGACTGCTGCCACACCGGCTGGCTAGGTCACTCTGTAAGTAAGGCTTTTCCCTATTAAATACCCTTGTATTTCTACCTGACTCCATATTGGTAATTTCCCACTATAGTTCTTAATTTAAACTAATTTAAAAAATTACAAAAAAACCTCCTTAAGTCCAAATGGATGAAAGACCTCAACATAAATCCAGCCTCACTGAAACTATTAGAAGAGAAAGAGGGAAGCATCCTTGAATGAATTGGTACAGGAGAATGCTTCCTGAACACCAGTAGCACAGACACTGATATCAACAATTAATAAATGGAACTTCCTGAAACTGAGAAACTTCTATAAGGCAAAGGACACAGTCAGCAAGACAAACAGCAGCCCACAGAATGGGAAAAGATATTCACCAGCCTCAATTCTGACAGAGGGCTGATTTCCAAAATTTACAAAGAACTCAAGAAGCTAGTCTCCAAAACACCAAATAATCCAATTTAAAAGTGGGGTACAGAACTAAATAGACAATTTCTCATTAGCAGAATATAAAATGGCTGAAAGACACATAAGAAAGTGTTCAATATCCTTAGCCATGAGGGAAATGCAAATCAAAACAACTCTAAGATACCACCTTACTCCTGTCAGAATGGCTAAAAATCAAGACTCAGAGACTTTTAAGAAGAAATGAAATATTCAGGTAACTTCAAATCTTGGAGTAAGTTAAGAGTATATTTTTAAAAATTAAACTTCTATCTAATATTCAATTTAGAAATAGAAACATTTTAGATACTTTAGCAGTAACAACCACCACCACAACAAAATAAAATCAATAGGCATCCTATGGGATAATATAAAAATATAGAGGCAAGTCTGCATGTAGGACAGAGTTAAGGGTTAAAAGGAAAGTTTCCACTTTGAAGTGGCTTTGCTTCTTTTTTCCTGTTTCCCAAAATGGGAACCTACTTTCATTACTGATTCCAGAGTCTTTGAGATTTAAGAGGCACTCATTGAAATTGTCACACACAAACTCATTCCAAGTAAAGCTTTCATTTCTATAGCATTTCATTTTGATAACTGTTGAACTTACACTTGGACTCTGTAATTAACCCATTCAATACTGCCTGCAACTAGCTGAATCCACAGAACACCCTATCACCCTCCAGTTTCAGGAATAAAAAGAAGTGAAGGGTTTCCCTGACTAACTAAAGCCTTTCCTCTAGTAACAAGTCTAGTCATACCTCTAGAGACTAGATGTGCTGCCTCACCCAATAAGACACTAAAATCTGGGGTGCCAGCCAGGTTCCAAGTCATGCCTTGCCAAGGACCTTTCGGCTTAATTACAGCCAGGAGACATTTTTCACTTTGCTGAGATCTACACTGAAGACAGATTCTTATCATTTTTTCCCAGCACACCTAATAAAACTTGAAATTTCTCTCTGTAAATATTCAGAAATGGTATGTATTTAGGAGCCTGCAAATCAGGTTACAGAGCAAGATAGACCAGTCTGGTTTAGTGCCTTCCTCCAGTAAAGGAACATGAAGTAGCTTAACTCAAGCTGTGAAAAAATACCACAAAACAAGCCTCGAATTAAAAACAAATTTGTTTATGAATTATCTATGCTTTTCTGCCTAATGAGTGCTTAAAATTTTCCTTAGGCAAGACTCTGCTAGTTTCTACAATGAATTACCAAGCTGTCAACCCTCCCTTGCCTTCACTGGACTTCTCTCTACTAGGGCTGACAGGCCTAGATATTTGGGAATCCATTGAAAGTTCTAGTAACAAAAATTCAATGTTCAAGTTACCATGTTGAGAAACTGCCCACTAAGCAATATATTTGAATAATGGCAAAAGTCCCAAGTGCTTATATGAGGCCAAATATCTATTCACAGCTACCATTAATAGATCTATTTACTAACCACCTAATCATGGTAGGTTCTATTAGTTGACCCCTCCACATACCTTAGGGGTTACCTCTAATCTATTGCTTTATTGTTATAATTCTGCAATATGGGTGCTTTCATTCAAGTACAGGTTAAATTTCTAAAGTTAAATCTTCTAGAAGGAAAGCATGGGGTGTAAAGATGCAAGGTTGTCAAAGGATACTCCCTATTTCATTTATTAATCAAAAGTTTGTCCTACTGAAATTGATGGATGGATTGGAAGCATCATATTTGTTTCTTGATGCTTGAGAGAATCATGACATAGGGAAAAACTCTAAAAACTTAGCATGTCATTTCCATAGACTGGTATCCCCTACAAGGAGAAACTTCAGTGAGGAAGGATTATTTTGACTAATGCTTTGAGAGTACATCACAGGATGGTAGTGTGGTGGCAGAATTTGTGGAGGGAGAAGCATGAGGTTGTTTGTGTACACCTCTGTGGATGAGAGAGTAGAGAATGAAATTGGGGTCAGAAGCCCAGCAGGCTGTAACATTACCGGCTTGACTCTCAGCAGCCTATTCATTCCAACTACCCCTCACCTGCTTAAAACTCAAAACCCTCAACAAATAATACCACTATCTGTGGACCAAGTGTACAAACACAAAGGGCTGAGGGGAGCTTGTTATAATCAAACCACAGTGCAAATGAACAAAATAACGTTTGTTTTGTTAATGTAAGCCAGAGGAAAGCTTGTACGGATCCTGTGATTCAAGCCATCTAGCCATCCAATACAGGCTCTCACTATCTGTATTGTACCTTCTAGAGCAGAGGACCTTAAAAATGTTGTGTTTCTACAAGAGAAAAATGTCACAGCAAGATACACCCCTCCTCATTATTTCATTACCCAAGTAAAACAGGATTTTTGGTACACTGCACATTAGCAAGAACTTGTTGCAGGTTCACCTAAAGGTAAGAGGCTCACAATTATAAGGAAGAACATAGGTATTTTATAGGCAGTGACTCAATATTTGCTTATGGTGTTGTTTCAAATACTGCTACATTTATTTCTCTCCAACCTTTGGGAGGCTCTTGGGTCATCTGTAAGTATATTTGTAGCAGACAGATGAATTTTTTTCACATGACAAGAACAAGGAAGAGGACACACAATGATACCTACATACACACAAACAGAAGATCAACTGAGTTTAATTAAAAGCTTAAACTACAGAACAATATAATGTTCAAGTGTAACACAAGGGTGTTGTTGCAGGGATCAGTTAGGGAGGTTGAAGAGATAAGAATAATCAGTGATTTTTTTCCTGCCAGGTACATATAGAGGGGTACATCCAAGGGTTCAAGGAATATGAGGGAGCCCTTGGTCTGTAGCCACATTATTTGCTTATATTGATACTTCTCTCATTTCTTTCCTTTCTTCCTCCTTGTCTCTCTCCTTTCTCTCCCTCCTTCTCTCCTTGCTTTATCCCTCTGTTCCTCTGGTAACCTGCAATTTCCATAAAGCAGAATCTGACCACCTTATTGTGGCCAATGTGCTTTCCTCTTATAAGAATACTAATTCTCAGTGAGACTGACAGCATTCTAGAAGCTTCCATTCCACATCTGGAGGGATGAAAATGGTAGGTCATCTTGGGGAGAAGAATCCTTAACTGAATTAATCAACCATGGCCACATCAGTTAGAACACAGTTATACAATTGTATGCTAAGAGCTTGTCCTTCAGATGAGGAAGGGTCTTTCTTTGATAATTTTTTTTAAGTATTTCACACTGCAAAATTCCCAGGAGGAGCACAGTGAATGAACTGATCAAACATGTTAGAGAAGTGATCTGTTTGAGCATGCAGCCACACCTTGGGAGGGTCCTTGACTCCTATTATGATCTCAAATGTTACAGTTCAAAAGAGGGAAGCATGCAGAATCATCCAAAGCTTTTTGGCAACTAGCCTTTAATTTACAAATATACTCATGGTCTTATGCTACATTATGAGAAATCTAGTCTTAAACTGGTGCCCTAAGTGCCTAGTTATCCCCATGGGCAATCTTAAGTTGTAGAATAGCAATGTTTCACATCATCATCTGTTAAAATTCCACTCTTTTCTCAAGGCCAAAGTTCCTTTCTGATAACTTTCTCTGTGACTTTTCTCCCTCACTTTTCTTGATTGTTTGATCCTCACACACCTACTAAAACATAATCCTAGAGATTTAATCAGCTCAATAAAATTGAAACACTCCAACACACTCAGCAATAAGATGCCGCCTCTTTTTTAAGAGATGAAAGTGAACTTTAGAATCTTAAATATGAGACCACATTATAGCTTCTCATAATTAAAGTTATTGAGTTCAGGCAAACTTACTAGTCTCACCTCAGATTCACATCTATCTATAAGTCATAGTAAGCTATCTTTGCCTCTCCTGTCCTCTCCTCTCCTCTCCTCTCCTCTCCTCTCCTCTCTCCTCTCCTCTCCTCTCCTCTCCTCTCCTCTCCTCTTCCCCCTCTCCTCTCCTCTCCTTTCCTCTCCCCTCCTCTCCTCTCCCCTCCCCTCCTCTCCTCTCCTCTTCTCTCCTCTCTTTTCTTCTCCATATCTACTCCTTCCCTCTTATTCCCTCTTCTTTTCCCCACTCTTCTCTTTTCCTTTTTGGGATCTGAAATTAAATGTCATCATTGGTACAGACTCAAAATAGTGGGAGTTTCTCAATTATAAAGTTGTCTTCTACCTGTTGCCTTCTCTTCCTTTCTTGTCCTATCTATTCTTTACTCCTTTCTATCACTCATTGTAAATAGACCTATGGAATCATTGAAGTTGATCGGTGCTGCTTTCATTCTGTTTCTAAGGCCATCTGAAAGAAATGGCAGAGAAATAAAGCAATAAAAGTCATTTAGAGAAAAAATTGCAACCTCAGCCCAGAAATCAACAAAACAAAATCCTGTGTTTTAAAATAAATGTAATTATATAGTCATAAATAATCACAGAGTTTTTTTCAATTGATGTCAGAGAGATGACTCTCTTACTCAGACCATTTTTTTTAAGCCTAAAATAAAACGTTTTCTGGTAATGGGAGAAAACTCTCTATCCATCTAGATTGAACATTCTCTTTATCCTGGCTTCCATTTCTGTAGCTGGGAACCCATATCATTCCATGAGCAGTGGATTCACTCTTAGAGCTGAATTTGCTGACATGTCTGGAAATGAATCACAGACATCAATGAAAGAGATAACCTTGGGGTCTTTTGCTTTTCTGAGTTCCAAAGCACCCAGTAAACCTCCTGCCTGCCCATCATGTTTGACAATTCTTTCTGCAAAGGGATCCTAAATAGGATTTTTTTTTATTAAGCTTTCAACCTTGCTATGTGAGACCCACACTTCACATGCTACTGTCTTCTAATAATCTGTGCTGTGTCTTCCAATCTAGCTTCTAATGTTAACATAAACACCAAGGTCACAGTAATCTGCTATACTGAAGAGCACTGGCCCCTTTGCATGTCTTATTTCTCACAGGACTTTATTAGCTTCCTTTGAACAGCAGTTTTTGCTACCACCAGCTCTAACCTCCTTCCTATTTAGAAATAGAATCTTCATAGTTTCTAAGGTATAGTTTCAGCCAGGGTATCCCTACATATCAAGGCTGTTCCTTTTCCAGGTTTAAAATAGCAAAGTTTCTTTGGATAATTAATGACACAAGCTTTCCCACTTGAATATAGAACGGCTTTGGGAAGTCTCTCCACTTCTCAAGCTTGCATTAAACATCTCACAGCCTAATGGAAGTGACAAAATGCAGTGAACACTGAATTGGGTAAATACTGTTCAAAATAATTTGTATCCTGAGTGTCAGAATTTGGGGGCCTCAAAGGAGGCATATGTGGGTATGGATTTGTACTTAAACATTGTCAGAGCTAAAAGAAAGGAAATAAACTTAAGAAAACACCATAAATATTGTAGTTAATTGTGTTCTTTATAGGTGGAGAGGAAATAAAAAAGGATAAGATATTGGAGGTAAGAAACTCTCTTTTCCTGACAACGTGGAAAGCCTTTCCAAATAAACTATTGAGATTTGACATTGACTTCTACTGGTGGTATCTCCTAGAACAAGATGAAGCCTTGGAATTGGAAAATTCTTTCCAAGTGTTATTTCAAAATAAATCCTCTTTCACATAAGCATTCATTGGTGCCCCTCCCTCTTCTTAATTTCATGTATTTCTTACTGATGCAGATTAGAAAGTTCATAAAAATGCATCATGGTCGCATTTAAGCTATATGATTAACTGCTAATATGTGGTATTAAATTGTAGGATGTTATGGAGATTAACATATATAATTACATTTGATGGTATATGATAATTACCTGTTTGGATGCATTTTAAAGTACGGTGACTTGAGAATGTTCATCAATTCACATATGGTTCGCAGTTTGATATGAAATTGCAACTCATTTTGTTTTTTTTTTTTAAGTAATCAAAGTGACATCTCTCCTAATGTAAAGCCTAATAGAGACCACCTAATTTTATGGAGATGAAGTTAATAATATGGTGATTGGAGTACTAATTGAAAAGTAATTTTTAGAAAATGGGATGTTCCGATCAATATTTTCCAAATGAGCTAATTAAGTGTGAATGTAATCTTTCTAAAGTTCTAACAAAACACAGAGAATTTCAGCATGGATTCTGGCTTTTCTAAGAGGCAGAAAAGGAGACACTTCCGTGACAAAGCGTTTGGCTTGCGGCAGGGAAGTGTCTTCCTAGAGAAAGCCTCATTAGTGAGAATGCAGGAGGGAAACAGCTCATTGTTCAACAGGGAAAAGAAATATCACAGTTTTCCTTAAAGAACCCACCAGCCCTCATAGTTCTTTGTATGTTTTTCTGACTATTTAAAAGCTGTTGCTCACTGCTACAAGTTATTCGTTCACATGACACATCCCTTTGGTATCACCAATCCACAACTCTATTTCCATTCTACCCTTGGGCACTCTTTGCTGACACTGAAACTAACCTTTTTAATTTAAAATATTCCGTATCTACCATACTTCTTATGCCACCCAATAACTTAGCTCATGATTCTGAATGGCATATAGAAGATCTACAGCTTAACTTGGAGTTCAAATTCTCTTCAGATTTGAAGCATGTATACATAAAGGTCACTTACAATGGCCATGTAAATTTGGTGTAACCAAATCCAATAATGTGCTAAGTGCAGAATCCTAGCTTTAAGACAGTCCTTCTTTTTGATGTCTTTTGATTTACATTCCAAATAAAAGAAGGAAGGACCGGGGATATGGCTCAGTACGTAAAGGAGCTTGCCCCCGAGCCTTGTGACTTGAACCACATGCTATAAAAAGAGAACCAGCTCCAACAAGTTGTCCTCTAATTTCAACATGTCTACTATGGTACATGTACACATACACACATGCATTCACACACATGCACATAAACACACACACCTACACACATGTGCACACATACACACACACACACACACAGAGATCATCTCCAACATAATAAATACATAGCAATTTTTTAAAACACAGAGGCATAAGCAAAGAAACTCAGAAGGTTCCTATGAGGGAGAACTTAGGCTTTAGCAGAAGAAAAGGGAAGAGAAGCTTTTCTGTGGAGTCTGTCTTGGTACCAACTCAAAAGAAAGAGCTGCTCATTATCCAGAACTGGTGAAGCAGGGAGGACTAGATGAGATAGAGTGATGGGATAGAAAACAGGCCACACCCACTGTTCAGAGTCATCAAACTGGAGGAACACATCCCTGTGCCTGTAGTTGCTTCTTCTCAGTTCACGACCTTGCTCATCTTTCCTACTGTTGATAGAAAAGCCAGGGACTAATATTTGTTGCAGAAAACTAGTTGAACTTTTTTCTGTAAACTAAGAAATATTTTTAATTTGGTGAATAAAATAAATTCAATTTTCCAAAACTGTTCTTTGAAAAGTTGCAAATCAGATTATAAATAAATGTACTATTTTTTACTGTTCATACACACTGATCTGCTAGAAGGAAGTAAAACATGATAAGAAGGCAACTGATGAAAAAAAGTTCAGTTTTATAACTATTAATACAACTAATCTTTTACACTGTATTTTTAGAAAACTAATAAAATTATTGAAATGAAGATGGTCTTTAACTGACTGTTTAATTAGGAGGTTACATAGACTTAGTGTACATAATAAAGCTTTGAGTTGAGGACTAATTTTCTCACTAACACATCAAGTTCAGACTTGATCTCTTGTAGAAACTGAACAAGTATATAGGCCTGGAGCTGAGTAGTAACGTCTAAAAGAAGTGCACAAATCAATATGAATGAGATAGTCTACTTTCCTTCAGAGCTTAGAAAATACATGAACCTGTCATTAAGTTAAATGGAAAAGATGACATATGGAATCAAATCAGGATTAATTAATAGCAGAAGTGTGTTCAACTAACAACATTCCAGTTACTTATGTTTGTAATGATTTTTATTTATTGCTTAAAATAATAAATGTACACGTGAATGCAAAGGAATATTATCATAGCTACCTCCTATTTTCCCCATCTAACTGCCCTCATTTTTCCTAAGCACATCTTCCTGCACTTTCATGCCTTCTTATAATATTGATAACCCACTAAGTCTAATTAGTGCTACCCTAATTGTGCTTGGATGTGAGACATCCATTGCAGCATGAAAAAGCAGTGAACATACTATCAGACAAGGATTCTCCCTCCCCTAACAGCTACCAACTGCCTACAGCTCCTCCAGACTGCAGTGGATTACTGAAACTATAGCACAGAGGATGGTGCCAAGAATCTACAAATAAAGCAGATTTGCAGCAGTTTAATGCATAGAGACAGTATTGTTATTTAATATGTCCACTCCAGAAGATTTTAGAACTGTGGGCTCAAGGTGCCTGTACATTGATAAGAAATGTTGTATGTAAGAACAATATGTGAGAGATACATATGGTACCAAAGAAATCGGGGAGGTGGCTTACATGATAGAAGTGAAGGAAGGAAGATGCTTGGTGCTCAAACGTATCTGCTGGCATGATTAGAATAGAAATTTGAACAACACAATGAGGGAAAATCACACTGAGCACGATAAACTGAAGAACAGAGAAGAAAAACAGTTAGGCATGATGGTCTCTGTAGAATATTGATAAGACAAGCTCAGAGTTTGAGGATACTGCTATAGCAAGGGTGCTACCATAACAATGACTCATGATTTAGACAAAAAGCAAAAGATATTAAACTTGTCCCTAGAAAAGCAATGGGAGTGAGGCTACATGAGATCTCTACTAAACAGATCTAAAGAAAATATTTTAAAATATTCTTAAAGTGATAAACTAATGAAAAATAATGGGAAGTCAGTCACAATCTGAGAGCAAACAGAAAGAGTGACAGGATTTTAAAGTTGGGGTGTTCAGTAGACAATGACCATAATTTTGACACTGTTGGTAGTCTGGGAGTCTAAGCTGTAGTTAATACATCCATTTCTGCTCCCAAAAGGAAGGGCCTACTAAGATAAGGTTACAATAGAATCAGTGGTACCAGAATGAGGATGAACTGCTGATAAATTTCCCACATCTCATGTGTGTGAGAAACCTTGCCTAGCCAGAGAGGAAGAAAAATCCTCTCTTCTGGGGTCTTGAAGCTACAGGGTGACCCTCATGAGGCCTGGGAAGCTGTACTACATTTTAACTCCACGAAATATGGTTGTTAGTACCAGAAATGAACAGCATGAGATCTGGGGATATCTATATATAATGGAATAATGGCTTCTTATTACACAATGAAACATGTACTAGAAATGGAAGAATGAACAAGAAAAAAACTGCAGAAACTGAACAATCTAGATATTATACATGCAAATAGATATAAAAGGAAATGGACATATTTACTATGTCTATTAGATACATAAAGTGAAATAAAGAGAAAAGAACGATCAAACTTAGTTTTGAAACAGACTAATTAGAACTTCTAAACATAAACTACTGTTAAATAAAAACTTGAAGACCTCAAAAAATTTATGAACAGAGGTCTAACTAGTACCTTCACTTCTACATCTAGTATCTTTGGTAAGGGAGGGTATTCTGCAGGCTGCCAAAAGAGAAAAGTAAACAACAACCCAACTAAAAACTCTTTCATCTACAGTGATGTTTAGCCTGAAAATATGCTAGCTAGGTCAAAGCTTGTACAAGTAACCAACCAAGGTCTGATTTGACTTAAGGCCCACTCCATGAGATGGAACACATAACCTACTCTACTTGAGTGACCAACAAACTGAGGCTAGTATGACCAGGGAGTATGAAACCAAATGCTACTGTTCTTTAAGAAAAACAAAAGTAGATGGGTGTTGGTGACTCACTTCTTTAATCCCAGCACTCAGGAGGCAGAGGTTGGTGGATCTCTGTGAGTTTGAGGCCAGCCTGGTCTACAGAGCGAGTGCCAGGACAGGCTCCAAAACAATACAGAGAAACCCTGTCTTGAAAAAACAAAAAAAAAAGTAGCAATAAAGTGACCCTTACTGAAATTATGTTTACTGACAGGTCAGGGTCTTGCTTACACATCATCTGAGAAGCATCTCCTACAGCAGATAGGAACAAATACAGAGGCCACAGCCAGAAATTATGTAGAGAATGAGAGATCTTTGAACACTCAACACTAAATGAGATGTCCTCATCAAATCCATCCTCTCAGAGCTCAGGAAAGAATGTAAGAGCCAGAGGAGATGGACACACACAAAACAAGCAAGTCTCTCATGGCGAATGAAGCAGCAAGCACAGGGTCTGCATGAGTCTGTACCAGGTATATTCTAACTTTCTGCTTAGTAATTGTATGAAATTCCCCAATGTTTAAGTGAGTGAGTCTCTGATTTCTCTTGTCTTCTCTTAGGCTCTTTTCCTTCTTTTGGATTGCCTTATCCAACTCTGACATGATAATTTGTGTTTTAGCTTCTTTTTTATTTTGGAGTTTGTTTTAATCTCTTAAAAGCCTGTTCCTTTCTTTTTTCTTTTCTGTTCTTCTCTTTTTAAAGATTTATATTATTTTTACTTATTCTTCTCTCTTTTTTGGTTTTTTTCAAGGCAGGGTTTCTCTGTGGCTTTGGAGGCTGTCACGGAACTAGCTCTTGTAGACCAGGCTGGTCTCCAACTCACAGAGATCCACCTGCCTCTGCCTCATGAGTGCTGGGATTGAAGGCGTGCGCCACCACCGCCCAGCCTTATTCTTCTCTCATATATTATTATATTCTAGCCACAGATTCCGCTCCCTCTTTTCCCAGCATACCCTCTCTTCTCCACAAGATTCACTTCTTCTGCATTTCACCAGAAAAGAGCAGACATCCCAGGGATTTAACCGAACATGCCGTAAACTACAATAAGATTTGTCACATACCATTAAATCAAGGCTAGATGAGAAAACCCAGTAGGAGGGAAAGAGTCCCAAAAGCAAGCAAAAAAAGTCAGAGACAGCTCCTCCTCCAACTGTTAAGAGTCCCATAGAATACCAAGCTACACAAGCATAACATATATGCAGAAGACCTCGATCAGTCCCATACATGCTCCCTAATTGTTACTTCAGTCTCTGGGAGCCCCTATGAGCCCTAATTAGTTAATTCTATGGGCAGTTTTTGTGGTGCCCTTGATTCCTCGGGCTTCTACAATCCTTCCTCCACCTCTTCCATGGAGTCCCTGGAGCTCTGCCTAATGTTTGGCTGAGGGTCTTGGCACTTGCTCCTATCAGATGCTGGATTAATCCTCTCTGGTGATGATTATGCTAGGCCCTGGTCTATATGTATAGCAGAAAATCATGAGGAATCACTTAAATAACTTTATTTTTATTTATCTATTTTACCTGTCACATTTGGTTCTATCCTAGGTCTCCAGGCTTTCCACCCTTTGTCATTCCTGGCCTCCAGTCAGTGTCAGGTATGGTCCTCCTCTCATGGCATGGGCCTAAAGTTTGACCATTCATTGGCTGGCCACTTTCACAATGTCTGTTCCTCATTTACTCCAGTCAAATTGTAGGTTGCCCACAGAACAAATTGTAGGTTGAAGGTTTTATGACTGGCCGAGTTGGTGTCTAAATACCTCTATTGGAAGCCTTGCCTGGTTACAGAAGATGGCTGGAGCAGGATGCATATGCCCCAATTGTAGGCAGCCCACTCACCTGATACCACCTATTCCCATCCTCATCCACACCCAGTCCACCTGCAAAATTTATTTTATTTCTTCTTCACAGGGAAATCCTGTCACCCAGCCTGGAGCCCTACTTGTTATTTAGCCTCTCTGGGTCTGTGAATTGTAGCACAGTTATCCATTACTTTACAGCTAATAATCCACTTATAAATGAGAGCATACCTTGCTTTCTTTCTTGGAGGAAAAAGATTCATACATGAAAGTAAAGGAGCATGTTTTATAGGTCAGTAAAAACTGGATATAGTTTTCAGAACATAAAATTAGGTTACTATATCACACACATTAAGACACAAATGTCAAAAAAACATTTAGAGATTTTAGAAAACTGTATAAAAATAGCTTTGTGATCTTTATGGTTTTTATAAGTACATGAAAATTCATAAATCATAAAAGAAATAGATTAAACTATAATCTGTTGTGCTAAAATAATAATTTGAACTACATTTTAAATTGAAATTATAATACCACAAATTAGTGAAAAGAAATAAGCATAAAGCAAGAGACAAGTGTTTTCAGGACCCCCACAAAATATCAGTCTTTTTAGTAATATATTTCTCACAAATTAAGGAGCAAAATTCAATAATCCAGTAGCAAAATGGACAAGACCAAAAACAGATACTTAAGAGTGAGTAGCCAAATAATTTATGGAATAGCCAGAAAGGTGCAAATTATAAAATCAAATTAATGCACATCATAACCAAATGTATTGGCAAATATATAGAAATATCTTAAAGTATCTAGTTCTTTTGAGCATATATAGTAATTGAGATATTTTCCTGCAACTAGTAAAGGCACAATTTTTAATAAATATTTTTAGTAAAGATGAAAATTTTCATTTTCAATTATATAGCTGTGTGTGTGTCTCTGTGTGTGTGTGTTTATAGTACTCTTGGTATAAAGTACAATAAAACCCCATTTTTCTCATCACTGGCAAGATTGCTTGTGCCTAGTTGATGCATATTCTCCGCATTTTAAATCAATACAGCTGTACATTCTAAATGTCCATCACCACAAAATAAATAAACATATTTTAGTACATTCAAGGGGATATCATCAATGAAAAGAAGAGAACTGGGTAGACACATAACCAGGCATTTTAATCATACCTAGAACTGTTGTCTTTATCTAAATGACAAGATATGAACAACTAAATAATACAATGAAACTATGTGGTCAGAAGTAGGGAGATAGCCTTCCTGCAGGAATGAAGGCCTGAGTTCAATCCTTACACACCACATACAAGCTGATGTGCTGGAGCTGCAGCAGGTCAGCAATTCTACGCTCCTATTCTGAGTTGAAAGGCAGGCAGGGCAGGGCAGAAGCAGTAAGCCAAAGAAGGAAGGAAGACCCTGCCACAAAGGTAGGAGAGAACTGGTTTTCAAAAGTTATCCTTTGACCAGTATGTACCTGCTCTCTCATACACATACAGACAATAAATGCTAGTTAGAATAGTATGTATTGAAGCTAGAGTAAACAAGAAGACTAAGGATTTGCAGAGTGATCACACTGAGGTAGGGCAGGTTAAAGGCTGAGATCATATAGACATCAGCAATGACATACGTATGTGCACATGTCTGCAGAGAGATGTTCTTAACCAGAAGCACATGGAAATTTATCCTACCACTATTCTTATTTCTTAATGTCGATTCCCTAAATAGATCTTGAAATCTAATCACTATATTATACAGTGATAATATTTATTAGAAATTTTGGAGCAAGCAAAAAATCTCCTGAGCAGGAGGTTAATAAAGCTATCAAGAGCAATATCAGATAATTCAGAAAAGAGTCAGTAGTTTGTGAAATGCATAAAATGTACGGCAGCATCTAAATGAAACCTCCAAGGAAGGCACAGACATACAGATAGGAGGACAAAGATGTTGATTCCAACCTGCAACTTAGTGACTTCTCTCTAAACATGTTCTTTTTTATTAACAGGCACAGACATGCCTGACAAAAAACGATCACTATGGCAACAGCTCTACCATAATCTCCCTTAATGGCAAAATTATATACAGAGAGGTTTAGTAAGTGAGCTTTCCATGTTTCCATTGTGAAAAGGAGCAAAGCTATATGTCACAGGACATTTGCAATTTATAATATCCTAGGTTATTAAACCATTTCTCCTTTAATGTAAAATGTTTCCTAAGTGTCAACAAATGGCAGATGAAGTTGTAGGCAAAAATAAGACTGTCTATTGCAAGAGTGAGTGCCAGTACTTGCAAAATGAGTTTAATAAATACAATTACCTATGTAAAATGGATGTGTCTATGGAAACATTTTTAAATAATACATAAAATGACTCATTTTTCCTTTCTAGGTAAAGAAACTCCAAACAAAATGAAAACAACAGTTAATTTCTGAGACTACACTACAGTGTGGCAGACTTTCAATGCAGATGTTATTTAACATTTATATTTGTAGAGATGCAGGGCTAACCTGAGATACATAGGAAGTGATCAGGTGACAGCTGATGACATAATAGAGAACCCAAAGGTATTTCCCTTACATAATAAGCTAAAGCTATTTGAATTTAAGACTCATGTGTAATAAAAGAAAAAAAGTAAATGCAACATTTGTTTATAGCTCTTTACTGAGAAAAAAAATTGAAACTTTTATTAGGAAGTTGAAATGGTCAGATAGCTCAGCCAGTCCATATTGTGCTTCTCTTGCAAGCATGAGGTCCTGAGTTTTATGTCAGTGTACATATAAGAAAGAAAAAAATACAGATGTGGCCACAGCAGTACACACCTAATGCTGGAAAGATGGAGAGAAACTGAACCTTCTAGCTCATTGGTCAGTCAGTCCAGCCTACTTGGCAAATTTCAGGACTGTGAGAGTCTCTGTCTCAAATACAATGGAGGCTCATTAGGATTGGTACCTGAGGTTGCCTCTGGCCTCCATATAAACACATGTGTACTCATAAATACATGAACAGACATGCACATCCACAAAAATCAAAATGTAAGGTTGTCCTTAATTTGCCTTCTCATTTTGGCCTTCTGTCATAAATAATAATACAGGCCTGTAGGCTTTACATCAGTGTGCCATAACCTCAAAGGTTCTGCTTGTAAGTTTCCATAGTGTGTGATTTTATCTGCAAGTAGAATTTAAAAGATCTGCTACACTGCGAATTAACTGTAAACGACATTCATATTTCACATCCTGAAAAACTATTTACAAGGCTTTAGTCTTTAAACATGATATCGGGTGAATTCATGTCTGGCATGGACAGGTCGGGGAAGTTACTACACCCATTCTCAGGAAAACGAAAGTCCAGAAATGGAAATGAAAATCTCACAGAGGTCACAAGATAGAGTACTAGCCCCAGCCTGCAGAAAGCAAAGGGTCTGAAGAATCACAGTTTGCAGTAAAGGAGGTCCAAATGTGCAGTCTGCAGACTAAGCTAACATGGTTAAAATATATGGCTTAGTATCAAGGTACATTGGTCAATTATTTTGGAAATTTTGGTCATTATTACTTGAAGTAAACAATTAAAATTTATCCCAGTTATGCAAGTCTGACAGCATTTCAGGGGTAGATGGTTCAATCTAGCATTCCACCAGGCTGAAGAAAAATGAATAAAATTGTGTGCAGAAAAACATTAATAAAGTACAATGCCCATTCATAATACACACACATAAATGGAACCACCTTGAAATGAGTGGAGATTCCTCAACCTGACACAAAACTCCAAAGTTGTCATCAGAATTTTTAGTGAGAAATTGGATACTTTCTTGGTAAGACTGGGTTCAAGGTAAGAATAGCTATTTGTTATGATAAGGGTAGATGCAATGTGTTCATTTTTAACATTTATAGAACCACACAGAAGACAGAGTGGGTTGAGACATATACCAATTATGATTTCAATTAATAAGAATATATCACAATGGTAAGTCTATTGTAATAAATATACCATAGTAATGGTAGTCATTTAAAATAACACTGCACATACACACACTCATAATTTTAAATCTATATCCTTCTTATAAGAGAAAACAGTTTTTTTTCTAAGTCACTATTTTTGGAAAATATAATGATTGCCAGTTTCAACAATTTTCTTGTAACTCTCATGTTTTTATTTTTCTTTAGAGCTGCATGCTCTTTCAATATATATATATATATATAATATATATATATATATATATATGTTTGTTTTTCCATTTCTTGGCAACTGTAGTTAGTAAAGTAACATACATAAATGAGCAAATATATCTTTGATATGTAAGTTAGAAGTCCTTTGGGTATGTACCCAAAAATGGTATAGCTAGGTCATGTTGTAGCCCTATTTTTAGATTGTTAGAGGACCTTTCATCCTGATTATCATAGTGACTATACAAGTTAGTATTGTTACCAGAAAAAAACAAAATCCCCCCCACATTCTTATGATTGTCCTCTTTTTTTTTTTTAAACTCAATGCTAACTGTTCCACTTGGAGTGACATAGAACATGAAAGAAATTTAAAGTTTTACTTTTCTGATGATTGTACGCTGAACAGTTTTCAAGTATTTTTGGTTATTTTATTTCTTTAAGAATTACGTGTGTGTGTGTGTGTGTGTGTGGTGTGTGTGTGTGTGTGTGTGTGTGTGTAGATCATGAATCTAGAAAAGCAATCATAAAGGGGAAGAAGAAATCTAAATGGGGGAGGAAAAGAAAATAATAGAAGCAATAAGAAAGCAGAAGGGAACGAACCTGTATGGGACCAAGGAAAGGTGCATGCAAAGCAAGGCAAAGAGCAAGCAGTGGGGCTGTGAGTAACCAAACAAAACCATTCTTTGTTACTTTAAAAGTTAGTTTCCATGTACAAGAAAAGGATGGCATTGGTTAGTGACCTACAAGAAGATACACATGAGAATGCATTGTGATATATTTTTTTATGATCTAATAAAGCTTGCCTGGAGATCAGAATGCAAAGCTAGCCATAGTCATAGAGGCCAAGTACTAGTGGCACACAACTTTAATCCCAGGACTCAGGAAACCCAGGCAGATGGATCTCTGTGAGTTCAAGGCCACCCAGGACTAATGAGAATGAATCAATCTAAATAAGAAACAGAACTCACACCTTTAATCCCAGCACTAAAGAGATATATAAGATAGGAGCATTGTCTCAGAGCATTCATTCTCCAGCCATATTGAGGACAGGAAGGCAATTAGTCTCCAGCCACGTTGGAGAGAGGATCTCCCCAGCCCTGGTAGAGTTAAGAGCTCTCTATAGCTTGGCTGCTTTACTTCTCTGATCTTCAGCTTGGACCTCAATATCTGTCTCAGGGTTTTTATTCCTGCAATGAGGATGTTAAGTATTTTCTTCACAGATTTTCTATAAGTTAAGAAATGTTTTTAAGATGAAAATGGAGTAGGGGCTGGTGAGTGTGCTTGGTTGGTGAAGAGCATATCATGATCTTTGATTCATGCTTCAGGGGATTTGATGTCTTCTTCTGGCCTCTGCAGGTCCCTTCACTCATGTGTACATACCCTGATTCAAACACACCTATATGCACTTATTAAACTCAACAAAGTCATGTACACCTACATATATGCATTTAAATATATATTATTATGATGCAAACATAATGATATATTTATACATTTAAATTTTATACATAAATATACATTTATATATGACATTCAAGGAAGTATCAACAATTGTTTTTCCAAAATTTACACTTTGATTAACAACCTGATCTTGCTATTGTAATACCTTCAAAGAGGGTATTGATGCTGACTGAATCTAAGATAGGGCCCTAATCCTATCTTCTTAATGTCCTTACAAAAGGAAGAGAGACTTAGAATGCACACATAAAGACACCATGAGATAACAGCCGTATACAGGCCAAGAAGAGCCTCAGCCACACAAGACCCATGCACATCTTCAGACACCAGAACAATGAAAAATAAGCATGTATTGTTTCACACATCAGGGTTTGTTTGCTTTTTAATGGCAGACCTAGTGGGTTAATTCATAGCCAATACTACCAAGAGAATTGATAGCCCTTAACTTATATCCTTGTTAAAAATTACCCCATGGGCTTGACTGCTTATTACAGCTGCCACAGGGAAACCAGTTTCCAAATTTATCTAGACTCCTTGGACCTGAATTGGCTTTGATTGTTGTGGTGGTTTGAATTTGAAGAAATTTCACTGACAGGACCATGTGTTTCAGCATTTGGTCCCTGGTTAGTGGAGGTAATAGAACATTTAAGAGGTGGAATCTTGCAGGAAGAAGTGTGGTTTACAGTAGCCATTGGGGGTGTGGACCTCAAGTGTTTATATCCTTGCCCTACTACTGGTTCTATTTATCGATCATATATATATGTATATATATATATATATATATATATATATATATATATATATATCCCTCTCCCTCTCTATGCTAACTGTGTGACAATAAAATGTGCATCACACTCTTTCTGCTGTTATGCCATGTCTTCCTTTCTGGACTCTTGACCTCTGGAACAGTAAGCCAAAAATGAACCCTTTCTTCCTTGAGTTGCTGTACCACAGCAACAGAAAAGTGACTCTTACAATAATGTACAGACAAATGTTGTAAGTATTAGTCTACCTAAATAATATAAAACCACAGTAAAGCACCAGTGTCCTGTGGACTGCTTATTGAATACAAAATGATAGTTATTTAGAATTCATTGTTTTCTATTTACTTTAAGTACAGGATACATAAAGGTGTTCTCAAGATGATCACAGTAGACAACATTAGCCAGAGTCATGAAGAATGGTATTTCTAACCATTATTATTTTTGTCAATATCACTACATGGATGTCTGTTGCAGTAAAACAATATTAGCTTTAAAATGTTTATATCAACCCAATGATGAATCACACTGATATTCTTAGGAGAGTAGTCTGCAGAATAAAATAAAGCAAAATGTCCAAGCACCCAACAGAAATGCTTTCCTTTTCCTTTATGTTTCTATGTGTTGTTCAATGTGCTGGTTTAACCCATGACAGGGACCAAGTCTGTGTCCCTTTCGTCTAGTGGCATGTTATTAGAAGTGTAAATTCACAATTGAGAACATGATCATTTTTCCTACCAAGGGCAAACACAGGCAATGTCTACTTCCATTGCTCCACTTCAGTCCCCGCCCCACCTCAAAGTGTGCACATGAACTAACTTCAGCCCTACCCACATCAAAGAATGCACTTGATCTGAAAAAGGATTTTATAAACAAACCACTTCTTTATTCTCTGTTTCTCTTGTTTCTCCTAAGTATCCTGCCTCCCAAGCAAATAGTTTTAAGCCATATTTCATAGTTTTTCCATGGAACTCTTCTTCCATATTTCAACATGCAATGAGTGCCCTGTTTCTCAGCTAGTAACCATGTAATATGTCCCTTTTAGTTATGGCTTTCTTGGGAAATGCTATAACAGCTCTGGGCCCACACCCAAGAAGCTCTAGAGACATCCCAGATTGTCTGTTCTCAGAATCAGTCCTGCTGGCTCTCATCAGAAAGACAAAAAAGAGGAAACAAACTGCAAACAAGTGAAGTCTTAACTGACTACTGTATTCAGAAATGTGCCACTGCAATTCAATGAAATGTCTGGATAGAAACAGAAACAAGGGCCCATACAAAACAGCCAGTTAAGAATTGCCTTTCTTCTGCAATAAAGCTCCCCCAATTGGTCTTATTCCCTGCACTGTGAGAGTTGGAGTGATGACTGGGTTCCTGCATTGCTGTGTAATGTGCAAGATGCACTCCAGAGGTTTCCCACATAGCAGGCCTTTCTCAAAGGTTGAAGAAAACGTTGCCTTTTCCAACACCAACAAAAACATGCTCTGGCACCATGAAAAGAAGGAATTGGAGGAGTAGAGACAGGCTGCAGAGATTTGGGGGAAGGAGGCAGAGTGGCAGTGTAGGTGGAAATACTGTGGCAGGGCAGGCACATCTGCTGAGCCTACCACAAGCATCTCACCTTCAAGAGGAAACAGCATAAATTCAGAGCTTAGCATGGACTCTACTTGCCCTTGACACCTACAGGCTCCAAATGCATCACTCTTTAGGAGGGCAGCTGTCTTTAATTTATTTATGTCTTTGGACTCTCTTTAAACTATTGAAAACTATATATTTATATCATAGAAGCCAGTTCACATAAGGAAGCTAACTCTCTCTCTCTCTCTCTCTCTCTCTCTCTCTCTCTCTCTCTCTCTCTCTCTCCTCTCTCTGTCTCCCTACCATTTCAGAGATTGTGATCTAATCAACATGAAGCAATATAGACTTCACTTGATAAATGAATTATAAAATTATGAATGCTAAAGCACTTAGCTAATAGTAGTCAGATGTAATCATACTAAAGAGACTGTTTCTCTACACTATTATTTTCAATTTTGTTAATTGTATCTTAAAACTGGGATAATCATAGGATAATGAACCATATAAGAAAGGCAAAGGAAACAAAAATGAGGCAAAATGAAGCACAAGACAAAGGTCTACAGTCCCTAGTATGGCTAGCTGCCTCTTTTGGAAAGTCCTATTATTCATCACCGACAAAGTTACTGGACAAAGAGTTAGAGCAGTGATTCTCAATGTGTGGGTCATGACCATTTGGGGGTACCATATCAGATGTCTTGCATATCAGATACTTACATTACAATCAGATACTTACATTACATTACAGTAACAAAATTGCAGTTATGAAGTAGCGATGAAATAATTTTATGGTTGGGCTCACCATAACATGAGGAACTTCATTGAAGGGTCACAGAATTAGGAAAGTTGAGAACCACTGGCATAACACATTTTCAAAAGATGGAGTTTAAGGGTGTGTTTTGCCTGTCCTTTTCTGGAGGTCTATTAAATCTTAAAACCAAGCAACCAAACAACCAATCAGACAAAACAGAATGAGTGTATTGGGGCTATTGCAAGCAACTAAGGTGAATTAGATTATTTATCTAATAATGAAAAAGTTATCTCTGTTTTTGAAGAAAAATTCATCTGGAATCCTGAAATCCAAAGCATTGAAGTACAAACCAAAAGCTTGATTGAATCAGTCCAGCATTTTCTTCAGTGTTTATGCAGAAGCTCAGTCATATTTATCATTTTGCAGTACCCCAAATGGCATTTCAAATACAACTTCAATAATTGGTTGCCCTGTGAGTTCTATGTATCTTGCATGAATTCAATGCCCTGGACCATGTAAAAACAATCTTAAAAAGCAAATAGATAATCAGTCAAAAATTTATTGTGCCCAAAGGTCACCAATAATTGTCACTTGAGTTAGGAAGGCTGTATCACCAATGAAGATAAATGGTTATGTTGAACTGTACATCAGCAAAAGGAACTTAGTATACAGAACCCAAAGGGAGTAATGATTAGAATGATTTGAGGAATTGTTCAGAAACATAACATAGTAGAAAAGACAGTTCTACCTAAATGATTTCATATGACAATATACTTTCTGTGGTATTTTTTAGAAAATATAAAATGAATATTATTTTTAATGCTAAGAAATTTGATAATTTCTATCAGCATTGTAAAACCACAGAATTAAGTGAAACCATTAAAAACCCATTTACATTGAGGAAGAAAGAGTGACAATTTTAAACACCTCCCATGTGGCATTCAAGAAATAGGGGAGGCACTGTGCAGAGGATTCTGAGGAGGTAGTGGAAAGGTAGTGTATACCACCCTTTCCTTCCATTCTTACGTAGCTTGGTCAGATTTCTCTCTTTTGTTAAATGTCAGAAAGATCAATCTAAAAAAATCCATACAGCAATGAAGAGGTACATTCTTTTGGCATGTGTACCAAACTATGAAGATATAAGTAAATAAAACTTACTTAGTGTACAGTATACTTCGAACCTAAAATGTTACCAACAACTTAGGTGTTAATGCCTTGGTTATCAACTGGTGGCAGTTGGGAGATCACTGGATTATGACTGTGCTGGCATATGAGGTTATTAGGAATAGACTAGAAGAATATGGAACCTAATTGGAGGAAGTGTGTCAAAATAATTATAAAATGGCAAAAGAGATGAATCCCTGATAGTTCTGAAATATCCTCCTAAACAGACAACTCTTTACTCAGAGGGAATCACAAAGGCATATACAAAGTGAAAGTAAGTTAAAAGAAAACAAATAACTGTTTTAGCTAAATAAATAGAACAAAGTGGAAGTAGTCTCTAAAATATATGCATTTAGAAAGAAATGATGACACTTAAGGAAGCTTGTGATCATTTTAAGAATATAGAAAATGATTCTAATAAACAGAAAATAATGAATATAAACTAATAAAACAGCAAAAATTAACAAACAACAAAAAGTCTAATAATTTTAAATGGAGATACAATTTAGTACCAGTCTGGTATGTTTACCAATGCTTTTTATAAATAAAACCTTCATTAAATTCAGCATCTAAACAGTTTTCAAGTGTAAGGTTCAGTGACACTAATTACATTGACACTCTGCTTTAATATTGCCAACATCTGTCTCTACAAATTTTATTTTTCTAAAATTGAATCTGTACATTCTCAGTCAGCTCTTCTTTCCCATATTTATAGTTCTTAGTAACAAACATACTTTTTGCTGCATGTTTGACTGCTATATGTGTCTCATAAGTGAATCAAATAGTATTTGTTGCTTTATTACTGTCTTATTTTACTCAACACAATATTCTCAAAGTAATTATATATTGTGTCAAATATCAGAATTACCTTCATCTCGCTAAACAATTTTCCATTCTCTGTGTGAGCACTATAGTTTGCTTATTTGTTTATTACTCAGTAGCTACTAGGGTATTCTGAGGTATAAAGAGCTATAAAAAGATCTCTGAAAGACTGTACACACTGAGACTGGAGTTTCTGGATCATATGGTAGTTCTATTTTAAAGTGTTTGAGGCACAATCATACCGTTTTCCTCTGTGGGGATAGCATTTTATGAATCCACCAACAGTATGCATGTGTTCTAGTTTCTTTATACCTATACTTACTTTGTACTGCTATTGTAGTCATCCTAATAAAATTAAATTTGATACAACAATACTAAGCACTTGTGGGCTTGTTCAAAAAAAGGATAAATTATTTTTAAAACATAAATTCAGAGGTAGAAACCAGAAATATGCATAAATTTTGAAGTAATTGTGGCAGTCATAAAAATATATACAAAACTTTCTGAAAAGACATTTGAAAGTTTAGAGGAAATGGATTATTTCCCAGCAAACTATGTATTGCCAAAATTCATCAGAGAAGAAAGGGGGGAACTTAAATACACCAGTTACCATAAAAGAGTTTAGAAAAAGATGCTTAAAGATCTATCATTGAAAAAGGCAGTGAGAACAGATGGCTACCCAGCTGAGGTTTACATAACATGCATTTTATATAACCTTTAAGAAAGAGAGCTGTTCAAAGTTAAATTATTTCAGGCCTTAGGAGAAAAAAAAAGTCTTCCCCTGTTCATTTTACAAAGGCAATATAAGTTTCTAAATATGAAAAATAGAGCAATGAAAGATTATGAAAAGATATTATGAACAAAGATGAACATGTATTAAAATGTGAGGAATCACGTTAAAACCATGTTTCCTTTATCTGTTTGTTGTTGTCACTTAACTTACATGTTCAGTGAATTGGTCTGTGTCAAAACAAGAGAAATGAAGTAAAAAGTAAAGTGTTCTACCATATCCCCATGAACATTTCTGTCTAGCATGATGAATTTGGGACTAAAAGAAGTAAATAAGCAATTGATATACTGGATGGTGATACATAAAATAAAGAAAAACTGAACAGAGATGTAGACAGACATTAAAAGTCAAATCAATCACTTTGAATTGTGTGATTATTGCAGACTGGAACAGAGTAGATAGCATTGCTTGGGTGTGTATGTGTGGGGGTAATTCAAGAGACCATTCCAGGGAGAGGAAAAGCCAGTGCAGGATGCTGAGAGGCACCTCAAAGAGCAAAGTGCTGGGCCAAAACAAGACCAGAAGATAGGGAAATACATAGTCAGAAAGACAATAATGCCCAGATCATGCAGGGCATTAAATGAAACAATGAGTCTGCCTGTGAATTTGCAGTGCTTCCAACAAAGAGCTAGCATTATTTTATTTCTGCCTGGGTGTATCACTCTGACCACTGCATTAAGGCTGATGTGAAGGAAACCAAATGGGAGTATTCTGTAATAACTGACACAGGAGTTCAGGTGCCTTGGATTACAATAGTGATAGGGAATGTGCTAGGAAATGCTGAGGATACATGTATATATAGATATGCATTAAATATACATATATGTATATGAACATATATACATACATATCTGTAACATATATAAGTTTACATTTTGAATATTAAAATGTATGTGTATGTATTAAATATAGATATACTTTAAATTAAAGTGCAAAAAGAAAAGACCTGTGGAAATAAAATATGATTGGTGTAATGATTTAAAAACTTAGCTACGTTTGGTTCATATTTTCTCTATCTTCAGTGTAACTGATGTGAGCATGAAGTAGGAAGAAAGACTGATCACTACTTGGTCATTTAAAATCCATTAAGTAAGCCTAAAAATCAAACTGATATAAAAGTTTATTAAGAGCCATGTTTGATAAAACTCTCATTAGATATTCTTCTTTATATAGTTTTCTTTTTAAAAACTGAATATTCTGGACTGCTAAGGTGATTATTAGTCCACATACTAAAGTGAAGTCTGTTGTAATTGAAACCAAAAACTGGGTATGTATTTGTACTTTTACATCTGAATAATACCTTCAACAATCAAGTCTTTGTAATGAGATACATAATTTAATAAATTGGACAGTTTTCAGAAGATAAAAATACCTCCTTTTCAGAACATAAGTTTCTAACTAGAAAGCTCATGAAACTATAAACAACTGAAAATAATAAGGTAAATAGAAAACAAATGCAGGTACTGGAGAGATGTCTCAGCAGTTGAGAGCACTACTGCTCTTCCAGAGGACTGGGGATCAATCCCCAGCACTCACATGGCTGCTCACAACTGTTCATAACCCCAGTTCCATGACACCTTCATATCAGTGCCCACAAAATAAATTTAAAATTCTTAAAAAAGAAGTCAAATGCTTGAACCACATTGGTTTGGTCTTACTAATGAGAAAATAGAGTAAAATGAGAAAAAAAAACCTCATATTAGTGAGAAGGGTAGGAGACTCTTAGGTATTGATTTCAATGAGAAAGAAATGGTATATTCAGAGCAAATCACTGTCTTATAAAGTCATACCAGTTTAGAAAAACAAGGTTTTTAAATACAGCATATAAAATTATGTGTGTAGTTATTATATAGAACTTTATTTAAATTATTTGACTATTAAATTTATGTATACAAATACCCAAGATATGTTAGATTGGAAGACAGCAATTCTATTAAGTGAGAATGACTCTTAGCAGAACAAGAAAAAGTAGACATAGACACATATCTTTAGGAAGATGTGATATGAATACTATCCTCATGTGAACGAATACCAAATGATTAAATACTTGAAATTAAAATCAGATGATAACATCATTTTGGAAGAGAATCTAAAGGAGACATAATAGGGAATGCTCTTCTGTGTTTATGTTTATCTTATTGGCTGTTGAATAAAGCACTATTGGCCAATAGGGAAGCAAGATAGGTAGGGCTAGGAGTCGAGAATAATTCTGGGAAATGTAGTAAAGAGAACTTGCCATGTAAACCAGCCAGGAAGTGACATAGCAGGCAGAATCAGAATATAAGCAGGGACAAGAAGGAAATTGTTCTTTTATCTGTGGAGATGCTGAGCAGACATGATGTAGACCCCAATGTAGTAAGAGGCCCAGACCTTTGCTCCAGTATGATAAGGCCACACAGAAATACTTACATTATTACAAATGGGTTAATAATTAAGGCTAATCTAGCAAATAAGAAACATTAGCCAAAGGCCAACAGTATTTATAACTAATATAGCGTCTGCATGTATCTTTAGGGCAGAGAAGGGCAGCAGGACCCAGCCGGGCCAGAAAACTTCATGCTACAGAGACACAAACACAGAAGGATCTGAGAGCCTCATCTCTACTTCCAACAGGTGACCAGAAACTCCTTTAGTAGATCTAGGCTAGACATTCTGAGTTCTATGGGAATTGCTGTATCTATTCATATTCATAGGCAACATTCTATGAAGTCCACATGCATACCGTGTTACAAGGAGAGAAGTGGCATGTAATCATTTATCAGTTATTCTAACTCTGTTTGTGCATAATTACCTACATTATTAGAGCTGTTTTTATGTTGTTATGTTCTGCAGGACTTTAGACAACCACAAATATAGTAAGAATTAGAGAATTCCACTTAACAAAAATTGCAATCTCAGAAACCACAAAGTAAATATGCACATTATTTACCTCACATATAAGAAAATATTTACATGAAAATACATATCACGGACAAGTAGAGAGGCAATTATTTGGAAGGAGATACTTGTAAAAAATCAAGTAAAGGTTTATCAGATTCACCTGAAGAGAACACTCAATCAAATGTAGAGATGGACAAAATAAAAGGAAGCAATTTGTAGTAGTTCAAAGCTAAACAATAATGGAATGTATAACAAAATTTTCAAGCTTACAAGAGAGACATAGATTGCAATGAGAATTGACTCATTTCATACTCACTGGGCAGGAAAAAATGACTATTGCTGACTAACATACAGAAATCACATGGTCTCTGAGATTAGCAATTGAAATGTAAATCATAATATCTATTCTTATTAGAAAATCAATGCATTTTAAGAACACATTCATAGATTTATCTAAAATTATGGTCAGGTGAAGAAAACTTTGAAAAATAAAAGATTAAATGCATGTTGGAGTGGCCAGTTCAAGTTTGCATTTTTGAAGTGAGAAATGCAAGTTGAAATCATGTTTATAATGACTTCCACTTCCACCCAAGAAATAGAAAGGAGGAAAATAGCTGCTCTCACAAATCAATAAACTATATTTCAGTTTTCTTTGAAAGCTGAGATAGCATAACAACCAAATAGTTTGAAATCATAAGAAAGATTGATAAACCAAGAAGAGGCAGCACAATGCGTGAAGCATGGAATAGAAAGTGAACAGATGTTTTATCAGTAGCTAAGAAGACTGCTGAAATATGCCACACATTCTCTAATTTTGAACACTGTTGGGCCTGCGTGAACAGAATCCATCAGATCCAAAAACACAAGGGAATTTTTTACTATCTGTATTGCTTCTTTAAGACACTCCAACACATGGTAAACAGAACGAAAGACTCGACATGCACTCTAAAAGTGCTGGTAATAATTAGAAAGCCAAGTCACACTAAGCACAGAAATAGACCTACTGAAGATGGCAATTGAAAGCACCAACTTTGCTATAACTGATACATCTACCATACAACTCTTGAATCTAAGGCTCACGGTACATCATAGAAAAAGGGTAGAAAGATAGTAAGAGGCAGAGGACTAGAATGTCTGATGTACAATAGCATCTTCAATATATGACATGGAAATATGAAACGTTTATATTGTGGGTGCCTAGACAAGACATGAAAAATGTCAAAACCAATTGACATGCAAAGGTGAATGAAGGAAATCTAACAAGACCCCACCAATAAAGAAGAGATACAGGCAAAAAGGGCTCATGAAAGATGAAGACTCAGTCTCTCCCAAGGACTAGTCCAGTACTAGATTTTCCAACCCCAAACAGTCAGGTCTAGACACACATACAAAAGTAAATGAGCTCAGCGACATACACATACATACATACATACATACATACATACATACATTTAAAAAAGAAGAGGCCACTAATTTAAAAGTGGTAAGTGGATGTTGAAAACTCATGATGAAGAAAATGGAGAGAGAAATGATATAAATACAGTATTCACATATTAATATATGAATTTCTCAAAAAAGTTAACATAATCTAACCCACAGGGAGAAGTTGAAAAATCTGTATTGTTCTACTAAGTTTCTCCTACTACTACAAAAAGAGCAGAAATTTCTCTCTCATACAACACCTCCTAAAGATAGAAGGCTATGTAAAATAACATGATCAAGATGGATGGAAAGATTCAGAAATTCCCTTCTCTGAGACACAGGACCTATCAAGGACTGAGGCTGGAACAGGACCATGGAGAGTTCCCTCCTTGCACAATTCCTCTGCCAGTCCAGCAAACACTGAAGACCATGTAGAGAGCCTACTATCCCTGAAATAAGATAGAGAATAGAGATGGGTTTCACCCAAAGCTCAAAGAAATAAGACAGGAACAAATAGACCAAATAGAGCAGGAACATGGAAAAAATCCTACCACCCTAGTGTATTTCTAAGCCCAAGATACCGTCAGAAGAAATTTGAAACCATAGCAATGAAAACATCCATCCATGCCAAGCCACTTGTAGAGGTGCACACCTTTAATCCAAGCACTTGGAAGGAAGCAGTAGGTGGTTCTCTGTGCATTCAAGGCCAGCCTGGTATACATAATTAGTTCCAGGACAGCTGGAGCTACATAGTGAAGCCTGTCTTGGAAAAGAAGAACAACAACAAAAAAAAGGAAGGAAGGAAGGAAGGAAGGAAGGAAGGAAGGAAGGAAGGAAACCCAAAAGCAAAACAAAAGCAAAAAAAAAACTCTCAGCAAAACCACAACAAAATAACAACAACAAAAAAGAAAGGATACACCCAAACACAGCTTAACTTCTCAATGGATGGACTCAGCCTCCTGCACTGACAGGTTAAGTAACGGATATGTGTCATTACCAAATAATACCTTGTTTTTTATTTGCTTGTTTATTTTTTCATCCCAACCAAAGTTTCCCTTCCTTCCTATCTCCCAAATTCCTTTCCTCTACCATCCAATCTTCCTCTACTGTTTCTCCTCCGATACAGGTGGACCTCACAAGGGTATCAGCCAGACAAAGTGACGCTAGGCTCCTCCTCTTATTCTAATGCTGAATGAGGCAATCTAGTAGGAGAAATGGGTCCCCAAAGCAGGCATCAGAGTCAGAGACAGCCACTGCTCTCACTGTTAGGAGTCTCACAAGAAGACTGTATTACTTAACTGTAACATGCATGCAGAGGGCCTATGCCAGTCTCATGCAGACTCCCTAGTTGTGGGTTCAGTCTCTGTGAGTTAGCCCAGGTTAGTTGGTTCTGTGAGTTTTCTTGTGGTATCCTTGACCCTCTGGCTCCTATGATCCTTCCTCCACCTTTCCTGAAGGATTCTCCAAGCCAGGCCCCAGAGGTGGCATAGCTCAGGGACCTAGGATAGAACCAAACAGGACTGTCAAAAAAAAGTCAATGAAATTATTCCTAATGATATTCTGCTATTCTCATAGATTGGTGCCTAGTTCAACTGTCATCAGAGAGCAGCTAATGGGAACAGATGCAGAGACCTTTAGTCAAACATTAGGAAGAGCTCAGAGAACCAAATACTATTTTTTACTTAATTATTTTTGGAATAGCAGTAATTCACGGTGTGAATGGAATAAAATATCTTCTAATCCTCTGATTCAAACAAACAAACAAAAAATGTGAAGATAGGATGTAATCCTTCTTTATTGAAGACAATTTTTATCAGCCCATATACCTGAGAATATTCAAATAAATACCACTCTATTGTTTTCCTCCATGGATTTACCATCTCACATTTCCCTATTTGTTCTGCCTCACTCTGCAAATGATTTTCCTTTATCTAGATGCAACATTGCATAGAGTTTAATGTTAGTACTTTTTAGCAATGTATATAGATAGCTTGTGTAGTGTGAGGAATTTCAGGAGAAAGATGGAAATCATAAAGAGAAGCCTAATGGAATGCTAACCATGGAAAATAGTTAATAACATAATCAAAGAATGTGCTTAACAGACTAATTAGCAGATTCAATGCTACAAAAAAGAAAGTCAACTTGAAGCCCTAAAACAATGAAAGTTAAGAGAAAAGGAGAATGTCAATTCACATTACTTCTAAATTGTTAAACTACAGAATTGCCTACTTCTTGTTTCTCTGGCCCTCGGGTTTTACAAATATCTCACTAAAAAATGCATTCCAAATTCCTTCACTTTCTATTCATTTCTAAATATGGGTACAGGATGCAAGTACCACCAGCCATGAATGGGAGCCAGCTGAAACATGGACTCTGACAACAGCATCTAGGACACTTTGTGTGCATTCAGGATCCTGAGCTCTTGTTCAAAACTAAGTGATCAAATATAAAATTGTCTGACCACACACCAAAAGAAAACAAGAGCACATTTACATTAACAAATTGTGTTTCATGCATGTCAGAGATATTTTTGCCCAGTGAAAGTTCACTTCCTGAATTTTCTTCTCTCATCTTTCAGCCTTTCTAAATACTTGCTTCAGACAAATTCACCCTCTCTTGATTGCACTATCGGCAGACTAATAAAGATCTTAATAAGGTGTAAGTATATACCTGAAAACAATCTCCACAACTAAATAGGAACTTTGTCAATGAAAGTGCTTGTGCTGCTAGCTATTTTGGATGTTGTTTTCATCAAAATCTCGTATTCTTAGAGAAAGAATGGATAAAAATTGTTGGTTATTTACAAGTTATGAAATAATTGCCTCTGGAGAGCAAGATAAATATTATCCATCTGTCTGAGTTAGTTCAAGTGAAACATCCAGTCAAAGTGACCAAAGAGAGAATCCCCAGGCTCCAACTCATTCCTCTAACTTTAGAATTTTTCTACTCATCTCACTTGATCTAAAAGTCTCCACTCTATTCCTTTCTGAGAATTTGTGAGAGAGGATGGGAATATCTGAGTACATTGTATATGATTAGTCATGGTAATAATTGCAGCTAAAATTTAGGAACATAGACTTTGTCCACTTTCATGTAAGAATATAACTATCCAATTACACACTGGTGACAACAACAAATATTTTAATAGATTTACTTATTTATTTGTTTACTTCTCATTGATGGAGGGGTCAAACTCTGATATTCATGCATGCTAAGCATGTAATTTACTCCAGAAAGGGGGTATAAGTTTTGAAAAGCACCATCTTTGTGTTCCTAGGATGGAAAAATATTGAAACTACACTAAACTAAAATAAAAACAACTAAATAAGCCTGATTGTAAAGCTAGTAAAAAGTAGAATTCTGACTTGGTCTCTTTTTTTTTGTACTTGTACTTCTCTTTATACTTGTTATATATTAAATATATTACATTATGTTAATGATAATTTTGTGTAAATATAGTATGTTAATGAAGGCATATTTTAGCCAGACATGTAACTAGGAGTGCAATAATTAATTTTAACTACAGGAAAGCAGGATTAATCGCTTGTGAAAACTTAAACTTGCACAACATTTGTCAATGTTTATGTCATGAAAGCTCTCTAGTATCTTTAATCCATACACCTGCATTAAGCTTATCTAATAATATTTCACACCATATTAATCAAATATGATTAATAAGAAAGAACAGGCTCAAACAATATTTTTCTTACTTGAAATCTCTAAGTCCTTAGAAAATTAATGGCTTATGTGTGCAAAAACTGGTAAATACTACAAAGTCCTGACCCTATTATAGCTCATGTTCAGCCTTCAACATTAGAGTTCATTTACTATAGCACTGAAGTCTTTAAATGTCTGTGTTTATAACAGTCATGGAAAGAATGAGATCATGTCTTAGGATGCCTTGTTATGAAATCTTGATAAAACAATGCAAAACCTGTTCAGAAAAATCTAGTGATCATTGGAGCCTTCACTGTGATTTTCCAGAGGAGCAGGGAATTTCCACAGCACTATTATTTAGGACAGCACAACTCATATCCAGTTGTGATATTTTGTGTTTCCTATTTGTTTGTTTTTCAATAAAATACACATTTAAGTTGATTGCCCATTGTGTTGCCATTCTCTTATTTAGAAAATAATTCTAGAAACTTAATTCCTATTGAAGGTGAATAGTTTCAGTGATGTTTTGAAGTACTGGTCTATGCTGAAACATTTACAAAACACCTTTATCATCATCATGAAGGTATTCCTGTAACCTTTCTTGTGCATGCGTTGTGGTGCATGTTTGACTCCATCTTGATGTGGTCAGTTGCCAAAGTAATACTGTGTACATATATTCTATTCTATTTAATTTATGCTTTAAAGTTTTGTGTATGTGAGAGAGAGTGGGGGTAGTATGCACATATGAATGCAGTTCCTTGAGGAGGAATGTATCACATGCATTGGTGCTGGAGTTACAGTTGGTTTTGAGCCCCCTGAAACCAGTGCTGACAACCAAATTAAGGTCTTTTGCAATTACAATTGTTCTTAACTAATGAGCCTTCACTGCAACCTCTACAAATTCCTTTTAAGAAGAAACAAACAGAAAAATGGTTGGAATGTCCACCACCACCAAGATCTGAAAGTCTGAGTTGAATATGGTCCTTTACTTCTTACTTTAGAAATTATTTAATAACTTCAATTAGAGCACAATAGAATGATACCATGAATTTGAGTTGTATTTAGCCTAATGAGACAGAAGTGTTTCATATGTTTATTGGTATATATACTCTTCTGAAACAACTATCCTGTCCTTTGGCTGTTTCTACAGATAACCCTTTTCATATTGTTCAATAGTTCTCTCTATATTATTTGGGTATTAGTCTCTGGAGTAGTATAAAGTGAACCACTGTTTCCCATTTCCCTGACTTCTTATTGTCTTTTTCACCATTAACAGATATTTTTGCAAAAATGAGTGAAGAGCCAAGGGGTTCAGACCAGGCTTGTGAAACCCACAGAAACAGCTGACCTGAACATCAGGGAAGTCTTGCTCCACAGACTGATAGCTGGGATACCAGCATGGGACTGTTCCAACCCCAGGAACATGGATTTCAGTGAGGAAACCTCAGAAATCTACAGGACCTCCTGTAGTAGTTCAGTACTTATCCCTAGCATAGGTGTGGACTTTGGGAGCCCATTCCACATACTCTGGAATACTCCCTGAGCCACACGGTCGTGGGCCTAGGCCCTATCCCAAAGGATATGATAGAATCTGATGACACTCTATGAAAGGCATCACCATCGAGGGGGAGCAGAAAGGATATGTGATAGGTAGGGTTTTAGTTGGGGGAGAGTGGTAGGGGAGGATGGGAGGGAGGAGGGAACTGGGATTGTCATGTAAAACAATCTTGTTTCAAAATAAAATAAAAAAACTGAAAAAAATTTAATTTCAGTGAGTTCAGTTTGCATAGTTTTCTTCTATATTCAATGCTTTGGGTCATTTTTAACAAACATTTTACTTGCATCAAGAACACTCATATTCTTTTGGCTTTTTATGGGGGCACCACCCAGCTCCCAAACAATCACACAGAAAGTTATTCTTCTTTATAAATGCCAGGCCTTAGCTTGTTTTGTTTCTTGTCAACTTTTCTTAACTTAAATTATCCCATCTATATCTTGTCTTTGTTCTTTTACTTTTTCTATTCTATATTCCTTTCTTTACTTCTTACTCCATGACTTTCTGTGTAGCTAGGTGACTGGCCCCTCATGTCCTCCTCTCCTTTTCCTCTCACTCCTCTATCCTTTCTCCCGAGATTTTTCCTATATATTCTCTTTGCCAGCCAGCCCCACTTACCCTTTCCCCTGCCTTGCTATTAGCTGTTCAGCTATTTATTAGATCAATCATGTGTTTTTTTGACAGGCTAAGAAACGCAGCTTCACAGAGTTAAACAAATGCATCATAAAAGAATACAACACATCGTTGCATAATTAAACAAATGTTCCACAGCATATGTAACACATCTTAAAATAATATTCCACAACAGACACTCGGATGTTTTTTTTTTTTTCTATTTTCTTTAAGGTGTTCTGTTGTTTTCCTCTAACTTTACATCTGTAACAAACCTGGAGCTAATTTGTTTAAATGAGTGACATAAGGTTGAGTCAGGGGGTCATATTCAGGAGATAACAGTGAATAAAGCATGCCACCTAACACCTAAGACCTTTCTCTCTAATGACTGGATCAGACAACTAGACCATTTACTATAATATGCCAATTTCACATCACATTATAACAGAAGAAAATTGTTATTTAAAAATCTGCTCCTAGATTTTCATTTCTGGACCTAAGGAAAATCCCTTTATTGTTCTGTTTGGTAATGACCGGCATACTTCTCTGTACTTTTGTAGAACTAGAATCCCTTTGTTCTGCATGATAACTAATCAGGGTCTTCACTCTTCTCCATTTCAGAGGAAACCCGAAATGTGTGCTGAAATAGAAGATGGGTGGCTTGTTTAAGCAGCAAATGTCTTTGAACAAAACCGGTGGCTTTAACCTGAGAGCAAAGGGGTCCACTGAGGCATGAAGGGTAGCTACTATGGCTTGGGGGAACTTAGGGCACTCTGCTGAATGTTCTCTTTCCAGATATTTTGCCTTTTTTTTTAAATTGTGGACTGTGAGATAACCTTCTTCAATAAGGCTTATGTCATCAGATAGACTGGATTTCTTCCCTTCTTTATGACTTCTGTTTCCTCCATGTTGCGTTTTAAACCTTTTCACTGCTATTAGCATGTGTTAACTATGTATATCCATTTGTGTTTTAGCATGAGTTATCAGCATGTGTTATTAGCATGTTTATCCATTTGTGTTTTAGATTGACATTTCCTGTGTGCACATGATGTATTTCATCACATTCACGCCATTATTTTCCCTTTACCTCCCCACCCTCATTTTTGTCATGTTACTCTTCCCAAATGGTCCTTTTTCATTTTAATGTCCTTTTTGTGGATATCACATATGAGAAAAATTTGGTATTTGTCTTTCAAACTCTAGCTTGTTTGCTTAAATAAGTATGTGTCTCTGTGTGTTTATTTACATGTGTGTGTGTTTATCTATATAAATGGCATGTGAATAAAATTTTACTGATAATAAATAGGAATTTATTTTAAGGCAATTCCTTAGAGCAAATCATATTTATACACTGGTGAGAGATTTGTGCTTATTTATATTTACAAAAGGGGTAGAACTTTGGAAGAATATTTGACACTGAAGATATAGGGCCTCTTTAACATTTTCTTAGCTGATTGCAATTTTGATTTTATAACAACCATTGTTGTGTAAATCATTTTGTATACAGAAACAAAACAGCAAAATTACGTTTAGAGCCATTTCAGAAATGGTTGGAATTTCTGTCATACTTACAAGCCAGAATTCATGAAATGATTTATGTGTATGCCTGAAATTTAAGTCAGCAACTGTAAAATCAAATTTAATAATTACACACCCTAACAAAGACATACTGATTTAATACCTACATCCTGAAGAATGATAGAAAATAATAAGATACTTGGTTTCTCTTAATTAAAATATGGTATTTCTAATGGCTGGCAGACAACTTTGCATGTATAATTAAAAACAATTTTTCAAAACTCTGCTATTCATGACACATGACTGTCTTGAATCTGGACTAAGATGACTCAAGTAGGGCTGATAGCACTGCATATTGCGACACTACACATGGTAAATTGTCCATGCTATATGTTCAGAACAAAAAATGGTAGTGGAGAGATAGGGTACCAATGAGACCACCCAGAAAGATATGAGATTACTCATGTATTTGCTTTTAATTTAATTTTGATTGTCAACAATAAGAAGTCATATGCTGTTGTCTTTTTTTTGCAAGCTCCAGATTGAAGTACATGACCCCCAGCTAATATTTTTACTCTAGACATCTACTACCCACTTTCTCTTCTCTACACAGATTTCTCTGATCTTTACTGCCGTTGTTTTCATCCTTAGTTAAAAAAACTGCCTTCTGCTACATTGAGGGAACTGAAGAAAGTGGGAGGGAAATTCCACACATCATAATTGCCTCCATACTGCTGTCTCAAGCCATGAACTATTGGTTCTTGTTTACCTTTGTTAATCAGTTTCCTCTGTTTGCAGGTTAGCCCCATCAGTCTGCTAATTTGCAGGTCTCACCTCATCTCTCACGTTCAAAAGTTCCTGAAAGTTTCCATTTTCTCTCATCTCATTATGCTTTATCTCTATACCGAGTCATTACAACTTCAAAATAAACATGCTCTTTATATCACTTTGATCAACAAATCTGTTGACCTGTTTTTCACACCAGCTTAGACTTCATTTTTGCGATTGCTTGCGGCCTATGCCTTGGTGTAGTTTCCCTCTGTATTCTCTGTTCAGCCTTTTCCTACCACATTTTCCCATCATTCCACCTGACAGTCCACCCTAACTGCTCTTTTCTGGTGCATCAAGGGTCCCCCAGAATTCCCTGTCTTTACTTGAGAGTTGCTTCCTTTATCTCTCAAGCACTTTTTTGGCTTATACTCTGCAATCCCTGTATATTACAGATTCTACACTTAACACACTAATCCTGCTTTTCTTGCAACCTGATAGCTCATAATGTGAACTTCTTCATCTGAAATTTCCCATATGTACTTGGTTCCCTCATTTTCTTTGGAAGTGAGGGGACCCTACAAGAGCTGATATCATGATATTCTTTTTACCATTACCATTACCCCATTCTTTCCCAGGCCAGGGGGTAAAGTGATGAAAGTCCAGGATAATGAGAAAGGCCAGACATGTGAGGATGACTACACACATCAGGATCCTTCATCATAAAAAAGGAGTTAATTAGAAATTGTGATAAATATTTGAAAGAAATTAGCATGTCAAGAGAAATCACGTTACTAAGACCCAAAAAATATCTGGAATTTAAAACAATGATACTAGATTTCTCCTTTTGCTTTCAGACCCAAAATGAGGTACATTATTAAAGATTATACAAGGTCATCTTGTGTCATGATGAAATGGAAACAAAGAAGTCTTCCTGCTGTGTGTGTGGTGTCCTCAGTTAAAGGCAAGTGATTTTGTTTTGCTCAATGAAAGTGCTCTTTTTTCTCTTCCCTTCATGGTATCTGTGGAGCTTAGCTGCGGTCTCACTCCATTTCTGAAAGTGAAGACTTTCTGACTAGTATTGGTTGCTTGGTATTCACTGTTAATTTTCATTCTTAGAAATTGAAATTGTTAAGATTCCTTTGAAAGTACAAATATATGCTGAGGTCTCTCTCTCTCTCTCTCTCTCTCTCTCTCTCTCTCTCTCTCTCTCTCTCTCTCCCTTGAACAAAGACATGTAGAATTGAGATCTGAAATCTGCTGGTGGGTGTAGATTATACACCAGGACAGGAAGTTAGGGTTTGGGTTGCTTTCATGGAAAGGAAGTGACTCATTTTAACACTGCTATGTAATACAGTCACTAAATTTAGGCGTCCTTTGATGTAAAAACCAATGTTTTTATAGTAATATGAAACTTCATTTAACTAAACTGTAATTTTCTTACTGTCTTTTCCTATCTTTCAGTCAATTATCACATATTTCATTAAGTACATGTTATGGCATTTTTAGCACACAAAATCATGTTGTAAATCTCATCTGATTTCACAGAACAAGCTGACTCAGGTATGGGGCCCAGTCAACTAGGTAAGATCAAAGGGGTCTTGCCTCCACTTGAATTTGGAGACAGAAAACTAATAAGCTTAGGAGAATGTTTTCTTTGTCCTTTATAGAAAAGGATATGAATATTTACAAAAACAAGCTACAAAATTATTGTTACAGATGAAGTTCATGTAGTCACATCCATCTCTCTGCTGTTATTTATTTGAAAATTATCAGGTACACTAATACAACATGGGCCAATATCAAAAATTAAAGCCAAGTACACTTACTGGAAGCAGGATAGAAAAAAAAGAGTTCATGCACATGTCTATTAAAACGCCATTTAAAATTATATTGATTGGCATTAAATATATCTAAACTACTCTGGACACTTATTCTAAGATTTATAGTAAGTACATCAGGCTAAGGAAAGAACAGACCAATTTTGTGTTCAGCAATTGTGTTTTCTTTTCAAAATCACAACAACAATTAGTGCAAACCCCAGAAAGATGCTGTGGAAAATAAAGCTGAATGTAGAAGTTGAATGTATGAATTTTAGAGACATTCATACAGCTGGATGCTTTACAATACATAACCATGTGAAATTTCTATCTGAGATCCCCAAATATGTAAACTGAGTTTCAGAAGCAAAAGTTTACTTGGAACATTGCCAATGAGTGAGGAATTCTTTCCTTTTGTAAATTTTACTCAGTTTATGTAAAAGAATGTTTACTTTTCCTTTTTAAAGACCTTCATGTGATTGACCAAGTATTCAGATCAGTTACTGAAACTGAAGACTTGTGAGGCTGAAAAGCATTGGACAGAGTTTGTTCATGCCCACTTGTTGAAGCTGAGTCCCTAAAATTGACTCTAATAAGGACTTTCTGAGACATACGCAGGTATGTCATGAAGGACCCAAATTTGAAGTGCAGATCATCTAAGCACATAGATAAGTATTTTTCTCTTTATTATTGAAATTTTAAGAACACCTGCAAAATGCATATTCGTAACATGGGGAGGGGAGAACATATTATTAAAATAATATTGCCAAAATGAAAGAAAATGGAAGCACCACATAAAGTGTGTGATTGAGATAACATTTTTTTCTGTTGTTTCTTAATTGGTTATATGGCACAGGTCCCCAACCCTAAGGCTGTGGAATAGCTATTTCAGTGTCTGGATAAATCTGAAAACAAAGGACAGCCCCATCTCTCAGTTCTATAGTCAGGTTTTGCCACTGAACCTTTTTCTGTTAAGGTTAAAGTGCCAAAATTAATGTGGTGTTGCATTGTTTCCACAGTAGCTGTTTTCTTGTTCTTAATCCAATTTATTCTTTACCCAGTGAAATGATTCATTATAATTAACTAAGCTCAAGTCACCAGAGGCCAGGGGTTTCTCTTTTTCATTGTGCATTTGTCCATTAAAGGATAGAAAAAGGGTGCTAGCAGAATAAGGTAGCTGGTTGTCTCCATTCTTGCATAGGGAGAGACTTCACATGTAAAATAGCTGCCTTCCCAGGACCCTCAATTTCTGCAAACAGACTTGGACTTACAAATATTATGTTGGGTGCATGTGATACTGAACTCACTGAGCTCTCTCTCTCTCTCTCTCTCTCTCTCTCTCTCTCTCTCTCTCTCTCTCTCTCTGTGTGTGTGTGTGTGTGTGTGTGTGTGTGTGTGTGTGTGTGTGTGTGTACACAGAGGCCAGAGGCCAGAGTACAAACTTGGGCATCACTCCTTAGGCACTACCCATCTACTTTGTTGTTTTGGCTTTTAAAAATATTATTATTCATTTGTTTTACTTTTGGAGACAGGATCTCTCCCTGGCCTAAATGGAGCTCATCAAGCAGGCCAGGCTAGCTGGCCAGTGATCTCAAAGATCTATATGTCTCTTCTTCCAGAATATCAGAGTTACAAATGCACATCACCATTTCTCACTTACAAAAAAAGAATTGAGGCCTAGGAATGAAGTTCAGTCCTAATAAAGGCAAGCACTTTACCAGCTGAGACATTTCTGTCACCTCTTAGAGTCATTTTTTGAGCAGAACGTTATGGTCTCAAATGCTGTATTGAAAAGTCTGATTCTTCAAGTACTGGTGAGTGCAAGGCAGGTAAAGGAAGTAGGGTGACAGGAGGTAGAAAAGGCATCTGAATAAAAAGGCATTCCACTTCCTCAGCACCACCAAAATACCATGTAAAACAACGTAGAAAAGAGGATATGAAATGCTGAGTTTTCGTCTGAAGTCAATAAACACGTTTCTTCCTCTTAAGGCTGCTCATCAACTTCAGTGTCTGGATGTGCTTTCCGAGCTCTTCAAAGATGTGAATATTGCTCACTATGGAAATGAAAATTTCATCAGTAAGATAACCATCATGATGTACCCATTAACCCTGCATGGGAGGAGCTTTTTGTCATACCAGTTTATGAATGCTACCCTGGAGAATTAAGGATTGCTTGGGAAAATCCTTCAGAGAGATACTGGTACAGAATTCTGACCCAAACATCACACTATTCACGGGGTGTTGGTTAAATATTTTAGATATTCAAAATTGAAATAAGATAGTAAATCTTAGCTGATGATGCATATATATTGATCTAAAGTGTTTGGTGACTTGAGACAAGCATTAGTATTAGTTGATCAACTGGTCCAATACTAGGTTTATCATGGCCTGGTGTTATGTGAATGGCCCAGGACATCATCGTATGCTCTCTTTTCATTGAGTTTGAACTAATAACTAATGCTGTGTTGGATAAGTGTCTCCCTTTACTCTCTTTGAATAAGTGTCAATTTAATTAAAACACAAGTATGGGGTGTAGTTATTGGACTAAAACTTCTGAGGAGAGTGGTTTCTCTCAGATCTTGCTGATGGCTACAGAATGGTGGAATCAGTTGTATGGGTTTTGTTTACATAAGTTTTAGAAGACTACACACAATAACACATTTATTATTAACACAGCCAAATGGTCTTTCTGCTGGGGAAGGGGTTGTGTGCTACCAGGATTTATGAAGACCGGGGAGGCTATGCCAGAGAGAATATTGTCATGTCTGAGCTCAGTAGCATTAAAAGAAATTGCACCAATCTTTGCTATGTTCACTGAAGCAAAATGATTAAAGGAAAGGGGTAAAAACCACATCTTCCAATAGCAAATGAGAATCCATTTTCAGAGCCAGTGTGGATTTAGATGAACATTTGATTATGCAGTAATTATGTAGGATCTCTTCATTTGAATTTATTTTTTTACTCCTTAGTTAATACTTCTTCAGTGGGTTACTCTCTTGATTTGCTTCTGTTGTATTTTATTTAAATTATTTTTAAACACTTTATACATTGCCTTTTACCAAAGTATTGGGTAAATTAAGTTTGTTCATAGCTTTATAATTTCAAATTGATGGTTCATTCTGGGGCATTCATTATTCACAACAGAAGGGCAGGCATGCATGCTATGCCAATTGCTCCTGCATTGTTAACATTTACCCACTCCCCTGATGAGACTTGGGTCAATTCTCTATCCCTGAAATAAGGATGGTCTTTAGTTTCTAAGAGGCTCAATGACATGCCACCCTTAGCCTGGCTCTGTGCCGCCTCATCTGTGGAGCACTGTGCCAGTCTGCCAACACTGCTGATGGCCTGCTGTGAGGAATTCCAGACTAGCTTATGTGGAAAGTTCTAATGGAGAGACTCCATGAAGACATAGATATGTTCACCCAGATCTCAGCTGCTCCTGCTCCTTACTGGTTCGCCGTTAGCCGACCTATTACCACAATACATACATATTCAACTTTGCTTCTGTGTATCTGTATTTGCACATAGAACATATGCAAAGGTCTGAGCTCTCTCCTGGTGACTATAACTCTAGTTTTTGACATATGAGGAAACACTAACTGGCATACTGTTCAGATGAGAAAATGACAAATAGATTTCTCTAGAGATAACACAGAAAGAAAAAGTATCTGCTGTAAGCTATTTTACAATCAATCCAGCACATATTTGCTATTTTAGATGCCCTGGTCTTCTATAACAAAGACTTTCTAAAATTGGGAACATATTTCACATATTCTTAATGCTCTTTAAAAATACATAACTAATATAACTGTCATTTTCACATTTATATCTAATAAAATCAATATGATCCTTGATATGAGGGGAGAGGATAGTCACTATCACATTATGCAAATGAATAAATGAATATTTATACATTTAAAATAATCACAGGATTCTAAAGTGTAACCTAAGCATGAAGACTTGTGAGAAAGGAAAGTAGTGGACATCTAAAACGTTAATGCAATAGCAAATGAAATTTTAACAAGTAACCATTTTAGGATGTTATTGCTTCCAGGAAGACCTGTATTCTTTTATAATTTCTTCTTTCCGATATCTCCAGATCTTTGAGAATTGCTTGTTTTTATGATTTATGTGTAGATCTATGAGCTCGATCCCTATTCCATGACATGTCTCTCATTTAAGTTCTCTATGAGGCATGTTTTTGTGGGTTTTTTTTTTTTTTTTTTTTTTTTGAGACAGGGTTTCTCTGTGGCTTTGGAGGCTGTCCTGGAACTAGCTCTTGTAGACCAGGCTGGTCTCAAACTCACAGAGATCCGCCTGCCTCTGCCTCCCAAGTGCTGGGATTAAAGGCGTGCGCCACTACCGCCTGGCTGTTTTTGAGTCTTAATATCTTCCAAATAGCAATGCAGAGATGGGTCTCCATGTCTCTTGTAGTATTCCTACTTTATACAGATGTGGCTATTGATATGGAAGAGCAAGAACTTTCTTCCTCAGATGGGGAAAGTTTAAGAAACTTTGATGAACCTGGGATTCTAAACTTGGACTGCAATGTCAGAGGCTCCTTCCCACATAAAGAATAGGCTTTTATCTAAAATGGCTTATTGAAAAGATTAAAGAGTGTTCTTAAAGTCTATTTTTAACAATCTTTATCTGAAATGACCTTAAACATATAACTGATGGCAAAATTTAATAGATTTTTCAAATAATGTATTGACTGACTTTGTCCATTAAAAAAAACTTTTATTTTGTTTATTATTGTTAGCAGTACGTGTGCACGTTTGCATGTGATATGTGTGTTTGGGTGTGTATGTGTTACATGTGTGTGCTATTTGTGCATGTGTGAGTGCAGGTGGTGTATGCCGTGGTGATCACATGGATGTCAGTGGTGTGTGTGTGTGTGTGTGTGTGTGTGTGTGTGTGTGTGTGTGTGTGTGAGTGCAGGTGGTGTATGCCATGGTGGATGGCTGAGGATCAGTCAGTTTACACCCTCTGAGGTGAGGTCCCTGAGGTTGAAACCAAATCATTAAGCTTGAGCAGATAGTGCCTTTCCCCATTGAGCAGTCTCATTTGTGGACTTTATACATTTTAAAACATAGAAAATGTCAAAACTTGAGTCCTCTCCATTAGCAAGTAAGGTGGATTTTGCATATATTTCCTGTGGAATTTTCCATATGAATGCAAATGTTTATTTTTTAATTATAGCCACTTGGTTTATATAAATCAAGTGCAGTAACAATTTTAACTAAAACAAGGAAAGAGAGAATCCTGGATAAGAAAGGTGTGCGTGTCCTTGTGCGTGTGCGTGTGCGTGTGCGTGTGCGTGTGCGTGTGTGTGTGTGTGTAAAGTTACCTATATATCCTTATTTCACGCATGTGTGTACCTGCTTGTCTCTATCCAGCAGAAGCTGTTGCATCTCCTAGAACTGGAGTTACATGTGACTGTGAGCCAACTGATTTGGGTTCTAGGTACCAAACCTAAGTCCTGTACAAGAGTAGGAAGTACTTTTACCCACTGAGAGCATTTTCATCACATCCAGAACAATCCATATAAAAACAGACAGCAGTAAAGTCCTAACAGCTGCGGTCACTGACCTGCTTATGCTAAGTGGTGAACCCTGTCCCATATTCCACTGCCTAAAGGAGCAGCATTGAGAGTAGGTGTTAGACTCGCTGGGGCAGCAGCCACAGGTAAGTCCCCCTAGAGGTCAGCAACCCCTCACTGAAAATACAAGAAACCAGCTTAGAGGAAGTCACAGACTCTTGCATTTTGAGACCTGTCTAATGGGTTTGCAAAAGCTTCCTGAGAACCCCAGACTGATAGCTCGGAAAGCAGCATAGGACCAACCCAGACCCCCTGAACATGGGTGTTAATTAAGAGTCCTGGGCAAACTATGGGGCCTCTGGCAGTGGATTAGTATACATCCCTAGTATACAAATGGACTTTGGGAGCCCATTCCACACAGAGGGATACCTCTCTCAGCCTAGACACATGGGGAGTGTCTAGGCCTTGCTCCAAATGATATGACAGAGCTTGAAGATCTCCCATGGAAGGCCTCACCCTCCCTGGGGATCAGAAAGGGGATGGTATAGGAGGTTGGTGGGGGCCAGGAGAGGAGGGGAGGGAGAAAGAACTGGGATTGACATGTAAAACAAACTTGTTTCTAATTTAAATTTAAAAAATCAGAAAAAAAACTCATTGTTTATAACAATGTCATGTGGCTGGTTTTGAACAAGATAAACCTTGAGGTAAACTATTGATTGATTAAAAAAAAAAAAAAAAAAGCTTCCTGAGAGAGCTGCCCAAGAAGAACTTATCTGAGCTATTTTCTCTGATCCTGTACAGATGCTTAGTAAAACAAAAGATTTAGATCCCAAGTCTAAAAACACCTTTATGCTTGGGAAGTGACCCCTCATTTCATTGAGGCTGTACACATACACGGGATAGCTATCCATTTATATTTTCCATTATATCCTTTATATTTCATTACATATATCCTATATATTCCATTATATTCTCTTTATATCCTTTAATTCTGTGGAGTGAAAGCCTGAAAGGGAGATGTGGATTAGGCATATTGTCAGGTATCCCTTGATGTTTCTAAAGATTAATAACATTCCATTTTGCTATATATACACTAATATATTTTCAATGTCATAAAGATTATGATTTGTTCAGTATTGGCTAGAGAATGCCAGTGGTTGAGAATGGGAATGAGGAGGTGTTTAATCACAATGTGAACACTAAAGGGCCTCTAAGGATCAGACCACCTCCAGCCAAGCCCCTACCTTTCACCATGGAGACCATAAAGCTGAGTAATGTCACCATCATGTAGCATCAAAGCAAGCTCTATCAAACCATGGTAGCAGATGCATTTGCACATTTTCAAGATGCTTCTTGGCAGCCACATGATACAACAGGTGTGGCTGTTGCACACATGATAATTAAATCTGGTCAATTACTTTAAAGTCTAGAAGAATCTGTTCAGTTTTTAATTATAAAGCCATTTTTTAAAAATTACATATTTATCTAACTACAGAAGAGCAAGCTGGGAAATTGGAATAGCCTAATAATTTCACAACCTTAACAAAACCAATGGCATACTCATCTGAACAGGTTTTATCTAAATATATGGCAATAATGTAAATAGATACCAATTGATATAATGCAGGTAACAGGGGATGGCTTTGTCCCTTGTGAATTTCTCTCAGAATTATCAGATCTTCTAGATGCAGAACAGTGTCTGCATGAGTGTATCTTGTAGATCGTGCACTATTGTATAACATTTGTCATTTGTTTTATGGCTAACTTAATTGTATGCATTGATCTGCCTCATTATTTTACCATTTATTATTCAGTCTGTATGTATGTGTAATGCGTATGTATGTGCCATTGTGCAAACCGGGTCAGAGAATAAATTGGAAGACTTAGATCTAGGTTTACACTACATGAGTGCCAGGGATGGAACTCTGGTCATCAGTCTTCTTTGAAAACATCTTCATCTACTGAGCTGTCAGGCACACTCTGACGTTTCTGGTGATTCAACCCCACTCCTTCCTTCTTCATTAACAAGAATCAATGTGTTGTTTTGGAACATTTGTACATCATGTGAAGATGTGTTGCTGTGATTAGTGTAATAAAGAGCTGAAGGTCAATAGTTAGGCATGAGGTATAGGTGAGACTTCTGGGGACCAAAAGGACACTGGGAAGAAGCAAGGTGGAGACTACAGGAGATGCAGAGCAAGCAGGATGTACAGGAGGAGAGGTAACAGCCATGAGCCACGTGGCAGAATGTAGATAAATATAAGTGGGTTAATTTAAGTTATAAGAACTAGTTAGAAACAAGCCTAAGCTATAGGTTGACCTTTCATAAGTCTCCATATCATTATTTGGGAGCTTGTGGAACAGAAAAAGAACCGTCACAATGTGTGCCTTCAATGTTTGTGCTACTATATTTATTGCAATGTATTGCAGAGACTCCACCTCGAATTAATTTCTTTGGGCCTTTTATTTCCTACTTTAGTAAGACCCAATTAATTTGGGTACACATGCTACACATCTGGATATTAAGTGCTTAAATTAAGCCTTGTCTGGGATGTCATCTATCTCTTTAACTCTTTATTTCTAGATGTTTTGATTGATGGACTTTTTTATTCTCTCATGGTTAGTCTATGGACATTTTGAAGGTCAGCTATTGATATGCACACAAATTTCCTTTGTCTGACTTGGTTTTCATCCTATTTTCTTGACTTTGACATCCTTCAGTGAGCACAATACATTTTCTGTTTTTCCTCATCTTGCTATCCTGCCATTTAATGTTTTTGCTTAATTTATACTTTTAGCTGTGACATTTTTACAGTAGATATGCCCATTTGCAATCACATATGAAATTTAGTGTCTCTTACTGTCCCAAGTGATTCATATTGAGACTGAATAATGATTTATCTTCAGAACTCTGATGCAAAGACCTGCTGACTCCCACCTGTCCTTCACTGCTGCCGAGAAACCCAGAGTGTATATCCATCTGATTTTCCTTTGTAGCTGTTGCAAAATTCAGCTTCTATCTCTTCACAAGTTTTAAAGACATAGCCTTTGTTCATGGTGTGCTAACATCTAAGATGACCTAAATCTGGATCATTCCTTTTCACCCGTTAACTCATATGGTTTACTCTAAAGTCCATTGTCTTTCTTTGACTCCAGAAAATTCTACTTTATATTGTGATCTTTGCTTTGTTTCCTCTTTTCTTGTCTCTTTTAAGCTACCTTTATATTCTCCCATTTATTTAGGTGGTTGCTTGCCATAATCTCTAACTTTTTAAACTTTGCTCAAAATATGAGCAATTTCCTTAATGTCTTCTTCAATTCCTTTAATGTAGTTTTATGAAATATATTCCATTTGAAATTTTCAAACTTGTAACAAAGACTTTCTCTGGACTGGCATAAAAGAAAGGTCATTTTTTCCGTCTCCTCTCTAGCCAAAAAAAAAAAAAAAAGAAAAAAGAAAAGCAAAAGAAAAAAATCTGGAAAAGACAAAAGTAAAATCTCCTTTTAGATCCACCAGAGAACTGTCTTCACAAGGCAATTGGGAATAAGAAAGTAGAGAGAGGACAAGTTGTTTCACAACTTCTTGAAGCAAAATCTAAGAATAGAAATTTGTGACAGAAACAGAATCAATGAGGGAGGATCTGATCCACAGGTAGGAAGACCTGCTCCACCATAGATGAGTAGCTGGATATTTCATGTGGACAAGTACTAGAGATTAAATATTCCAAAGTACCAGTTTTCTTGAGACTTTGCATTTGTGTACCATTTACTTCAAGTAGGCTTCCAAGGTTTTCACAGTGAATACCATAAAAAATCACCTGCCCTGTCTGCTTTAGTAAGAGGAAGAGTACGACAATCATTTTCAAGAAAGTTAGAGCATCTATTGCTTTTTCCCATGCTGACATTACAAAAAACAATTATTAGCTGAGCCCAATACAGGGACATATTAGCAGAGAGTAACAAACATAGTAAAAGAGAAAAATCAACATCAGCTCCTTCCAACCTTCTTGACCAATAGTAAAAATAGTTTCAGACACAGTTTTCAAAGTCACACTCCAGGCACAGCACACAAACTCAAAAATACTGAGATCTGATTATAGGACTCTAAAATATGTTCCTTTCTACCAAACATAACATTACAACAATCAGGCTCTGGGGTGTCAACAAAGGAAACAGAAACATGCAGCTAAATAAAATGGATATCTGATGGACAATCTCCCAGAGGACTAGGAAGCCTGAGACCAAATACAGACACCAAAACATACCTGTTATCAGATAGAACAAATTCAAATTGCAGGAAATTTCTAGAGAAGTCAGAAACCTTTTCTGTAAAGTGAAAGATCAAAGAATTTCACTGATTTTTCTCTCCAAAGGGGCATAAGGAAGATGTAGATGTCTTTTAACAGTGGGGACAGCCTAGAATCATGAACTCAGTGAAATCCTTCCTTGAAAGACATGGACCAGTAGCACAGACACTGAGGTCAACAATTGATAAATGGGACCTCCTGAAACTGAGAAGCTTCTGTAAGGCAAAAGAGATAGTCAGCAAGACAAAACAGCAGCCCACAGACTGGGAAAAGATATTCACCAACCCCACATCTGACAGAGGGCTGATCTCCAAAATATACAAAGAACTCAAGAAGCTCGTCCCCCAAACACCAAACAATCCAATTAAAAAGTGGTACAGAACTAAACAGACAATTCTCAATAGAGGAATCTAAAATGGCTGAAAGACACATGAGAAAGTGTTCAACATCCTTAGTCATCAGGGAAATGCAAATCAAAACAAGTCTGAGATACCATCTTATTCCTGACAGAATGACTAAAATCAAAAATACCAATGACAGTTTATGCTGGAGAGGATGCGGAGAAAGAGGAACACTCCTCCACTGCTGGTGGGAGTGCCAACTTGTACAGCCAGTGTGGAAATCAGTATGGCGACTCAAGAAAATGGGAATGAGTCTACCACAAGATCCAGCAATTCCACTCCTAGGCATATATCGAAAAGAAGCCCATTCATATAACAAGGACATATGTTCAACCATGTTCATAGCAGCATTATTAGTAATAGCCAGAAACTGGAAGCAGCCTAGATGACCCTCAACCGAAGAATGGATAGAGAAATTGTGGTATATTTACACAATGGAGTACTACTCAGCAGAAAAAAACAATGGAATCTTGAAATTTGCAGGAAAATGGATGGAACTTGAAGAAACCATTCTGAGCGAGGTAACCCAATCACAAAAAGACAAACATATGTACTCACTCATATGTGGACCTGCTTTATGATACATAATAGTGACCATGCTTTATCAGAGCTGTTTTTAATGATGTTGCTCAGAATGGTTTCCTCCCAGATGATGACTGAGAAGGTAATTAAAAAAAAAATGGTGCCAAGTACCACAAGAGTAACAGAACTGCGCTGTTTTCCAGGATTTTGTTTTTTACTTTTTTTTTTCTTTTCTTTTTTTTTTTTTTTTTTTTTTTTTTTTTTGGTTTTTTGAGACAGGGTTTCTCTGTGTAGCTTTGGAGCCTATCCTGGCACTCTCTCTGGAGACCAGGCTGGCCTCGAACTCACAGAGATCCGCCTGCCTCTGCCTCCTGAGTGCTGGGATTAAAGGCGTGCGCCACCAACACCTGGCTTGTTTTTTACTTTGTTGTTGTTGTTGTTTGTTTGTTTTTTGTTTTTGTTTTTTTGTTTTTTTTAAATGGAGTGTGCTGGATGTCTCTACAATTTTGTTCAAATGACTGCAGAACCTGGAAACGCTGTTGATGCTATTGATGCATAACATATTGCCATTATTGCTCTTCTTAAATATATATATTATATATATATATGCTAATTGAAACTCAAATATGTAATGAATCCAAGGTGTTTCAGTGAGTGCTCACCTGTGCATGCAAATTTGATTTCATCTTTAGTAAGTAGTAAAGTTATATGCTTGCCAAAAAAATAAAATAAAATAAGTGACACACTGGAAGACAAATGTCATTCAATTTCAATTTTATGTGTAACCTAGAAATGATGAACTTAGGGGAACAGAGAGCAGAATTGTGGCTATTAGGCTTCAATGTGGGTCTTTTAACAATGGGGAAACGATTGGTTTAAGGATATAAAACTGCAGTTGGACAAGAGGCATGAACTCTCTGAAGTCTTGAGGTCTACTGAGAGCATGATAAATATGGTTGATAACAATATGCTATATTTTAAAAGTTGTGAGATAGTATACTTTAAGTGTTCTCAAAACAAAAATGATGAATATGTGTGATATAACATGTTAATTGGTTTAATTTAGCCATGCCATTGTGAACATACTGTATTGTGTATCATAATTGTGCATGACTTTATTTATGAGCTAAATAAATGAATGAAAAAAAAAAGACATGGAAACAAAAATTTTCACAGAAAAGCAAACAAACAGTGAGATTGTTTACTGCCAGTAGAGTTACGTGTCAAGACATAGGTATTTAAGTTCTTTAAAAAATGAAGTTGAGTCGGGCATTGGTGGTGCACGCCTTTAATCCCAGCACTCGAAGGCAGAGACAGGCAGATCTCTGTGATTTTTACAGCATGACAACGGCTTCCCCTTACCCTTCTCCTCCCTCCACCATCACTTCCATTCCCATCTCCATTCACTCAATCTCCATTTCTGTCCAAGAAAGAGCACGTCTCCCATGAGTGTCAACAAAACATGTCACATCAAGTTGCAGTAAGACTAGTACTTCCCCATGTATTAAGCTTGCATGAGACTGACGTAGACACTCTTCATGTGTTATGGTGACCCTGCTTGGACACCCCTTGGAGGAAGGAGATGAGAAGACACAGCAAAGACCAGGCCCTGAGAGTTGAATGAGTAGCAGGGACTACTGCAGCCTGCCTTTATACTCCCTCCCAAGTCCCATTGTCTCAGGCTCTGACTCTGCTGCATTGTCCTTTCCTCATTGGCATCTATGGCAGGTGTCTCTGAGTCAGCTGTCTCTGGGCTTAGTGGCAGGCTTGGCTCAGGGAAGTAGTGCCTGCCCTACTTGCTCATGACGGGCTGGCTTGGGTAGGCTGGAGGTCAGATTCTCCTACACTCAATGGTGGTGTTTTCTGGTACAAGAAGTGTGAATCATCTCTTGTGAGTATTAATTAAAATGTCTTACACTCTTTTAGCTGTGGAATATTTTTTAAGGATGCAAATATGTGTTGCATTCTTTTATGTTGCATTTGTTTCTCTGTGAAGCTGTGTTATTTGCCTGCCTGAAACACCTGATAAAGAGGTGAATGGGCAATAACTAGGTAAAAGAGGGATAGGCAGAGAGAATAAATAGAAGAAGAGAGAGGGAGGAAATTGAGAAAAGGAGGAGAGGAAGACACCAGGGGCCAGCCACCCACCGGCACATCCAGCAACAAAGCAAAAAGTAAAGACATATAAAATAGAGAAAGGTAATATCCCAGAAGCAAAAAGTAGAGGGGATAATTTAAATTAAGAAAAGCTGGCTAGAAATAAGACAAGATAAGTCTGAGTATTCATAAGTAAGAATAAGTCTCTGTATTTATTTGGGAGCTTGGTGGCAGGTCCTCAAAGACCAAAGAAATAAAAAACAAACAAACAAACAAAAACAAAAACCCTATAATCTCTTATTTTCCTCTTAACCTAGCTACAATTTTATATTTCATCATATCAATTAATATTGTCAGAGAGTCATTTTGAGTTTGTTGATTTTCTCCATTAATGCATTATCCATTACCTTTTATTCTTATTTTCTCTTGCTTACTCTTGATTTTTTTGATATGTTTCACTGAGGCAAAGGTTAAATTATTGGTTTTAGCTTTCGCTTCTTTTCTAACACATTATTGATGCTACAAATTTCCCTCTGAGAACTGCTTTCATTATGTCCCACAAATTTTGGTAAGTGGTACTTACACTTTAGTTTACTTCTGAGATTTCTTTAAACTGCAAATGAACAAGAATAAAAGCCACGGAATACAGACATGCTAGTAACTGTCTCATTACCATGACAAAATATTTGATAATGCAACTTAACACTGGCAAGTTTATTTTTGCTCACAGGCAATGGGAACAATAAATTGAGGCAGATGTCACACTGCACCCACTGTGAGGAAGCAGAGTAAGGTGAACTATGCTCAGCTTGCCTTGCCCTTTAGTCCAATGTCCTAACCCATGCAATGGCACTGAGTACTTTCAGGGTGGTGTCTTCCTATGTCATAAAATCTAAAACATATCTCACAGACATACCCAGGCCTTGTCTCCCAGGTGATTGTAGATTCTGTCAAGTTGACAGACAAGCAATGCAAACCATTACAACATGTTCTTTAGAAGCATGACTTTGAACAGCACCTAGGATTTTCCCATAAATCTCTAAAAGTGCTCATTAATTACTAAAGTTATGAAACACATCACAGTAAGTTAAAACTTTAAATGCATGCAATACTATGTTTAACCTTACAAAGATACTAAGCATTCCTTTGTAATTTTGAGGTACGTTTTAATTACAGTTTCCCCTCTGTACATAGAAGCATTGTCTTCATTCTCTATGTGGGTGCTAATAGAACTAAGCATCTTCTGTTTCTTTATTGTTAAATATTATTTCTTGATCTCTGTACGGCAGGGAGTCTTCTAGTGTCCTCATAGCTGCTGGATGACCTTTGATTTTTCTTCTCATATCTGTGAATGAAGGACCATATCTATTATAGAAGGTTATTCAGAATTTATTCTATAATTCTTGAGTTGTCTTTCTCCCCCAGATCTCTGCTGAGGAAATGATCTGGCCGTAAATTCTCCTCCCGTTGGAAGCCTCTGGCGACTGGAAATATCACCCTGTGCTACACAGTTGGGATGCTAGCAAGGAATACCCTATGCTGTGTCCACTCAAAAAGGAATAAGGAAGGTTTGGCTCTTGGTAGCAACGCTCAATAGTAGCAGTGTTGACTCCTCTTGTTTTCAATTAACCTTGAGAAAGGGGCTTACACACACACACACACACACACACACACACACACACACACACACACACACACTGTTTTATATTGGGTGCGTGCATTAATGTGTTGTGCTTTGTGTATGTGTATAGACTTTCACAATAACTGACAACTTTTACACTCTCTGATCTCTTAGTTCTCACTCTCCTTTTCTCAAAATGGTGTAAAATGGGTAGGATTACTTCAGGAAACTTCAGAAGGGTATGGTTTTTACTACTTCTCCTACTAGTTCCTAAAAGCATATATAAATGTGGATACCACTATTTTATTTATATTATTCCAAATGTTTTCCACAGTTCAAATACTTACCATATTTCTGATTGGCTATTGGGCCTATTTTGCCTTTTCAGTCATGTTTTATGAATAATTCTTTTGTAATTCTTTCCAGTAAGTTTTTAGGGAGCAAAGGCAATAACTGTATGTCTTTTGTTATCTTGAAGTTGAAACACCCAACTTTTCTGCCATATTCTACATCAAATATATTAAACATTTCCATTTTCTTTTATGATAGCATAATATTCTCCTCAGTCAGAACTTCATCATGTATTTTCTAATTGTGTATATTTATCAACATCTCATGTTTTACTCTTAATAAAATATTAGACACTGAATTTTCTTTTGTTCAAGTAGCATTTGCCTTCTTTTATTTATTTTGGCCCAACTCCCAGAAATAGGATTACTGCGTCAAATGAGATATTTGTTTTTATGGTTCAAATGTCTTTCCAAGGGAGTTATGCCAACTTACAATGACACCACGAGTAGATGGAATAATAGCTTTAGTGCACTTTTCCATGTCTAGGCTTTAAAACTATTTTAAATATTTACTTCTCTGTGACTTTTTAACTTTTTCTTAATTAGTTTGTTAAGATTCTAATTATGGCTTTTGCCTGACTAATTAGTACAACAAGTGGTATAAAAAGTAATCCCTTTAATTTCATTTTGTTTAATTAAAGCATGGACCTCATTTTGATTCTTTCAATTTTAATGTATTAATTTTTAGGTAATGAATTAGGAAAATGTAGTTACCACATTTCATTCATAATTTCACCTTTATATACTTCTTTAATAAATCCATGCTTCATTTTGACTACCAATAAATTATTTTTTAAGTGAACAAACATCTTCCCTCTTGCCTGTGCATTTATAAAACACAAAATTGGACAGAATGCTTCATTTTGTTTTAAAATTTAAGAATTTCTTTCTTTTGTGCTCACCTAGCATCATTTAAGACCAGCATATATTTGCTTGGAGATAGGATTTCTTCCGAGATTATGTGCCATGTTGACATCTCTCAGTATCTATGACTAACTGTTTCTAAGACCCCAAAGATACAGAAATTTGTAGAGGGTCAAGTCCCATACAAAATAACATTATAGTTGCATAAAATATGTATACCAGTCTTGTATACTTTAAGTTACTTCTACATTATACACATCTAACAATATAAAAATGTTATGTAAGTAGTTTCTGTATTACTTTTCTTATAAAATAATGAGAAAAAACATTCTACTCATTTATTGCATAAAATCTACCCTGAACAATATAAATACAGTAATTTTTCAAATGTTTTCCAGTTTACTAAGGTGGAATCCACAGTGGAAAACTTATTGCACATAATTTTCAAGACAATCCTTTAAAATAGATCTCATTGCCTATTATTGCTTGTTTAACTTTACACTAAGAACCACCAAGCTAGAAAATCTGTTTGGGATTATCTTGTTAAAATAAAAAATGATGTTTTCTACTGAATCAAACCAGAGGAAATAAGAACCTAGAAAAATAGTTCAGTGGTTAAGGGTGTGTAATGCTTTTGCAGATGACCTAAATTCATTTCCCAGCACCCAAATTGGGAAGTTCACAATTGCCTATAACTCCAGGTCCAGGGGATCCTATGCCCTCTTTCGGCCTCTACATCTATCAGTCGTACAAACATACTCACAAATAGACACACAAACATTACATAATTAAAAATAAGATATTTTTTAAAAGCTCTTAAAAAGAGAAGGAAATAGAGAAAATAAAATCTGTAAATTATTTTCTATATATAATAAACCATATTTATAAATAATGTTTCACTGACTCATCAAATAGGTTAACATATTTTGAATGCCTTATTTAGAGATAATGATTATATTACATTTTAGAAAAGTATGTTGGACAAGTATTTTGAGCCTTAAAGTTATAAAATGTTGATAGGAAAAATATTTTTGGAGATAGATATCTGTACAATGTAGTTACAGATATAAAAATATTCAAAATAAGTAAATTTTACTTAGAGTTAAAATTATGGAATTAGAATTCTGAAGGGTTGTGTAATAAGCATAGAGAAATTCTGTGTTGATTTTTATTCTAACCACAATTGTCTTATAAAGAATTTGGAAGGGGTTAATCCATATACATAATATAAGCATATGAATTTATTGGTAAATAAACTGTATGTCATGAAATGACATCATGTCTTAGCCCCAGGACATAAGGTTTTTATTTTACAATGTTGAAAATATGTTTAGAATTGTGTAGAATGTTAAGACCAATCATAGTATGCAAAATAAAATCTGTAAAGAATTTGAATACGTATCTTTATATCTTTACCTTTATTTTCCATGTTCTATGCTTCATTTTCTTAAAGATAAAATAATTCAATTAGCACAAAATATCTCATAAATTTGAACCTAGAGTAGAAGCATGTACATGATGATAATTCAGCATACATCCTGTACAAGATTTCTTTTGTTCCATCTTCAGGTCTTTTCCTATATGAATAAGAGTTATATCATTCCCCAAAAGATCAATAAAGTACAAGGGAAAATAAGTGCTTAGTGGAGTGACTAAAAACGCTGTCAAACCACATTTGTGGTGGTTTGAAAGAAAATGACCCCCAAAGAAGTGCCCTATTTGGAGGTGTGACTTTGTTAGAGGAAGTGTGTCACTGTGGGCACAGGTTTTGAAGTCTCTTTTGCTCAAGCCTCCTCAGTGTAACTTTCAGTCAACTTCCTGTTGCCTGCAAGATGTACGGCTCTCATCTATTCCTCCTGCACCATGTCTGCAGGCACACCATGCTTCCCACCATGATGATAATGGACTGGACTGAACCTCTGAATCTGTAAGTGAGCCACCTCAATTAACTGTTTTCTTTATAAGAGTTCCCATGGTTGCCAAGCATTGGTGGTGCATACCTTTAATCCCAGCACTTGGGAGGCAGAGGTGGGTGGATCTCTGTGAGTTCGAGACCAGCCTGGTCTACAAGAGCTAGTTCCAGGACAGCCTCCAAAGCCACAGAGAAACCCTGTCTCAAAAAAAAAAAAAAAAAAAAAAAAAAAAAAAAAAAGAGTTGCCATTGTCATGGTGTCTCTTCATAGCATGAAAACCCAAATTAAGACAACATGGGAATAAAATGTCTAAGTAACAATGAATCTAGAAATAAAAGAATATAATTACACCACATTCAGATATACCCACTCCATAACCTACACTGATAGCAATGAAGACATGTTACATGCTAGACAACATTTAAATAGAAGAAATTCTCACAAAATCTTTGATTTGAAAGTGTCCCCAAGAGTTCATGTGCTGGAAACTTTGTCTGTAATAGCAATGTTAGAGTGTGGCATATGCTAAGAGATACTCTAGTCACAGGGGCTTCTCTTTCTTCCAACTCTAATATTTGAGGTCCACAATAATTGGTTAAACATGTTTTCTTCCAAGCAATACATGAATGTTATATACTGCCAAGAAAACCTTATGAAATACATATTATTGTGTAATTTTAGTTTGTATTTGTGCATGTGTGTATGCATATTATCCTAGGTGAGTGAGCATTGTGAGGTTGTATATACACGTGTGAACATGCCTATGACCAAAATTTGATAACCAAGAGTTTTCCTCAATCACACTCTACTTTATTTACTGAGGCAATGTATCTCTCTGAACTCAGACTTCCTAATGTGGCTAGTCAAACTAGTCAGTTTGTCTAGGGGATCCTTTGTCTCAGACTCCTGAGGTAGGCCACCATGTCTGCCCAGAATTTTATATGGGTACTGGGCCTCCAAACTCTGGCCCTCTCTTTTGTACAAGAGTGTTATTCATTGAACCATCTCTCCAGCCCTATTATATGATTTTAGACAAGGAATATAAGACCCAGTGGGGTTTAAACAGGTTATATTATGTTATATAGTTAATCAGTGAGCCTGTCTGGATTGTAATAGCCAATGTTGTACAGCATTAAGAAATAACAGTTCACTGATGAACTCCATGGACCTACCTTTATTCAGTCAAATTAGAGACTGATAAAAATTCAATAACTGATAAAATAAATAATAATCTCATATAAATATATAATATTCACATATTCAATTAATAAGAAAGTTGCTATGTCAGAAGTAACTATCACATACATAGCATAATTTTTTAACAATACCATTTAATGTTTGTTTGATTTCATAATTCTGGTGATAATAGGCAGACAATATGAGGAGGACAGCAAACAGAGGAGGCAGAAGCTTCTTTGTGAGTTCCAGGCCATCCTAATATGTAAAGCCAGTTCCAGGACAGCCAAGGCTACACAGAGAAACCCTGTCTTGAAAAACCAAAACAATAAATAAATAAATAAAAGAAAACAGAGATGGTGCATTTAAAAATTACACAAACACTTGTAGTTTTTCTTCTTGCATGATCTTCCTCTGTTCCCAGGCAGAGCCAACATAACTTTGCTGGAACAATAAAGGGAAAATAAGACATCATACCCAAATGCCAGAATTCCTGCTGGTCTAGCCACAGCTGTTCATGCAGAGTGGTTTCCCAACCCCAAGGATATACTAAATGTTGGTGACACATCTGTGTTTCATTCAAGTCCCATTTGGGATAGAGATGAGTGAAATTGTCATTATATAGAACTTTCAAATTGAAACACACTCATAAAACAATCAATATGGGCAATATGCCCGTCACTCCATCTAATCATGTTCTTGATCATAGGTTGTAAGATACTAACGATTTGTTACCACCAGTTGGGAGGAAAAGGTATTTTGAGATAGCATTCAGTGATGTCTTTGGAAGATCATGAAAGTACATAGTGTTGCTTATTTTCTCACCAATAGTCTTGAGTCACCCAATACCTGAAAAGTATCCACATTTTTAAAAAACTCAAAAAATTAAAAATGTATTGTATTCAGCAAGGAACTGAAATGTATTCAGCAAAGAACTGAAAAAAAGATATGTATAATGTCTAGTTAAGAGTTTGAGACACATGTATCTTCTGTGTTATTAGATACACCGTATACCCACCAGCCTGCTGATATTAAACTTCTTTCTTCAGAAAGTTCCCCATTCCTCTTCTTCCTGGATCTTTGTTGTGGCTAACATTTCATCCAGTGAAGTCCAAGTCCCCTTCACAGTAATAGTGTTTGAATAGTCATGCTGTATTTTTTAAACTCTTTCACCTTCAATTTCAGATATGAAATATTACTGCTGTAGCTGTTTCAGGAAGAAGAGCACACAGTAAGTGTATACTATAAAATGTGTTGTTACTCTATAATGTTCTAGTGGCTGAATGATGTGCAATTGTATTGTACAATGGTTTTTCCTGGATGGATAGGTAGGGATATCTATATGAACTTATTGTACCCATTTGGGGACATTTAACAAACTAGATAATTTGATACAGAAAACCTCTGATTTTACATATTTTAATACTATTTTATTTATGATTTTGATGTTTCTGTATTCTGTTGATGAGTCAAAAGGGAAGATAATCTATTTTTTGATATGTATAAATATATCTATATAAATTTAGATTTGTCTCTGTTCCATCTTTGTATAGCATCTAGACTGATAAATAGGTAGATATATAGATAGATGATAGAGAGAGAGATGTACATACATACATACATACAAAATAGACTGATAGAGTGATAGATCTGCATCCAACCAATATGTATGCAAAAATAGATGTAGACCTATGTAATCAAAGGATGTTAAATGAATTTTTCCTGAGGAAATGTGAGCAAAGTTCTACTCACTCCAATTGTGGTGCCAAAAGTAGGCTGTAGGAATAACACTTGTGCCATGATATGACAATGATTTTATTGCGGTGATTTACAGGAGCATGGGGGAGGAGTTACTTATCACAGTGTGAGTAACCAGCCATATCACACAAAAGTTTCAACCCAGTATGACTTATAGGGATGACTCCCCTATAAGCTGCACAGACGGAGTGTCCATCTCAGGTGTCTTTCTACTTTCTAAATCCTCTAGCATCTCCTGAGACTACATGTAGCTGGAACAGGATTACATACATCTAGCAAAGGAGTGAGCAATACGTAGTGAATGTCTCTTTTCCCTCTGTGATCACTCTGTGAGGGATTATCAAAATCCTTATGATCTTAAGGATCTTTCACAGCTGATTAAGATAGTGAGTCTGGTTAACTCAGAGAACAGAATTCCTGGAAGGGTTTTGTAGTCTATGAAGCAAATGGAGCAGAGCAACCCTCATATGACATTTTGGTCTATTCACTATCATGTCATCTTCCTATTTCTATTCTTAGTCTTTATTTGCCATTTGGGAGTAAATATTCTTAAGAATATTAACTTACATTTTACTCCTCAAGCTAAGAAATAAGCAATTGCATAATACAGGAAATGTCAGATAATTGATTCCAAAGGGAATTGAGAGGTTAGAATTGCAATTTCCTCTAAAGGAAATGCTCCTGTTTGGAATCTTTAGTAGCTGTGTCTATATTATTAAAAACCCTACTTACATTGATGGACAAGTAATAATGTGGTCATCTATCTACAAGACAGCAGAGCTGAATATATTTCTAACTTTATAAATGATTTTTAAAAGCCCTACAGACAAATTTCATTAAAGCATGGAAGAGAAATTTGGTAAATGGAGTTTTTGGGTTGTGTTGATGAATAAATCTTGACTTTCTACAAGTGCTAATAAGGATCTTGAAGGCAAAATAAATAAACATTTCCTGAGTGTTAAAAGCAGAATGCTTTGTGAATGCATACAAACACTCCTAAAGCTGGCCAGAAATAGTACAAAATGGCAGTCTCAATCCACAAAGCTCTTCAACACCAAAAAAGAAAAAAACAGCAGAAAGAAAAGTGAGTCAAGGAGGTAAAAAGTTTGCATTGCAAGTGTGTGGAACTGAGTTCTGGCCCCCCAAAAGGGACACTTTCTAACAAAACATTCATTAATATGTATTCTGATACAAAAAGATATTTCATATAAAACATATACATAGTTTCAAGAAAACCACTCATTTATTCACTCACTCATCAGGTATGCCATATCATACCCTCATTGTCTGAGACTTTAGGAAATTGAACAAGTAAAAAGAAAATGGCATATCCCTTTATTCACGAATGAAGTTTAATGAAATCCATAGAATAGAAACACCAGTTCAGTAATTTATTTACTTAACTGGTCAGAATACACACGGACTAACAAGAATGCTTTTTCCTCTCTAACAGATACATTTTATAAATCATCATTTCACTGACTATGTACCATGAATCAAATTTGGTGCCATCCCAACTGTCAATATCTGTACAATAAGAGACTCTGCCTATCTAATGGAGAGGCTAGATAGTGTACAGAAGTAAAAGAAAATTCAAGGGACCATGTAAGTAAATTAAGTAATAATAGTTTGATTCCAATTTGAAGTGATCAGCAATACAGGAAAGACTTCATATAGTGGGCCAAACTAAAATAAAATGTTAGCCTAAGCCCTCAAGAGGCATGGCAGCCAGTAAGAAATCTAAATTATAGTCCATTGTAGCTGTAAAAATCATAGGATAAATGATATTTCAATCACCAGATGTCTTTAAATGCCAACTGCATCTTAAAATAAGCTAAATGCAAGATCTTGATATTATAGGAACAGAAAGAGCTGTTAGTCAGCTAATGTTTTCTTCTAAGAATGATGCGATAGGTGCCATTCAATAAATTAAGGAAATGACTCAGAGGTCTCAGAACTCCTCACACTGTAAGTGAATAATTTGCAATCTAACCCAGGGCAACATGTCCCAGCAATTCTGACTCTACTTTCTATGTGGCTGTGTGTCAGGCCTATGGAGAAATAATCTACAAAAATGAAATATGTCCAATATCAAAAAGGAGGACTAAAAAGCCAAAAAGGGACTCAAAATATGCGGGTGCAAGCTATCAGGGGTTATCACAGGAAGTTAGGTACAAGTACAGGAAATAAAGAATTCTAAGATAGAGAGGAGGTGTATTGTAATGACTAGGAGATGATATTCAAGACTAGAAATTTATTCAAAGATCATGTAGTAAAGGCAAATGCCGAATCAAAAAAAATTGAAAAAAAAGAAACCCTTTTAAGAATTTTTCTTTTATTTTTGTCTTGAGGGTTTTTGTTTTTTGTTTTTGTTATTATTTGGGTGTTTTTTTTTCTGTAGCTGCAAAAGATGTAAGGGACTTGAACAGAAAGATAACACAGAGATAGACTGGAAGCAACAGAAAGGAACAAAATGAAGGATGGCCAATAATATGTAACTTGTAAAAGCATCAGTATGTGATCTTCAGCTGGGTCAGCATCCTGCTTGCTATTGAAAGCTGGGCCTATGAATGTCACATCATCACAAGACATCACTAAAATGCCCCTATGATTTAAAAACCTGACTCAGGTAGCAATGATAGCCTGTAATCTCTGCACTTATGAAGCCAAGGCAGTGGGGGATCTCAAGTTCTAGGCTACCTAGTGATACACAAAAAACTCACGATTAGATTACTCAACATCAGAAGACCATGTCTCAAAAACAGAAAACTTGCTAGATAATGCCTGTTAACATTTTACATCTTTGATTATTTCATTACTATCAATGCTCTGCAATGATCTGTTAAAATTAGTTCAACCATAAGTCACATGCTATTTATTTAAAATCCATTTTCAAAATTCCCTTAAAAGTAATTACAGGAAATTATCTGCCTTTGTATCTTGCTGGCTGACACATCTTATACATCATCCAATGTGTCACTTCTGATAAAGCCCCTGTAATCACATTACATGACAGGAAATTCCTGTCATAAATTGACATGATAACCCAATTTGGAAAATTCAGACAAATACAATTTATTTTAAACTTTAGTTCAAACACACTGACGAAATTCTACAGAGCATACAGAGATTGACGTGACTTTGAAAAACACATTTTCTTTTTACAAACTTGAAAATTATGTTAGTTTCAGACTTCAGTTATAAGCTCATAAAAGTGCATTTATGTGAAATATTTATAACAAACATTAAACAGAGATTGATATAATTAGTGAGCTCAAATTTTACTTGGTTCACTTATTGGAATCTCCTTTAAGTATGGGGTATAAACAAGAGTCTCTCTCCTGGCACAGGAGATGAAGTTGACCAATGGAATCGATCCTGAGAAAACTAGTGGCATATGGCGGGGGGGGGGGGGGGAGCAAAAAGGACAGTTTCAAAATTGTATCTGTATGGATGTAGTTACTGAACTGTGAAATTCACAAGTATATGAATACCACAAAGCTCCTGCAGGCAAGGGGAAATGCTTTGTGAAACTTGACAGCCCAAAGGCAGAATGGCTAGGGACTCAGTTATTGTGACAGGCTGACATCTTTAGAATATATGGTAAGTCTATGTTCATTATACAGTTATTCAGTGTCGAACAAACATGGTCAATGCCTGTTGGACTGTTTTCCTCAGACTGGCACAGCACTTCAATCCCTAGCTACTATCCAGGACCATGGAATGACTAGGATGAACATGTACTTGAATTCTTAGCTTTCACTTTCTGTGTTCAAGCGATGAGGAGAACTACAGAGTTCTAATAGAATGCATTTCTTTGCCTCTTTGTACAGATCTGAAATCAGTTTGATCAAAATTACAGTTCTATTTGTTTAGTCTTAATTAAATTACACGAGGATAAAAGTTAATGAACTTTTCCTTGGAAAACATTAAGAAACTGTAGAGAGGCATTGATCCATTAGTGATAGTGTCACATGGTATAGAAATCTATTACACCAAGCTCTCTGGGATGAATAATTGTATTCATCTCTATTAGACATTTAAGAATCAAGACTACATTAAGGTGTAAAACCATAGCCTGTACATGTGGTAAATTTTTGTCTCGATATTTTATCACGTAGAATCATTTCACAGACTAGTGACAATGTTCATTTAAATTCCAATTGCATCCAGTGCTACCAGTACAAGCCATTCATGTGACAGCCAAATGAACATGGCTTCTGTGCCCAGATGAAAGCAATGTACCAGCAGTGACAGCTCTGCCACGACTTCTCTCTTCCAACGACAGCTGTAGAAAGCACATTTTTACTGACATTGATTATAAACCATGCTTTGATTTCAAAGCCATTAAGATGTGAAGAAGCCATGCATCTCCACATGATAGAAATGGTGATGAGACAGTTCAGTAAAGGTGGATGAGTGCAAAATAATTACAGAAAGCCCACATGTTTTTCCTTTAAATTAGCAGTAAAAAAAATAGTGTAGTTTCTTTTGTGTAAGTTAGAAACTATGCTAAATGATTGTACTACTATAATATCTGGGCTGTTGTAATAATAGTTTTGTGTACACACACATATCGGCACATAAAACCATTGAATTAAATGTAATAAAAAAACTTCTTAATGTGATAACAAGAGAAGCAACAAGCCCCAGTCTTGCCTTTTCCTGGGAACCACATAAGAGGCTAGATGTGAGTCACCTCCCTTAATACTCAGGACACTCCAGGCAGAACATACATTACTTGTGAGGGGGGAAAATGAGACGTAAACAGTTCAGAAACTTCACAGATATATTAAAGATAAGACAATGGTTTTATTGTGCATAAGGGCACCCAAATCTTTTATTTTAGGAATTTAATACTCACACAAAATTTCCATAATTATGCTGCTTGAGGAAGAATTTTTGCTTGTTTGTTTGTTTGTTTGTTTCTTTGTTTGTTTTTTGAGACAGGGTTTCTCTGTGACTTTGGAGGCTGTCCTGGAACTAGCTCTTGTAGACCAGGCTGGTCTCGAACTCACAGAGATCCACCTGGAGTGCTGGGATTAAAGGCGTGTGACACCAACACCCAGCTGAGGAAGAATATTTTATCTCTGAGAAAGTGAGCTGAAGTTGTCTTCAGATGTTATCGTGGGAATTGATTACTCCTGCTTTTTTTAGTGTAGTTGAAGTTCTTAGGTTTAAGAAAAAACAAATAAAATTATATTCCAATGTTTTTAGATACTTCTCTGAAATGTACCAAACTATCAGAACTTTCTGAGTTCATGAACAGAATCAGACAAGTGAAGAACTGTTGTGAATTTCTGTCTTTGAACTAAGGGACAGCTGTGGTTCTGCTTTTAACAAAGTGATCCAAGCTGATTCATTTTATTTTTAAATCTCCAATCAAAATGTTGCCAAGGCAATAAAACAACACTGTATGGCATGTACCCAGAAAAATACAATCTTTAAGTGAAGACAATACACAAATCCCAAAATATGGTAAAATGATGAAATTATGACAAAAATATTAAAATTAAGTTCAAGAATTGCATGAACGTTTTGAGAAATACCATTATGTATCTGATACTAATACTGTTGATTTCCATATTTTATTACTCAATTTTATCCCATTTTCAAAATATGGATTATTGAATTACATCTTACCAATTTAAAAGTAAAGCCAGAGTTTAAAAGTAAAGCCATGTAAAACAAACCATAGTGGAATCAGGCATGTAATAAACAGTGATCATTATTAGTTGAAGAGTGAGAGGGGCAAGCAAATGGGTTTTAGCCACATACACGGATTTCATACATATCTTATCCAAGTAAAGTCTTTTGCAAATTTATATTCTCACATACTGACTTTTCACATTTGGTATTCACTAGATTGACTGTAAGTCCATGGCTCCTCTCAGAACTTAGACTCATCCTAACTAGAGTGCTATGACCACTATTGAAAATAAATATGCAGAGTTGTTATTTATTATGCACATCACAATTTGATCCTGATTCCATAAATGATGTCATAGAACTAGAATTTCTGAAGTATCCTTTGGGCCTCATGTCATGTCAGTCACACTCCACTGATGCTACTGCAAATTATATCTGTTTAAGCAGATTTCTAGGAAAGGAGTAAAAGTTCAAGGCCAGCATAAAATTGTCTGAATGAGAAAAAAAGTTAATAGAAAGTTTGTACACATGGGTGTATCTTGGATTTTCCACCAAAAAAGGTAAATATAAGAAAGAGATCATGAGTTATAGTCCCTTTTGTGATGACAGAGATGTTATAAAAATAGTTGGGACTCTATTATCATTGATGCATGATGCACCACTGTGCTTTTGTGAGATGCCCAGGTTTATGTCAACTTGACATGAGCTAGAGTTATCTAAAAAGATCCAGGAACCTCAATTGATAAAATGTCTCCATAGGATCCTACTGAATGGAATTTTCTTAATCCATGATGGGTGGGTTAGACCCAGCCCAATGGGGATGGTGCCATCTCTGAGCTGTGGGTCTTAGATTCAATAAGAAAGCAGTCTGAGCAAGCCATGATGAGCAAGCCAGTAAAAGCAGCATTCCTGCATGGCCTCTGAATCAGCTTTTGCCTCCAGTTTCCTTACTTCCAAACTTACTTTCTGTTGTTGTGTTTCACAGTAGTAACTAAAACCCCGACTAGGACACTCTTGCGGGTTAATTTCTCTTTTCTTTGAAGTTGGTAGCATAAATCCAATCTGAAGAGGACAGGTATCTATGGTATTAAAATTTCTTCTTAATAACTGTATTTATTATGTGAATCATTCATAAAAAAGATTTTGCTGATACATTACTAGTAATTACATGGATGGAAACCAAATCAGCCACTGAGGACATACTCAGGATATTTCTGAAACCACACAAGTATAATGCTGAGACCACCTTGTGTACTATGTACTGCATTGTTAATGTCTCTTTGAATGAAATTCAGTTAATTATTCATTTCATTAACATTCATAAAATAAATATCTGCCTATATACCAAGCATTGAGTGTTCAAGCCACTGTGATTTACATCATCAAATAGGGTAGGCACAAATCATCACTTACTAAGTTCCTGCTAAAGAACAGAGAATGATTCATAAACATTACAAATAAGTCTATAATGTTTTAAAATGGGATACAAGTTAATGCAAAAGCAAACAAGAGGAGAAATATGGATATAAGAAATAGGTAAAGAAAGCTATCACTATGGCTCAGTGGGTAGAGTGCTTGCTGCTCAAGCATGACCACTTGAATCCAAATCCCCAGCACCCACATGGAATTTGGGTGTTGTAGAACACACCTGTAACCACACATCTGGGAACAAAAAATAGAGGGAAGAAGGTTCCTGCAGCTTGTTGGCCAGACATGCTAACTGAAATTCCAAGACCTAGGATCAGTAATGGAAGTCCTGTCTCTGAGATAATGTGGATAGAAATAGAAGTCAGTGTCCCCCTCACTTCTGCCCCCCTCAGTCACTTTCACAGGCCTGCATGCAGAAGTGCACACATGCAACACACGCACACACACACACACACACACACACACACACACACACACACACACACATGAAAGCATGTCAAAAAGATGGAAAGACATAGCTAAAAGGCAGATCTTTAATCATTTTTAGAGTATAAATCTTAGTCAACCATCAAGATCTTAAATTGTGTATAACACTGACTTACAACTGGGTTCCATCCACCCACCATATCGAAACTCTGCATTCTTTCTAGTAGTATATGAAGAAGTGAAGAAAACAAAATTCTATTCCACATAGACAGGAATCTACTCTTAGTTCTTAGTATCCTTCTTCCAAGTGTCATACTCAGTCTCAAACTCCAACTTGATGAGATCTAGAATGACCTGGGAGACCTCTGGGTATGCCTGTGGAGGGTTACTTTGATTAGGTTAACTGAGACAGGACGATCCACTTATTATGGATGACACCATTCCCTGGCCCAGAATTCTGAACTTCACTAAAAGAAAGTGAGCAGAGCACAAGCATTGACAGTTCCCTGCTTTTTTGCTGTGAATGTAATAGGACCAGTTGCTTCAGTAACCTGCTCCAGTGACTTCCAAACCACAGTGAATTATTAACTTGTACTGAGAGTCAAAATAAATCCCTCCTAAGTTATTTTTTGTGCAAGTATTTATTACAGAAACACAGAAAGAAACTAAGGCACCAAACAACCTTATATCTTTTTTTTGGGGGGGGGTTCGAGACAGGGTTTCTCTGTGTAGCTTTGGAGCCTATCCTGGCATTCATCCTGGAGACCAGACCTCGAACTCACAGAGATCCACCTGCCTCTGCCTCCCTAGTGCTGGTATTAAAGGCATGAGCCACCAACACCCGGCTAGCAAGTTTAGATTCATATAATTCTATGAAAGTAAAATTTCAGGCAGCACATCAGTGCTGCAACCACTGAGATAAAAATACTTTTCGAAGAAAAAAACTGATGACAAAGGAAGGGATTCATATGACAGTTACATGGTAAGTTTTCATGTTTTAAATGGGGCTCGATTTTCATAGAAAAGCTTCAAGTAAATAAATGTCTGTTGTTTGTGTTTCAGAGGAAATAAAAGTAAAATATTTCTTTAATTAATGTGTATTTATGGTATAGTTATATACACTTTTCCCTTTAGTAGAGCAAACACTAAAATTATACAAGAACACTATAGGAAATACTTTCCTATCCTGACATATTTGAAGTTCTGCCAACTGAAGAAAAGGCCAGTAGAAATGGATATGTACTGAAATTATAACAGACATGAACAGTGATTCCAACAGGAATTACAACATGCCAGGCACCCCTTGTTTTCCAGACCACAAACTGTGGCCCACAGAGGTGGTTTTAGGATTGACCTATGAAAATCCAAAGATGAAGTGAAGAGCTTTCCAGGAGTGAAACTTCCTGAATTGATAGAGGCAGTTGAAGTTGTGTTTGGTCTTTGCAGTTTGAGGTCATCAATTGATAGAAAACACAGAGCTTCTGTCTATTCTATTACTTAGGATACATCAGGTAGACTAAGCTTGGTGCTTACATTGTTTTTCCTGATGCCCCCTTCCACAAGAGCTCAGAGAGCAAGCAATCAGATGTCACACAAATTATGAGTCTCCATTATTGGTGAGAACATTCCAACTTACACAATGGGTGCTAGCAAATGTTCCCATTCTTTCTGGAGAGAGATGTTATCTTCAGTACTTCAGAATATGAGCAAATCTCTGTGATGAAGATAAAAACTAACTGTATCATGGTTTTCTCAAATACAGGTTAACCAAGGACATTTCTGTGAATGACCAAATCTGAATCCCTGTGAGAACTTTCTTGATGATTGTCTCTCTTCAAACTTACCACAGCTAAGTTCCTGATTGATGTTCTCTTTCAGCAATTCATCTCACCTGTGAAAGTCAGATCAATGTGTAAATGCATTACAGTGTCTTCACTGATTCTTCCATGAAAATGTAGGTGCTTCCCACATCTAAGCCATTATGAAGAATGTGATGGAGGGAACTTGAGGCAGCAGATAACTTTGTGTGACATTGATTTTTATTTTCTTTGACTATGTATCTAAAATATAATAGCTGAACCACATGGCATTTCTGGTTGTATAATTTTGAGAAGTCTCCACAATATGTTTTTCACTGACTGTAGAATATGTCCAATTTTATTTACCAATTCAAACTTTAAAGTGCAACAAGGAATCCACTTGATTTATCCCATTTGTAATTCACTTAATGCATGGCCAAAACTGCAAGAAAATGTAAAATCTCACAGGAGATGCAGGTGGATGCACATCATAGAAAATAAATTTTGTCTCAAAAATAAAAGCCAAACAAATAGCCAAAAGCAAAAGAAGAGAAAGGAAAACAGAAAGAGAGAAAGGAAGGAAGGGAAGAAGGAAAGGAGAGAGGGGGGAGGAGGGAGCGAGTGATGGAGAGAGAGAAAGTAAGGAAAAGGAGAGAGGGACAAGGGTAGAGAGGAAAATGGAGGAAAGCATGAAAATGAAGAAGGAAGGAGCCAAGTTCAGGATTGTGCCTAGGAAATGACAGTACCAATTACACAGATAACATTTCTCTTTTTTTTTTTTCATTCACTCAAGCAGTGTGGTTGGGTGCCTATTAAATGTTTGGCATCCTTTCAAGTGCTGGCAAATAGTACAGTCAGTGCCTTTCAAAGGCTCATGAGAGTAATTTTCCTTCAAAACTATTAGGACTTAGCATGCTGTCTTAGGTCCAGAAGAATACTAGTCAAATTAGAAGCTTACTCTGACTATAAATATGAACAAACTCAACTTCTGAAGTCAAAATTACTTCCAAAGTTATTTTTCCACTGTAGTGAAGCTGGTGCCCAAAAGATAGCAGGCTCGTTTTCTACTTTTTAACACTCTTCTTTCCAAACATAGGAACACAAAATAGTCTTATATTTTTACTATTGAAAATGTCACTTATGAATAAACAGTTCTCATGGACACATTCTTATGAATGTCTCTCTTCTCAGACAATCTGACTGTTCTTTTACATAATCATAAGTTCATCATAGGTTTGGCTATCTAAGTATACACTTTACACATACATACACACATATATGTATACATGTACAGAAAGATAACATTAAAATGGAAGGTAAGTGTAATTTATTTCTTGTAGTATGTATTGAGACTAGAACATCTGCATGAGAGGCAAGCATTCCACCAATGAGATACATCCTCAGCTATCCTTTTACTTTTCATTTGGAGATGGAGTCTAAGTTTTCCAAGAGGAACTTCTGATCTTCTAGTTTCTTTCCTCTATGTAAATAGGATTTTAGTTGTACAGCACCAGGACTGGCTCTTCTTGAGAATTTTCCAAGATTCCAATGACTTCTTGAAAGTAAGTAGATATCCATCAGGCTAATGTCTTTCTGATATATATCATCATTGGTAACAGGATTGGTGGTGAAACTAAGCATGAGGGATTAGGCAATCTCAATCTTGATAGATGATTTCTTAACTTGTACTCATTTTTCTATTCAGCACAAAGTCTGGCCTTGCAAGTGTAACATGATGTAATTTCTGTTTTCCAAACACATCATGTATGTATGAGTGCTAGGTGCCCATCTAATGTAAATCTTGATTCCGTTTTTGAGAACTCTGGCCTCAATATATTAGTGATTGAGCTAGGCTTGAATGACGTCTTTAAGGAAATATCACAGTTGGCAATCTTCTGGACAAATCACTAACAATAACATGATATAATGGGCGAGTGTTTCTGTAATGCACAGCAGTTAACCCCTACTTACGATCACTCTATTTTTCTATTTTTCTTTATGGGGACTCCTTTATATTTATTACAAGAAAATATATTATACTGAAATGTTTAATTAATACACAATCATTTAAATTAGGTAAAAATATGTTAATGGAATATAAGGCATCATTCTGCAAAGCAAGGTTGAAATACAGTGATGAAATAGTAACAGGTGACCCCTGATAGTATAGAGGTCATCAATAGAATAACAGAGAAAACTGCTGATATCCAAATGACCACAGAAACCAAACTTCCTCTCAGGTTGCTCTAGAATATGTCTCTCTGGAAACCTGAACTAAAAAACCCTTAAGGATTTAGACTGCCTTGCTCAGCAAGCCCAAGAAGTACAATACGTCATCATGCTATGAGTTCAATAAGTGGCTGTCCAGTTAAGGTGAGTATGACAATAAAGGTCTTCTTTTGTCTTTGTTAAATATTTCTTTTGTTTTTTAAGATTATAAATTAATTAAATAATTTTTTCTCCCTTTTCTTTCCTCTGAACCATCCCATATATCTTGCTCCTTGTTCTTTTTCAAATTCATAGCTCCTTTTTTCATTAATTATTATATGCATATATATGTGTATGTGTGTATCCATGTGTTTATATTTATTATAAATATATAAATATATATATATATATTGTAAATGTATAAATGCATATAGGAATATGTATTTGTATGTGTGTTCCTAATTACATAAGTACAACCTGCTCAGTCTATATAATGTGCCTGTTGGATTTTATTGACTATTATATTGAAGCAACTTTACTTTTATTCTGCAAAAGAAATATGTGACACTTTTATGTTAGGGAGAGGGATAACAATTATATATGTGTAAAGAGAAATAGTTGCATTTTGAGAGGAAGACTGAGTCCCAAATAAATTGAAACAGACTCAAAGTCATGGAAAAATTCACCAACATTAAGGATAATATTAATAAACATTGCCTGAAATTAAGTCACAGCTACAACAGAAAGAAACATGAATGAGTCAGGAAGGCCCTGCACTAAGTCTGATGGATGGTTCTGTGACTATGATGTGTACATTATGGAACTTGTTTCCACCTGGATATCCAGACATGTGTGCTAGAAGAAATGACTGTATAAAGACATTTCATCCACTATTCGGGAGAATCTAAACTCATTTTTAACGTGAAAATATGCTTGATTAAATAAAGTTTTCCTGTAGCTAATCATCCCCAAAAGAGAGTATGAGCTTCATTGGAAACTGGCAATTTGGACATCCTGCATTTGATGAGCAGATCTCATCGAGGTATCAATAGCAGATGAAGAAGGGCCTTTGACTTGCATAGTCAGCTTATGAAGCCAGTACTTGTAGCTCAGTACTGAGAAACATCGTGAATTAGTGGTATTGATGATACCTTCTGGCTTTCTAATCTCTCTGTACACAAGAAGCATCCATGCTATTTTACAAGTCTATCATTTGGGAGGTTCTTGGAGAAGAAATAACGTTGTGCAAAGAATGAGATGAGATTTGGAAATGTCTCTCTGTTGACACATCCAAGCTAGTAAAGCAGATGCATCAGCTTCACAACTGAAGCTCACCTCAATTTAAAACTAATCATGAATGACAGAGTCTCTTTTAATAGTTTTAGAAAATAGTTAGCCAATCAATTAGTTGGAAAATGAGACCAGAAATGGAAACACAAAAAAAGTGATTGTTCTGTTCCCAAAATTACCTGAGAGTTCACCACTGTGTATATAGAGTATAAGAGACAAATAAACCAAGATCTATAAAGTATTTTCTTTTACTTAGGAAACATATTTGCCACAAATAAATATAATTTCATAAATCAAGATCATATTTATCCCATTGGCTTTTGTCACAGCTTCAGCATATCTATCTGTACTTATGATGGAGACTCCTTCAGCAGTATTTGTGAATAGGCCAATTTCTTTTCTGTTCCCTGAGTATTGAAATAGTAGGTTTATAGACTGTCCAAATACACTAGTCAACTGCAAAGGAAATGGGATCTGCTCATTAGTCAACAGTAAAGGTAGTCAAGATATTTAACATAATACAAATTTTAAAAAGCCTTCTAACCAGGCGTTTAATCTCAGCACTTGGGAGACAGAGGCAGGCAGATCTCTGTGAGTTCGAGATCAGCCTGGTCTACAAGAGCTAGTTCCAGAACAGCCTCCAAAGCCACAGAGAAACACTGTCTCAAAAAACCAAAATAATAATAATAATAATAATAATAATAATAATAATGCTGTGTTTCAAAAGCTTTTCATGTTACTCTTTCTTTAAATTGTTTTGTACCATTAAATTAATATAGAGATTGTTTGGGGAGAGAGGAGGAAAGCCTGTTAACCCACCATAACTCATGTTACCATTTCTAATGGTTCTTGTTTTGTCTTGTCTTTCGAACATCACCTTTACAACATGGACCTAATCATTCAAAAACAAATTTCAAACACAATTTTTCACTTAACATTTTTTCTGTTACAGGCATGTCTTTGTTTTTATTTACAAGCAAAAAAGACACATATGGCCATGTTCAGAAGAATGAAGTAGCTATTACAAGATCAGGTATTAGAGTTCATGAATTGAGGCAAAGATATGACCAACCCTGATTCCCTCTATGATGCTGTTAATAGACCAGATATTGTCATCTTTACTTCTCTCTTATTATCTCTACCCTTCTCATTGTGTTTTTGCTTATAATATTTATAAATGTGTTATTACTTTGACCAAATGCATAACATGAAGTAACTTAAGGAAGGAAAGTTTTGTGTTGGCTCACAGTTTGAGGGATTACAGTCCATCATGATGGAGAAAGCACAGTAGTAAACAGTTCCGTAGCAGCAAGAGCATCTGGCAATTGTTTGTTACATGTAACCAACCAAGAAACAGAGATACTAGTTGGGAGGGACAAAGAGACTGAAAACTATAAGCTCCACCATGATGGACTTGTGGTACTGCATTTGCTAGCTAATACCAATCTCCAGAATTTTCTATATCTTCCCAAAAGATTCCCTGGTGAACCTAATGTGTTAAAGGAAAAACTCATTAAATACGTAAGAGTAAATATGCTACAAATGACCTTGCTGCATAAATATAGGTTTTTTTTAGTGCACCCAATCCCTGTTGAAAATTTAAGTTATTTATGATGTTCTTAAGTCAAGATTTGCTTCATTGATCTATACATACATAAAGTCAGGAATATAGACAATATGTAGCAAGATGTACTTACTACCATCTGTATCAAAAAGATCAGCTTTATTGATCTGGCTTCATATAGATGGATCTAAAGCCACAAATGTATTTATGTATTAGAGAGCTCATACACGCACACACACACACACACACACACACACACACACACACACACACACACACACACACACACACACAGAGAGAGAGAGAGAGAGAGAGAGAGAGAGAGAGAGAGAGAGAGAGAGATCTTTTTCTTGCTCATTCTCCCAGTATATTTAATAGTGGTATTTTCAAGAAAATTGATGTACTGGCAAAATTTAGTTGGTGTGACTACATCACTTCTATATAACACATATTTTGGCAGAGGAAAAGAGCCATTTGAGAAAGGGGTAATAGAATTTGTCAACTTGAGAACATGGATGAGCCTCAGACTGTTAGAGGCCCATACAAAGAATAAAGGAAGGCACGAATGTACATGAGTAGTATGTGAGGGGTGAGAGGAGCAGGTTAGGTGAGGAGGAATCTTATGGGAAAGATTTGAGGATGATTTTGAAACAGAGTGGAAAATTGTCATGTTGGAATGCACTGGAAACTTTATGAATGGGGTTAGGTGTTATTGAATTTTATGGATGGGATTAGGGTTACTTAGGTTTATGAATGGAGTTGGGGCTATTAAGATTTATGGATGGGGTGTGACAAAAACTTGAACAGTGATGGCCTTGAGTCTAACAGGAAGAATATTTCTTGACTTACAGGGGAGAATCGGGAAAAAGAAAACATATCTATATCAGTCTCAAGGACAGGATCTCTTCAAAATGGTTGCTACATGTTCCACCACATTTAATATGTAATGAAATTTTTAAAAATCTTTACTTGGTATAGTATGATAAAAATATCTGTTTATGCTGGAGAATTGGGATGAGGAAATAGTCCATATTATTTCAGAATTGTCAAATGTCCGGTCTTTCTTAGCAAACCATCACCCCTTTGCAACCTTTGTTTTTCTCCCAGTGTTAATGACCCACATGAACACAAGAACACCTCATTTTGTGACACTGAATCATAGCTTTACTCCTGACACTGAACTGTTGTACATATCCATTGTTGTGTTAACTATATGCAAGGAGTGCTAGAGTCAGATCTATCATCTTTCTTCTCACCTTTTAATAGCTAACAGGTGGCCAAGTACTTCTATTAAAAAATATTTATCAAATAATCTGAATGATTCACTTCCTTATTTTGTATGATTTATAAAAATATGCAAAGTTTCAGCTAAAATAAATGGACAGTCTTTTAAATCTCCAGGGAGACAAAGAGATAAACTACAATGAAATAATGTTTCAAATGTCCCTGAAACATGTATACATGGAAAGCAAGGGGAGAAAAGGGGTTCAGTGCTCTCCAGGGAATATTTCAAAGCCTGTTATCATGCCTTATGCTACCCAAAATTCAAAATCACAAATAACACTAAGACTTGGCTTGCTATGGCAAGGAAGCCAGCCATGCCAACCAGTCTGTCTGAGATTCATGGTGGATGAAGCAAACTCCATGAAAAATTGGAGTATGGGTTTGCATTGATGTAAAGTAAGTCAGGCCAGAATTTATCTCTCATCATGCAAGTATACAGAAATTTATTTCTTCTGAAAATTTCAGGGTTCATAAAACTGAAAATGTAATATTTAGTATCAAAGCCACTAAGTTTCTGTAGCAGTCAAGTGGTAATGTATACAAACTATATAGTCTATATAGTGCAATACATGGTATACTGAATGTGCTTAACAGTGGGAATTAAAGAGAATTTTCTGTAATTAATGAGAAAGGAACATTTATAATTCTTTTTGTGTGTATGTATACATGGTGTGCATATGTTTATGCATTTGCATGTGTGTGGGCACACATGACTACATATGAAAGCCAGAGGTTGATGTTATATGGCTTCTTTACTCCGTCTCCACTTTTATATTAAATGAGTCAGCATATCTAATTGATGACCATGCACACTTATCAAGCTAGTTCAGATAGCCAACTTGCTCTGGTCTTCCCTGTCTGTTCCTCTCAATACCTGGGATAACGGGATAACATGCAGATGGCCATGCCTACCTAGGTCTTACGTGTGTGCTGGGTATCCAAACTCTGGTCTTCACATTTCCCAGCAAGTAGGTTATCCACTGAGCAATCTTGCCAGTCTACTGTTACACCTTAAGCAAATATGACACCTTATAAGTAGTTGCCAAATAAGATCTGGTTTAGCAAAACCTATTATTGAACTAATGAGTAAAATGATGAGCAAATTAACTGGGATAAGTAAACCAAGACATATTAAAGATAAAGACATTTACAACTGTGTTATTGCTGCTCCCTCCTTTAGAAAGATGTCAAGCAAATAGGCAGTTGATAATGATCAAATATAAAACTGTCTTTTGTAGGCCATGGGTAGAAGTGAATTGCCTTAAGCGAGTTTTCTTTCATGATCATAAAATCTCACAATTGCCTGTAGATATTGCAAAATGTCATCCTAGCCCACATTTGTGAAAGCTCTTGAAATGATCAATGGAATATCAAGGAGAAAGCCAAGAGAGTGGAAGAGGGTCATTGCACATCCCTTCTCTGGCAAGCACCCACATCAAAAACCTGTTTGTCTGAGCCAGCTGCCCCCACTCTGCTAATGATGCCAAAATACAACAAGAGTTGCAGAGGGCTGACAGGGCAGGAAATAAGTCAGTTTCTTTAGAATCCCTGAGTCAGAGCTCTGTCTATTTCAAATACACTCTTAAAACACCCAGAACAAAATCCTCAATCCCGGCCCTGCTCTCGGAATTTACTCTAAAGACTCAGGAGAGCCCCTTCTGTCTGGCAGGAATATACAATTCAAACACAGCCAACCTCATTTCCACTATCTTCCTTCAAAGCTCTGGTGCTTATCACTTGGCCCCCTGCCTAGCGAGTGTTGTGACTCCCCATGAGGATGAATTAACACTAGATATTACAATCCACCACACTGAAGACATCTGCTATTTGTCAGCTGCCAGTCTCTTGCAAGTTTCTCTTAATAACAAATGTCACTAGTGGCTTCACAACCCAGATCCCTGGTTAATGACAAAAGCTGAACTTTATCATATTTCTGCACCTAGCCTTTGTTAATATACAGTCTGTGAAAACATTCCTCCAACACTTGGTGTGTTTGTGTATGCACTCATTCACGTGTATGTGTGCCCATGAATGTGTGAGTTTGGAGGCTGGAGGTCAACCTTGGGTATCATTCCACAAACGGCATCTACCTTGTTGTTTTGTTTTTTGCAGGGTTCCTCCATTGACCTAAAGCTTGCTAATTCAACTACACTGGCTGTCCAAAAAGCCTCAGACTGTCCCTGACTCCTCAGTACCCACCCACTCAAGCCACCATGGCTAAATTTTACATGACATGCTTGTTTGGCATGCACTTTCTGACTGAGCCATCTCCTCTGATCCACACATTGATTTTTAAGAATCCATTAACATTGTTGAATTTTTCTGTACATTTTTCCAAAATAGTAATCAAAGCATCTATGGGAGGTCTTACCTAACGTCCTTTCCATGGTCTGCAGTAACTTTAAATTACAGCTGAAAAGTTCATCAATTGCACTAGAAAACAAAACAAAAAATAGGGAAAATGCTTTTGGAGATATATTACTATCTAACCCCTAGAAGATTATCCCAGGCTTTGTCTTCTAAGCAGGGCCTTGGTCCACTGATGTGAAAATTGATCTTAAAGAGTCCATTTCCAACCCCTTATAAGAAAATTAATAGTGAAAATCAAGTTATGTTTAAAAAAAACAATGAGAAGGTAGGGTTTTGTCATAATTTATATTCATAACATTGGGCCCAATGACTCAGATGCTCTAAGAGAAAACTGTGTGGAAGAATGATTTACAGAGAATATAAAGCTACATGATGAATAAGATTGAATTGCACCACACAAATTATTCACACTGCAATCAACCTGTGCTTATCTCTGTGCCAGGAAAATTGGGGTGGATTATGAATTCTTCTATATATTTGTAGTCTCCAGACTTTCTATAATAAATATTACCTTGTAAATTATTATTTTGGAATGTATAAACCAACCATATACTGGAAAGATTCCATCCAAACAAATGCTTCAGTTCAGATATAAACTCTGAATAGGAAAATTAGACTCTTGATCCACAGCAATGCACTTTAACCTGTTTTCTAGTAAGTGATACATTAGAAAAATAAAAATGAATTTTCCATAGACAGAATTGAAGATGAAATAATTATGGCTCTGAAAATGTCAATTTTCTAGTCTTAAAGCTTTATAAGTGCTGGATTTTTCAAGACAAGGTTTCTCTGTAGCTTTGGAGCCTGTCTGGAACTCACTCTGTAGACCAGGCTGGCCTTGAACTTGTCTGTGTCTGCCTCCCAAGTGCTGGGATTAAAGGCATGTGCCACCCCCAGCTCAACTCTTAGTATCTGAAAACATGATTGAATGTGATGACAGAGAGACAAAACCTAGTAAAGATGATCAAAAAGCATTAGGGTGGGACCCTAATCTGATACAACTAGTACCTTTATTAAAAGGAGGTTGAGACACAGATGCACACAGTAAGATGACAAGATAAAGACAGAAGGGATGGACTGCCATGTACAAGCACCTCTAATCAAGTACTTCTAGCCTCTAGAATCGTAAGAAAGACATTTCTGTAGTTGAGGTAACCCAATCTAAGGTTTTTTCTTTTTTGTAGATGCCGTGGGAGAATCAATACATAATTATATACAAACTAGATATTATGCAATGTGAAAACATTGCTTTAGCAGTTGTCAGCAGTTCCTCCTGGGTAGCAAAAGACAATGGATGAAGCAGACATGAGAGATTTTGCCACTCAGATCATCGCTTCCTTTACTTACTTCATGTTTATTCTACTGCTTCAAACTATCACATTAAGTACCATGTTTCTGTCTTGATCTAGACATGAATGTGTTGAACCAGTCTCCAGGGGACCTGCTGTTGGGATGACAAAAGCCTTCAAGACCTTTGTTTTAAGATGTCAGCCTTTTATCCCAAGTCAGGAGGGTGAGGAAGATGTCAATCTTTGGAAGTTTGCTACCTTTATTACCTAACCATGACCTCTCTATCTATCTGTCTGCCTATTTGGTGGTCTGTTTCTCACAATTACCTTTGGATCCCAGCTTTCACTTTTCTGAGTAATACACAGTAATAGAGAAGTATCTATAGCTTGAGGTTTTTGCTATTGTTGTTATTAATAACTTCTTTCTATCTTGTTGAGTCAGCTGGCATCTACTTAGAACTACTTTAACTATTTCTTGGTAGAGAAAACTGTGGTGACCTTTGAGAAAGAGAACTCCTAGAAAGAAGCTATGTCTGTAGACTGATTGGCAGATTAGAACTGCAGCCCTGTGGAGAGTTTTGAATGCTGGTGGTTGATAAATGAGTTAATTTATCTTGGGCTAGCTTTAGACCCTTGAATAGCCACCCCTTACCTATATCTGTGTCTGATTTAATATATTATGACTAATGAAAATCTTTTTGAATTTATTAACTTAGTGGACTACTAGCTTCCACAAATGCAAAAGCTAAGAATGTCATCAGATAGAATAGGTGGTCTATAGAAAAGCTTCTTTAATTTTGCTGTATCTGTTTTTCAGTTGTACCCATCAATGTATTTTAAAATTTCCTTGATTTGGCAATTTATTTGTTCTGCAAAACTATAAAACTTCATGAAACCATTCTACACTGGAACATGGAATGTTGGCAAAATAATAAACATGTTCTGCTGGGCTATAGTCACAAAAAAAAAAGTTCCATGTTTCTACAGATACTATATTATTGTTATAAGTATTCTTCATAAATGTTCATTTTTAGTAGGAGAAAAAATAGAAAGTATGAATTATAAATTATGAAAATCATTAGCCAACAGATTTAGAAAAACAACAATATCATCAAAGCATAAATCAGTATGGGAGTAATTAAAATGAAACTCAGCGGTCACAAAAACCAGCTTATAGGCCTTGGTAAACGACTTTATAGGAAAGGACATCTTTGCTCCAGCAGGCATACATTAAGCAGTCATGATTAACCTCTAAACTTTCTGGTCCTATGACTCAGTACTTAAGACCTCAAGGGAAGCAGCAAAATCAAACACCACCCAAGAGCTAAGCAGGCCCAATCCTGCTTAGCTTTCAGGTCAGGTACATTCAGAGTGGTATGACCTTTGAATTCCAAGCTCTGCTCACACTATTCCCATAGAGACAATTACCATACTATGATAGTCAAGAGAGGAAATTCAAAGATTGGATGTTGCTTCTGTGCCTGGCTCCAAGGACTGACTTGATTGGAGCAGTGAAGGAATGAAGAAAGACAGACACATGAGCAGAAACCTGGATCATGTGGACTGGCTTTCTCAGACACCACCACAGACAGGCTTCCAATACAGAGTAGAACAGTGAGGCAGGGCTATTGCATACAGCAGGGTTATTTCATACAGATCATGATGAGGTCAGGTTACTGATGCAGAGCTGAGCTGAGGAGACATGTTTAGGTCATCTTGGTAGGAGCAGCCTCTGTAGGGGAGAAATCTTCAGGCTTAGTAAATGTATGGAAGGAGAATGCTGTGGTCAACATTTTCTTTTCACAATATCAACATTCATACATGAACCACATTTGCCATTTCCCCATGGGTATGGGGCCTTGGGGTCCCTGACTTGACTATGGCATGTCAGAAATATGCACTCACTGAGGACTTCACACTCTCAGACCTTCCTTCTTTTCCCATAACTGGAGATAAGCAAGGAAGAATGAATTCAGAACAGGCCAGATCATCTTCTTACTTTATTTTATGGTGTTCAGTTTCTGTGAGAAACAAAAAAGTTAATTATTAACCAATTTCCCAAATAGAAAAGTATATATACATATATAATGGAACTTACATAAGTGCCTTAGACTCTATTAAATGTTTCATATCTCATAGGAGATATTTAACCTACTATCACTTTTTAATAGAAAGACAGTTTCTTATTTAGAAAATGTTATTTCCTGAAAATATACTTTGTGTAATTAAAAGTACATAATGTATACATTCAAAAACATGTATTTACACACATATGCATACATAAATAGCTCTGTATAACATATTAAAACATAATATTTTACATATCATAGATAAAATCACAGAGAACCCAGTTTTTTATTTATTTAGAATAAATTACATATGAATGTATACATGAAACATCACCTATTTGTTTGCTTGCTTAGAAGTTATCTGTGCCAATATTTTCTGCATAGCTCAAGGCAACTTTGAATATTTGATCTTCTTACTTCAGCCTCTCCGGTGCTTAGCTTATAGTTTTGTACCACCTTGCTCAGTTTAAAATGCCATTAGCATTATAAAATATCTAGGATATGATCTAAGATCCCATACTTAACACTGTCAGACAATTTGCATGTACTTATCCACATATGGCATGAATGACTTTTATGAGTGGGTAAAACTTTAGTATGTCTGTTACAGAATACTCAGCAATAATAAATGATTTAATATTTTTATTGGCATTGTGACTCTTATAGCTTTTTTGATGAAAAATTTCACTATCTGTTCATTGAGAAGAATTACTCCTCAAGGTTGCTGTGTGGTATAAATAAACAACACACACACGGTATGTAGTTTAGTGTCCTACACACAGTGAAACCTACAGAAATATTCCTTCTGATTACCCTATTTTTCTACCCATGAGGAAATTGAAAGACATGTTACTGCAAAGGGAAAGACATTTCTCTGGCTCTATTAGAACCTTCCTGTCTTCTTAGTTTTATCATCCAACTGCACTACCCAATACAGTAACAATGATTTTACATGGCTTCTTTCTGTTAATTATAATCAGATACAATTGAGAAGTTAAGTTTCTAATATCTACCATATTGGTAAATAAAGAAATGGGAATTTTCCTTTGGTGAAGAAAGTTCTGTGAGACAACCATTCTATGCAGTCTGCCTTTTTGTAATCACAGAACTTCTAGGTTGATTGTTCAACTAAGTTTTTCTTATTTAACAACTGGATTTTCCCCTTGTATCATAGGCCATCCTCTTACAATTTTCTGGAATATTGCAATTCAATAATTTTCACTAGAAGTATCTGTCTGGATTACACTGAAATCATCTGAAATTCAATTTTAGTCAACTTGAAGGTATGTACAGCAAAATATTCAATTTCAGTTCTAGTAATAGAAACACAGGCACCATAATAAGACAGGAGACTTGCCTGCTTCACTGAATGCTATGCATGCAACCAGCAATCAAATGGGAAGCTAGACTCAGAGGACTATTCAGACCAAAACAAGACTAAAAAAATGGGCAAGAAACTGCTTTCAAAGATAACTAAAGAAACCCTGGGGTTCTGGTCCCAGACAAAGATTGTAGAAGCATGGCACCTGTCCTCAAATAGTTAGGAGGCAGCTGTCACAAAATCCAGATACATCTTGTTTGGGGACCCATAAAATGCTGATGTCTATGAGTCCAGATTGTACAAAAGTATATGTCTTGGCTAATAAGATTGGGAAAACTTTCTGTGATGCCCAGGAATCTAAGACAATAAAATTGAACTCCCTGGGAAAGCTCCAATTTCTTCCTGAGAATTCTTCAGTGGGGAAGAGATAGTCAAGTGGTTAAGGATATGGGGGAAGAGATTGGAGCCTCAGATTTCTCTCCAATACAATTCACCAATTAAGAACTATGGCACCAGTTCTAGGTCTGGAGACCATCCATCCACATCTCCTAGTTAAATGATCATTATACCATAGTACTAACCACATGTATAATCAAAAAGGCCCCATGTCTTCTCCCACACAGTTCAAAATCTAAATAATATAAATATACAGTAAGGTTGAGAAATCTCTAAAGAGCTAGAATTATCTCAGTCACTAAGTGCATTTTAAGAAATAATTGATGGATGGTTAACATGAGGATCTGAGTTTAACCACAGAACCCATAGAGAAAGCTAGGTGTGTTGGCATGTATTTGTAATTACCCCAAAGAAGAGACTCACACAGGTAGAAACTCGGGGCTTCTTGGCCAACCTGCATATTGCTCTGGGATAATCCTAGGAAACTCAGAGATCCCATCTCAATAAGCACCTGAGAAATGACACCTGAGGTCAGGCTTCACAGTCCCTGACTGAAACAAACCCTACCTCCAATCAGAAGTATCAGGCAAACAAACTAGGATAACTATGTGACTAAATCCCATCTGTGATAAAACCAAGACAACTACAGATACAAGAGACTACCTACTTAGATTATAATGATATTGTTTTAAATCAAAGGGGCCAGATGTAAAGCATGTTATTCTGTTTATAACAAATAAGAAGTATAGGGGCCGATGAGAAGGCTCAGTGGGTGAGGGCTCCTGCCACCAAGCCTGATGACCTATGTTCAATCTTTGGGACCCACATGGTGGATGGAGAGAACCAAGTCTGCAAAATTTCTCTCTGACCTCCACACACATGCCTTGGAAGGTACACAAACACACATAGTTAATCAGTAAGATGTAAGAATATTAACCAAAAGAAGAAATATGAATATAGGCAAATGACTTAATGTTTGAGGATTCCCTGAAGGATTTCTGACTTAGTGAGATTTGGCTATCTGAATACCTGCAGTTCCTAAACTGTGACTCTTAAGAAAAAAAAACTTAAACTGAATTTTTACTAAAGTTTTAACTTGATGGGAGGTTTGAAAAATAAACATGAGAGAGGAAAGCCAGGGGCTGTCCAAGGAATGACAAGTCTGTAAACATTTCTTTATTCAGTCATTTTGTATCAAAGGCCACATGATAACAGTTTTACAGGCAGAGGCAGGCTTGTGAATCTGATTGTTAGAAGTCATGTGATCTCAGGAAAGCTGCTTTATCTTGTTTTTCTCATTCCTTATCTGCAGGGATGTTTGCTGTGAATGCCCTGATAGGAGGAACATGTGACTCAAACATTCTTGGTTTTGAAGAAACCCTGGTTTCCTTCAGTGTTTATTTCAATCGACAGTGTCTGAGATCTTCCCATAGTAGGAAATTTGCACAGACATAAACTATATCAGAGCCTCAAAATTCTTGTTAAAAATCAAATTTTGTGATAAGATATTTTATTGAAATCTGCTAAAAAGTCTTATTATTTACTATCTGCAAATTTATATTCTGAAAATTTTAATTGTTCATATTCATGTCAGCTTCATGGTAACCTTCTAGAGTTGACTATTACTGCCTTCCTTTGGGTTCTAAAATGTAGAGTCCTAAAGTCACTTATCCAAAAACACACTTTCAGCAGAGACCAAAGGAAGATCGAAGTCCACTAGGTTAGACTTCCAAATCTAACAGCTCTAATCTTTTGCTACTGGGGAAGACCATACTTCACATTCATACACACATATGCAGCACACACACACACACACACACACACACACACGTATGCGCATACGTGTGTGTGTGTGTGTGTGTGCGCGCGCGCGCGCTCGCACGCGTGCTCGCGCGCACGTGCAGGCATCTAAGTTTCTCAATATTGTGCAAAGTTAATTCACTTCCAAGTTTACTTATAAACTCATCATAAAACTGTTATCATATCAAAGCTAATTCCAGTGCTATACAAATGATACCTTTGAGACACTGTTTGTCTGTTTCTAAGGCTATCGTGTTTCAGTTCATCAGTGATGACATTCTACTAATTATTTTATTAATGCTGCCTACAGTTCCAGTGAAGGAGTTCAACATGACCTTCAACAGGACAAAAAGAATCTCCCTAACCTACATATTTTTACACGGTCTCTTTGTGATAGGAACAAAGTGTGTCTGCGAACCATGAAGATGTAATTATTGCTGACGAGGTTATCTAGGAAGAGTTAGAGGTAAAACAAAAAGGGTTTTGGTAAAGCAAATTAAATTGTCTGTCAGGGATGGAATAGGACTGAATTGCCCGTTGTCATCTGCTGAGACAAGCCCATGCTTCCAGAATAAAAGTTAGAGAGATGATTACACTGTGCAATGTGACTCATTGCAAGGTTAATATGTAAAACAGGATGGAAGAAAGGGCTGAGGCCCTGGAACACAGTAGGGAATGCAGAGAAAAGTCAAGGAAAGATCAATTCACATCCCAGAAAGGGAGTTCCTGTGACTGCAGACTTATTAGCATTCTTCTTGCCAAGATAAAGCTATTCTTCTCCCTACAACTTCATTTCAGCCATATCTGTCATTGCCATGAATGTCTGATGAATTATTACACACCTGGGAAAAGCAGACAAGAAGCCTGCATGAGGAAAGGGGAGAAATAGTGCTTAGTAATAGTAATAAATATTGATGAGGGAACTGGGGGTGAATGCTTCAAGGAATAGTTAAGCAAATCCATGGCATACCTGATCATTTTTACTTCCTCTATTGTTCTAGAAATCATTCATGTTATAAAAGAGTTTAAATTTTTATGAGGATAAGCTCACAGTATACATTTGTGAATATGCATCCATACAGCCATATGTGCATATATGCATATGCATGTATACATAGAGACATACAGATATGATAGTGTGCAAAAGAATCAACGGTGGGTTATAGAGAGTTCTTAGAAGATAGGTGTCAACTTTGTTCCTTTACCCTCAGCTGCTGAGATTCATATTGTCCACTCTAATTCTAAGATCTGTACCCAATTACTAGTCAATACTAGATCAGGAGAATCCAGGGCAATTTAGAAGTGTCCTCACCTGAGAGCCCAGGAGACCAAATGGACAGTGACCTTAAGCAGATCAATCTCCATCTTGGCTGAATTCCATTTTCTCCTTACTTTCTGAGGTCTTTGAAACACTACAGCTTTGATCTTGACATGCATTAGAGGAAATGTTGAATGCAAACCTCCACTTCTCAGGGAGGTTTGTTTCTCAGGGAATATTAAATAAAACCACTTACACATTTATATTTAGGCTCCTCCCAGCTGTTGGAGTGGAAAGGGAAGCTTTCCAATTGGAAGAGGAAGAGTACTACCTTAACCAGCTTAGACAATTAAAAGGGCTGGAGACATGACTCAGCAGCTAAGAGCACATAGTGCTTTTGCAGAGAAACTGAGTTCAGTTCTTCATAACCAAGTCAGATTGCTGACAATCAACTCCAGCTTCAGGGGACTCTCATACTCTCTTGTGACCTCTGAGGGCACGATACTTATGTATCACTCATGGGCAAAAGCCCTACTTCCCTCCCTCCCCCCCCCTCTCTCTCTCTCACACACACACACACACACACACACACACACACACACACACACACACACACACACACACACACACACACACACTATACTTTTATTTTGTGGGTATTTCATTTTATTTGTGGGTATTTTATTCATTTTATTTGTGGGTATTTCATCTACATGTATGTCTGAACTACTTGCATAGCTGGTTCATATAAAGGACAGAAGAAGATAAAGAGAATATTGAATGCCCTGGCACAAGCATTATAAACAGTTGTGAACTGTCAGAGGGTGGTAGGAACTGAACCTGGGTCCCCTACAAGGACAGCAGGAGCTCTTAAACACTGAGCCAACTCTCCATTCAAATTTAATCCATTTTTGAAAAATCTTTTCCAAAATGGCTACCTTCACACTAGTACAATTAATAAAATCTAGGATTCTGAGTTCTGTTCTGTCTATGACCTACTCCAAACCAAGCTAATATAAAAAAAAAAAAAGTTAACTAACTGGAAACCTCAGTAATTCCTACAAATATGTGGAAAATAAAAGTATAAACTCTACCTTGATAAACATAACTAGAGATACAAGTGACAACTCAAATTTTCTTTGAAAACTATATCCTGCTAATACACATCATATTTTATGTCTCATGTAAAATTTATTCACAAAGGTTGAGATTTTGGAATTAATGAGATTATGTATTTATTGTTCTGTGTTTTTTTAACCAGAGGGCCTCTAATTTTCAGAATGGCTATAAATGATAAAAAGTCAGTCAGATGAACCATAAGAATCAGAGTCACATCAGGCTTCTTTAAACAGATATCTAGGTGAAAATGAAAAGAAAGAATGTAAATTTCAGTAATTCGAATGGTTGTTTTCTGATGCAGAAAAAAAGTGCAATACGTGTATAGATATACTTCTATGTGTTGTTTCCATCTGTTTTCTTTTTGTGTTTTTTGTTTTGTGTATCCAAGTATGTTCATGAGTACCATGTGCATGCCTGGTGCCTGCAGAGGTCAGAAAAGGGTGACAGATCTGGCACTGGAGGTCCATGTGGATGCTAGGAATCAAATCCTGTATCTATGAAAGAGTATTGAGTGCTATTACCTACTGAGTCATTGATCCAGCCTCTAATTTCCTCTCATTTCTAGCCCCTAAGTGTATGTGAACTCTTCTGATTTGGTAGGTTCCTTGTTTTCCAAGTGCTTCTAATAGTTTGGGTTGAGTTATGAAGAAGGGTGGCATTATTTAATCTTTGATTAAAAAGAAATACAGTTCAAAATATAGAAATAAAAAACTCCCCAAATAGTGTTCTTACAGCAAGATTCAGTACTGTGGAATTTTAAATACTGTGGCGAAAGATCGCATGAAGGGCAATGTTGCTTGGAGAACACTCTGAAAAGCAATACATGAGCTTGAGAAATACTGACATCATAGTCCTAAAACTTTGTAAATGGAGACATTTCCCATTTGTACCATAATTCTTTGAGTAACCATGAGCCCATTGAGAATAGATATCTAGTGTTACATTGGTGTGCTCTGTCATGGCATGAAATGAAAAGTACTTACGTGTACATATACTGCATACAATGTATGCTTCTGAAGTAATCTTTCTGGATATATGTATATTGTTAGATTTCTTTTATAATTTTAATAATACCCAACACATAGCTTGAGGTGTAGCTCAATAGTAGGACATTTACCTAATATAAATGAGGTTCCAGGTTTGATTCCCACCAACAAGGGAAATAGACAAATAAACACAAAAAAGGCCTGTCACAGACACTTGAATACCTTACCACATTGCTTTATGTACTAGAAAAATACTGTGCTACACATGCTGTAGGTCACACTTTTAATTTTGCATAGTGTTTTGAAGTGTGATTTTAAAAAATTGTTGTCAAGTTGATCACTTCACTTCACTTGGATCAACAAAGCACAGTGAGAGTCATGAGGAAACCGGGTCACTGTTCCTGTTATCCTCACCACTTGAGGGCTTTAACTGAGCATGGGATGACCCAATGACTAAGGCACAATGACATGGCTCTCGCAGATCCCTTCTCCCTATGTTGCTTTGAAATTGTACTAAAAACAGAGGTGTGCCTTGTTTATTCTGGTGAAAGATCTCATGAACGTTTACGAGTTCCATTGACTTGGCCTTTGAAAGCCTAGATGAGTCATCTCACAGAAGCCATGAAAAGCCTTGAAGGCTACTTACAGAAGAGCACATGAGCCCTGTGGCATTTGCATTGAGAATACAGATAGGCATCTCAGAGAAGGAGTCCTGTGATGAGCATGGTCAGCAGCTAATGTATGCTGCTGACTGCCTATCACTTAAACTTCTCATGTCCACATCTATTTTCTATCCAGAGTGTGTAAACTGAAACGGATAAGCATTTTTAAAGCAACTAAAAGTAACTAGAAAACACAATATCTTTTCCAAGGAGGATTTTGTTTTCTCTGGGTATATTCTATTCTGCAACATCTGAACATTTGAAGAAGACTTAAGGTTCCCCTGAACAGTATTAGTTCATCTGTATTTTATGCTTCTAAATTGCTTTACTCTTCATCTGTATGAGACCTCAAAATTTTTTATTCATAGTATTCTTTTAGTAAGAAAATTTAACTAACCCTCCATGAAGCTAAATTAATATAGTTTGTTATTGGTGAGGCAATATGGTAATCCATTATTGTTTCTTGGGAACTTGACAACATCCTGGGTCTGAAACCTTATAATTAAAGAGAATTCTTTGTAAAACTTTAATCTAAAAATATGTAATTAAAAAAATTTAAGTCATACCCTGTGATAACTTTTGTCCAATGAGAAACAAAATTTGTATAGGGCATTTATTTTTAATTTTTTATTTAGAAATACTACACCTGATTTTCAAAGATGATTACACAAAGTTAGCCAAAGATGAAAATAAGAACCAATAAGGAAAAGATAAAATTGTTACACTGAAAAGTGTTTTAAAAGGTTGCAGTCCCCTGGTCTTCACCTGGACCACACAGTGAATGTGGCTCTACTGGTGTAGTTGTGGGAGAGTTGACACTGAAGGCATGAAAGGAAAACTGACTCCACCCACTGCTTATCACTGCAAAGGGTGAACTAGCCCAGACAAAGCCAGAGAGCTCACCATGGTTGTGAGGATTGGGGAGTGCTAGTGGGCTGACGAACCTTGCGACTACCCAGACACAGAACTAGGGTTATGGGTTGCCTACCCCAGCATCTACTCCATAGGTAATCATCTGGAGTACATAAAGGGGCTGGTCTTGCAGACCCAAAGCTTCAGGATCTCCATGACACAGGATAACAACAGGATATCTAAGAGGAGTCCCAAGGAGGGTACAGTATGTATAGTGTAGCAAAAAACCAGAGGCCTCAAACCAGATCAATGACTGCAATGAACACTCGAAAGTAGAGATATATGGATACAAGAGTAAATTGTGTCACTCACTATGTCACACTACAGCTTCCATGATGAGATTTTTTTTTATTCATTTTTCTCACATTTTTTTATTTTATATTGTGGGACAAGTTGCAATCAGAGGCTAAATATGCAGGGATGGGTAGAGGAATGGTATTGAGACACATGATGTGAAAGACACAAAGAATTAATAAAAGATAAGTATATAAAGAGTTTCAGTCACAGTCAAGTGTCTATAACTATTCTTGGAAAATTCTTTTTAGTTATTGCATCAATGGCAAAAGGTGCAGAGTTTCACTGTAAAAGCAAAAGGAGGCTTAAGGTAGTCACTAGCTCATTTGTGTATATTTATTATTCCATGGGCATTTGCTTCTTAATGTAAGTCCTAATGCAAGTACGGAAGTATTCAAGCATAGGATAGGTATACAATGCTGTACCATCCCACTATAGTATTATAATCTGTTCCTGTCCTACTCAGTGCATCACCCATAATGAGTGTTGTTAATGTCACTGAGAAGTTCACATGAACGCAATACTCTTCCAAGTCCTTATGAGCATTTATCATTGTTATTTATGATAGTTCTACAAAGCAACAATTATTTGTCCATTTTTTTTTCAGAACAGGAAACAAAGACATGAGACCATTAAATAAATTGTCACAAAAAGAAAATCAGAATCAGACAGCTTAAAAGTAACAGGGTCAATTGTTGAATCAAGGTAATAAACTCAATAGACTGCAAGCTAAGCTATTGCTTACACTAGGCCAAGGATGCACTGAAGTGTTTTCAAATATTGTGCCAGACCTTGAGGCTATGGCAATAAACTTCACAAGCTTCCTATTTCTAACACTTCGCAACTGAGATGATATGAATTCATCAGGGTTTTCCAGAGAAGTAGACCCAGAGAGATAAGCAAACAGATTTTGTACAGAATTGTCTCATGCAATTCTGAATGCTGAGGGGTTCCAAAAGCTGCAGTCAGCCAGGAGGAAAGCTGAATCAGCCAATAGTTTTATCCTAGTCCAAGATTAAGGGCCTTTGAATAAGAGTCACTGAGAATTTGATTTCTTGTCCAAGGACCACAGTCTCAAGAAGAGCAGATGTTTCAGTTTGCGTCCAAAAGCTGAAAATGACCAGTGCTCTGGGTCAAGTAATCATATAATTGGAGTTCCTCTTATTTGAGACAGATTGTTATATGGATTGGATTGATGTGAGTCATTCACACTAGGGAACACAATCTTACTTAGTCCTTCTACTTAAAGTTCCCTGCTAATGTTAGTCCCCTCCACAAACATTCACACGGATGCCTCCAGAATAATGTATCCACACATCAGAAAAAGAAGACACATAAAATTAAACACCATGCTAGGATACCCAATTGTTATCAGTGGCTAAAATTAAAGAAATTTTACCCTGGTGACTTACACAAAATATAATTAGATGTTGCCATCCTCGTTGTTCCAACCTTTCATCCATTGGGTCCACTCTGAGTACTTTCTTTAGAGATTCTGATTTCACAGAGTGCGACTTGACTGAACCTTGACCAATGGACCATGTTTTCCAGAGAACAATTAGGAAGTAAGTGTCATAAATTGTTCTGTGATCCTGAACAAGTCCCTAAGATTACATAGCTGTAGAATGGTAAAGAATGATGGGTACCAGTTTCCATCTTACATTTCACTTTTGACATGTTCACCATTCCTCAGTAACTATAGGCCAATGGCATGCATTAACTTCTGGTCTTGTTAACAATGGGTGTTCTTAGAAGGATCTAGACAGACAATACATGGTAAAACAAAAGGATTTCAAGATGAAGAGTAGATTGGGCATAAAATTGTGCTAATTCTAGTTAGGATAAACAAAAGAAAATTGTGTTTGTGATATTCTCAGGCATTTGTTTAAAGACTAAACTGGAAATACAAATTTAGAATACAGGACAAGGTGGTAGATGAGATCTTGTTCAAGAAAAAATGGCTATGCAGAAAAATAAAGTTAACTTATTTAACATTTTTAAGAAAGTCAATTAACAGCCACTATGTTCTAGGCAACATTATACATGATGTTAATAAATAACCAACTTGCACAAAGTCATTGTCCTTTGCAGTTTAAAATCTAAATGGTGAAGGTATAAGAAATATGTAGTTGATTAAATGACAATGTGGATGACAAAAGTCACAAAGCAGTGAAAGAAATGTTGATTGTTTGATATAGGGTAGGCATGGAATATCACAAAATGATGCCTGAAAAGGAAGTGCACAGGTGTGAAGGAAAGAGTGGGTCATGAGGAAGTATGGTTGAAGAATAATCTATGCAGGACTTGCGTATTGAAAAAGACCTTGAAATGGCATAACCTGCCTCACTGAGAGTGTTGAGAATCCAGGGTAACTGAGTAGAGTGAATATGTATAACAAAACAATTCCCAGGGAGACACAACACATGTCCAAGTCACCCCTGATAGGGATCCTATGACAGACCAGATTATGGATCCCACCAAAGTCCAACTTGATGAACCAATGAGTTTTATTGGAGTTAAATACAGAACCATGGATGAGGGGTTACCAAAAGGAGCAAAAATGATTCAAAGATATTTGCATTATCAAAGTCCATCCCATTACAAGTTCACAAAAGCTGGGAAACTGGATCACACTCCACAGCCTGCAGGCAGCTCAACAAGTTGGAGAGTCTCAATTCCAGGTGCCTCACTCAGTTGGTGGAAACCTCTTCCAGGAAGATTGGCTGGTTACTGCTTCTTCAAGACTCCTTGTCTGATTTTATCATCTTCTTCACATCTTGGCTGATCTGAGTTTTCCTTGCAATTTTTATTGCTTACTCTGAGTCTGGTGGGGAAGGGCCCAGGGAATGTAGTCAGTTTCAGGGACTTCCTGAAGCTATTTTGTGTCTCATATCATTTCGGTTATGGAACTTCTCTGCAGGATGGACTGTTTGAATCTCATCCAGGGTTTAAACTGTGACACAACAGTGAGTGAAGGGGAGTTAAGGAGACGTGTAGGAGACCAAGCCTGAATAATGAGAACAGACCCTGGGACTGCTGTAAATGAAATGAGAAGCCATTTTAGTGGTAGTGTCATGCTTTAACTCTACATGCATTCCAACAGGGTTGTTCTAGATGTTCTATTAAGAGTAAGCTGATAATATGACATTGTGGATCTAAAAGAAAGGGTAAGGCTCTTTGGTACTGGATAATGTCTGTGAGAACCCAGTATAATGTGTTTTCAATTGAAAAGATTCCACTGGATTCTGTTTCTACTGTATTTTATTTTAAATTTTGAGAGCTGCTACTAAGGACCTGTGAGAAGAGTGAGGAATGGCCTCCTGTTTTGGGGCACTTGTTCCATTTTGTGAGGGAAAATTTGAAGTAAACAGGTTTGGAGACATCAGACATTTATTCTTAGATAGAGCATTTGTGAAATACAGCTTTAGAACACCCTGATATGAAGCAGTTGGTGAAGCAGATGAGTCTGAGGTCCAAGAAGAATGGTTGGAGCTCTGACTAGGAAAGCTTTCAATGAGAAGTGCATGTTCTGTCGTGCAAATTCAGCCAGAAAATAAGTTCCATCCCCTGAGCTCCAGGATATCAGAAACTGATGAGGAACACAGGTAACAGAAGAATCTGGGAGAATATTTACCCTGCATGACATGAAAAACAACAACAAAAGAAACAAGCAAAACATCACAAATAAGAATCTTTTAGCCAAATGTCACAAGAAGGTCAGATCAGATAACAGTTGGGACATCACGGCTGGATTTAGTGCCATCTTTACTAGCAGGTGGTTTTCAGGAGAGCCATTGAATAATAGTAATCCACTAGAAACAAAAGCCTGACTACGGGGAGGGAGTGTGCCCAAACAGAAAAAGAAATCCCAATTGACAGCATAGATAGCAGGTGAACCAAAATAGGTAAGTAGAGATCACACAGTCTGAGATCCAAGGTAAATGAATTAAACTGTGATGAAGAACTGGAAGGCTTGAGTCGGTCTCTGAATGATGGAAAGAAGCCCAAGGAGAAAAGATACATAGAGGAAGTACCCAGTGCTGTGGCCTGAATTACAGTGCCTACAGCATGACTTCAGATTCATCAGTTATAACTTGTGATTTTTTTTTAAGAGAGCAGTTTCATTTGGCCAAATTTCAGAAGAATAAGGGATATTTAGGGTGTAGGTAGACGGAGCTTGACAGCTCAGTCTATTTCAAGAAATGTAATATCTAAAAGAAGAAAAGATTAGGAAGAATCTTTGCAATGATTTAAAAAATATCTTACTCTGTATATCGTAAAATGCATATATTTTCATATTTTAACAACTCCAGAACCAGAACACATCTTGAAGTTGATGGCATTTTACTATTTAATTTCCATTTTGTGACATGCATAATGTACTAATGGTACGTTTTATTATTGATATTGCCTTCAACTTGATAAAATTTGGGCTTATACTGAGTGACTAAGCTAAGTAAAGAAAACCATCTAACTGGATATGAAGGTGTAGGAAAGGAAGTTGAGATAGACAGCTTTATCCTTCAGTATATTTGATAATTGATTCAGAACATTCATAGAGATAATGTGAATTTTTGTTATTGTCATAATTTTATGTTTAAACTACAAGAAAAGCATGATGAATTTGGTCTGAAGGAATAGAAAACTAGGAGTTATCAAACACTGATATATACACAGTAGGAAAATGGCATGCTCATTGGAGGGAGGAAGTATTGGCAAAGGGAGAGGACTCAGAAATGTGTAATCAGAAAGGGGAATTCCTGAAAGAGGAAGTTAGGTAATGGGGAGATTGGAGGTGTCATTTGAGCACATTCTGAAAGGAAACAAAGGTTATAGTTAAGCTGTTGAACCAGTGAAACCAATAAAACTTGATTGTAGGGAGTGAGGGCAATTGCTATGCACATAGGTGGATAATGGGCCTGAGATGTTGGAAGGAAGGTAAATTTCTCAGAGATTCTCAAGGGCCACAGAGGACAGTCTCCATGTATACTAAATAACAGTGATATAAATGATAAGAAGCCATGAGCTCTAAAAGAGGCCAGGGAAAAATCATGCACTGGAATAAAGTTAGACAAGCCAAGAAAAAAATCTACTAGTTACCCCTCCCTCACAGAGCTCATTTAGCACTCATGAAAATCCAGTGTTTGCTGTTACTATCTTCAGCTTACAGAGAGGGAAATAGGAGCTCAGAGTTGTGCAACTAATACAGTATTTGAGTAATAAGTTGGCACTGGAAGCGTCCCTTTCCTAGGAGACACTGTGTTCTGAGACAAGGCTTAGGTACTCCATCAATGCTGTAATAGAAGAGTCTCAGTGGAGCCAGTGACCTAAGCCAACAAAGATCCAGAGTGAGTATTTAGGGCCAGGGGCAATTTCTCAAAGAGTTCTTGTCTCTAGGGCTGGTGTTCCGGCCACAGTGTGTCTATGGCTACTACCACTTCAGAGATGTACAGACAAGGACCAAACTTTTGTAGTGTTTATTGGCGAGCTCTGAGTTCCTGCATTATGAGCTTCATGAGGTGAGGCCAGAAAGAAATGAATATATATGTCTCAGATCTTTTGCCCCACTGCACATCTGTCCAGGAAACTTCCCAGCCTGTCCTTATTAATCAGTTCAGATACTAGACAGAAGGCCACAGTGCTGCTAGGCCATAGGAACAGAGATGTTCTGAGGACCACAGCCCCAAATGCAGGCACTAAGCATCATGGACAAGAACATAAATATTCAGGAGTTTTTGGTTGAGTGAATAGGCACTGAATGGATAGTAGTAAACAAATCTAAAAAGGAGAAGAAGTTGAACATAGCCTGGCAAAGGAAGCTGCTTTGCCCCTAACCCTGATGTATGGAACTTCATTCAGTACCTTTTTTCAATTTCTACCAAAGAAAATAATCTATTAAATTCCTTTAGATCAGCTGTGACAGAATTCTAACTTGAACCTAGTTCTTTCTAATTCCAAAGCTATTGGGCTTTTGCCCAGACAGCATTGCTTTGCTCTTCATTGCAGAGCATTATTTTATTAGTTCAAATTAGGAACAAGCTTTCTTCAGATGTTAATCCCTTCTCCCTCTCCCTCCCCTCCCCCCAACATCCCACCCACCTGCTTCTAGCCATCCCCCCTCCACTCCCCAGGCAGGGTAAGGCCCTCAAAATCTTGCCACCATCACCAAGTAAAAAACAAATAAGAATGAACAATAATCAATGGTCATTAATATCCATCAACATTAATGGTCTTAACTCCCCTATAAAAAGACACAGATTAGCAGAATGGATAAGAAGACAGAATCCTTCCTTCTGCAGCATACAAGAAACTCACCTCAACCTCAAAGACAGATGGTACCTAAGAATTAAAGGTTGGGGAAAGATCTTCCAATCAAATGGTCCCAAGAAACAAGCAGGGTTAGCAAACCTAATATCCAATAAATTGGACTTTAAACTAAAATCAGTCAAAAGAGATGAAGAAGGTCATTTCCTACTCATCACAGGAGAAATCCATCAGGATGAAGTCTCAATTCTGAATATTTATACCCCAAATACAAAGGCATCCACGTTTGTAAAAGAAACTTTACTAAACCTCAAATCACACATAAAACCACACACACTTATAGTGGGAGATTTCAACACCCCACTCTCACCACTGGACAGGAACACCAGACAGAAACTTAACAAAGAAACAAAAGAACTAATAGAAGTTATGGCGAAATTGGACTTAACAGATATCTATAGAACATTCCACCCAAATACAAGACAGTTTACCTTCTTCTCAGTGCCACATGGAACCTTCTCTAAAATCGACCACATACTTGGCAACATAGCAGAGCATTATTTTTAACAACAGTTTTTTTTTTTAAACCATGAGTATGAATATAGTCAAATAACAAAAAAATGGCAAAAGATTAAAAAGAGTAGGTTGTATTATCACACACTCAAAATACAAGACATGATTATAAAAATACAAGGTTCAAATTGGTAGAAGAATTGAAAATAAAATGATGTTTAATTTAAAATGACCATCCTGTGCTATTTAAACCAAGAACTGATTCCAGTTTTCAATTATTTGTAGACTGAAGATAAGCTAGATCATGCATCTGATGATTATGAATCATTTTTAGTTATAAAGGTTTCAGTTAAGGATCCATAAATATAGATCATGCTTCTATATTCCCCTTTAATTTTTTTGCCAATATTTCATAGCATAATCTAACAAATATTCTAATAAATAAAACTAAGATTTCATATGTGGGAAATCTATTCTCATATTTATGACGCCTGCCTTATAGTCTCACAGTGTGTGCTACCCACAGGACCTTGGAGAGGTTTCAGAAGCACCCACTTTAGGCTCTTGTCTTTCACTTTCTTCGCTTTGCAAATGCAAGCTGAGGAAGGCAAAGAGATGAATGTGGTCTGAAGAATTCTTGAGTCCATTCTCAAGGAATCTGAGAAGCAAAAATCCTCAGTAGATGGTCAGCCAGTTGAAAAAAATTATACTACCCTGCCATTTGACAGGGAATATTATGTAAGTTCCTCGACTACTGCAGGTCCAGGTTGTGTGAATAGGAAAGGAAAGGAGAGAACAGATAATGATTATCTGATGACTTAGTGAATTTGAGGTGCTACAACAAAATACTACAGGCTGAGTAATTCATAGCAATATTTTTCATAGTTCTATAAGGTAAAAGGCTCCATACTGAAGAAATAGCATATCTACTGAAGATCCATCTTTATTTTATAGATGATGTCTTTTCACTATATCCTTATATGGTAGGAGAGGCAGCAGATGATTCCTGGGTCCCCTTCGAGGACAATAACCTCATTCTTGAGACTATATCTTCATGAAACAATCCCCATTCAAAGGTTCCCCTTCCTATGACATTCTTGGGGACTATGATGTGACATTTCTTGGGGAACCATGAACAAATACCTCTCCACCCATCATAGGCACTAATAGTAGACACAAGAAATGATTCCACTCCGATATAGCTCAGTGAACCAAGGAGCTTACAATATTCCAGGAATATGGGTAACTCAAAGCTTGGATCAAGAGTCACAAAATCTGCATCCTTAGACCTCTCTGCTCAATTTCAAGCAACTTGGCTGGCAAAGAGTCCTGCAAAAAGCTCTTCATACTCTATAACCTTGGGGAAGGCCAAGTGACTCTGATAACTTCCTGAGGTTCCTGTGTCTAGTAAGAGTTTCCCTTCTTCCTTCAAAAGGACTCCTTTAATTCTGAGGAAATGGCTTTACAACAGATGTGGATTTCAAGCATATGCATTTGAGATTTGGAGGGCTGGTGACATAGCTTCATTGGTAGTGTGTTTGCCTACCATGAGAGTCCTGGGCTGTAACCAGCATTTAATAAAATTGAGCATAGGCTTCATTCCCATCTGTAATTCCAGCATTCAGGAGATGAAGTTTTAAGCTCATCTTTAGCTATCATGAACTATATAAGATCATGTCTAAGAAACCTAATTATTAAATGAGCAATAAAAGGAGTAAAATGAAATGAAGTAAAATTCGGGTGGGGAACCAAGACATGAGTTTCATTGCACTGAATATATCATATATTGCACACACACTTTTGTGCAGTCATGTGTGTGACACATTTGTTACTGTTTTACCGATGGCACTAGAGACTTAAATTGTTCAAGTTGCTAAGAGCAGATGCCAGGAAGGAAATCTACAGTACTGATGCCAAGCTTTACAATTCCAGTTCCATAACCCTCCTCGGGTTAAATTGAAACCATTGCCCAACAGAAAATGGGCCATTACTGAAGACAGGCCCTCACATTTACATGTCACCTAAGTTCCTTCCATGAGACATTATTTTCAGCAGGAAATAAATTCCCTTTCCAGTTTTCTCTCCTCAGCTTTAATAGTTCCACTCAAAGAGGAATCACTATCTGATAGGGCACCACTGGAATTGACTTGGCCAGTGGAGACAACTATTAAACACATAGGAAAAACAAATGGTTGCCCTTATTTTTCTTTATTATAACCTTTCTAGTTCAAAAGGAGGAAAAGAAAATTTTAAAACTTCAAGGAAAAGCAAATAATATGCCTCAGTGGATTAAGTCGCTTTTTGTCAAGCTCCATGTGCTGAGTTCAGTTCTGCATGATGGAAAGAGAGAAGGATTCCTGAAGGTTGTCCCTTGACCTCTACACACACTAGCACATAAGTGCACACATGTGCATGCACATACACACACACACACACACACACACACACACACACACACACACACACACACACACACACGTACACAGCAATAACAGCGAATAAAACTTCAAGGAAAAAATCATTGCTTTACCTAGAAGTAAAGACAGTTCAGCAAGACAACGATGTGATAGAATGCCTTCCAGTTTTAGCTCAGTCTCAAAAGGATAAACACCTGACAGGCAGCTGGAGGCAGGAGATCCTTGGACAGCTGATGTAGTCTAACATGTGATGGGGATTCTGGAACAGAGGGCTACATTCTTCCCTAGTCCTTAGCCAGCGTTGTTCTGCAATCAGATGATAAGGCTTTCAAGCAAAACATCTCTTCTGAAACACTCTCAGCTGTTGTTTTATTTCCTAAAAGTTAAATGTGCATGCCTACTTGCAATTAATGCAGATATGTCAGTGGTGCATTTAAAGCACTTGGTTTAGGCCCAAGGATGAGAACAAAAAGCTTTGGAAAATTTTCAGTATCTCCTGATATTCATCCTTCATAAATCACAAAGAGTTCCACACCCATGCTCCAAGTCAGGAAGGATGATGGAAAACTCACATTTTAGCAATTGAACTTTGCCATGGAGAGACTGGAGAGATGGCTTAGGGACTAGAGCTATTTGCTTGCAAAGCACCCGAGTGTGGTTCCAGTATGCTGTGCAAGGTGGTTCACAACCATCTGTAACCATATTAAAATAAACCTTTAGACTTGGCCATGGAGAAAGACCCCTCTTCTACCAATCTATGGTTTACCTTGTCTCCTGCTATAGGGAGAAAAGCCGGGTTCTGAGCACTCCTTCCTGGAATGGTGCAGCTGCTAATACTGAAATAGTGTCCTAGCTTTTCTCTTTGCCTTAACACTCCTCTTGAAACGTTTGCCTTTAATCACTAGTTCTCAAGCTTTCATTTGTCTCTCAACACATCTGGAGGGTAACACACATTCTCATCAATTACAGTAACCTCCTATAGGAAAATCTTCCTTATCACCCTACTCATCTACTCACTGTCTAGCAGACCCTCCTGTGAATCTCTGTACTTCTTTAGAAAAGATTCAGAGCCTATTTCACACTGGTCAGGACCTCCTCTTCTAAGAAGAGTTTTTCTACTAGGTAGTTGGTGGAAAATGAAGAGCTACAACAATTCAAGGGCCAGTAAATTCCAAAGGTTAGTGTGTAGAGTGACCTAGAGAGCTTGCTCTAACAGTTTCTGATTGAATAATCAGGACTTGAGACACCCGTATCAACAAATCCCTGGGCATCCCAGTCCCACTGATCCAGGAGCCCTACAAGTATAAACTCAATCAGCTACAATTACTTGCTCCATTTTTTAGGCACATGCACTTGTTAATCAGAGACTATACTGGGAGTTAATGTATTCAATTGTGCTTAAGGCTTGCTTGCATTAAGTCAAAGACAGCTCAGGCTTGCTCAGTACCAGCCAGCTCTATCATTTGCTAAGATGTGCTAATTTTTACCAAAAGGCTTATCCAATGAGGATTTTAGTCCAAGGACTGTAAATATGTGAGAGGAAAGCATGGTGGTTGGTTTCCAGGTCCCAATGCATTCAGGGTTCTGGCATAGGGAAGTGATTTCTGGGCAAAATAAAATAAAAAAAACAACCAAAGGAAACCTTATAGTTGTGTCTGTTCCAGTGTTAAAGAGCAGGAGCCACCTTCTGGACCCACCAAAAGCAGAAACTCTGGCATGTTTAGAAATAATCTCAGTTAATCCCCACTAGAAATATCATAGTTAGCAATGCATAAGAGCACAAAACTAAATTTAGGAATAAATTTCAGCAGAAAGGGCTTGAGGAAAGAGAGCACTGGACTTAGAAAGGGGGAGGTAACAAATACCTTTGAAGCTGATGTTTTCACTGGGAATTTGGAATAAGTATGAGTTAGCAGCATCTGGGTAACTATAACTGTTTGGAAAGACCAGCTTCTTCATTGTCTAACAAAATAACAAACAGTGAAGGAAATGGTTCAAGGAAGATGCCACTTGAGATAAATGCAAATGAGATAAACAGTGCTACCTGTTGCCTGTTCTAGTAACAGAAATGCCATCCTTATATTTTGATGTTGTAGCATTATTAGTGTGAGGAGTTCCACAGTGTGAGAAAGTAGCCTAGCTCAAAGTCCTAGGGAGTATATACACACAACTTAGAAAATATCTGAGGAAACATCATACACCAAACAGGTTCCATAACAGAAGTAACTCTCTAGTCTGCCATTAAATCCCAAATGGCAGAAATATGCAGAAAGGAAACGTGCTTGCCTTAGCTCACTGTTAGCCTATCTCTTCTCTAAGCAGTGATTCCAAATCTCAAAATAAACAGATTGTTCACTTTCTCCAGTGAGAGCACAGCCTTCACCCCCTGCAGTTGTAGTGACTCACTTCTGTGGGGTCCTGAGCTAAGCCTGTTCCACCAGGCTGCCTTCCAGAAGGACAGAAGCATGTGGGGCAATGTTGCCTATCCTGGGTGCAGGCTAGTTGGTGCAAGCACAAGGATATACTCCAAAGAAATGTTCAGAAATGAATCTACGATACTTTCAAGATGACAGCCAAGATATGTTTGCCAGAAGTCAGTGTTACATGGCTCTTGTTTTGGAAGTTGTTCCTGGCAATCAACTGGCTCATTCCTTATGCAGAGACTCTGGGAGGGAGCCAAACACCAACATGACTGTCGAGTGGTTTATTAGATTGTAAATTATCAGGATGCGTGTGTAAGTGTGTGCGTCTGAATGTGTATGTGCAAATATACAGGCACGTTTATTTTATGAAGTATTTCTATCTCACAGCACACAGAACCTTCTTCCTACATAAAATGACATCTTTCATTTTCTTCACCACAGTTGTCCCTGCATGGTTCAAAACTCAGTTTAAATGTCATTTCTTTAAAGTGTTTACTCTGAACACTGGAATCAAAGTAGATCTTGTTTATCATCTCGTCTCTGTTCCTTTCTTCTATACAGTTAAACATATTTTACAATAATATATATATTTGGACATTTACTTAATGCATATTGCCCTGAAGACAGTCCTGAATCATTTTTTATAATCATACACAATTACTTTTGGATACCCAGATGTGATACATGTTTGTGAATGAATATAGGGATCAGTGGATAAGTAAATAATAAAGATAGCATATAGGTGTGAAAATACTATTGTGATCAACACTCATATTATTTTGATTAATAATATCCTAATTTGAAGAGGTTTTGGTTTTGTTAATTATATGTAAATTATTATTTTAATGTAGAAATTATTATATATGTTAAAGAATAAATTACTTTTTAAAATGTACTCTTTCTATTAGGAATTATTTATAATATAGTAACAAATATCATAACAATATTATTACCAATTACTGTTCAATCTGTAAACCAGACAGAAAATGTAATCTTTTGGGTTATACAGTTTCAAAACTGGTGAGCTCAGTTCTTATTGCACCTTAATTTCTAATCCTTCCATGGCTTATTCCTAGATATAGCCAAGCATGTATTTTTGTCTTCCATCATGATTTAGAAAAGATTTCAATTTATAGTTAGTTTGATTTTCCTAGCAATGCTGGATGATGAGAACTGTGTTTAACATTAGGCTCAGAGTGAGTCATAAATATGCATTAGCTCCCAACTGTGCAACAAACTGTGTTGTGCTTTGGATCAGGACAGGAGTAGCCTGTTATAGTGCCAGGCTTCCTGCTTCACCCTTTTTTGAAGTTCCTTTTCCTACTCACACTGTTGTTGCCCCTTGCTAGTCAATGGCATCTGCAGCTTAGCCTCACTGATCCAAGAAATGCAAGAACTGTCTAAGCAAGCAAGACAATATGAAGGGAAACAACCCAATATGTAGGAAATAAAAGTTCAATATACCCTACTGGCTGGCATTAAGAGATCATTCTGTCTGTCTGTCTGTCTATCTATCTATCTATCTATCTATCATCTCTATCTCTCTATAATAATACATGCATCATTATGTATATGAATACATATAACACACATATATATAGCATCTACCTATCTATCATCTATCCCTCTGTCTCTCTTTCTTGTGTGTGTGTGTATGTGTGTGTGTGTGTGTGTGTGTGTGTGTAGCCAGTGGTCAACACTGGGTCTCTTTACTCACATTCCAGCTTATATTTTGAGGCAGACACTTACTGAAATGCATTTCTTCAATTTGGCCAACCAGTGAGCTTCAAGGATTCACCTGTGTCTGATTCTGAGCACTGTTATTTCAGATGAATGCCATCATGTCTTTTATTTTACATGGATTCTGGGAATCTAAATCCAGGCCCTCCCATGTGTGCATCAGATCCTTTACAAGCCAAGCCAGTTCTCCAGATGCTTGGAAAGTGTTTAAAGGTTATAACCAAAATGTCCTAAACTATAGTTAATAAGTTCTTTGTAGGTAAGATATGGGAGAAATCAGTAGAGAATACTCGGCCTGCTGCTCAAGAACAGTCTCTAGCTCAGTCAAATCAGTACAGTAAACACATGCTAGTCAGTTACAACTAAAATGTGTCTTTCCTCTCAGGGGATACTCCATGTCAGACTGGTTTGATTTTGCACATTTCTTGTTGATCCAAACTCCGTTCCTAAAATAACCTTATTATGAGGTTGTGGGGCTCCTGGATACCTCCAGAGCCTCTAAGACAGACATGAAAATTCTCAGGGAGAATTTTAAATTACTTGATTCAGAATCTTTTGAGAGCCTGTGATTTGAAGATGCTTAGGTCTGTTCAATGAGCCATGGTGTACTAATCTACTGAAACGAATGAAATGTGACTCTGATACAAATAAGAAGAAGTAACTACTCTGCCGGGGAGATGGCTTAGGGCATAAATCACTTGCCTTACGAGAATGAAGAACTGAGCTTGCTTAAGTGTGTGCCTTTACCCTCAGTACTGGGTGGAGTTAGGGGAGTGAAGATAGGTGAATCCAGGGAACATTCTGGCTAGCTATTCTAGCTCAAACACCAAGCTTCACATTCACTAAAGATGGTGGTGATGGTGATGATGATATGATGTTGATGATAATGATATCCTAAGGTGAGAAGCAACTGAAGAAGATGGTAGTCAAAACCTGGCTCTCACAGTCACCCTCATGGACGTGCACACACCAAGTGTGTATATGTCACGTGCAAATAGACACACACATACACACACACAAATAACCACAGATTAATAATATATAAAAAACATAATAAAAACAAAACTCTCATGCAATTTTAAAAAGGTTTTACTTACAAAAATTAAGAGCAGGAGTTCAATTCCACTCATATTCTTTTGTAACAAATTTTGCCATAGTAGGATGAAAACAACATCAACTGTTATGCTTTATGTGAAAATTGTCTGTTTCCCTACTTGGTTTTTACAACATCTCTCTTTTTACAGCTATAACTTTATAAGATACCTTGCTGGTATTTTCAGAGCTAAAACATTATACATAGAATCTACTGCCAAAAGATATAGAAAGTTTTGCAAAACTATGAAAGAGGAAAGAGTGATAGGTTTATTTTAAGATCATAAAAATTTTATTAGTTTTTCCTCCTTCCTCTGCACTGGTTGCTCTTACTTTAAAAGTCTTCTGGTGTTCAACTGTCAATAAAAGGGGCAAAACAAACTGTTCCTTCCATTAGATTGTGCAATTTTATGGCTCTGTTTGAGAGTGACCAAATAAGACTCTTTAAAAAATATGCATGTTCAACTACCTTATTTTTATAAACCAGTAGAATCATTAGCTGGCAAACACAAGGGTAAGTAAGTAACAGAGTGAGTTTTGTATGTGCCTAAAGTTTTCCAAAGATGCTTAGCCACCATCTGAAATTAAGTGGCATCAATAATGTTGATTATCCAGCCAGACAATAGCATGCAGCTAAATAAAAGATGCAGGAGTTCCTTTTGAATCTGATCCATCTAGATAGTTTGAGTAAATTTGGAGCCTGTTAGCCCACAGCTACTATGCAGATGGCTGAAATTCAAGTCCTCAGCTGTAGAGTTATGCATTTACATTGTGATTTTGAAGCCAGTGACATGAGTAGCTGCTTCTGCATTCAATCTGCACCCAAACTTTTGGTCACACTAGGAACACCATCCAAAAGAAATGATAGGTTTGATATCACCACAATGATGTTACCCGCCTGGTTTTAAAACTTTCCTATGTGTATTCACACAACTCTATGCACTACACACTAATGAGTCATTATCAGTATCAACTGGATAATTAAAGGGCATCGTGTTACCAGGAAAAATCATAAAGACTGGATTTTAAAGTAACCAACACATGCAAAGATAAAATTTGAAGAATTTGGAGAAAAAGACTATTTTTCCCAGTATGTCTTGCCTCCAAGGGAAGTAAAGCAATAAACTCAGTTATTAAATAACTCTCAAGTTTTCAAGTCTTTTCATTGCCTTTATTTATTTATTTATTTATTTATTTGTTTGTTTTGGTGTGGTCATAGAAACAAGATGAAATGAAGTTTATTATATTATATTTGGGACTTCTGAAATAGCTCCCACATTCTCCTCCTCTCTTTTTTATCCTTCCTCCAGGGATTTCTGTCTCTTTTCCTTAGTTACACAACATGATTAGACAGTCTCTCTCTCTCTCTCTCTCTCTCTCTCTCTCTCTCTCTCTCTCTCTCTCTCTCTGTGTGTGTGTGTGTGTGTGTGTGTGTGTGTGTGTGTGTGTGTGTTAACAAGTGTTTCTTTTTAGGAACACAGCCACATTATTTTGAGACAGGTCCCTCACAGGCTTGAGACTTTCTAAGTAGGCTAGGCTGTCTGACCAGCAAGTTCCAGAGATCTCCCTGTCTGTCTTCTCAGTGTGAGGACTGCAAGGTCATGCCACCTAGTCATGCTTTTTTTTTTTTTCATGAATTCTGGAGATCAAATTCAGGTTTTCAAGATTGCACAGAATTATTTTTACTGACTGGACTATCCACTGAACCATGTATTTCTGGAGTGCTAATGTGTCTTCTTGCCTTTCTAATCAACAATGGTATAATAGCAACATTGTTATTTAATTTCCTTGAAAAATCCCAGAGTTCTTGTGACCTGTGAGCCAATGCATATTTTACTATGCCTTCATTAAAGCCCCAGTGAGTATTTATTTATTTTTGGATCATTTGGCCACTCTCAATCATAAGTAGTATATGCAGCACCCCAATATCTTGTGGTTGAGAAGTAAAACTAGACTTATTCTTTTAAAACCTCTCCTAATATATTGTTGAGATCTACACATTTGTACTTGTTTTCACAACTATTTCTTTTGCATGAAGAACTCCTTAGAATTAAGAAACCTAATTTTATTTACATCGCACTTGAAATAATTAAATGTTTATATAAGATATTGTTTTTTTAATCTTCAGTCTGTCTTGAAATGGGATTATTTGTGATCTGACAATAATATTATGTAACCTCTTATTATTTATATGATATATACACATGTATATGTACATGTGTATGTGTATAGACACAAGAAATAATTATATATGCATTTGTGTTTATGTATATCATCTGTGTTATACATATATACATGTATAATGCCAGTTATCACAAAGACAAATGAAGTAAGTTTATAAAAGTAAAATTGTTTTGAACTGCCAAATTTTTAGACTACTATTAATTATTAATTAATTATTATTATTTTATTCTATATATATGGGTGTTTTATCTGTGTGTATGTGTGTGGACCACATGCAATCCTTGTGCATGCAGAGGCCAGAAAAAAGCATGCTATCCACCTAGCACTGGAATTTCATACAGTTGTGAGCTGTCATTTGAGTGTTGGGAATTGAACCTGGCTCCTCTGGAAGAGTAGCCAATGCTCCTAACCACTGAGCCATCTCTTGGACCCCATCCCCGTATTTTTAATTCTTATCATTTTTCTTTTTCCTGTAAAAATCAATTACCTAGACATTTTAAAATCTACTCTCAAAATATTTGTATTTTATCCAGCATGCTTAGTGTCTTCCTTTATCATTGATCCCTCTTTCTAGTATATCAGTTGTGGTCAAGAATCATCCCAAAATTTTAAATGCCCACTTTTATAAATAAATAATCTAGCATTTTAAAATTCTTCACCATTTTGAGGCACACATTTAAATCTTAACACTGCACAGTTCTGTCCCCCGCAAAAAAAAAAAAAAAATATGAACAATTCTTTTGTCTGAAATATCCATGCCGAATCAACTACCCACTTCATTAAGTACCTACTGAATGCTAGCTCAAGAGTGCAATATATGTACTTAGGACTCAATATTATCTTTGGTTTCGGATATCTACTGGATTGGAGCTTAGCACTTATACCTTAGCCTTACAGATAAGGGCCTTTATTGTGTTTGCATTTAGTATTTCAGTAAAGAATGCTAATTGCCTACAGTACCTACACTTTTTGTGTATCTGTTGTCCTCTATTCCTACAACTTTTTCTTCTGGGGCTGGGCAAGAGTGTCGGACTCAGTACTTCCCAAGCCTTGTTTAAACAAAAGAATTAGTGCATAAGGGCAAACAGAGGAGGCCAAAAAACACACACATCTTCCAGAAACTGGAACACAACTTCTAAAAGGCATTTCTCTTGTCACCACATTTCTTTCCATTTCATCTGACTAGGTAGTTGTCATCGCTATTTAAATATTTGGGAGTCAATGATACAAAACAGAGGTATTTAGTGGTATCCTTTAGTTTTCACAAATAAATCAAATTTGAATTCTCAACTTTCTCTCTCCTGGTACAAAGATACCGTAGGTGTGTATCCTGCACTTAATTCTAACTTTGAAATTTCTATAAACCATAATTGTCTTTTATTTAGTTTTTTATGTTGGTAAATGTTCTTTGTAGGTCTTTTTACCCATTCTTAAAAAAATAGTACAAGCAAAAAGTTAGGCTGAAAATGTGGTACCTTTACATAATGGAGTACTATTCACTAGAAAAAAGACAATGGAATCTTGAAATTCCCAGGCAAAAGGATGGAACTAGAAGAAACCATCCTGAGCGAGGTAACCCAATCACAAAAAGACAAACATGGTATGTATTCACTCATATATGGATTTTAGACATAGAGAAAATGATTACCAGCCTAGAATCCAGATGGCCAGAGAAGCTAGGAAATAAGGAGGACTCTAAGAGAAACATATATGGTCCCCTGGAGAAGGGGAAAGGGACAAGATAATTGGGAGCATGGGGGAGGGGAGAGGGAATTAGGAGAAAGATGGGGAGAAGAGGAGGGGAGAGGAGGACATGAGACAGCAGGAAGATCGAGTCAGGAGAAGAATAGAGGAGAGCAAGAAAAGAGATATCATAATTGAGGGAGCCATCATAGGTTTAAAGAGAAACCTGGCGCTAGGGAAATGTCCAGAGATCTACAAGACTGACCCCAACTAACAATCTAAGCAATAGTCGAGAGGCTACCTTAAACGCCCTTCCCCTGAAGTGAGATTGATGACTACTCTATGTCATCCTAGAGCCTTCATCCAGTAGCTGATGGAATCAGAAGCAGACACCCACAGCTAAACACTGAGCTCAACTCTGGAATCCAGTTGCAGAGAAGGAGGAGGGATAAGCAAAGGGGTCAAGACCAGGCTGGAGAAACCCACAGAAGCAGCTGACCTGAACAAAGGGGAGCTCATGAACCCCAGACTGATAGCTGGGAAACCAGCATAGGACTGACTCAGACCCCCTGAACAAGGATGTCAGTTTGGAGGTCTGGACAATCTATGGGGCCTCTGGTAGTGGATCAGTATTTATCCCTAGTACACAAATGGACTTTGGGAGCCCACTTCACATAGAGGGATACTCTCTCAGCCTAGACACACAAGGGAGGGTCTAGGCTCTGCTCCAAATGATTTGACAGACTTTGAAGATTCCCCCATGGAAGGCTTCACCCACCCTTGGGAGCAGAAAGGGGATGGGATAGGGGTGGGTGCGAAGCAGGTGGGGGGAGGGGACGGGACTTAAGATTGACATGTAAAAGAAGCTTGTTTCTAATTTAAATTTTAAAAAAAGTTAAGCTGATTAATGAAAGTTTCAAATGCAAATAGGAAACAATTTCAACTTCCTTTGGCTCACTCCCTGAAGACAGCTTGTCTTTCTCCTGAGTGCTTAGCAACTTCACAGTGTGAGACATTCCCTTCTGAGTAACCCCACCAGGGAATTTTTTTCTGTGCCTGCCTTTGTCTTTAGACTTCAGAGTTGATGGCTTTCAATAAATCTGTAGATGCCTCACATGTTCACTCCCTAGATTCTCTGTCCCCTCTAGAATGCTAAGGAGACACATTTCAGAACCCATGAGACTCTTTGTCACAACCTGTGACTTCTACTGCCCCCCTTCCCATTTGGCTAGGACTACTGTACATGTTGCCGCATCAGGTATATTTTCCAGGTGAAGTGCCTGTCTCTAACTGTCATAATTCCAATTTGGCTTTTTAAAAATTGCACCTATTTTAGTGCATATTACATTTTGACTCAAAATTTGTTTCACAACTTTTAAGGGCTTGCTATGTGACTAAATTTCAGTGAACTACTATACTTGTTTAACTTTATTAAAATTATATATCCACTTATAATACACATTGTATTGCATTATACTATATTATTATTCTAGTGTGTAAGAGTGATTTTTACGGTCTATCCTTTCTTCTGGCTCTCCCTCACTGTGCATTTATCCCTTGAGACATTTTTGTTTGTTTGTTTAAGCTATGACCCTCACCCTGTATATACTATCAGAGAATTTGTTTCTATCTGGTTTATTTTCAAGATCTTCCTGATCATCAGGAAGTTAATTCAGTAGTGGTAGAGATGTTAGTGTGGCCCTGCCTTGGGTCATAAATCTGGATTCTTTGTGTGTTTATTCCCAATCCTTACAGAGTTCATCTCTTCATGAAGTTCCCTTCTGTGAAGTGGATTTATTTGTGGCACAAACTCATATTGAAAATATAGCTATTAGGATCTCTTCTAGCCCACTATGCTGTCCTGGCCTGAACTTTTCCGTCACACACACACACACACACACACACACACACACACACACACACACACACACACACAGGAATGCACACATGTATGCTGACTTTGGTTCTCAACTCAACCAACATCTGACTTTCAACTTTTACTTTGGAGTTTAAATGGAACAATAATCATCAGAATTTAGTGGCACAGTGACCATTCATCCCTTTTTGGAAGTTTAACAAACTGCATTTGATATGTGTATGCGTGCATGTTCATGGGCATGTTTCTATGTCAGAAGCTAAAAAACAACATTGGTTGTCACTCCTCAGGAGCCATCCACGGAGTCTCTTACTGCTATAATACCCACCAATTGGATTTTCTAGTCAGGGAGGCTAGGGAATCTACCTGTCTCTACATTCTCAGAGCTCAGATAATAAAGCTCACCACTCCCAGCTTTTTTACATTGATTCCAGGGATTAAACTCAAGTCCTCATGCTTCTACAGAAAACACTTTACCCACCAAGCATTCTCCTCCTCCCTAAGAAACATTTCTTCTTCATGCAATATTTTCTATTGTGATTGGAAATATAACATTCTTTTGGTATGTGTTCAGTTGTAGAGTTTCCACAACGCCAATAAACTCTGTCTACATATGTGATTCAGGGTAGCCACTGAAAATTCATAATAGCTACAGTCTCCTGCCATTCCTAAACTCTGCCATGGGGAATATTTAGTTCATTCTGACACCAAGTGACAGGCCTTCTTTTTAAATGCCCAGGCTGGATTTTCAGGAAACAGTTCCTGTGAACTTGTTTTCGGAGGAGCACAGAAACAGAAATCAGCTGATCAATCCCTGTAATAAAGAGAGCTCAACTTGGAGAAGAGTTTTAATAACTAGAAAATTAACTGGGAAACACTCTAGACGCTGAGTGGGAGGGAGAAACAGAAAGAAAAAAGCCTCAGCAAATCCCTTGCTGAATTCTGTATTTGTTTATTTTTAATATTCCATGGATAAAGAGGTTAAGTACCAGCCAATACTTATGAAGATTAGAGAGAAATATCATCTTCCTTCTTTTTAAATAGGTAAGTGTATTTTATTATTTCTTTTGCTCATTATGAGAACAAATCTTAGTCAGGAAGAATTTCAAGTCAAGCTTCAATAGTTACCCACCTTACTGGCTTGGAAAAAATCTAGTTTTACAGAATGGGGATTGGGTCAGTATCAACATCCTTATGAGACTTCAAATAGAAATTGTTGTAAGACCCCTTGCAGGGCTGGATCTGTAGCTTGGTTGGTGGTTGGTGGAGGGCTTCCCTAGCAAACCCAAAGCCCTGGGTTCCATCACTGGTCATTCAGAAACCCAATGTGATATTACAAACCTGTAATTTCAGCACTCTAAAGGTAAAAACTGGAGGATCAGGAATTCAAGGTCATCATCAGCTATATAAGTTCAATGCTATACAGACATGCCTTGCCTATACTTAGTCTGATTTTCTCAATTGAGGTTCCCTTCTCCCAGGTGACTATACTTTGTAAAAAAAAGTTGACAGAAACTAATCAGTACAGTCCCTCTATGTCAAGGCAAAATAGACAAACAGAAAAAAATTCAAAACTTTATAGCTTGAAAAGAGATATGCATTGGTCATTTGGCCTCAATTAGCATGTTAATCCCACTGACATGGTCTCACTTTCTGTGCTATCCATAATGTTAAACAAAATTAAATAATGAAACCCTGTTCCTGGTCATGCTAGAGTCTAAGTAAAATTTGCTTATCTAAAGCTACTGAATGAACTTCTAATATTCACAGCTATCCAAGGCAACCAAATGAACCCCATGCACCCCATGTCTTGGATTAGGACCATAATAACCCTTTCCCCATTATAGAAATACATGCAACCACAAAGTCCTCCCTACCAAATGAAGGATTAGTGTGGATGAAGTAATACCCTTACATTTGCTGATCTTTACCCAGTACATTCATCACTTGCTGCCCTCATTAGCCAGCTCAGCCAATTCTGGAGAGAAGCCTGCTCTACTGTTTAAACCCCAGCTAAGTGAACAAATGACCTGTTAGGGAGACTTGATCAACTCAGAATGCACTCCCCATCTTTCCTCATTCACAGTCTCCCTCTTCCATGGTCCATCCTCTGCGCTAAGCCACTAGGGAAAATTTGCTTAGTCTATACCTAATGAATGTTTTCCAGCATGAACATGTAGGTGTTTCATTCCCATAGCCACCCTAATACTTGTTAGTGAAACTCTATAAAAATGAAAACTTTATAAATGAAAGAATCATGCATCTTCTGGCCTTACCTATCACAGACAAGTTTCCCTGTGTAGACTCTTACAAGTTGGCTCTGACCCCCAACCTCATGTTGTAGTGTGCACACATGCACACACATACAAAAGCTAAATAAATCGAATTGTAACTTTTTAAAAAAGAAATGGCACCGGGCATTGATGGTGCATGCCTTTAATCCCAGCACTCAGGAGGCAGAGCCAAGCAGATCTCTGTTACCATCAGTAACATGTCTAGAATAGGAATTTCACTCTCCGGAATGGATAGATCAATTCCTGAGGACACTGGGCCAGCCTGGGGTTTCAAATTAATGCAGTATGAAAAGCATATTAAAATGATTTGAGCAAGAATGAAGCTGAATGTAGTTTTAAGGATGAATATTTGACTATAGAATAATGAATGGGAAAATCGGGATTGGGACATAGACGTCCTCTGAGGACTATTGATAGCAATGTCATTGTGGGAAGAGATAAATACTCCAACAAAACACAAACTCAAAACAATCAATTCTGAATTGCCACACTCACCAACATGATTGGCCCATCTTTGACCTGAAAAACTCTGAACCGATTAGCCAACATAAACATTTCCTTCTTTGATTTTACCAGATGTTCTGTCACAATGATAGAGCTGATTAACTCACTTATCTAAATCATAGTAGTATGCATCCATATCATCATATGTTAACAGCAAAATTACAGATGCCTCAAATATTTTTCGTGCCCCATGGGCTTTAGAGGCTAATGGCCATGCTACTCTTGGTACTAGAACACCTTGTAGCTCAAGGCAATTATAAGAAATGTTATCATCACTCAACTGTTGTAGAGTGCCTACTCTGTGCCTTCTGGTATAGGTCAAGTTACAACTGTAAATAAGACAAACTCAGTCTTTATTCTCATAGAGTGCAGAGACTCAAATTCCCTGTACAGACATGCTTTTTTGAGCCGTTCCTATGGAAATGATTTTCCAACAATTAAAAAAAAAATCTGAAAGGTAGATGAAGAGTTCTTTCTTTTTCCCTTCTTCTGATAGTACGGAATGGATAGAAAAGATTCATCAGGGTCTTATTTATTCATCTAACATGCCATTCTCATAAGAATAATAATAAGTACATTTACCTTTGTGCTTTGAGCTCTTTACGTTTGGCCCTGCTTGACGACTTGCCTTCACCTTATTGAGTCACTTCTAAGACCCAGGGTAATTGATGAGTTTCTAGCAAAGTCAATCTAAAGTGCTTCCAACTTCCTCCACAAAGGCAGATGATGGTCCCAGGCTAATGGCAGGAACACTGTCTGAGGCTCCTGTGAGGAATCTAGAGACAATGGAGGACAAGATACTGAAGATAAATTATCCACAGTTGCACACCACATACATAAAATGCAGGAGAATAAAGACCAAGGAAGGAGGGAGTAGAGGAAGGGAAAGGAGGAAAGGGGGGAGGGGGAGAAGGGTGGCTTTAACTGTGATTTTTCTGACTTGATGAATTTCAGTGTTGCTTCCAACCTGGTGGCATTCCCCATGCATTCTCAGTTTGAACTGTTTTTTAAGTGTTCACAGGAACAAGTTCTTTTAGTGTGTCTCTACACACAGATTTACTTCCCAAAACACAAATAAATCTCTAAAATATAGTATTATAATATTATGGATATTTACATTTAAACCTATGTGTCCTTTTGATCCAGAATGTTTAGTCATTACAGAATTGCCTAGTACATGGAAAGATTTATGCAGCTTTGAAATAAATAGTTATTTTTCCAAGTTGAAATGTATAGCTATTATTTTGCCAAACTATGTTTTGAATGTCATGTGAGTTCAATTTTACATTAATTTCCACTTTCTAAAAGGGCAGGTTTTTTAAAACAAAAGATAGCTATTATACATAAGATAGTGATGCCATTTAGAACTCTGTTGCTAATCAAAACCTTAAATATTCAAAAATATTCTTCTATTACTTTGCCTGAACAGATCATAGTCAACCAGATAGTTACACAGATGTTGCCCAGATGCTCAAGAATAGTTTTCATGTATCTCTTCTTTCTCTTTCCCTCTCTTGGTCATGAAGTGTTAGCAAAAGAACAATTAATAAATTCATAATACAAAAAAATGGTCCTTTCATTCCCTAAAAAGAAAAAGAAGGGGCAATGATAAGGGATGTCCTTCTGTATGCTGTGAATATATGTTTCTCTGGTTGATGAATAACCCTGTTTCAGCCAATGGAAAGGAAGGATGTAGCCATGGAAGTATAGGTGGGGCTACCAGATAAGGAGAATTCTGGGAAAAGGATGAAGAGAGTGAGTCACAAGAGAGATGCTATGAAGCTGCTGAGAAAGCAAGAAACGTGGCCATCATTGGGTAGCCAATACCACATGGAGATACACAGATTAATAGAAACGGGTTAATAATTAAGGGAGAGCAAACCAATAAGAGACCCAAGTCATCAGACAAACCATTTATAATTAATATAAGTCTCTGTGTGCTTATTTGGGACTAAAAGGCTGAGGAACTGGGCAGGATAGAAACTTCCTTCTACAAAATAAAGACTCAGATGTTTTGTGTAGTATTTAGAACATGGTATCTTAGAAAGTCAGTTTCTGTATCTGAGTTTTCACAAACTCAAATCTATTGCAATATTTAAATTTTTATCACAACTAAAACATGTTATCTAGTTTAAATGTCTAAAAACACTGCATGCATTACTTACTCACATAAACTGGATGAGAGTAAAGAGGATTAGACTATTTCCATCCATTGTTGCAATATTTCAGGCAAAGATTAAAAAAAGAAATAGTTATTTTCCTTAAAATGAGAAGAAATTAAAAGCTACCTAATCTGAAAGCATTGATAATTTGAAGAACTCACATTAGGAAAAAGGAAACTATGTAGGAATATCTTTTCTATATCCCACATGTGGGAAATATGGAAAATAAATGTTTTATCCAAAGTAACATCCTTTTAGGAGTGGTGTCAATTTTGCCTGTTCTGCCTGCCCGAAATCTTTTCATGCTGCTCCCAGCATGTGAATTCATGTTTCTTCCTATTTGGATATATGATGGTATGCTCACTAATGCTCTGGACTCTGCTAGACTGATTTGCTTTGCTTTCATGTTGTTTGTTAGTTCATTTATTGAGAAAGGTCAGTGCTATCTAACCCACTGTGAAGCTCAAATTCTGGATCCTCCTGACTCAGTTTCCTGGGTGCAGGTTTGTAGCCCTGGCCTTGCTGTCTTAGTTTTAAAGAACTCTAGTTTAGAGTAGATACTTGTATAGAGTTTTACTCCATTATATTCATTTCTTAATATCTGAGTCCTTATTACTTCCAAATATGGCTATGTTTTGAGGTAGGGTCTTAAGGTATCACAAAGTCACCAGGATATTCCAATATAATGGTCTTGTTATAAAAACACACTGGGAAAGAAGCACTTACCCAGAGAAGACAGAAGTCTCAGAAAAGGCTTGGCCACCTATAAGCCAAAGAGCAAGACCTCAAGAGAAACCGTCCTTTGTGACTCTTTCATTGTAGGCTTGTCAGGGCCTAAAGTATGAGGTGGTGAACATTTTTGTGAGCTGTCCAGACTGTGGTTTTTGCCAAGAAAGCATCAGCAGCTACAAAAACTAAAACAAAACAAACAGCAACAACAAAAAACTAGTTGGTACCCACCATGACCTCACTGCTCCTGCTGATTTGAAGGCTTTCCATTACTCTGGGTCTGACAAGCAGCCTGTAGATTTTGTAAACCTTGTAAAGCTATGGGAATACACACAGATGTTGAAGTCTATTTTTTCCTCTAGATATTGAAGTCTAATTTCTTTCTCTAGAATACAGAAAAGCAAAAGACTAAGGGAGGAACAAAACAAATGGAAACTGCGCTGGAGATAGGAGTAGAAGGCACTTGAATAGTCAGGCAAATATGTTTTGCACAAACACATATAGTACCACAAGGAAAAACAGTTCCTCAAAAGAAAAAAGGTAGTGTTCTCCCATAATGAGTACTGTAACCTGGTAGCATAGGGGCCTTATCAGCTGGTCTGAGTTCAAAGAGAGAGAACTTGAACTCCATTCATAAACTAACACAAGAAATTTCCTCTTTTCTCCTTTATTTTATTGTTTGAAAGATTTGCAGACTGGATTTTTCACTCTTTATTCCCCTCCTCAACACCACCCCCACTTGAGTTCTCCTCAACAAGCCCCTACTTTGATGCATCTATTTTTCAGTGACCCTCTGAATAATTAGAAAATTTTGCCTGAGTATGGGCAGGAGATAATGTACTGCAGTAAGAGTGACTTATCAAAAGCTACACCACTAAAGAAAATAACACTCCCTCCTCCAACAACAGTAACTGTCAATCGTCCCTTAGGACGAATGGAATAAATAAATACCTTGGAGTGGTGTATACTACTAGTTTATCTTTGTTAGTGAATTATGAGCTTTCCTGTTCTGACACTAGCGTGCTTTTCACTTCTGAAAGGCTAGTAGTCATCCCTCCACAGTGACAGTCAAACAACAGTTTTCATTTGTGCCTTCTTTGCTGAGGAATTGGAGCAATAGACTGGTTTTTGTTTCAGTGTTTTCTGAACTTTCCATGTTTCCTCATTTCCTTGAAAACCAGAGGCTCAAGGGGATAAGGCTGAACTGGGAAACAATTTGTATTACTTACAATTAAGAGTACCTCTATGGCCAATGACCATGAATTCTATTATATTGCATCTTTCCTTGGAGGGTATTCATTACTTTTGCGTGATTTCCTTGAGTTCATGAAATACAAGTGAAACAGTATGACCTCATCAGCAGATACTAAGTTGTTGATGTCCACAAAATGCTGATGAGCTGCTACTGCTTTGGGTACTTCCTGCTGATGAATGAAGGGAGACAGAAATAGAAGTTCTTGGCAATTGGCGATGTGTCTGCACACATGCAGTCGCTTCCTTCCACTGCAGAAAAGGAAATGTCTAGAGGAGTTGCTGCGGATAGATAAGGTGTTCAGAGGCTTTGTGGGGGAAGAAGTGGGGAGATCTGAGACAATGGAAAAATAGTAAGTAGAATCAGCATAACCCAACAATAATGAGCTCTGGCAAATAGCTCTCCACAGGGGAATACCCAATAAGATCCCACAGCTGGATCATACCAGGAACTTGCTTCTGAGTTCACATATCTGGTGTACTATCGTTTCCTTTTCTTTTATTGGTTATTTCAACATTTTTATTCAGGAACTAATGTGGGTCCCTTTTTTAGAGAGCTGTGACCATGAAAAAGACAGACAAAGGCCTCTTCCTTTAAAAATTACTAGCTTATTAAAATAGTGCGCCCTGTCTTGAAAAACAAATGAAATAATACAGTTCTAGTAAATGGTATATTATTTTTGAATTTCCTTAACTTTCGATTTAGAAGTTAAGACTTGAGCTGTGGTTTGAACTCATAATGAATCTGCTCAATATGAGAATACATATTTGAATTGTGGCTTGAGTACCCTTACAAGAGAAAACTGAATATTATTCTACCTCACAGTCAAGCTTAATTTCATCAGACTTAATGGAAGTCCCAAGTAGAGAATATCTTTTTTTTTCCTTCTGGACAGTGTGTGTGGCAAATGAAATTACTAAAACTGTTGCAGATGCATTGTCACTGAGATGCAAACAAAAGTGAAGACAAAGATGATCAATGAGTTAGACAAATCCATGAGAAACTAAGACTGGGAGCTAAGCTATTTTGAATTGTGTCCTATCCCTACACTTACCCATTATGCGAACAAAATTCAACAAATTATTTAGCAACCGTGTAGAGGTTTAGAAACATACACTCAAATCGTTTATCGATTATCTTATCCAAATGGAAGGTTTATTTTTCCTTCCTCTGAAAGAAGACAAAATTTTGATTTCCATCTAACCAATAAAGTCTGGCAGAGGTGACGTCTGAATTGTCAGTTAAGGTCTTAACACTGTAGCCTCTTCTATGTTACTCAGTTTTGGATGTCACACTTCAACAAGACCAGTATAAGTACAGTTTTCATAGAAAAAGACTTTTACTGTAAGCCAAGAGTGATTTGCTCATGATGTGAGTGAGTGTGGGCTAACCCTCCTTAGGCAAGCTTTATGGGCCCAAAGTCACAGCGGGAATCCCAACATGCAACACTCTGCAATGCTCCAACTAAGTTGATTCTATGCCTGAGAAAATAACTAATTCAGGTTGCATTTTAAAAACACTAAGTATTGGGATACTTTTTGTGCAACTACAGGCAATTATTAGAAAATTGGAAGTAGGAGGACATTGACAGAGAGAAATCTGAAAGACACTTAATGGTGTGTAAGTAGGGCACTGCATGACACAGACTTGGTCATGAGGACATTCTAGCTACTTAACTTTGAGAGCTGGCCACATTTCATGGAGAAAAAATGATTCATCCATGGTAACCTACTCCCATATTTCATGGAATAAAGGTGATTCACCACGACAACCTACTCCCATATCTTCAGCAAGTATCACTATGTATTTGGGGGACCTCAGAATTGGTATCTAGTAGTGGCTTCCCATATGCCTCTGTAAAGAATGGCAATCACTTGAGGACTGACTGCCACATCACTACATATTAAGATCACACTGGGTTTTTTAAATGTCATAGACAAAGAAGGTAATTTAAATTAAATGGGGTCAATAACAGCAGAACCCTTATCTTATAAGATTAATGTCCTTGTTAAGGATCCCATAAAATCAAGTCTCTTTCCTTCCACAATATGAAGACACACTGAGAAGGCAGCTTTCTTCAGGTTCAGTATCAAATCAGGCAGCATTTTGGTCTTACATATCATAACATCCAAAACTGAAAATAAATTTCTGTTCTATCCAGCCTTCGGTACTTTGTTATGGAAGACTAAGGTTGTGGTATGTTTTTCTGAGCCTCCAGAACCCTTGGTAATTTTGAAAGTTAAATGTCTTCTGAAGACCACATGCTAAAATCATGGCCATGGCACTCTTGGAAGGTGATAGAACGTTTCAGTCTGGGCCTTGTGAAAGGAAGGAAGGTCATTAGAGTGTGATATTTAAGGGGATATTGAAACCCTCAAGCCAGCTCTCTTTTTCTGCTCTCTGGTCACCATGAGCTGACTGGCTTTATCCTTCCATATATTTCCCAACAGTATGTTCTGCATCTTAACATAGTCAAAATGATGTGATAGAGCCTGAAGCTATGGGATAATGTGAATCTCTTTCCTTATAAAGCAGTTGTGTTTTGTATTTTATTTTATTTCTAACTGAGAATTTGCCACAGTGGTATAAAAATGACTCTAAAACTTGCTATTTAAAGGCCTAATGATTCTGGCTCAATTATAATTCACATATGAGTTTTGAAGTCATAGTTGCTAAATTATAATTTACTTCCTTGCTTGCTTTCTTCTTGCTTACATTGTTCAGGACTCTCAGTCTAGGGAATGGTGCCTCCCATAATGGGCTGTCTTCCTGTATCAGTTAACAATCAAGACTTCAGACAAACTGGTTGTGGATAATTTCTCAAAGGAGGTTCTTCTCTTCCAAGGTCCTTCTAGGTTGTGTCAAGTTAACAGATAAACTAACCAGCATCAAGGACCTACTGAAAATTCAATGTCTGGGTCTGAGGCCTTGATGCAGCTGGAGTCTGAATCAAAGTCTGAGGCCCACCTCGCCACCAGGGCTCACACAGAGGCCCGGGATCTGGGCCAGAGCCTGTGGCTTGGTTGGAGTCTGGGGACCACACCACAGTAGGGGCCATACAGATATGGGTGGTCTGTGCTCTCACTCAATGGCAAGGGCCATGTTTGGGTCTGTGGCCCTGTAGCAGCCAGGGGCCAGATTGACATATGTGGATTATTGAAGACCATCCCTATTAGCCTCATGTTTGGTAGCTATTTTTCATGGACTAATGTCTTGGGGCTACAAGTGGAACCATCTGAACAGCCCCAGTAAGATCCTGAGTGGAGGAGTGTGGATGGGATAAGCTAACTCTCCAATGGTGTTAAAGAAGAGACAGAGACACCTGATCATACCAGGAGGGTGATCAGTTAATACTGAAGGCCACGGTGTATATTGATAGATCATCTTAAGTAACCATCTAAAGGTGGAGGCATTGGCAGAAGATATCTATTATCATGTATAAAGGGCTAATAGCAAATATTTCCCTTAATCCTGGAGACACTCCTTTGCAGCATGTACTCAAACCCTCAGGCACTCCACACCAGCACATCTATCTCATTAGCCTTCAGAGTGGGTGTAGAGTTACCATGGCCCATGACTATTGTAATTTAGAGTAGGAGCCATTCGCCACTGAGGCCAGGCCATCCAGTGGAGACATCCACTAAAAGACAATAGAAATTGTGGGTTCTACAGAACTGTGCCTGGGTGGAGTAGATTTCCAAAATATATGGCCCCCAACAGTGACTCCTATTGCCCAGGGTCAGATCAGCTACCTAATTCCAAGTTGGTCTCAGGTTAGTGAGGGCCAGGATGCATTCAAATCAGTGGCCTGTGCTGCTACTCAATGTCATGGTGGCACGCAGAGCTACAGCTGACGGCCATGTCAAGGTTCCTGTCCCTACTACAGTCAGGATCTGTGCTGATGTCCAATGCACTTGTTACCATTAAAGGCCATGCAGACACCCAAGATCAAGGGCTAAGTTAGTGTCCCAGGGCCACTTGAGGCAGTGGTGATATCCAGACCCAGCTGCTGCAGAGGACCATGTTGGGGTCCATGGTCCTACTACAGCTAGGGTCTGTGCTGAAATCCAGGTCCTGCATTGCCACAAAAGATCACATAGAGGCCCAAGGTTAGTGCCACTTCTTGAGACCTTGGTGATATCGGACAGCCATACAGCAGCTGCCAGAACCATTCCCACCTGAGTGGTCATCCCTTCCACCCAGAGTCAGGATATTGTCCAAGCCCAAGATGCTGCTGAGGGCCATGTCTAGATCCATGGTCCAGCTATAGCTGGGGTCTGTATGGATGTTTGTGGCCCGTGTCACCTCAAGAGTCCCTAGAAACCATGCAAGATTAAATCAAAGGCCATTTTGAGCTGGCCCCACTGGCCCTGAGAAAGCTGACCTTGCCTGTCTGGACACAACAGCAAAAAAGCTGGCCCCTGCATGCTGGAGAGATGGCCTGTACCCCTCAACACAAGCCAAGGTGAACCTACCCTGAGGGCATGCATGTAAGAGGGCTGATTCCACCCCTTTGCCACAGGCAGGTGGCCCCAGAGGCCCTGACTGACCAAGTTGGTTATCACCCAGGTGTAATAAGTCTTTACTCCACCCCCCTCCCGCCCCGCCGCCACGTGGGCTCCCAGAATAACACACAGAGTCTTACATTAGTTTACAGTGTTGCTGGCCAATTGACTAGGATTTCTTATATGCTAGCTCAGTCTTAATTATCATAAGTCTATATGTTTATATAAGACATCTTATCGAGGACGCCTTCCACTGGCATCCTCTTCCCAGGATCACATGGCAGCTCCAGAGCAGAGAGCAGGAGGAAGAGGAAGAGCAAGAGAGCGATTTCCTGGTTATGAGTCTGCCTGCTATGTCACTTCCTGCCTGGATCACAAGACATCTTTACTATATTTCTCAGGATCCTCGTTGACTCCTAGTCCTGCCTAACTTGTTTCTTCATTGGCCAATAGTACTTTATTCAACAACCAATAAGATAAACATACACAGAAGGACTTGCCCCATCACCCAGGCCCACAGCAAGGCCTTGGATTGACCCACCCTAACACCTACCCCACCTAGGACCTGCTGGAGCTGGTGAAGAGACTGCACCTGAAAGATCTCCAATGCTGGTGACAGCCACAGGATATCCCAGAGGAGTTCTGGTGAGGATACAGTGATGATGGTGTACTAGAAAGCAGAGGCCTTGAACTAGAACAGTGACTGAAGGGACAAAGAGGTATACTGTGTCATACACTGAAGCCTCCTATGCCACCAGAATGAGTGAAGAGGTGTTGGAGATGCAGAAAAGAAGGAGAAGCAAAGAGGGATTTCTGTTGTGATTTTTGTTTAGAGTTGTTTTTCTTTTTTTTCTTTCTTTGTTTTTTTCTTTGTTGTTGTTTTTGTTTGCTTGTTGCTTTGACTTGTTTCCTTTTGTGGGGGGTGCAGCAGGGATGAGGGGAGGATATGGGGGACCGGCAGGTGAGCAGAATTGGGGTGCATGATGTAAAACTCACAAAGAGTCAATAAAGAAGTTAATTTTTTATATAAAAAGAGAAATTCAGAACAGGGAGAAAAGTTAAAATGTGAAAGAATATATCCATTTAAAAGATTGATAATAATTAAATGTGCCATTGTGAATTTAGCTTGAAAGATCCTGTGAGAAAATTTATAACATTCTTATTTCTACATATGATAAATATATCCCAAAATTTTAAATGTATTTATTGACTAGATGATGGAAGAAAAGCAAACAAAGTTGAATGAAGAATGAACTATAAAAGATAGGTGTTGAAAATAAACAACTTGCTCTCTCATTGAAACTAAGCTACTAAACATTTTTTCAGATTATACCAGAAATAATAATTTATTAAGGTAAGAAATAAATTTTGAGCACAAGCAATGGGAAAACTTTAGAATTTTTTTATCAAAGCTTATAAAGAAGAGGATGGCATCATCTGATACCCAGAGGATACTTTGTAACTTCTTGCTGATCTGACACAAAACATGGCATTGCTTATGTTAGCAGGAAACATACAGGGATTAGTGGAAATGGGGCATTTTTAACAAACTAGGCAATGGGGCACATCAGTCAATGCAACTAAGCATGAGTAAAATGAATTATAAAACTATGAAAACATGTTTAAATTGTACCACTTAGGTGTTTTATGACAGATAACGATGGCACTGTGCCTGTAGTATTTTATGTGTCGTACCTATATGTGTTGGTGTGGACATGTGTGTGGGTATTGGTGGGTGCATGCGGATATTCAATAGGGAGGTCAGAGGTTGATAGAAGGCGTCTTTCCCTCTATTGCTATCCCTCTGCTTTAATTTATGAGATGGGGTCTCTCACTGAAGTTGAAGCTTCATTTGACTAGACTTTCTGGACAATGGTCTTTAGACATGCACTTTTCTCCTTCACATACTTCCCAGTGATTGGGTCACAGGCAAGGGCTACTATGCACAGCTTTTGATTTGGGTGCTGTGGATGCAAACTCAAGTCCTCATGCTTGTGTGGTATGCACTTTACTGACTGAGCCATCTCACCAATTCTGTAACTAATTTTTCTTTTTTTTAAATTTAAATTAGAAACAAGCTTGTTTTACATATAAATCTTAGTTCCCTTTCCCTCATGTCCTCTCCTGTCCCCCACCAACCCCCTTTCCCATCCCCTTTCTGCTCCCCAGGCAGGGTGAGGCCTTCCATTGGGGATCTTCAAAATCTGTCATGTCATTTGGAGCAGGTTCTAGGCCCTCCCCTGTGTGTCTAGGCTGAGAGGGTATACTTCTATGTGGAATGAGCTCCCAAAGTCCATTCGTATACTAGGGATAAATACTGATCCACTACCAGAGACCCCATATATTGCCCAGGCCTCCTAAATGGCACCCATGTTCAGGGGGTCTGGATTGGTCCTACTTCATCATTATATATTTTGATAAAATTCTCTACAAATCTCATAGCATGCCTAAATTCATATGCTATCACCAATAACAAGTTGTAAAATAGAAAAACAGTCCTTTAAACTATTCATTAAAATGTTTCTATTGAGTCATCTGAGGCATGCTAATGGATTTGAGTTTGACTAAAACACTGCCAGAAAAAAAAAATCACATACCAAATATATTCACCTGAGCATGCTACTCTTTAAGCATGCTGAAGATTTTAAATATCCCATAGTCATATGGAGCATTTACCAAAATAAAACTGTTAGGTTTTTTTATTATCAATAGATGCATGTAACACGATAAATAAAAGACCCAGAGACTGATTCTGGAATTCAAACTTCAAGTTGAAGATCAGATAAGCAAAGCAGCCAAAGCTCCTACCTCTACTAAGCTGAAATGGCAGTCCTGTCTCCATGAATCCTCAGAGACAATGCTGTCTCCAAGAATCCTCAGAAGAAAAAGCTCTGAGTTCCTGTCCCCTCCTCTTTACATTCCTTTCTCTGCTGAGCCATATCACTCCTGTCTCCACCTCTCTAGTACTGGGATTATAGGCATGTGATTCCCAAATGCTTTGTATAGGCCAAGGTGGCCTTGAACTTGGAAAGATCCATCTGCCTGTCTCCTGAGTCCTGGGATTGTGTTCCAACACTACCTGGCTCTAAGGCTTGCTACTATGGCTGCAGGAATTAAAGTTGTACATCGCCATTGCCTGACCTCTATAGGTTGTGGCTAGCTTTGCTTTCTGAACCCTCAGGCAAGCTTTAATAAATCATAAATAATGTAAAACCACAGATGCATTCATTTTATTTTATAGGTATGGATGTTTTACCTGTATATATGTCTATGCTTGTGTAGGTCAGGAGAAGGTGTGGGATATCCCAGAACAGGAATCACTGGTGGTTGTAAATCATCATGTAGGTACCAGGAATTGCACCCAGATGCTCTGAAAGATCAACAAGTTAGCTGAGCCATCTCTCCAGTACCCTGTGTTTTCTTTTTTTAAAAATCCTTTTTTAATTGGGGATTGGGGAAATGTATGTTATTTTATAATAAAGTTTATCAAAATTAATTTAAAAATCTTAATATTTGCATATTTTAGACATTCATAATTTACTTCCTTTTTCTTTCTAAATAGAAATGTACCTAATAACTAATTTTTCATTAGTTATTTTGTAATTTTGTATAGGGTCTTCAAAACTGTGTGTTCTAACCCTATAAATCTATCATTTGAGATAATACTTGTGGACTAGGTACTCTGTCACTTTTTTAAAAATTATAAAAATGAGGCTTAGTACAGAAATTTAAAAATATAGTCATATGTGATGGTACAGGCCTATAATTCCATTACGAAAAAGACTGAGCTAAGTGGAGTTTCAGGCTAACCTGAAGTATACAGTTATATTGTATTTAAAAACAACCCAAACAGACTAAGAATCAAGAAAGCTCTCAATTTCAATACCAGCCCCATCAAGACAGTTAATGCCTCTTTTTACTTTGCAGTTTTATGACTGTTGGGAAATGTCCTTACAACACCTCTGAATAAATAACATTGCTTTACTAAAATACAAATGCAAATACAAAATGACAGAAATGTGTATGTCTTTAAAGGAAATTACAAACAAAAGTGACCACAGGCTCAGTTCAATGTTATATGCAATTCAACAATAAAAATCTATTAAAAGTGAAGGACACACCATTCCCAGCCTGAGTGGGGGAGAGTCATATAACCAGTACCAAAGGAAGGGAGATGGCAGCCTGTCTTCCAGGTTACTTCTATGTGAGGCCAGATAGTCATCTCCAGTTACTATGCCATTTTTATCTCATTTGAATGCTTTTTGTAACTTATTCAATGAGACTTATTTAAATGATGGATTCCCAAGACAGAGCTTTTAATAGTGGTTAAAAGGGTTACTTGCTGTGAATGTAACAATAAACTCTGCTTTGATCAAGGCCAATAATGGGATTTACACGTTAAATATTAAATGGAATAAAATATTTAAAAGTGAATATCAAGCATTGTTAAAGATCACTTTTGGAAGTTACCAACAAGAACAGTAATACTTATTTTTCTACACAGATGTATTTCAAGACAATTCTCTGGAATACATGCAGTCACTTACCATATGCTTGCCCAGAAAACTCTTTATGGGATGACTTAAAACTTTTCCCCCAAAAGTTCAAAGCCCTAAGATGAGATGAGAAAGATAACACTGGGAGAAATAAAGGTGGGTAACAGCAGGAAGGTGTGGCCCATATCACTAGGTTTTATCCTTTCTCAGAGAAATCAGACTAGGAGGAGAAAGAACTAACAGTAATATATAGAGGACCAATCATACAGACACTCTTAAAGGACTCACATTAATGGGTCACACATTTTCTTTGTAAGTCATATTTAATTAAATTACCTATTGATGGATTAAATTTTTAAAGGTAAGAGACCATTGTTGTTTTTCTTTTAACCCAAATGACAAAAATATTGGAGGAGTTGTAGAGTTGGCTCAGTGGATAAAGGACTTACTGTGGAAGCATGAAGAACAGAGTTAGGATTCGTGTGAAATTGGAGAGGTGCTCCTTGGAAGTGTACCTGACAACTTAGCACCTAGGAGAGACAGAGGATTCCAGGGACAGGCTGGTTACCTACACTAGCCTAATCAGAGAGTTCCAGATTTGGCCAATAACAGAGAAAGCCATCAAGGAAGACACTCTTTGTTTGTTTGTTTGTTTGTTTGTTTTTGTTTTTGTTTTTCGAGACAGGGTTTCTCTGTGGCTTTGGAGGCTGTCCTGGAACTAGCTCTTGTAGACCAGGCTGGTCTTGAAATCACAGAGATCCACCTACCTCTGCCTCCCGAGTGCTGGGATTAAAGGCGTGCACCACCAACGCCCGGCTAAGGAAGACACGTCTAATCAAAGTCTGACCACCACACACACATGCATGCACCCATACACCAAAAAACATACACACACACTCCCACACAGAGTGACGGAGAAAGTAATGCTACATTGAAAATAAGAGTATCCCAGGAAACCATAGAACATTTTTCTAGAGTATAAAGAAATATCCTTGCTAAAGCAATATTATCTACAAGTCCACATTTGTACTCCTTTTCTCTAGTTGCTGTTGTCTGAAGAGTGATTAAAGAGAAAAATCACTCCATTTTATTTTTCTATGATATATGACTCATTATATTTAACTAAGTTATTATTCCCTTGAAATTTCAACAATTTTATTTTTATAAACTACATTTCTGGTGAAGCTCGTTTTGTTGAGATTTAGCTTGTCCATTCAAAGAAAATGTTTAAACTTTTATTTAATTCTGGATTTTACACATTAATTTTTTTTCAACAGTAAATTTGCAACATCCTTCTTAAGGATAGCATCTTAATGAAAACATTCACACACAGAATTTCACTTTCACTACAGCCCATTATGAATATATTAGGAGTCCTTATTTTCTTAAATAATTAGTTTTATTAGACATATAAAAATAAAATAGATTAAATCACAGTACATAATTGAAGTTTATAGTACATGGTACATAAATGTAACCATCTGGACTCAGACTACAGAGAGCAAAATATGTTTTTTTGCTGATATGTTCTGCTCTGAACAGATGTTTCAGAGCCCACAAGGAGGATATGAACCCTTAGAATAACACATTTGAGGACCAATGCTAGAATTATCAACAACAAATGGCTGTTCACAGACTAATGAAATTGCAAATAAAGATGGGATTTCAGAGTTTTAACAATGGAAAACAGTTGTAACCAGCCTCCATCATACTGCTATATCATAGATGACCAATAAATGCACACAAACATAGTCACATACATTAAGTAAAAGCAAGAGGACAGTGTGTGTGTGTGTGTGTGTGTGTGTGTGTGTGTGTGTGTGTGTGTGTAAAAATAGATACACAGGGGAGGGACTAGGCCCTGCCCCAAATGATTTGACAGATTTTGATGATTCCCTCATGGAAGGCCTCACCCTCCCTGGGGAGTGGATGGGGGATGGGTTGGGGGTGCTCAGTGGTGGGCAGGGGAGGATGGGAGGGAGATGGAACTGGGATTTATATGTAAAATAAGATTGTCTCTAATTTAAATAATATTTATAAAAATAAATACATAAATAAAAATGCCAAAAGGTCACTAAATGCCCTCCCCGGATAATGAGATTGATGACTGACGTATGCCACCTGACAGCCCTCATCCAGAAGCTGGTGGAAGTAGAAGCAGACACCCACAACTAATCACCGAACTGAACTGGAATCCAGATGCAGAGAAGGGTAAGTGAAGAGCAAAGGGGTCCAAACCAGGCTGGTGAAACCCACACAAACAGCTGACCTGAACATCCAGGAACTCTTGCTCCCCAAACTGATAGCTGGGATACCAGCATGGGACTGATCCAGAACATGGGTTTCTGTGAGGAAACCTTAGAAATCTATGGGACCTCCTGTAGAAGTTCAGTATTTATCCCTAGCATAGGTGTGGACTTTGGGAACCCATTCCATATAGAGGAATACTCCCTGAGCCGAGACACATGGGGGTGGGTCTAGGCCCTATCCCAAAGGATACAATAGACCCTGATAACACCCTATGGAAGGCCTCACCATACAGAGGGAGCAGAAAGGATATGTGATAGGTAGTGTTTTAGTTGGGGAGGGTGGTAGGAGAGGACAGGACTGAGAAGGGAACTGGGATTGTCATATAAAACAATCCTGTTTCTAATTCAAATAAAAAAATCTGAGAAAAAAGAAGAAAAGCAAAAAAAGAAAACATAATATTATGTATCTGTATATCTATGATATATTTTACCAATAATTAAATAACAAACCCAAAACAGATTATAAAAAAGTCTATCCCTATGTGTATGTATGTGACATGTACATGTCTGTGTATGTATTTTTCCTTAGTGAACGAACATGTATGTGTACGTGTGTCTGTGTGTTATGTGTCTGTTTCTCTGTGTCTGTCTATGTCTGTGTGTGTGTGTGTGTGTGTGTGTGTGTATGACTGTGTAATTGTCTGCTTGTGTATGTATTTGTCTCTGTGTGTATATGTAACCATATGTGTTAGTGCCTGTCTCTCTATGTGTATTCTGTGACTTTGTAATAGTATGTGTGTGTGCATGTCTATCTCTATGTGTGTGACTACATTTGTCTGATTGTGTTTATGTGCCTCTGTATGTGCATGTATCTATCTCTCTGTGTAGGAACATATGTTGCTGTGTGCGTATGTGTCTGTGGATGAGAACACATTGGCAGTTTTAAAATAAAGTCCTGTTACACATGCTAAAGCTTCCCAGTCAACAACTTTCCACATTCCTTCTCTCAGTTGGAATCTAAGAATAACATTTCCTCTATTTAGGGACATTCCGTTCTTGTCTCGCCCATGAATAGCTAATTGCTCTTGACAGGGCCATGTGACCATGACTGCAGCTCTTTAACCCACACAGAGCTCTTTCCTGTTTCGAGTGTGACTGGACATCCTGCCTGCAGTTAGCTTCTCTTAAGCATTCCTCCGAGTTGTTTTAAAGGGAAACTTCAAAGGATGCAGTAAAATAGGAAGAAATCAAGACATTAAAGAAAAGTCATCACAAATAAAGATTTAAGCTTGCTTCACTTAGACCTGTCTTTAGAATCACTGGGTGCTTTGCTGGACACACACTCTCCAGAGAAGGATTTAGATAAGAAACAAAACATCCTGTCCTAAGTGAGTGGCATCATGTAGCTTGGCATGTGTGCAGGTTCTAGGCCACTGTTTATAACATAGGATATGATAATGAAGCAAAGGGTTCAGACTAAAAGTTGAAAAAAAGCCCAACCCAACGGGAAATATAAGAGGATGAATGTGTCTTCGAAAACAGGATTTTAAAAAAATAAAGGGATTAACATACAGGTATTTGATGAAAATTAGGCAGGGGGGCACACAGTTTCTAAAGAAAAAGTTGTAGTAAGCCAACTGTCTTCATCATTTTGGGGTTGAGTGATTCTCTGTATGAAGTCATGACTACAGAGGCAGCCTCTGACTTGTGTTCTAGGCTGTGTTGGGTATCCACTTCTCATAGATTCAGATGTCTCCTTAAGATTACCATGTTCAAGAGTATGTAATGTGCAACATCCATGTCAGGGTCCCCAGCGTCGGGTATGGTAGGAAGGCCCACAGTCAGGTCCAAAAGGACACACAGCCATAGGCAGAGTTCAGTATGAGCTTTACACTTGCTTTCTAAGATCAGAGCCTCTTAAACAAACATTCGGCATATGCCTAGGCCAAAGCAACAGTACCACCCAGAACCTGTCATTCATTCCCGTGATTTCCATTGCTAAATGTGACAGATGAATCCTCCTGAAGATTACCATCACCAGGTATACGAGGCTAAATGAATTACCCGACACTAAAACTAAGTAGAACCTAGCTTACCCTTATGCTGCCCAGGACATACTTGATCCAAGTATCTGTTCTACATACACCTGAGCACACACATATGTGAAGTGAAAGTTACTCCTGGGAAAATCAGCTTGAAATTTCCAATTGCCATCTAATTAAATTGTGACTATATGACTACAGACTTCTGTGGTGTCTGGACTTTTCAAAACAAGGTATGTCTGCACTTTTCACCTTACTATGGTCCAAGAATAAAAACATCAGAAGGCACAGTGAGAATGAAGGTATTGACAACAGGTGGTCAGCTTCCTCAGAACCCAGTTCCACAGATGGGTCAAGATTGGTAAGTAGTGATGAACAAAAGGAGCTAGGAAATCAGAAGCTTAATTGTATCCTACATTGTACCCTACAGGTACAGAGAGACAGAGTTGAATCCATGGCCCTTTGGGGATGGGCAGGACGGAGAAGGGAGATGAGTTTCCACTTAGCCTTCTCTGTTGTTTCTTTCCCCTTTAGTAGATCACCAAAAGGAGGAATCAAGGTCCACCTTAACTGGCAACAGATCCCAACCAACCTGCAGTTTTTTCCATAATTTCATCATGAAGCAGAAGACCCTATCTGCAAACAAAATATCACTTATGGATAAAAGTTGGGGTCTGATCCTGGGTCTGAGCTTCCGTATGGACAGTGTGTGGCCAACAGAAGAAAGATAGGGTGAGGTGTGAGCCTCAGAGGGCATACTTAACCTCAAGAGAAACTCAAGCCCTCTGAAATTCAAGGGACTACCATTTCTGTGACCTATCTTCACAAGCAGAATATGCATTGATTGCTAGCAAGTTTTACTTTAGTCAGTGAGGAAAAAGAAAAACCAGCACCCTATACGATGGCAGATTATGTTATGATATGCTGCAGGAACACACGCATAGAGTGAACCCTTTTGTCACAAGGTCCTGTATTCATGACTGAACTAGATCATACTCTAACCCCTTTATATCTCCATCTTCTGAAAGGTAATTAGCTAAAAAACAGTAGATGTTTCACCTAACACATCAGTAGCATAGCTTTTCACCCAGGGGCAGCAGTGCTATATCCTAATATTGTACCCTTCCCACTAACCACCAATTTAATTTTAAATGACCTCATTTCCAGTATTATGAATAAAAATGGAGAAGTCAAATATACCAGCAGAGACAGGCCCAGCAGTGAAATACTGCTGCTACCATCAGAGCTAGTAAAGCATTCCTTCAAAAAATATGCATTTACAAAATGTTCTATTTGATATCCTTGAGCCCTATGAACAACATTACTTGATGTGGATTCTCTATGACAAAATTTGCCAACCATACAAACCAACACAATGGCATCCTTTAGCTTTGACTTCAGCCATTCATTGAACTCCATGTACACCCAGGCACTGACTGATGCTTAGGTTACCCCCATAGTGCATCCTTAGTGCTTCCTATTCTTACTGTGGCCATTTTAATGGGTAGCTGACATGAAATCCTGTTAAACAACAGGCATAAGATTCCAGAGCATATTTCATTCTGCTTCCTAAAAGCTTAGGAAGATGATATTCTAACTTTGAGCATCTGATTCAAAACCATGAACGATCGAGCATAGCATCCCCTATGGATGCTGTTTAATTAAAGTAGCTAGCTTCCTGGAAGGAAATTCATATGCAGCACAATTTGAGTATCATGCACAGAGCTCAGCAGTTTACCTGAGGTCTCCAAGGGAGGAAAGTGGCACAATTGGCCTCAAAGCAGGTGATCATTTCCCACCACACTAATAATCTCTCTAACTCAGTGCTTGGGCCTCCTGCAAATCCAGTACTGAGTGCTTTCTACAGTCATCTAGATATACAGAGAATCCAACGGCACAATGTATACATCTCCAGTGCAAAACTGGGCTTACTGTGAACACATAAAGAAATTGTAACAGGGCTGGAGAGATAGCTCTGCAGTGAAAAGGACTGGCTGCTCATTCAGATGACCTTGGTTCAATTACATCCACAGGATGGCTCACAATTGTCTGTCACTCCAACTCCAGGTGATCTGACAAGCTCTAATCTAGCCTTCATGGAGACTAGACACACACACACAGTGAATAAACATTGATGCAGGCAAAACACACATACATATAAAATAAAAGTTAAAAAATTTAAGAAGGTATCATAACAAACATATACTGATCTTTATAAAGATTTTAGAGAAGTGAGAAAAACTGAAGAAGTAGAAGAATTTCTAATTAGCATTTTAAAATGTGAGAGTATTGGGGGCATCGGAAACAGCTCAGTGGATAAAATGCTTGATGTACAAAGGTGAGAAACCGAGTTCAATCCCAAGACCCTACATAAAAGCAGATGTTTGGAATCACAATTTGTTCAGTGACATGAGAGGTGGAGACAAGATAATATCCAGCTAACTTGGTGAATGCATGAGAAAGAAACTATCTCTAACAGTGGGAAAAGTGAGAAGCAAGAATGGAGGCTGTCCTCTGACACACACTCTGTCATGCTCAGTTGCACATACACTGAAGCAAATCTAGAAAAAATGTGAATATTTTAATTAGTGTAAAAGTAGAAGATGAAATAAAGTATCAAGGGAAGCTTGAACTGTTATAAATATGTGTCCGAGTCTTCCATTTTTGAAAAATGAGCAGCAGCAATGGGGAGTCTGTCATTATTTCAGAGCTTGGACTTGTTATAAGTAGCATTCTTTGTAAACAAGAGGTATCATTTAATTTTAGTGGTTTTAATACTGTTGCTCTTCTCCGTTTATCAAAAATCCTTGTTACTTGCGTCTCTTACTAGAATTAAATGAGAGAACTTTCTAAGTTAAGAGTATAGCCTGCTCATCCCACTAAACACAAAACCAAACACAACAGGTAAAATTTCACAACTTATTTTATATTAGCTATCTTTATCTTTAAACAACAGTAATGACTTAGGAGTAGAATAATTAAATATACTGAAATAAAGTAAATAACCATGAAGCCAATTCCTTGGAAGTAAACTTTATGGGTGTCTCCTTATACCCAACATCAATTGCTTGAAAAAGACTATTTTCATAATAGTCTCTTGAATAGCACAGTGCCTCTACTTGAGTAAAGTTAGCATTATTTAAACATTACCTCAAAGTGTTTAATTATTTTTAAAAGGACTACTATATTTACTGACTGAAGTAGTACACTAAATTAGATATGGATTCCATAGGATATGGACACAATTTAAACACTGCACATCACTGTCTGACCAAATATTTTTGGTTCAGATTTCAACATGGCCATGAAGACATTATTTTAAGTAAATAATGTCTTACCTGAATCTCTGATGCTTTCAAAAATGTTTTAAAATTCCCAGAAATGTACAGCAGGCTCTCCTACAAAAACTTGGACATACCTCTACTCTGGGGCTATCAAACCCCATAAGCATGGTTTCCTGGGACATCAGAGTCCCCAGAGTCAGCTCTCCTTCCTCAGCATCACCGGTCATTGCCAAGTGACTGTTCTCTGATTCAGGCCATCAGATTAGTGAATGGGGATGCTTGCTACTGTTGCTCTTCTGCATGAGTGAGTAACAGAAGATATTCCCAGTTCCTGTGACTCTTCTCACAGTTATCAGTGATGCCTATATTTTTAAGAGTCATCTTTCAAACATAGGTCCTGCATTAGAGCTTCTTCACAAAGGTATTCCTCCACTATCATATTCTTAAACACTCTGTGTCTATCTCTAGCTTCTGAGGTGGAGCTGGCCTTTTTCCTTAGTGGTCCTCTCCATTGACAACTAACTATGCTCATAAATAAGTGTCAGGGACTGTGGATCAACTAATTGTCGCTTCAGTTAGCACATAGTAGAGGCCAATAAGAATTTCTTGAGGAAATTCATGATCAATTAACTTATTAATCTCCCACATGGAAAAATCAGAAAACATGAGAATCAATCTGTGCTGGTATTGAGCCACTTTTAATTATTTTCTCTGGCATAGAAGGCTAACTGAAGTTCTCATTTTAACATGAAACAAATGCTAAATTTACTTTCCAACTTCTCGTGATACAATGAGATACTGCTAGTGGGTTTTTTTCTTTGAATAAAACTAGTTTGGAAAGCATAAAAAATAAAATTATGTTTTCTAATAAACATCAATTCAATTCAGTAAGTATCTCCCAGTTGATATGGAAGTACACACATTCTCTATTTCCCAGTAGAAACATAATTAAAGTCTCTCTCATCACATTGTTCTATTTTGACATATAAAATGATATATGTCAGTCAATGAAGCCAATACTCAGGTATTCAACTCAATAACTTTTCAGGTCCCTACAGAGGAAATAAATAACATGACACAGATGTTGGATACTGAGTGGTGATATGGCATCCAGTACTTGCCTGTCTGGTACTTTCTCTTTAGAAAGCCCTATTACAGGCTTTAGATCATTGTCATCATCAGAACATTATGACTCTCAATGAATAGTTTTCCCCGGATGAGTGAGTAAGCTACTAAACACTTTAGTTGTTCAGTTTGCCTGAAACAACTGCTATCTTCTATCAAGGCAATAGGACAATCAAAGAAGTTTATATCTCACTATGAATCAAGGATGAAACTGATAACAGCTTGCATGTATGGTGGTGATTAGGAATAAAGTGGTTAAGAGCAAAAGATAAATAGAACTGTGTTTCTATGAATCTACTGAATGCTTTGTGAGCCATACACTTTCACTGACTCTCTAAGTTGAAGAATATTTAGAAAGTGAAATGTGAATCTATTGCAAGGCTCCCTGGAGAGGATATGAATAATATGAATAATCATTATTCCACAAAAGACAAGACCAGAAGAAATGGCTTCACCAGAACCAGCTCAGTAGGCCTATGAATTTCATTGGAACTAATGACAGGAGCCAGGAACTAGGGTATTTAGAGGAAGACATACTTTTAAAGTAGCTGCATTACCAATTATCCCCACCTCAGCATGTGTGATGATTCGGGAAAGTTGCCTCCGTGGAACCCCTTCATCTGTCTAGCCATCAGTGATGCTAAAAACTCTCTTCTTCCCCAGCAATTATTTACTTCGTATACAACATTGGGGAGAAGCCTTATGAGTTGTGTGCCTTTTTGAGCTTCCTGGGTCTTGTAAGTCTCATGAGCTTCCTGGGTCTTATGAGCTTCCCTTTGCCCTTCAGGAAGAAGTGTTTAATTCAGAGTAAATAGCTGTATAACAGAATACAGTCAGTAAGTCAATAATCTTTCCCTTTTAGTAGAGAAAGGATTTATAACTTGGGATTTTTAGTGATGTCTGTTATGTGTCAGGAAATGGACATATAACTCATTTTCATAAAACCCCACATGTTTTTCTTACAAATAGATGGTCCAAACTAGCTTGCTCTTTGTTTGTACAGTACTTGCGATTGTATATACAATAAATACAAATACAACTTCTTTCCATTATAAAGAATGATGTGCTGTCAGGTAGGAAGAGTAGAGTCTAAGGAATAGAGAAGGTGAATAAGCCAGTAAAAGAAATCTAAGCAGCCCATATTATGAATATTATATTAAAGAATTTCCACAGCAGAAGTTACCTGAAGAGGTACTTTCCTTGTGTCAGTTTCTGGGCAATGTATGAAGAAAAGTTTAGAAGAAGAAGCTACAACTGCTCACGCTCCAATTATATTCAATGCAGTGTATAGGTACAAGGATGATATCAGCAAAACATGTGCTTAATATTTAAGCTGTGAGCAGGATGATGCTCAAGACACCCACTATCAGCCTATTGAAGATTAGTTTTGAGAAGCTGGTAGGTGGACAGAGAACCCTTGATCACCCATAACAAGCTGTCCAGAATCCCAGGCTTTGATGACAGACCTTGACTGTTTTTTGCACAGAGAGATTGTACTACACCAACATGCTTATCAGCCTCAGACAAGAACCCAAACTTTGGAAACACAATGGGCAATGCCATTTAGAACCCAGTGATGACTAACCCAAGTAGTCAAATTTCTACACACCCTGCTTGCTTCTTTCTCTCCCTTTGGGTTAGTAAACCCACAAATCTCCAGGTATTTAAGGTGACTCTTTCCCATGCAGCTGCCTGTGACTTAGTGGAGCTATCAACGGTGCCTAGATTTACTGAGAAGACAGAGAAATACAAATCCTTCATAGAATATGTTTTAAAATGATACATGCTTATTGTTTCTGACATCTGTCCTGGGGAACAAAATTAAGTTATAGGATTTCTGCTAATTTAAATATTCCATTACATTCTTACCATGAAATGAGAAAAAGGGAAATGTACCCATCATTATCCAATTCAATCCTATGCACAGTACTCTAGATCCACTGGCTGCACAAAACAAACATGAGTGGGACTAGATCTCTCAAAGCACCTAAGATTCCAGTAGCAAGGGGACAAGCCAATACACAGCATTCTGTGTACTGGTACTTAGGTTCTTAATATTACTAAGAATAAAAAGAAATGTCAAGCACAAAAGCAAAATGTATTCTTACACTTTATTGTCTCAAATATATTTCATCACTTAGACTATGGTTGTATCATTTCTAATAACCTGTTAGTTTCTATCCCTAGTTAGTGACCCCACTGTTTCAGCATGGGTTGTCAGCCCCACTTCCTTCCTGCTGTTTAGTTCCATTCCTAGAAGCTATAAATTCATAGCGGCACTCATTCCTATCAAGGCAGCCTGTTTAGTGTATCTGATTGTTGTCAAAAGCTCTTGCCATGTCCCATATAACATTAACTGTGTATTATAAATCTTGTTGAATTATTTAACCCTTTTATCATCTGATCCCTTTTCCATACTGTCCCAAAAGCCCCACATTGATTATGGCAGGCAGTTAAACAGACTTAGAAGCTGTTTTTCCTAGAAAGCATGGGCTCCTTGCCTGGCTCCACATACTAACTAAATGCAGAATGAAGACCTGGTGTCAGTTCCTTCACTTTTGCCCAAGGCATCAAGAATAGTTACTGTATATATCCTTTCCTCCTGTGCCATATTAAATTACAGGATGAGCAAAGCCTTGAAGGACAGAATACCCCATAATGAGGACAATTATCATGAGAATGGAGTTGAACCTTCAGTAATGAACAGATTAACAATTTAGCCACTTACAGAAAATTTTGCAGAACCAGAGGTAAAACAATGATGGGTAATGATGGGTAGGGCTAAACCTTCCTAAGACTGCTTCATTATGCAAATGTCTTTTCTCTATTTGAAGCTCGAGTCAGTAGTCAGAAGACAGACTTGGGGTTATTGAACCCTTTATGTGATCTTCTTCCCAATGTGGCTATGCTGAATGAATCTCTCTCTGCTTTTCACCATACTTATCTCTTACATTCACACATTGACTATCCCTGACCTCCACCAGCTGCAACACTCAGGAGAGCAGGCCCTGCACCTGGCCAGGACAGCTCAACAGAACCAAACTTGTTAGCACCTGCTGGTGTATGAGCCAGCCCTGAAATTGTGAGCATGGGAGAGCTGCCCCATTTCACATCATGGGCAAACTGGCCAATGCTGTTAATGCAGGTGTGGGTGAGCTGTCCCCATTTCATATCTGGAGGAACAACCCTACAGCTGCCCAGGCCCAGAACCAAGGTTAAGACTTGGCCTGACCCATCATTTACGCTGTCTATGAACTGCTGAAGCATGTGAAGGGACCAGAAAATTCAAAGCTGGGCAACAGCAGGATGTCCCGGAAGAGGTCTAGTGAGGGGCCAAAATCAATAGTACAGTAGAAAACAGAGGCATCTAATCAGACCAATGACTCTTTGCAATGAACACTTGCAAGTAAAGATATATGGACAAAGGGGTTTATGGTGTGATTTACTAAAGTTTTCTGATGAGAACTTTAAGTTCCCTTTTAAAATTCTTTTATTTTCCCTTTCTAAACATTGCAACTTACATCTGTCTGCTAGGACTGAAATGAATTCTAGAGTAAAACCAATGAGATTTGAAAGCAATGGCAGTACTGATACCATGCAAACATATTTGATAGAAGTAGTCCAAACCAAATGGACTCAAACAAGTATTTCTGAACTAAGTATTTCTTAACTCTCTAGCCCAGGTACAATTATGACAGCAGTAAAAAGATTCTTACCGATGACAAATTCCATGGAAGTGTTACCTACCCCTCCTCCACATAAATATTTTTCTATATGGAAAAATATTTAACCAGTAGATAAAAAAAAAAAAAAACAAGGGGCTAAGGAGATGGCTAGGCTTCCTGAGAAACTGTGGTAAACACACAAGGACCTGAGTCCAGACCCACCACACTCAACATCAAAAGCAGATACAGCAGCTTGCACCTATAATCCCAGTGCTGGAGAAGTAGAGAAGGAGTCTGGGGTTCACTGGCCAACCAGTCTAGCCAATCAGTGGTCTCCAGTTTCCATGAGCGATTCTGCCTCCAAATGTAATGAGATGAGCCATTATGATCCAACCTCTCCCCTTTACCTGTACCCCCTACAGCCCTACACATGTGGATACATATAAACACAGAGGCACATAAACACACAGACAGAAAATATTAAATTGAACTTATACAAAAGGAAAAGAAAATAACATTGAATCCATAAGCTTTCGATTCTGTCATGTTCTTTCTTATAGTTTAGATAAATGAAACATATCTTTAATTCTGACATTCTTGGAACAATATAACCAACCATTAAAAAATATTTGTTTTCAATATTTTCACTAAGAAAAGTGAAGGTGGAAGGCAATGGGGTCAGGTTAAATGACCATGCAATTCTGTTTAGTAAGACATCTCTTTAAAAATAGCAACAGGAGTTTCCTTCTTCCTTTAGATTTCATTTTACTCCCTGTGTCACACCCCGCCAAGTGACTTGACATTTTAAAAAATTGTATATTTCAACATTACTGCAAACCTGACTGAGAAGGGAAATTGTGGGCTATCTTTCAATGAAGCTTTCAATAAAGTCCTGGGCCCAGCTCTGTAAAATGCCATTGTTGCCAGGAATTCATGGTGTCCCTAGTAGGAACTGCAATTTCCTGTCTACATCTTCCTACCTCATGGAAAGACACAGTTTCCAGGGAGTAAATCTCAGAGGTCTTCAGTACTGGGTGAGCTTTCTACCTTATGACCTAATTACAAATCTTCCTTCTCTAAATTGGAATCATTTTACTCTCATCCTCGAGCTCTCGGCTGCATTTTCTCCAAGGGTTTATCTTGATGAAAGTTGGCATCATTACAATCCCTGTCTTTCCTGCCCTACTCTCATGGGAAACAGACTGGATTTCTACAAAGCTACTCTCTCTTATGAGCAGGGAAGAAGAAACCCTAGGCTATTGACATACTGGGAATATGTCCACTCTATTTTTGTGTAAGTTTTTTGACCTTTGACAGAGTAACGAAAATGAACCATGTCAGAGGGGATATCATAGCTGTGTAATGTGAGGAACATGTTTCAAACTGGTATTTCCACAGGCTCACAAAATACAGAGAGAGAGAGAGAGAGAGAGAGAGAGAGAGAGAGAGAGAGAGAGAATGTGTGTGTGTGTTGAACTTTGATATACAGGATTGTGGGAATATGCCAATCAGATAATTCCATTTTAAAAAGCAAGGTTAACAGAGCATGGTGACACTGCCAGTAACATCAACATTTGGGAAGAAGTGTCTGGAGAGTGAGAAACTAAACATTAGCTTCAGGTAGATGACAAGTTTAAGGCTAACCTAGGTAGCACAATAATGCTGCCTCAAAAATAAACAAATAAAAGCAAGACAAGGATAACCACAAAGCAGAGCATGACATCATTCTGGATAGAGGAAAGACCAGCTAGCTACTTTTTAGAAGGAAATTACTCAATACTTAGTGAACATATTTTTATTGAATTCCCGTCATGGTGAAGTCACTGTTGTAGGAACTACATGGAATATGGGAGCAGCGCCATGAGGTCATTCCTGTATGCAGTGAAATGAAATAGGTATTTTAAAAAAATAGTAAAGCTGAAGTTCATACATAACAATTTGAGGAAATTGACCATACTTGTGGTAAGAAAAGAATGTGCTAGAAAAACAGCAAAATGATAGTTCTTTATCCACAGGCCAAGGTAGAGTTACATAAGAACATCCTAAAATGCAGGTATCTGAGTAGGATAAGAATTTTTCAGTAATATAATTAAACCCTGTTAATAGCAATTCATGTAATCTTATATTGGACAGTTCACTAAGTGCTTTGGTCACTTTTATCTTCTCTAAGAATGTTAAAATTCATGAGTTTTAAATTCCCTCATAACATTATGAGTCTAAGATTCTAAGGTATTCTGAGCAATAATAATAGAAATAAAAGTAATTATCCCTGATCTAATTATGGTGTAATTAGGAAGCAGATGATGTTCGAAGGCTAATGGGCTGCTGCTGATTTCCCTACCTGCTGATCCTGGAGCCTGTAGGATGAGCTCACAAATGGATTTTGAGTTTGAATTAGCACAGTGATTAGTAGACATTGTTATTCAGTCCCCCACTGTCTGTTAAGTAGCATTCAATTAATCATATGAAATGCTGACTCATAGGTTATGGAAGTCTTCATTCAGATATGTCCATTCAAGTCAGAGTCACTGAAATGATTAATCAAATGTGTGCTTACAGAATAGAGCATATAGGAAATGGAAGAGCCCACTTGGCTTAATGCAGTCCTTCAGGGATTTTGCATCTTTCATTGAAGATGCTATAGCCATGTAGACTCAGCATCTATATCCTTGAATTGACTCAGAATAATTTTGAAGGATCCTTAGGAATCTATCCGAAAACAAGATCTAACTCTAGGGATAAACAGTACAATGTATTACCTGAATCTTTGAGGTAGATAAATCTAGTAATTACATAATAAATGAATAAGTAAAATAGTATATGATCAGGTCAAGTCTTCCAAAAATGTTAGAGTATGTGGGGAGCTTTCAGAAATATACCTTGTCAGTCCTGTGACAGACACTTTACAAATTCTCATAAGACATAAGGTTTGTCAGTGAAGTCATTGACTTACTCATTTTATTTAAAGTAGTTTTATATGTCATCTAGTCAAAGTATTGTGGCCCAACATTCCAGCTTTCTCTATAGACTGGCAGTGAGAGTCCCCTTTCTGGTCTTATCTGGTTAAGGAGGTAGGTGTACAGAACATTCAGTTCACTGGAATGAACATTTCCAGCTGCAGATGATGACAAATGAAAGAAGGGTGACATGGTCAGATGCAGTAAGATCTTACCTGGACCACTTCAATAATCTTCCTGAGCATCAGCCTCCCTTTCCCTACTTTTAGAAACTATTTTGTGCAGCAGATTGTTCCCTGTTGTAGCAGTAAATAATTGACTTCTGATGCTTAATTAGAAAAACTATATAGTCTACAAATGGCCCCATTGGAAGAAGTAAATGAGTTTCATGAAGAAAAACAAGCTTTTTTTTTTCTTCTCAAGTTAAGACTATCCATTTTAGAAAGAACTTTTACATAATCATTACCTTAAAATATAGCTTTCATTTTTTTCCTTTTGCCACAAGAAGTATCCTTTGTTTTTCCAAACTCATAGAGATTAGTCATAGTTTCTCCCCATCTCATCTATCTTGGGGTATGCTTTCCCAGGGTCAACAGAATAAAGACAATGTGTTAGGCCTTTCACCCCATGGGAATACAACCTCAGTCAGAAAATAATAACTTTCCTAGTCCCAGGCTACAAGGAAAATATATCTAGTTAAATAAAAAATGTCCAGAGCCACCTTGTAAATGTCCAGATCAATCAATTTTACCATGCCTTGGGTATTGAAAAATTCATGAGAGTAGCTGACCCTGGTCTCTTGATCCCTTAAAATACAATTTTCTTTATTGGTAAGCTAGTGTTCGGTCTATCAAATGTAGATGTGTCCATCCATACAATAAAACTGTTACCATATGATTTTTGTCTACATGTGTGGTTCAAATCTTTGATTAACAATATAAAATTGACGGTCTTCAATTCTATTTAAAATTAGAATCCAGACCAGTCTACCTATATAAATATTCCTTGAGTAGTATTATACTAACAGCTACAAATCACAAAAGAAAGCAAGGCTGTGGTATGTAGTTCAGTGATAGAGTGATTGTCTAAAATGAGAACCTCAGAGCTCAACCCTCAGTACCAATCAGCACACCTAGTTGTTGATTTCTGCATTGGAAGACATTGAGTTTGATGGTAGACAAAGCATTTACTTGAGTACTTAATAACTGGTAAAAAAAAATGGTTTTAATTTCATTTGCTGATTACATTAAAATGACAGAGTAGTAAAAAAAATAACAGAGATATTTTCCTGGGCTTATCCAGAAGAGCATACTCTGTGTGTCTGTGTGTGTGCCTCTGTGTGTGTGTGTGTGTGTGTGGCAGGGTTGAGGGGGGAGGGTAAGGTTGTAGAGAAAGTGTATTTTAGACAAACTGCTAAGGTTCCCATTTCCATGTTTGACAATTAGGACTTTAATGAAAGATGTTGTCGAAGGTTTTTGAGGTTCTAATGAGATGATCATATTTTTTTTCTTTCAGTTTGTTTTTGTGGTGGATTCATTACATTGACACATTTTCATATGTTAAACCATCCCTGCATCTTTGGAATCAAGTCCAAAGATTGATCATGGTGGATAATCTTTTTGATGTGTTCTTGGATTTGGCTTGTAAGTATTTTATAGTGTATTTATAATCAATGTTCATGATGGAAATGTGTCTGTAATCGTCTTTCTTTTTTGAGTGTTTGTATGGTTTCAGTGCCAGAGTGACTGTGGACTCATAAAATAAATTTGGTTCTGTTTCTTCTATTTCTGTTTTGTGGTATCATCTAAGGAGTATTGGTATTAGCTCTTCTTTGAAAGTCTGGTAGAATTCTGCACTAAAACCAACTGGCACTGAGGGCTTCTTTCTTTTTGTTGTTGTTTTTGGTTGGGAGACTTTTGAAGATAGTTCTATTTTCTTAGGGGTTATAGATCTATTTAAGTTGTTTATCTTATCTTGATTTAACTTTGGTAAGTGATATTTATTGAGAAAATTGTCCATTTCTTTCAGATTTTCTAATTTTGTGGAGTACAGGTTATTGAAATATGACCTAGTGCTTTTTTGGATTTCCTCAGTGTCTGTTATTATATGTCACCTTTGGTTTCCTATTTTGTTAATTTGGATATTCTCTCTCTGCCTTTTAGTTAGTTTGGGTAAGAGTTTGTCTATCTAGTTGATTTTCTCAAAAAAAAATAAAAACACTTTTTTTCATTAATTCTTTGTGTTGCTCTCTTTGTTTCTATTTTATTGATTTCAGCCCTCAGTTTGATTATTTCCTCCCTTCTACTCTCCTTGGATGTGTTTACTTCTTTTTGCTCTAGAGCTTACACTTGTGCTATTAGGTTACTAGTTTGAGTTAGTTCTCTCTAGTTTCATTATGAAGGCACTTAGTGATATGAACTCTCTTCTGAACACCTATTTCATTGTGTCCCATAAGTTTGGGACAAAAGATGGAAAGATCTCCCATGCTCATGGAGTAGTAGGATTAACATAGTAAAAATGGTCATCTTACCAAATACAGTCTACAGATTCAACAAAATTCCCATCAAAACCCCAACACAATTCTTAACAGAACTTGAAAGAACATTACTCAACTTCATATGGAAAAACAAAAAACCCAGGAGACCTAATAGAATCCTGCACAATAAAGGAACTTCTGGAGGTATCTCCATCCCTGATTTACATAGCTGTAGTATGCCCCTCTGTACTGCAAAGCTGTACTAACAAAAGCCACATGGTATTGGCATAAAAGCAGACAGGTAGGCTGCTTTTATGTGCACTTTCCTGGGGGGAAGGAAGAGGGAAAGGATGCTGGGGTAGTGGGTTGGGAGAAGGGAGTGGGAGAAGGGGACAGAGGGAGGAAAAACAGTGATTGGACTGGGGAAATTGTTAATTGATTAATTAATAAAGAAAGAATTTAATGTAAGTATTTTGGCCTAAAGTAATCATTTCATTTGCCTGAGTCAAGAAACTATAAGACTGGGTGTATCTGAAGAGCCAAAGCTATTTTTACTTGTCTAATACTTGGATTCAAATAAAAAAAATGTTTTTTAAGCCTGAAAAAACAAAGTATACAGGGCTCTACTATACAAAAAAATAAACAAATAAATACAGAACTCAGTGGTTCTGAGTTCAGTTACTTTGAATCTTAGTTGTTCTCACTTCAAAGTGCCAAAGACACCTGTTTTAGTTTTCAGTTGCAACAACTTCACCTTAAGTAATAGCTCCACTGACTTCTGACGTCAGCATTGTCTTCTCAGTTTGGTATTGCTTTCAGTCATTGCATCCAAATGGCTTTATTTCTCCTCTGTTTCTGTTACATCCAACACTTAAATAATCCCTGAAACTACCCAAGTTCTCACCCATAGCTGTGCCATGGTGGGTTAATCCATATTTTAACACAAAAGAAAAATTCCAAGTATAAAAAAGAAATTGGTTTGTATTTTCACCACACTTCTCTTCTAAATATTTTTGGGTCTTAATCCAATAACTATGTCTGCCTTGTGACTTTTGGTACACCAGTTTATTTGTGTCTTGAAATTGTGGCTCATTTTTAAAATAGGATCAAAACGATTGCATGGCCCTCAATCCAGACAGGAAGCAGAACTGCAGGTGTGAATTCTGAGACTGCAGTGGACACCATTAGGTGAGCCCAAACAAGTGCAGAGCACATTCACCAACACTATGAGCCAGCAGGCAGAAAGACAGCCACCCTGACTTCTCAGTCTCCTCCTCCCCTTACTCCTTTTTATTTGGGGAATGAAAATGTGGCTTGGTGATTTAAATTGCTTGCTGCTTCTGTACAAGACCAGAACTCAGTTCTCAGGACCCGTGTTGGATGGGCCACAACTGCCTATGACTCTATCTCAAGTGGATCCAAAAGTCCGCCTCTAGCATCCATACGCATTCTCATGCTTCCAGGTGCAAGCACACACACACACACACACACACACACACACACACACACACACACACACGAATAATTTTTTTTTTAAATCTTCAAAAATAAATGTGCTCTGCCAAGACACTGTGACAGAAGCAGGAATTGTTGAAGCTGCTGGAGAAACAGTTTGGATTGTTTCTCATTCTCATTTCTACCAGAGGCTATACCACTGCCCCAGCAGCAAAGCAAAATGAACCAAAGAAAAGAAACCCCAAAGCATTGCTTTCTTGAGGCCTGCCTCTGGGAACTACTTTTCTATGTTGTTTTCTGAAAACAAGTGCATATTGTTTAGTGTGTGCAAAATTTCTAAACAATGACCATTGACCCCATTCTGATAGGCTAAAATCATAATGCAGCATGACTCGAATCGGAAGTAAGCCAGACACCCCTTTCCAGTAATCAACCACTTTCTGATTACATGTAAGCCCTGAATAGGAAATACATTCCTGACACCATTTGGGTGTCCAAGAACCTGTAGCTAAACTTCATAGCCAAAGGTCTTAGGGAAGAACCTACTACTGTTATTCTGCTGAGTGGCCACAGTGTTAAACTGACTCTCAATATACATATTCATGCATCTCTCATCTTTCAACAGAGATCCTTCTTCCTTCTGCATGTGGTGATTAACACTGAGACCCACAATTGGTCAAATAGTGAGACCAAAAAGAGTGCAGAATTCTGTTTTAAATGAGATATCTGTGTCACACCCCAGTCTCCCAAGGTTCAGTGATCACTGAGGAAGCAGGGATGAGAAAAGTAAGGGCTGTAGAGATGGAAGACCAGAAAACTATTCAGGACACAACTAGGCAGTTGCACATACAAACTCATAGCAGTATGACAGCACACATGAGACTTCTTCATGCCAGACAAAAGTCCCAGCAGGATGGTCATGAAGTCTTACCCGCAGCTGAAAATTTATTGCCAAACTGATAGATATTGGAAGAGAAGAGACCGTGTTCTTTAAGAGTGTGGCTCTTTGAAAGGTCAACTTGCTCCAGTGGATGTCAATAAATTGGACTTTGGTTTGGTTTGTTTTGGATATTGGGGTGTTTTTGTTTTGTTTTGTTTTTAAGGACACAGTGTTGGCTGAGTAAGAAAGCTGAGGCACATCTTGGAGGACTTGGAATGGGTGAATATGACTAAAACACATCACATGAAATTCTCAGAGTTCATTTTTATAAGAATGAGAATGAAATAAATTGCATTGTGTATATCAAAAGCAAAAAAAAAAAGTTACTTGCATTTGTAAAATACCTGAAGGAAAACATTCATTCTAATTTCTACCACACAGTTAAGATTTCTTAATGCACATTGTTTGAGTCACTATAAACTTCCCCTCAGATATGTTTTTGTTTAGCTTTGTTTTTCTTTATCCTGGCAATTTTCACACAAGTAATAAAGAACAATGGTATTGTTTATTGTATTCTTTTCTGGATAGCTTGGAAATCCTGGAGATTCTTACCAAAACAGACAGAAAAATTTAAGAAATTTTAGAAGAATAAGAAAATGTAAAGTATAGTTGACCATTTTACTATATATAAATATGTCAGTATGTTTTATATATATATCAGAATACTATATATGTATAATTTTCATTGATATAAATTTTAACACAGCACCTTACCAATAATTTCTCACTGGGCAGAGAGAAAAATTTTTGTGGGGGGATTGAATCAGGAGACAGGAAAGGAGTGGGGTAGGTAAATATGATCAGAATACATTGTATGAAATAACCTAACAGCATAAAAATATTATATTTAAAAATAGTTTTAATGAAGCCCTGTGAGATATTAGAATCTACCAGGTGAGCCCAGGCATGGTGGTGCATGTTCTTCCACCCTTAGGAGGCAGAGATAGAAAGATCATGAGCTTTGAGATAAACCTGGGTTACATAGTGTTTACCAGACTAGCTGTGATCACATGGGAAGACTCCTGCCTCAAAAGAAAGAGAAGGGGAAGGGAGGAAGGCAGAGAGGGAGGGAAGAAGGGAGGGAGGGAGTAAAAGGGCAGTAGGGAATGTTCTCCCCTCAGTAGAGAGAAAGGAGAAATGAGTGCTTTTGTCCTCTCAGTAGAACACATTGAGCTAGCTATTATCTCACAGGTTATTGACTGTCTCCACCCACCACTCCTTAACTCAACTTCTCACTTTTAATTTGTTTACTAATATCTAGCTGGTTTGTTGTTTCCTTGGTTGGATGTTTATATCTAGCATTTCTGAAAGCCTGAAGCTAAGTTCCAAATCACAGAATCTTACTATGATCTATGAAATTGGGTTTGCCTTGCTGCACCACCTCCCTTTTTAATATAATTTAAATACTCCCTTGGTTAAGCATACCTGCTGCTCAAGACATTGGCTGCATTTCCTGTGATTGTCACTTCTATAAAGTAAGGGACTCCCTAGCTCAGCCTTACTAGACAAATAATGGATTTTAAGTGTCACCTTTCACCACTCATAGACCATCTCCTTTCAACTTTCAAAAAATGTCATATTCACTATTCATAGCTTTTACTTCAGGATCTGGAACAAATAAATTGTTCTGATTGTTGACTTTTAAAGCTCTCCTTTGCCATACACTGTGCAAATCTCTTTTCCTGCTTTGTTAGTGTTTGCATATGTTACTTTTGTTCACTGAATGACTGGGAAGAATTCTAATTGCAAAAATGATTAATTCAGTGAAATCCTATAGCTAGAAGGGTGAATTGATGCTGATCATTAATTTATATGATCCTGTTTATCTTTATGATTGATTCGGTTTATATCTTGTGGGCTTAAGGATTTTCCTTTTCAAATTTTTATATGTTCTATTAGCTGACTGGTATGTATATGAAAATGTTTGTGTATGTGTTTCAATTGTCATTCATGATTTAGAATGTAAAATAATATGACCTTGATTCTCTTGCATGTCCTTAATTTTCTCATCCACACAAAAGGATGATTGAATAGTAGTTCTGTGGGGTTTCATTCTTAATTTGTTTATCATGTTGCTAGAAACTGCAATATATTCATTTGATGTCCTGTGATATGCATTTAAGTGTATGTTGATAACAGCAGTCAAGGCTTGCTTTACTTATGTGCCAATGTCATCTTGAAAGAAAATGTACCTATGGATGGGTAGATGTCTAAGTTGATAGACTGCCAGCTGAACAGCATGGAGTTCTGAGTTTGAATCCCCAGCCCCTACTTAAAATGCTTCCATATGCACCTGCAACCTCAGTGCTGGGTAGTCAGAAATAGGATTATTCCTGGGGTTTGCTAGCCAGCCAGATTTCATAAATTTCAAAACTGTGGCTTTAGTGAAAGACCTTTTCTCAAAGGAAAAGGAGGAGAGTGATTGAGAAAATCATCCAATGTTGACTTCTATCCTCTACACACAACACACACACACACACACACACACACACACACACACACACACACGTACACCAGATACACTACCAGACACAGAAAAAAGAATGTGTTGTTCACTAATGGATGTAGGAACATTTCAGTTAAGTTCTCTGTATTTTCAGCATATAGTTGAACAATAAGTATATTATTTACTTAGAAATATCCCAAACATTCCTATTTTAGTTGTTATTTTAGTTTCTATTACTATCAAGATGACAATTATAGGGCATCCTCCAACAAGATAATCTACTAATTTTTACAAATTTAAATTGGAAATGCATGTGTTTCAATTCTGAAAGAAGTATTATTTTTAACTGACAGCTTGAGAAAATAAATTAGTTGAAAAGTCTAAAACAGCACTGTGGACAGACTTTATACAGATGTGTCCAAAATAAATTACACTATACTTCATGTGCACACATGTTTGCACACAAGCACTTACACACACTATCCTTCACAATTTCATTACACCTTCCTACCTCTTTATTCACAAAGAGAGTGAAATTCCTAAGGAATGCTGAGAGCAGAGTTCTTCCCCAGTGTGGAGCACACAAATTAGTTATCCAATACCAAATTCAGCCTGGAAGATATAACTAAAATTAATGTTACATATTTCTATTACATACTTAAGAATAAAAACATATATGCAACAAGAATTAAATATAAAAACCATAAAATTGAAAAAGCAAGAGGGGGTACATGAGAGCATTTGGAGTTAAGGAAAAAGAAGGAATAAATAAACCAATTATATTATAACCTCAAAGATTGTCCAATAAAAGAGAGAAACGTGGAGGGAAATGGCCCCTTTTCTATTAGTTTCTTTTTTTTTTTTTTTCAGGTTTTGGTTTTTCAAGACAGGGTTTCTCTGTAGCTTTGGAGGCTGTCCTGGAACTAGCTCTTGTAGACCAGGCTGGTCTCGAACTCACAGAGATCCACCTGCCTCTGCTTCCCAAGTGCTGGGATTAAAGGCGTGTGGCACCAAGGCCTGGCTCTATTAGTTTCTTAACACAGGCAAGTTATCTACTTTTCTGAGAACCACTGTTCCCATCAGTAAAAAGGAAATAAAATTGACCTTAAAAACCTCCAAAGATACCATTGAGTTCCTTTTGTGTTTGTCATCTATTGCTGGTATGAGGCCAGCCCTTAAGAGTGGTTTTCATACCCAGTGAGACTCTGTTGGAGATAATATATTTTTTATTTGTGACTGGTTATCAATAAGAGATAGCTTCTGGGTTAGGGAGGGGGAATTGTGTACACTTTTTTCAGTACTGGAAATACATCTGGCACTAACGCATGTAGGCCCATGCATGGTGCCACACGCACTGTGAGCTCATATGTGAGTTGGTCCTGCTGTGTTTAAAAGGACTTGACTCCATGGTGTACTTCATCCCCTAATGCTCTTATAATCTTGCCTCTTCTTCTTCAGGGTTCCCTGAACCCTGAGAGAAAGGATTTGATGAAAACATCCCATTTAAGACTAAGTGTTCCAAGGTCTGTCATTCTCTGCAGATTGTCTGATTATGGGTCTCTGTATTGGTTTCCATCTATTGCAGGAGGAAGCTGTTATGATGGTGGCTGGGCAAGGCACTGCTCTATGAGTATAGCAAAACATTGTTGTGATCATTTATGGTTATATTCCTTTATCAGAACATTAGCATTTGGTTTTCCCCTTGGTCCTTGGCCTATCTAGTCCCAGGTTCTTGCCTACCAGAGCAGTGGCAAGTATGGGTTTCATCTCATGGAGGAGATCAAGAAAAGAATGTTGTTTTGAAATTTTCTTATTTAAAACTATTTTTCATTTTACATATCAACCTCAGTTCTCCCTCCCTCCACTTCCCCAACCCTCACCTCCCCTAGATCCCACCCTCAATCCACTCCTCAGAGGAGGCAAAGCATCCCTTGGGGAGTCCACAAAGTCTGGCATACAGGATCAATTACCTTACAGGTCCATTATGTATGTACTATGGTTTCTATCTTGTGCCTTTATGGGATTCCTATGTATATAAACAGGTATCTCCATGTCTGTATTTGTTTCTTTTGCTTTATCTTTGACTCTTAGTTTTTTGTTTGCTTTGTTCTATTCTGGTTTGTTTGGCTCTGTTTTATGGTACTTTATTTTATTATTCTTTAGATGCCTATTTGTTTTCTAAGGAAAGTCGGAAAGGGAATAGATTTGGATGGGATGGGAGTTGGGGCAGATTTTGGAGGGGAAATTTTAATCAAAATATATTGTATGAAAAAGCATATCTTCATTAAAAGAAAAACAAAGGAAAAAATAGACTGAGTATGTAGCAAAGTGGTACAGTACTAACCTAGCATGGAGTTTATATGTGTATATGTATAATATATTATTGGGAATAAGTGCAGTAGTGCAGTTTCTCAGCATATAGCATTTAAAGCATGAATAAATCTTCCTATTTTTATACTGTACTGAACTCCTGGAACCCAGTTGCAAAGAGGGAGGAGTGATGAGCAATGTGGTCAAGACCTGGCTGGTGAAACCCACAGAAACAGTTGACCTGAACAAGGGGGAGCTCAGGGACCACAGACTGATGGCTGAGAGGCCAGCCTGATCCAGACCCACTGAATATAGTGTCAGTAAGGAGGCCTCGGTAATCTATGGGGCCTCAGGTAGTAGACCAGTATTTATCCCTAGTACATGAATGGATTTTGGGAGCCCATCCCACATGGAGGGATGCTCTCTCAGTCTGGACACATGGGAGAGGGCCTAGGCCGTGCCTGGGATGATATGACAGACTTTGGTGATCCCCCATGGAGGGCCTCACCTTCCTTGGGGAGCAGAGGGGGGATGGGATGGGGGCTTAGGAGGGTTGGTGGAGGGTGCAGGGGAGGAGAGGAGGGAGAGGGAGCTGGGATTGACATGTGAATCAGCTTGTTACTAATTTAAAAATAATAATAAAAATGAGAAAAAAAATCTTCCTGTTTTTATTGTTTTCCATAGGTAATCGCATCCTGAAAAAGAGGATTCTGATGTTGTAGTAACCTACTATTTGCACTAATTTTTTCAGTTCCCATCTGCTCATGTGCTTTGTTGTTATCAAGAAGGTAGTTGACAGCAAAGTTCTGCCTCTACATCTTAAATTCAAACCACAACTCAAAAGTAACTATCATTTGGTTTTTCAGGGCAAGATGAATGCAAAAACAAATAAAGCCAAAGTAATAAACAGATATGTACACAGAAAGATGAGAGCAAATTGGTCATAAACTGACAAAATGATCTAATAGAATTATCTAGAAAAATATAGGCAGTCTATAGGAATCTATCCAACTCAGGAGCCACTAAGCTAAAACTATATAGAGATTAAAAAAGAAGAAGAAGAAGAAAGTTATAAGCATGAGAACCATTATGTAGCTCTTTGCCCAGAATGTCTTGCCAGCCTGTTACTGTTAAAGTCCTTTCCCAACCTTGCTCTGCCCAATCATCTTATGTGTTAATACCTGTCTCAAGATCTATCATTGAATCCTGGAATCATGGTTCTCACTCTGGCATACTATACTTGACTCCACGGACACATTAGAAGAGACACTTCCTTATCATGTCAAGGTTTCTGTAGCTTGATGATTTTAGGACAGCTCTATGAAAAGTAATGCATGCTTACTTAATATAACAATTGGTTCTCATGTTCTGTCTTATGAACATTGATTGGTTCTGTGGTATTGTCAGTACAATGGCTAACAATACTCATCTTCAGTAAATCCTTGATTCCAAGCCATCATTGTTTCAACCACCTACCCACTCTATCCATACACTATCATTTTAGTATTGTGCTCATAGGATAGAAAGTGTTTGTTTACATGACTCAGACATCAATATATAAGCTTGGAATTTCTTCAACTCTTCCTACTTACTTGGTGACAATATCCCAAATACACCTGTCATTTCTTGATACAATGGAATTTTGTAAATTGTAAGTAATGTGCAATAACCTTGTCTAAAAACTAAATAAATCGAATATCTACTTTCCAAGAAGCACTCTGTTCATTACTTTTAAGCTATTCAAATGCCCAAAGTTTTCTTGTGCTTTTATTTCAGACTGATTAGCTGTAGTCATGAATGTTATTTTTAGTAAAAGAAGAATCAATAAACTAAAGAGATGGGAAACCTGGATTAGCAATTTCCCTCAAGAATATTGTCTTACAATTCTAACATTAATTAATGGGGGAAGAAGCATTTTTCACTGTAGAATGATGGAGAAGTGAACTATAAGGAAGATTTTGAAGATTTCTAAAATGTTCAATGTAATTGAAGTACAGACTTACTTCTGAGTGTTTAATTTCTTCCAAGGGCAGTTGAAATACCTCTTTCTTCTGGATGCTTTTTTCAAATGCTTCACTTTTCTACCATTGATCTTAGTCTACTTTGAAAAGTTACAAAACATTGACTTTGTTCTTGACAAGTTGGTTGTTCTCTCACATGATCAACAACAAATAGGTATCTGTGTGTTTATGTGTGTATGTTTGCACTTACCAAATATGTATGAATCATAGAATGTAAGAAATTAAATACACATCTCTCAGAAAAGCAGCAGATTGGGCTATGTGTGTAACTGATACCCGACAAGGTTTCCCTATGTAGCTATGTCTGGATGGAAATTAGTTTTATGTAGTCCAGACTGGCCTTAAATTCATAGAGATCTGTCTCTGACTCCAGAGTGCTAGGATTAAAAGTGTGTACCACCACACCTGACATGATGATTAGTTTTAATTGTGAATTTGAATGAATCATCTTGGAGACACCTCTGGGTGTTTGAGGGAATTTCCAGAAAGTGAGTAGGGAAGACCATTAAGTGTGGATAACATCATCCCAAGGAATGGAGTACCAGATTGAATAGAAAGAGTTGGGGGAAGAAATGAGGCACCAATGTTAATTCTGTTTCTGTCTCCATTTCTGTGTGTGTGTGTTTGTCTCTCTCCTCTCTCTCCCCGCCACTATCTCTGCTTCTTGACTGAGAATGAAATGTAAACAGCTGCCTCAAACTCCTACCACCATGCTTTTCCTGATATGATAAACTACCCCATCAAGCTGTGAGCTACAACATAAATTCTTCTTTCCTTAAGGTGTTCTTGCTAAGTATTTTGTCACCACAACAAATAAAATATTATGGTGGTTTGAAAGAAAATGGCCCCCAAAGGAAGTAGTACTATTAGGATGGTCTTGTTGGAGTGGGTGTGGTCTTTTTGGAGGAAGTATGTCACTGTGAAGGCAAGCTTTTGAGGTTTCACATATGCTCAAGCCATACCCAGTGTGACAGTCCACTTCCTGATGCTTTCTGATCAAGATGTAGCCAGCACTATGTCTGCCTGCATTCTGTCATGTCCCACCATGATGATAATGGACTAAACCTCTGAAAATGTCAGCCATCTCAATTAAATGTTTTTCCTTTGTAAGAGTTCCCATGATCATGGTGCCACTTCATAGCAATAGTAACCCTAACTCAAACAAATACGACTTCTAAAAAAGAAAAAAGTGAAATGGAAGATAAAATATCAGCATACATGACTAAAATGAGCAAAAGTGTGTCTCATATCCAGAGATACGTAGTTTCTTAAAACTATTAGCAAGTGTCTTGGAATTTTTATGAGCATTACTTAGTGCAATCATTAATCCACTCCCTGGCATACAATGGTAATTATCACTATCAGATGTCGCCTATCTTCTAATAATCTACACATGTGCCACTCAAAATAAAAGCATAGAAAATAATTTTTATTTTGAAAGAATTGAATAGGCAATACTGATATGACACACCAGGGTATAGTTTTGGAATAAAAGATTGATCAAATTCCCCTGAAGCAAATGCAGTAGACACTTTGTTTTGTTGGTAAAATCTCATTATAAATGCTCTGATGGTAATTGTGGTGAAATATTGCAGGAGCAAGGGGCCATACGGAACACATTGTCGGGAATAAAGTAAATGAGAAAGGAATACTCTGACCACAGTAATGTGGGAAGACCTTTAGAAGATGCAAATTGCAAACCTAAGTTTCTCTTCTCTTGATCACAGTTGAAACCATGGTATGTTGCTAGAGGTAGTTTGGTTTTGCTCTTTGGTGATGTAAAAAGATAATAATGATGAGAGGGATTTTATAAAACATACTATAAGGAGATAAATGGAAATGATTACTGGATTATATGTGTGATAAAACTTCCCATTCCCACTGGCTTTGACCAAAGCATCTCGAAGAAATGCTTTTGGTCAGGCAGGGCTTCTCCAATGCTGCTGACAAAGTGGATGCACCCAGCCCCCTTGATCAGAGATGAGGCAAGGTTTCAAGCAGTCTTTCTTTCACCTGAATCAACAGTTCTTACTGTAACTATGGTTGGGTCATTGAGAAAACAAAACAAAACAAAACAAAAAAAAAAACAGAACAGCTTGGTTGCAGAGTTTTACAAACTTGTGTGATCAACAAACACATATATAAAACGACAGCAAAGAGGAATATTTTTGTGATGGTAACACAAAAAGGAAACCCACCAGAGCTGGAGGGATGGATCAGCAATCAAGAATTCATATTCCACTTACAGAGAATCTGATTGCTGTTCCCAACATCTAGTCTAATAGCTCACAACCACCTATAACTCCAACTCCAGGGGAAGTTGCATTGCTCTGGCCTCTCTAGGCACAGGCAGACATGTACACATACACAGAGACACATAATTATGTACATATAATTTAGAAAGAAAAGAAACCGATTAAAGATACCCCTTTAGGAATAGGAATACTTTATTCTTTGTTGTCATATTTTATTCACTTATTTAATTGGGTGAGTCAGACATTAAAATTCTAAATTAGATGATCATTATGCATGAGTATTATCTTCTAATGCTTTCTGAACTAAATAAGATACAGAGACAGTTTAAAATTTTACTTTCCCTTGTGTTATGTGTATTCTTTAATTTTTCTGACACCTCTTCTGACAACTGGGGAGGCAAAGATTTTATAAGCTAAAATGCCTCATTACTCCCAAACTCCAAGCCAGGACCAGAGTAAACTTTTGAAGGAGACCTAGTAAGTGACTTGGCTAGGGAGGCTATTGTGAACACTCACAGAGCTCAGAGTTTAATGACCTCCCAGCAGAAATAAGTGGGACAGGTATGAGTGGTATCCCAGTCTCTGGGTCAGGTTCCAAACCATGGTGACACATGGTGAATTTCCAATTGTATATCACATGAAAAATACCAAAGTCACATATACCAAACATGACATACCAAAGTAACATTATGTATGACTATCCTTCATTCTACTGACGGCTCCACTGTAGAGACATAAAGAAAATGTTTAGATGAGAACTACTCCCAGTAATAAAAACAGTCAAAGATACCTACCTAGAAATCAGGTCTGCCCCAGCAAGTGCACTATGCATGAAACCTTTGCTTTGTTAATATCAGGATGCACAGCCTGGCAAGGCACATTACATAGCTGTAAAATGAATCCCAGACACTGAAACCTACACAGTCAGAGGAGAAAGAAATGCCTGTAGTGGTGCTCACTCATAATGACTGCAGCTTTCAGAACACAATCCATTGGCTCAGCTTCCCAAAGGAGAAGAGGATTCTGGGCCTCCTGAGACTCACACTTTTTAAGTCCTCTACCAAGTCTGTCTTGTAACTGACTTGCCTTGTTCTACAAATGTCACACCTCTCTTTCTAAGGTTAACCTGGTCAAGCTGCTGGGGCAGAAAATGCATGAAGACTGCAGGCACAAAAGCAAAAGATGAATAGCCAGGCACCAAGAAGAGAAAACAGGGGCAAAGGTGGTGTTGTGCCTGGAAGGCCATCAACTGAGTTAAGAGAGATGCCTTTCTCTGGCTGCTAATACCTCCTGGACATCTTTGTACTCTGGCCCATGCTGTGTTCTTTCCATGTACTGAGTACTCCCAATTGCATGTTTTTGAAAAGTATTAAGTCATTAATTTCCTTATAAGACATCTTTACAGGGTGCTTTAAGCCAAAGGATAGTACAGTTGGAGCCAGGGGAATTGAGGCAGATAAAGAAATAGACTGTTATGTTGCAATGTCCCTAAAGAAAATGAGTGCAGATGGATGGATCAGGGGATGGCTGTGATTGCTTCAGTGTGTGGCTGTGTATTTGTGTGTTGTGGTATTGGTACAGTGTGTTTAGATGTATGTATTGGTGGAGTAAGGGGGTAAAGTGTGTGTTGGCACATTGCAGAGTGCAGTCTGTTGGGGGAGGACACTGTATATGTTGTTACAGGGAGTATTGGTGCAGTATGAGGGCTACAGCATATGTTGGTGTGGTTTAGGTGTGCTGGTGCAATGTATGCATCTGCTGTATGTTGGTGTGTGTGTGTGTGTGTGTGTGTGTGTGTGTGTGTGTGTGTTGGTACATTGGGAGGTACAGTGGGGGATGCGGTGTGTATGTTCTTACAGTGCATGTCTGTTGGTGAAATGTGTGTGTAGGACAATGCATGTGTGTGTTGTAGTTTCTTATGGTGTAGTGTGCGTATCTGCATGTGTGGTGGTGCAGTGTGTGGGTATGTTTGCAGAGTGGTGCAGTGTTTATATATTGCTGCAGAGGATATGTATGTATATGTTGCTGCCATGTGGGTTGTGTTCAGAGTGTGTGAAATAGTGCAGTGTGTATGTTGATACTGTGTATGGATGTTGTTGCAATGTATGTATGTCTGTGTTTGTGCGGGGTATGTATATTCGTGTATGTTGGTGCAGTGTGGGGGGTGTTCAGGGTGTGTGAAATAGTGCAATATGTGTGTAGTTACTGTGTGTGCATTAGTGCAGCTTGTGTGTGGAGGTGGGCATTGTTCATTTTCTCTTTGTGACCGAAGCAGGAGTGAAGGGGAGAGAGTAGGAGGACAAAGAAGGGGATGAGAGAGGAAAATGTGGTGAAACCACAGCCATTCAATGCTGAAGAAGGTGGAGGAACTTTAAAACATGAACACCTATGTATAATGAAGCTCACAAAGGTCCCACGGCTCTTGAGGTGGTGTCATGAGCAGTCTTAATGATCTATCAGTTGAGAATGATGTGGCATCTGTGGATATCTATAGTAATTTGGATGATATTAGCAATGTAGAGAGTGATTACGGAGAAGTCCAGTGTGCTGTGCATCCTTTGTCTTCATTATTTCTTTGTTCTTGTTCTTAATCCTGACTCCATTTGCACCCCCACCTCCTCTCAACCACGTCCACAAATAAAGAGGGCAAGCTAGCCTCCGCCTGCAGCCTCAGCTTGTGACACCACTTGCATTTGTGTTTGAGCATGCTGTTTTGTCTTTGTTTTCCTCTTTTCTCCTCTCCCTATTCTGCTGCTTTTCCTAGACAGTTCCTACCTGCTCTTCGGGTCTCAGGAAGTCAGTTACTCAAGCAATCAGATCCAGACTGTTGAGCTCTCTGAACAAGAGCAGTTCATGCTATCGAATTTGAATACGAGAGCTTTTTCTCATTGACATCTATTAACTGGTTACCTAGATAATTGATTGCATAGTATAACTGCTTCTTGTAACACTAGTAACCTGACTGTGGTGCTGGCTGTGTGTGTGTGTGTGTGTGTGTGTGTGTGTGTGTGTGTGTGTAGGAGGGAGAGGTAGAACAAAAGAGAGAAGGGAGAGAAAGAGAGGAGAGGAAAGGGAAGGGAGGAGGAGGAAGGGAAGGATAAAAAAGGAAAAGAGAAGAGGGATAGGGAAGAGAGGAAGAGGAGAAGAGAAGAGATTTGGTTTCTTTCTCCTTCCCAAATATTCATAAACCTGCCTGTCCTAATTGTGACTATTCATTTACTAAACTTAGCTTTTCCTCTTTCTCTTAAAAGCTGTGGCCATGCTAGGGGCTTCCATTCACTTCTGTCAGTTTTACTTTTAACTGGACACAACACTCAAGGTTTTCCCATATTGCTCGTGTTTACTCAGCAACATGCTAAAGATGGGGACAGGTTCCTGGGGGGAAATGTAGCAAGTTATTTTTTTGTTTGATTTGAAGACATAGTCTATCTGTTTAGCAGGGTCTTATGATCTGTCCCCCTGTGCTTTACAGTTATTTACTACTGTGGACCTGGAAGAAAACATGATTCAGTGATACAAGTAGAAAGTATGAGGGCATGAGAAGCAGTCTATGGGAGTAGATCATGATGATCCAACATTGACATTTCAGATTCTTCAACAGACAACTGATTCACATCATGACTCCAATCAAACTCACTGATTAACCAAGTTGGTCGGTGGTGGTATCCATACTATGGTCTGTTATGGGTTCCCTATCTGGGGTGAGTAGACTTGTATGTTGAGACTCCCCAGGAAAAAGTCTGTCACACAAGAGTTCTCTTTCTGTGCATGCTCAGCAACAAGGTCCTTTGCTTCTTTAAATCCAAAATGATCACTCATTTGACCCCTAGGGTAGGGGGACACAGTTTATAGTGCTACTAAGAGTTTTTTATGTACACCCTGTCCATTGAATTGCATTATTACCCCATTGCGGCAAGCAAGCATCTGTTGTTGTTTTCTCTTGACTTGCTACAGTGTTCAACAAATAAGAACAATCAATGTCTTTAAACTGATGTGATGCTCAAAGCTGAAGATCTCTGAGGTTTCAGTAAAGTAAAGCCCACACTTCTAGGGCAAGGCTTCATAGTAACAGGCAGATGATTGATAGGTAACTTGAACTTACTATTTTTAGCAATTCCAAAAGTCTTTGGCTAAACTTCTTAAATATATTCATTGAGGCTTTCAGTTAAAAATAATTTGATTTTCATCATACAACAAAAGTAGATATGAATGAACAACTCATTTGACATTTGCTATACACTTTCCATTTTGACATGGTCTAATAATTGATACAGTATGATTAGAAATGAAGGAATTACTCAGAAGATATTTGAGCAAAGCTCTCACTGGCAGTCCAGCCATGAATGTTGAATCACATGGCATTCTCCTGTGCATTTCGTGGCATGCTTCCAATATCACTTATTGAAAACCAAACCCATCCTTTCTCTTCTTCTGCCCTCACAACCCACTATTTTTTTTTTTTTTTGGTTTTTTGAGACAGTCTTTCTCTGTGTAGTTTTGGTGCCTATCCTGCACTCACTCTGGAGACCAGGCTAGCCTCGAACTCACAGAGATCCACCTGCCTCTGCCTCCCGAGTGCTGGGATTAAAGGCATGCGCCACCAACGCCCGGCCCTCACAACCCACTCTTGCTGCTGCCTATAGTATCTAAGTTGTATGGGACTTCTGACCACATGGAATCTAGAACCAAACACCTGTGACTTAATATAGACCTGTCTAGTTTGCTCATTTCTAGAGAACCAGCTATTTTATATTCTTGAACTCATTCTCTTCTTTATCCACTGCCAGATAATCTTACCCCTAGATATTCCTGGCTATTCACTCTACTATCACCTCCCTTGGTCTTCATTGTTCTATCACCTCCCTTGATAATTTTTGTTCCATCATCTATTTTGGTCTTCATTATTCCATCATTGCCTTGTATTATCATTGTACCATCATATTCCTGGCTCTTTATTGTACTATCAACTGCCTGGCTCCTTGTTATGCCATCACCTACCTCTTAGCTGTTTACTGATTGCCTAACTCTTCCCCATAAAGATCATACTCAATAGATATCCTGAAATAACTTTTTTTTCAGCTATTTGGGCTTGCCTTATAGCTGGGATTATGAACACATAAAACTATCACATGGTTGCAGACCCATGGATGTCCCCTAGAAAGAGTACTAAAATACAAATAGTGTGAGATGCCCACAGGAAGGGAGTCTCTCAGTGCTACTTTCATTTGGGAAAATAGGAGCCAAGGATCAGGATATCAGCAGTTGATATCTGAGAGGCTTTTGTTTCAGCACAAATACTAAAAATTTACAATGATAATAAAAGGGTGTCTGTAAGGGCCTTAACAATAGATTTACTTTTGTTCTAGTCACTGCAGATGGCCAGAGTTCAGGCAAGGTATAATCTACTAGGAGGTCAGTGATGACATAATGAGGAGACAGGCAGGTGATAGCTTTTTTAATTGATTGGCTGAGAAAAAAAAATTCCCTTATCCATGTGGGTAGGCATCATCAACTTCATTGAAGATCTAAGTATATCAGAAGGAAGAGACAGGAAGAAATGATAGGCCTATCTCCTGCACTTTCAGACTGGCCCTCCTGGATTCCAAGCCTGTGGACCGAAATTAAACTACCTCACTTCTTCTTGAATCTCCAGCCATTAGACAATAAAATTGAGCCATACCTTAGTTCTCACAACTGTTAACCAATTCTTACCATATACCTCCTTTTGTATTCCTTCTGTGTATGTCCTTCTGATTCTTTGTCTCTGAAGAACTCTTAAGAAATACACCAATTTCTCTATAAAACTAGCCATCTTTCAAAAAGCTCTTGCTCTAGTGTTGAATAAGTCTAATTATTTTTGTTTATGAATAACATCTGTACATTAAATTTTTCTGGTACCAATTGTATTGAATTACACATTCAATCTCTGAGAACACAGGCTTATCTCATATACACAAATTTTTCTTTGGTTTCTGAACTTGCATTTAGTCAAGTAACAGAAGAATATTTAGAGAAGGACTAGCAAAGAGGTCTAGGCATTAGGCAGTGATAAGGTGCTGATAATTGTATGTATGAGGATGAGGCCCTAGGTTCAATCCCCGACACTAGGAAAGAACATTCTTCAACATAGATACATCAATAAAGGATGGATGGATGGATGGATGGATGGATGGATGGATGGATGGATGGATGGTAGACAGAAAAATTTATAAATATATAAAGACAGAGGAGTGAGAGAGATATATAGGAACAGGTGTTCTACTGAACCATACTACTGGAATTCAGTTGTGGAGAGGGAGGAGGGATGAGCAAAGGAGCCAAGTGGGCTGGAAAGAACTGCAGAAACAGTGGACCTGACCTAGTGAGAGCATGGAGACCCTAGTCATCAAGCTGCGAAAACAGCATTGGACCGAACCAAGCCCTCTGAATGTGGGTGCCAGCTAGGAGACCAGGGCAGTCTACGGAACCTCTGTTATAACAGTGGAGCCAGTCTTCAACCCTACAGCACAAATGGACTTTGGGAGCCCATTCCCTATGGAGGGATACTGTTGCATCCCAGATACAGCAAGGAGGGCCTGGGCCCTCCTCCAAATGATATGAGACTTTAAAGGTCCCTGGTGAAGGGCCTCACTGTCCCTGGAAAGGAGTTGGGGGATGGGTTGGGAGTGTTAGTGGGGAACATGGGAGGATGGAGGGTGAGGGAATGGGGGGGGATGGATATGTAAATATGAGTGGTAATTAAAGAATTTTTTTAAAAGACAAAATAAGCAAGGTAGAGCCAAAGACCATTAAACTTAACATTCTCTAACATGTCTATAACTTTAGCCATTAAACAATATGCTTTTCAAGTTTATGACATTAATTTGTCCAAATATTCTAAAAATCAAAATTTCATGTTGTTCAAATTTTTACCCAAATTTTTAAAATAGGAAAATAGAAGCAGAATGTAGTGCGCTTTCAGGACTTTGGAGTTGATGGAGGATATATTTTGAAAATTTGCCATCCTTATTGATATTGCATACCAAATCCAAATAATGAATTGCCCCATTGTACTAGCTTCATTCCTGTTACTTCACAGCATTTGCTTTTCACTTGCTTTGGGTCCAGCTGTCGAAAAGGAGACTAGAATTCCACAACTGAGATAAGCATCCACTCAAATCAGATGAGCTGTGCAGTAAAGGGGGAAGATAAGGAGGGAACAATATAATGGCCCCGCTAGTGTACCTGGACCCTGCTGTCTGACCCACAGGTGAATCTGAAGTGCAAATTAGCAAATAGTGGTCCCCATCACAGGTAGGAGAGAGACAACTGTGCCAATCAACCACTCATTGGACAAGCCAATTCTAAAGTGCGTTTTTCTCTGATTAACAGGCAAAACATCTCTAGGATCCCAAGAGAAGCCCACATGGAGATCAGGGGCTAAGAAACAAAAGCCTATGAAATGTATAACTGAGATTTGAAAAGTAATTTTATTGATCTGAGGAATAATTTTATTTTTATGCAATTGAATAGATTATAATGACTATGACTATGACTATGTTCTCATTTTGAAATATTATATCGCCATTTGAGACGCCAAGTCTAAGGAAGTAAGATACTTTTGTCAGGATAAAGTTTTGCTGACATCTAATTATCAATTAATGCAAACTTTAATGATGTATGGATTCAACTTTACTAGTCATTTCATAAAAGTAGAAATAGCCGAGCCTTGGTGGCTCATGCCTTTAATCCCAGCATTCTGGTGGCAAAGGTAGGCAGATCTCTGTGAGTTACAGGCCAGCCTGGTCTACAGAGTGAGTTCCAGGACAACCTCCAAAGCAATACAGAGAAACCCTGTCTCAAAAAACCAAAAAAAAAAAAAAAATAGAAATAATAGATATGGGGATGCAATTGTTGAATTGGAATCTAAGCATTTCATAACAGCCCCTGTGCATTTGGGGTCCAATAAAACAGCATCAGTTATATGCAGTGAACATGGAGTTGTCTCAGTTGCATGTGATTAGACACATTTATTCAATTTTCATGTCTTCATCATGACTTTGTACAAACTATGATATACTCAGAAATTAACCTCACCATGTATCAGTCAGTGTTCCCATCCAAACAGTAGGAATAATTGTACTTGTCTCAAAGAACTGACAGTTCTCTTTGCAATTAAATGAGATATGATATGTAACACATTCAGAATCTTGAACAATTAGAGCCTTCAAGTTCCAAAAACAGTAAAACTGAAAGTGAAATGTATTGTCTTCAAAATGAGGTGGGGCTTGGGAATGAAAAGCTAGTCTTTAAAAACAGAAAATCTTATCGGAGTGGTGGGGTGGAAGCACACACCTTTAATCCCAGCATTCTGGAACCAAGGCACAGGCAAATCTCTGTGAGTTCAAGGCCAGCTTGGCATACAAACCAGTTCCAGGACAGCCTGGGCTACACAGCTAAACCTTATCTCAAAAAGAAAAAGAAAGAAAAAAAAGAAATCTTGTATATGTGTACATGGTGTGTGTCTATGCATGTTCATGTGTGTGAGTACACATACACATATGCCACAGAGCACATACGTAGGTCAGAGAAAACTGCATGATTTCAAATGTGCCTTCCACCATGTTTGAGACAGACCTTTATTTGTCTCTTTATATACCAGGCTGGATGTCCTGCAAGCTTCTAGGAAAATTCATTTTTATGCCTGTCTTCCACAAGGAGAACTGGAGTTACAGATGTAATAACCAGCTTTGTTTGTGTTATGGATATCTGAACCCAAAGTCTTCAAGCTCAGGCAGTGGCAAATCCAGTATCCAGACAATCATCTCCCCAGATCATAGAAATCTTTGTCAATATGGTAACCTTCTAATGAAATCACATGCATGGCCAACTTGTTGTCAGAGACTATGATATAGATTGAGATTACATATATGAATCAGCAAACCTGACCTGTGTTGCACATTTTATGTAAATTTTAGTTTTAATCCTCAGAATTGTCTGAATACATACTATCAATGTATTTAGATAGGTCATAATAAATAGATCAGGTAAAATTTGAATTTGGATTTGACACTCTTGATAGAAATTGAAAATATATGCTTATTAGAGGAGAGAAAAATAGAACAGCTAGAAAACTGGAGCATAGTCAAGAAACCTAGGAACAGGAGCTGGAAAATGGCTCAGTAGGGTACAAAAAAACTTGCAGTCAAAGCCTGAGGAACTGTGTTTGGTTCCTGGAGCTGATGCCATAAGGTCTGATGTGGTTGCATGTGTCTGTCACCCCTCCATTCCTAATCACACTAGTGGGAGAGACAGGAGAATTGCTCAGAAGTCCATGGAGTATGCCAGAAGCCTGTAGTGTGCAGTGTGTTGAAAACAACAAGAGAGACCCTGCCTCAAAAGAAAGTAAAGAAGCAGCTCTCAAATGGTGTCCTGTGACCCCACAAACATGCTGGACATACATGCAGACACATAGAATATTAATAATTAAAATTACAAACTTGAGCATAGTTATAACTCAACTCATTTCAAAACCTTTATGAATAGCTAGAATAGCTCACTCTAGTAAGATTAGCATTAGGAGACTGAGACAGGAAGTTTAGGATACATAGTGAATTCTAGGACAACCTGGGCCACAGAATGAGACCTTGCCTTAAACAAAGCAAAACAAACAAACAAAACCCTCCAGACAGCTCTTATAAGATGAACCCATATTTGTTTCAGAGATGAGAAATACAAGCAAGGGTGGAACCCAGGTATGAAGGCAAAGAAGCAGTCAATGATGAGGTAATGTCATTTTAAGCACCGGAGTCCAATCTTTGCTTTGTATGCCTTATCAGAAGGTAAATTTTGTTAGTAGAGTTTAAATATTGAAGGAAATTTTAAACCAATATGCTAATTCCAGGTAGACTTTGCAAGGCTGATCAGGACTATGCAGAGAACATGACCCAATGTAGCAAATACATTAGTGGAAATATTAAATCTGGGCATCTGGTTCAAATTAATTTCAGTAGCTAGAGAACAGCATCAATTATCTTCTAAAATGGATTTAACTTTATTAGTGTGGAATGCAGAAAGACGAAGTATTATTTTCTTCAGTGGACTTAGATAACCTCAGGCCCAGAGCATCTCAACTCTCCCCAAGCATGGCTGCCATTGTTCAGAAAACCTGGCTCAGAACTCAAAAGTAGGGGACTGTTTATACATGTGGTATAGCACAAGAGAACAAGGCATTGAAAAACTACACTGTTAATCAAGGACCTTTGAGCCCTTGCGAAAACAGTTCTCATTCATCACTTTGCAAAGTGATTGTGTGAGATCACCAGACATGTTAGAAGACATGCTGGCATGCCTGTGCTCCCAACTCTCGGTGTACAGCAAATGACTTCCTATTCCTCACTTTCTCTGTCTGCATAAAGGACTGCTGTGGAATTTGCACGAGAACACATGCACTGCTCAGCATGGTATTTTCAGCACTGTTAGGTCTCAGTGACTATTTGGACACTAAGCCATTTGCCATTTCCTGGTGATGTGCTCATTTACCATTCTTCTATTGCTTTGTTTTACTACTTTTTCATATTTTCAGCCTTATCACTAAAAAGGGGGGCAAATTCCATCAGAGAATGTGCTGCATAATTTTGTTTTCTATTTTGGCACTGTTTAAACTACTACGCAGTATGCAGAAGTGTTTGGTTGGTCCTTGGTCAAATAAAGAGGCATCAGTATTATGAGCATTAGCATTCATTATGCAGTTCTTCTGTGGGACCTGTGCAAAGGGTTTTACAAGCTTGAACTCCTTTAATCTTCACACACAGTCATGAAATGTAAGTAGTCTATGAATGAAATACATTTTTGATGAATTACAAGAATACCTCTGTCATTGCCATAGCAACAGAGGTCTGGAAATTTAAATCCGATTTTAGAAACCATAATCACCATTGTGTCCTCTTTTTCTGGCTCAGTTTTAACATGCTGTTGAAGGCATTTATAAATCACATAAATAATGATATATAAATGTTAATCATGTGTATTGACTCCCAAAATTGAAAGAAGACATTACAGAATCAAGACCCTCAAAAATACTGTTGATCATTTTATAAATAAAGATACATACACAGAACTGGGAAGTTCTTGGTACTGTTTTAAAGACATGTAACATATTATAAGAAGGTTATGTGAATTTTGGATATTTGGTTTAATTTCACCTGCTAAATGATTTAAAACTTTAGTGTTCTAGTGAAACAAGCATGATTTAGTAAGGAGAGTATGATGTTTGCATGAATGTTTGGTATAAATTTTTATCTCAAATAATGCGTCTCAGGTGGATACCCTACATGTCTATGTGTACTGCTCAAGCTCTCTATGACCTGTATGGGGCAAACACATCTCTGGCTAACATGTTGAAAGGGTGTACTAAGGAAAGTGGGTAGAGTCATCTAACCTAACAATGTCAAAGGAGAAGGTATGGTTTGGTGGTTATTATGTTAAACTTAGGCACAAAGCAGTTAGGTAAAATTATTATTATCAGTTTGTGCTCTATTTATTTCTCCCCATGGATGGATTTCATAACTTCTTAGCAAGTGAACATGGCATTACCCAAAGAGAGTCATTGCCTTACAGCAGCAAAGAATCACACCCAGATTATATCTTGTATTTACCCAAGGCCATTTTGTTAAAAAAAAAATCTTGTTTAAAATGCCACAGAAATGAGCTAATATGTTTTTGAAGCTGAATAACTTTATTACAATTAGATTTCTAGTTATTTTGTCATGGCCTAAGTGTCTGGTTTTTTTGGCCTATCACATTGACCTTTACACTCACTACAGATCTATTGTTCCATCTCCTCCAGAAAACACTTGAAGAAAGTTAAAAAGAAGGGTCTTAAATGATTAAGTACTATTGACAAAAAGATTATGTCAAGGATTGAAGTAATGACAATACTGAGAGTATTTGCAAGAAGCATTTTCAATTCTCACATTTTTGTTAAACTTTCCATGTATACTGGTGATCATTGTCAGGAACAAGCTACTCTGTATTCCTAACATGACCTTTATGCTCAGTCATACTTTTATATGTAAATGCCTATTCCTCAGATCAATAATATGAAGCAAAGACTGGAAGAGCTATCTCAAATTTCATGCTCAAGTTCACTTGTACAGCAGCCTATTTAATAAATGCTGGTACAAAAATGCTTTTAAAAATAAATAATTTCTAAAAGATGATATCAGTCCTTTACACAAATTATAGAAAAAGATTTTTATTTTAACTAGATGTCTCTCTCTAAATTTGAAGAATAGCTTCCAAAGAAGTAGAATTGAGCCAGTGTCAATATTTTTTCAATGAAAACATTAAAGAGATAAAAATAAGTGGTTTCTATACACTTATTACCACTAGTTACTTTTTTGAATAAATATTTTTATATTTTATATATAAAACTTCCATTCATGTCAATATAAGTACAACTTTATTAAATGCAGTAGAGACCCCCCACATACAAACATACATACATACATACATACACACACACACACACACATACACCATGAAATAGGAGGAGTAATTAGAAATAATAAGTTTGGTGGGAGGAAAAGGAAATAAAAGAAGATAATGAGAGTACTTTGAAAACATCTTTTGAAAATAAATTGAACCCCAACATCAGGCATGAGAAGCCCACTTTGGACTTGTGGTCTGGATTATCAAAGCAACTCCCAAAATATAATAGGCTATTTCCACTGCCAGTGGTAGCTTTCCACAGGTAGAAAAGTCCTTTTGCTGAAGACTCCATGACCTGAAGATGAAGGATCCAGGGAACCTGAACTGGAGCACAAGAGAGCAAGGACAAGCAAGCAACCCTGAACAGAAAGCAGATGGCTGAAGCCATCACATTTCCTGATGTCCATTTCCAATACAGAGCAATAATAATAAAAAGTAGCTAGTACTGGAACAAAACATCCATGTTGATCAATGGACTAGAATAGAGGGCTTAGATATGAGTCCACAGAACCATAGATATAGATTCAGCAATATTCAAGAAACTCAAAACACTAAAAATGAAGACAAACCAATTCTTCAATTAAAACATGAGCTATGCTACTAAACAGGGAGCTCTCAAAAGAAGAAATAAAAATGACTAGCAAAAACTTTTTCTAAAAGAGAGAAACATTCTTAGCCCGCAGAGACCCCACCCCAGCCAGAAGAGGGATCACCAAAAACACAAGTGACACCGAATGCATTATTAGATAAGGGGGTACCCTTTCACACCATTGATTGGAGTCTAAACAAGTATGGCCACTATACAATTAATTGGTAAGGTTTTCAAAAAATCTGAAAATAGAACACCGTTTGGCCCAATTGGTCACCTCTTCAAAGGAAAGTACATCCTACTGCAGAGATACTTGCACGGCAACGTTCGTTGCTGCAGTATTCACAATAGCTAGGAAATGGAATCAGCCTAGGTGTTCATCAACTAATGCTTTTCAATCATCAAAAAGCCATCAGCAGGATGCATGAGTCAGAGAGGCTGTTTCCAGGGCAGAAGCTCTCCAGGCATCTCCTGTGGCTATAGATTTCCCTGCAGACATCTTCTTCAGACAATATTAGGTTTTACCTATCGCTAAGCCTTGGAGCTAAGATATAATAAAATATGGCGATAGCTTCATCTTCCGTCCGCAAGGGCAGTACTCCTGGCAATTTCAGATATATATTTCAGACTCCTGTCCTTAGGCCAGTTGACAGGGATTTCTACCAGCCACTTGCTACCTTGAATGCTGCAGTGCAGTAACTGCGATCCTACATGAAGAGCTCCTGACCCCTGCTGCAGTTCTTAAAGATTAATTCAGCTCACCCTGAGTTTCTGTCCACAGTCTCCTTGAGACGCTAAAAAGACTTCCACTTTTGCATAAATCAGGCCTGGAGTGTCCATGCCCTCCCTTTCAGCTGTTTTGTCTTAGGGCAGACGAGGAGCCAGTCTAGGCTGCACACAGTCCAGGGCTCCCTCTGGTCAGAGCTCTTCCCCCACCCGGCGGGGGGGGGGTGCTCTAAGGTCTATTAAGTAGATAGAAACAGAACACTTCCCTGGCTCTTTATCTGGAGCACAAATGGTCCATAAATAAAGGCTCAGGATCCACCATCCAAAGTCAAACTGTTAGGCTTCAAACCTAGGACAAATGACTGAGTTGCCTATTTAACATATCAAAGCAGACACTAGCAGCCTGGTTCTCCGTGTATCCCTCAGTCCCGACCTGATACAGGCTCCTCCTGGGTAGCATACCCCATCTCTTTACCGGGAGCTCTTCAGCCTATGAGCTGGGCTGCTCTTCCTGATACAATCTGATCATTTTGGTTACTGCTCTCTTTGCCCCTTTGTTCCTCATGGCTGCTGCAGCTAGTTCCCCTCTCTCCCCTTTCCCTCCCACCCCCCCTTCACATGGCTCAGGGTGTTATGACAATGTGCATGGGGGACCTTGGTGAATTCCATGGCAGGCGAATGTGACCTAGGCAGGGGACAAACATGCTAGGCAGATAGAGCTTAAATGAGAAGTTTTATTAGAAAGGGGAGGAAAAAGAGGTGAAGAGGCAGAGAGGACAGAAGAGAAGAGGGAGACAAGAAAAGTCCTGTCTGCCACAGGGAAACAGCAGGAAAGAGGGAATGAAATCATAAGTGGACGGGGGTCTGTCTTTTGAAAGGGTCCTTTGCACCTGCATGCAGACTAGTAGTGATGGAACCCTGGGCTGACCAGGGTACTGCCTGAGTACATTCTCCCAGGTGACAGGCGCAGGCCAGAATAATGCCTGAATCCTTAGACAGGGTCCTGTTCACTCTGGACTCTCCCATATATTCCTGCCTCTGGCTATCCCTCCCACATTTCTGTAATAAACTTTCTCCTTCTTCATATGGTGGACCAGTCATGTCCCTGTCCTTTATATTTCTTTGTTCATTCAAAAATTATCAGCATGTGCTACTGCCTCACTCACATAAATAAAGAGATGAATGAATGAATGAGTGAATGAATGAATGAAACAAAAAATACAATTAGGAACACTGGAAGGATGAATTCTATCCCCCAAAACGCAACTGGTCAATTAGTAGCCATAGTGATTGCGGATATTTATTATTTTTTTGCCTGAGAAGTAAAATTAAAACTGTTATTATTCCCACCACTTAAGTTCAACAAATGTTTATAGATCTTTTAACACACAAGAAAGCTTTTTCTTAATAGGAACTCATTCAAAATATAGGATAGTAATTAAAGAAAACTGCTGGTGTTTATTGCCTGATATTCTAACTATTAAAATGAGATATGTATGAAAAATGTACATCGTAAATGGTGATTATGGTTGGGGTGGGAATAATCTGTATTAAACTAAATATAGATTGTTTATGTGATTTACATGTTTCCTGCAATAGCACTTTCAATCTTGGATATTTGATATGATTCATAACACAGAGACAGATAATATTACGAGGAATGTCATAAAGATATTTCTAGCTTTTGCTTTCCACTTTAAAAAAAAATGCGAACAATTAGAGCATTTCTTTTCCTGCTAAAATTATTCTAAGAAAAGCACTTCCTTGAAGGCCAGGCACCATTTGTTGCCAAAGCACATCTGAGCAAACTTGCTAAAGAATCTATTGTGACTTTTCATTTGCTTTTCCAGCATACAATGTGTGGTTTAATGGTAACTAAAATGATAGAACATTACATTTGATGGAGCCTTTGTTTAGAAAAGGAACTGACAAGTCCATAATGATTCTACACTGATGTAGCTACTAGATAACCTCAAATATTGTATTGTTTTCATGTACCACATCTGCTTCCAAAAAATTATCTGAAGTAGCTGCCTATAAAACACAAGTAAAATAGGCACAGAGGCAATTAAAAGAAGACTTAGAGATTAGGGTGAAGCAGGCGATCTTTGCAGACTCCTCCAGTAAGACTGCCATTCTAAATCATGTGATCTCTCTGACCCACACTTGCCTGAGCAAGGCAGGTTTATGGAGGAGAAAGATGCTGGGGCAGGAATGGCAGGTCTTCAGGTCACTCCATTCTCTTGCTATCAATTTTCTCTCTCATCAGCAAAAAGGAGTGGAGCAATGGGAAGACATAGAAGGAAAAAGAAGATTCGGGAAAGCAGGTTGACTCAACTTGCTACAACATGTATTGATGATGTGCTGTGTGTGACTGTGACCTTCTGGAGCTATCAATATGCATCTACACTTTAGCCTCTGAAAGTGATTGTCTTTGTTGAGGAAAGGGGTGATACCCATCTACACTGAGAAAGGGGGTGATGCAGGATCCTGAACAAAGAATGTCATGTCATGTATAATAAGTCACACTCAGAGCCACAGGAAAAGTGGAGACAGGAGGAAACAGAACTCACAGTATCTTAAGAGTTCCCAGGCACTGTCACCATGAAGGTGTAATGCTCCAATGTGACCCCAGCTTTGCCCTCTTCTTCAGGTGGCCTTTCCTGTCTTCTCTATTCTGCATCCTTTCTGATCTGCCTAAGGGGAAAAACTAAGGAATGCCAATATGAAAACTATTTCAAAATTGCACCAATAGGAATCCTCATATTTGGTCTGTCACCATCAAGGTTGATCATCTTTTAACTTGCTAGATTGAGAAAAATAAACAATAAAACTAAAAATTAAAAAATCTAATGGGAATGTTTGCATCCTAAGAGAAAGGTAAACTAGAGTGATGTAAAAAAATAGATAATAAATAATTGGAAAACAACAACTTGGGTCCATGACTGTAGGACTAACAAAGGCTTGTTAGAGCAGAGTTGACTTGAGCAGAGTAGGAAGATGAGAAGAGAGAGAGAGCATTACAGCCCAGAGAAAAGCCCACATAAAGGTTTCACACATGTGTTATATTTCAGGGAGAAAGAATATTTTTGGGCTACAATATGCTTAGCAGAAACAGTGGAAACAATGAAATGCCCTTTACCCACCGACCAAGTGACCTTTTCAAGACAGGCTCAAAATACTGCATGCAGTGCTTAGTGGGAAGAAAGTTCAGCCTGAAAAGTAACATCATGCGATATGGTCTTTGCTCATAACTGTCATTCTCTGTATGACCATGGGCCTCTCTCTTTTATTTCATCTCTAGAGATTCTTCAGTGTCTTCTCCACAAATGGATCCAAATCACAGCTTTTAATCTATCCCCATCTTACATTCTTTCCCATTTTTACAAGGGTCTGCTGCCCCATCAGTGTCTCATTGTATACTAGGAAATTCTTTCTTATTTGATGACTTAGTATGCTGCAGTCACTTTAAGAAAGATTCAATTTTGTATAAGATTTTATAGGGTCAAAAAATAAAATGTTCACTCTATAAATACAGATTGGGTAAACTAATAAATAAAGTGGTTGATGAATCTAGGTACTACTTGGAAACTTAAAATACTATTTGGGTCACTTTTAAAGTGTTATTATCTTCATCATTATTATTATTGTGTGCATGACGTATGCCCTGTGTACGAAAGTATATGCATACCAAGACATGAATGCAGAAGTAAGAGGACAACTTGAGGGAGTCTGTTCTCTCCTTCCTCCATGAAATCTAAACACTGAACTCAGGCTTGATCACTAAGTGCTTTGACCTTCTGAGCCACCTAAACAGATAGCATCATACCGCCTTAGACTGCACAATGAGGGAGAAGGAGAAAGGTAGGTACATTGGATAGGATCCTAAGTGGAATGTAGTGGGTTCTGTGTGGAGACTAAAAGGAAGTGAGGAATTTGGTTGCAGGTTGAGAGTTGAAGTCATGGCAAAGAGGAGATGCTGCCCATTGGGACTGAGAAGGCAAATACTGCTACTCTATTTGTTCATTCATATCTTTTTACTTATGTTGTATGAGTTTTCTTTTGTGTACACTAAACTCATGCCATTGATGAGGTGACTCAGTGGAGATGTTAAATGCATAGCTGAAACGTAATCTAAAGCATATGAGAGAAGTCTCAACTACAAATATAAACAATTAGTCATCTTCATAGGGACTTTTCGTTGATGTGCATTTGAATGAGGTTCACTGGGAAGGCAGAGCTGTCAGAGAAGGAAAGGGGGTCATGAACCTCTCTCTGACATGTAGTTTGAAAAGACAAAAAAGAACCATAAAAGCAAAATTGGAAAGGAAATCAGTGAAGCAGAAGGAAAATCCGGAAATAATAAGGGGTCTTAAGAGTAAATGTATGGTCAGCTGTCACAGAAGCCCCTCAGAGCCCAAATAAAATAACTGGAAATAACTGATGAAGTGAATATTGGATTCAGCAACAGGAAACACATTTTAGAAGGATGTTTTCCAAGGAATTCTGAGACAGAGGCCTGAGCAAGATCATGTTAAACTGAACATGTGGTTGAGGAGAAAGTGTTAGTCTTAGTTCTCAGGTTTCCTTAGATATCTGGGATCTTTCATGCTCCCATGTAAATTTTATGATTGTTTTCTCTATTTTGAGAACGATTATGCTGAATCTATACATTGTATGGGGCACAATAGTCATGTTCATTTTGATTCTTTTAATCAACTACATAAGGAGAACTTTGTATCTTGTGAAGTCTTTATTTTGGTTTCTTTCTGGTCCATGGCTGTCAGATCATATCTATCAATGGCCTTTTCATCAAAGAAGTCCTAAGACCATACATGGCATCATTTGGTAAGATACAGGGACAGGATGAGAGGAATAAGCAAGATAGTTTTTATAACAAGCCTATTCTAGACATATTATATGAACCCATGAGTCAAGAAGAATATTATATTCAAAACATATTAAATTTCCACATTAGTTTCTGCAAGAACAAACCATATTCAAAGCATAGAACAATATTGTCATACATTTGCTCATCTCTGTATCTGTCTGCACTAGTATTGATCCATCTGTCTAATCATCCACTCCATCCATTCAGGGTGCCTCAGGAGAGGCATTCAAGCAGGATGATGACAGGATACAATAGTTTCTGGTCCCTTTTTAAGCAAATGATGCTCAAAGTACTTAATACATGCTCCAGTTGTGACTAACTAACCAGAAAAGACTAGGTTTTAGAAGACTAAGAGAGGAGAGGATCCATGTCATGAAAATGAGAGGGACCAGTGAGGGAAAGCTTCATAAGAAGAGGAGTGTGGTCCTCAATGGAGCCAAGGAATGAGGAACAGAAACAAAGCCATGAGAGGAGCCAGAGGGTGAATAACAGTTTCCCTCCGAGATCCAATTCATGGACCAGGTAGATGAACAGCAAGAATACATTGCAGAGTTTAGTCAAGCAAATTCAAATCAAGCAGCAGGAAGCAAGGAGTAAAAGTATCCCCCATTGTGATTCATTATTGCAAAGAAATCATTCCAAGCCTTCAAGCTAAGACTCTACAGCAGTTCTGCACCCCAGGTGTACCCAGTGTGGCGGGTGTCTTGCTCTATGATGAAGGGTTGAGAGTAGAAAGGAAGAAGTGGGACTCAGATTCACAGCAGCATGACAGCCCACAGGAGGGCTGACCTGCCTTCTTTCTGATAAATTATGAGCTATTCTTCTCTTCAAATGCTGCAAAGATGAGATGAAAACTATCTAAAGTGCTACATCAGGAGCTCTTTATGGTTTTCCTTTAAGAAAAGATGTGAAGCTTGGAAGAAGGACCAAAGCTGTGACAAACAGGGTATGAAATAAGAAAAAAGTTAAACATTTTAATAAGCTTTAAGTAAAAACTATCTCTGAATAATTACTCTTTGCAAAAGTTCCACTTTGATAGGTTGGGAAAGAAAATGTGATTGGGTTCTGTGCCTAGAGACCATGACCTGGGTTATCTTGCCCTTACAAAACCTACCCCCTGGGGCTCTACAACCCAGACAATAAGTCCCTTATAGGGAAGAATGGTCTGGAATTACAGACAGGTTTTAGAGAAAGACAGACAAACATAGAGTCACTCTACCATATCCATTAAGAATCCTGGCTCAGAACACAGGATTTTCTTCTTTAGCTCTGCACCTTCCTCTCTCTATAAAAGAATCAGTCTGATTCTCACTGAGCATTGGATATAGTGAAGTTGGCATTGACAAGTCAAACCTACCTAACTCAAACACACTTACCTGTGCCGCTCTTGCTTTCTGATATTGTTTCTTTCCTCAAGCAATCAACTTTAGGGTGGCCAGTGATACTGTGATGATGGGTGAAGGATCAAGGTATGAGATAGAGGAGAAAAAATAAGTACTGATGAGCTCCTCATAACACGAGAAATCACCACATGACAAATCACAAATTCAACTTCTGTTTTTTCTTCTTCATGTTATAACTGCTTTGGTTCTTTATTTCTTGGGAATGTCTATGTTAAGTATGTATATGACATCTCTTTATTTCCACAAACTTACCACCAACATTCCCTCTTTTATAGAGTCTTATTTCTTACCCTGGATAAGTTTTTGGTGGTGGTGTGTGTGTGTGTGTGTGTGTGTGTGTGTGTGTGTGTGTGTGTGTGTGTGTGTGCATGTGGGTATATATGTGTGTACGTTTGTACATTTTTAGGTCAGAGTTCACTGTTGGTGTTGGTTGTCATCTTCAATCACTCTCCACTCTATTTTTTGAGACAGAATATCTCTCTGAACTGAAAAGTCACTGATTGCCTGGACTGGTTGGCCAGAAAACCCCTGGAATTCTCTATGTCACTGAGCCATATCCCCAGCCCTAGCCCTTCTGTTTTTTAACTTTAGAAAATCTAATTAGCTATCTAGATAAATATCACACTAGATAGAAAATATTTTCCTCCCCTGAAAGGCTAACATTAAAAAAAAAAATCACAAGCAAAGCTCCTCAGACAAACTAGTCAGTAACTGAATTGCAATTGGAAAGATAATTTTATTAAGCTTTTTCATATTGAGAAGAAGGATGGCACTGCAAAAGATCAGTAGAAGTCACTTTTACAGATGGACTGACACTTTTAAAAGGGACTTACATTACATAAGTAAAAAGTTAGCTTGTTAGCAAAGCATTAACCAAGTGCAACGTCATGATCATGTTGATCTAAGCTGAACACCTAGATATCAGCTTGATAAGCCTCCTAGTTTCATTGTGAACTGAAATTTTAGGAGATACAGTATGAGCTACTTTTAAATGGAAGGGGGTATTTGTGACATTTATTACTAGATAAAAAGATAAGATTTAATTAATTTTACCTTGAAATGGAGAGCCATGCTCTGACTCCTTTAATTGCTGCCACTATCACTGTCAGAGGAAAAGGGTTAAAACCATCTAGAATAAATCATCTGTAAGATGCTTTTATGTTTTGTTCAACATAAAATTATTTCTTCACCTTTTTAGTTGCCTAACTGGCCTTTGTTTATACAATAATATATGGTCTTTAGCAATATATTAGTAAAATTTAACTGGTAAGATTATGAAGAAATATGTGAAGGCCAAAAAGTTATAAACAGATCTTTAAAAATATTGGTCATTGCTCTAGAATTTAAGATCTAAATAAGAAATAAGTCAAAAGTCCTTGAAAATGCAGTTTAAAAAATCTTAACTAGGTCTTCAGTAAGGTGATACAGAATTTATTTAGGCAATGCTGCTTGATTTCTTAGAATTGCAGCTACTGGAAATTTCTTACTAGAACAGGATTTCCTTGTTTTTCAGAAAGCTACACACATCAAATACATATAACCAACCCCAGGCTGTAATCAGCTTGATGGGCAGAGGACAATTATAAAGCTGCCTTATTAGGTTTTATTTTTCTTCACAGATTTTTTAAAAATTTCTTTTCCTTTAAGAAGCAATTGGGGCTTAAGGATCTGCCTGGAGAAATAGAACATAAATTCTCTCCATGGGCCATGCTTTATTTGATTCTATTTCTCTTTTCTGTTGATCTCCTTGAAAATGGTGTAAGTCAATCTTTTGGATTTCTAACTTCTTGCTAGTGAAAGGAAATTCTTCCATTGTTTCTTTGGATTTCACTTCTGTTATACAATGAATGATTGAAACATTCAAAGCTCAGAAATTTAGTCCTGTGGATTCAGTGGGTTTGAGAAAGGCTGGAGTAGAACAAGTTGCTGTGTGATTTTTGATTAATTTACATCAGCTCTCCAGAGAAAGTGGTTCTATTTATCACTGGTTGTGCCTTTTCTTAGTATAATATGAGCTCCAAGAAGAGCAGACCCTGGTACCATGTTAAATTAAAAGCAACTATGTGATGAAAAGTCCTATTTGAAAGAACAATCTTATCATTTTGGAAGAGTAGTCAACCTTAGCTTTTCTACCTTAAGGGTAAACCTGTCTCCCTGAGTGCCAAGATATGCTCTTATTAAGAAAACTATGCAATTAAGTAGGGAAATGCTAGTCACAGCAAATGTGCTGTCCAGTTTTTAAGAAAGAAAAAAATCTAATCAATTCCTTAAAAATAAAAGAACAAGGATGGACTTTCTGCATTACAGACACCAAGAGCTCCATATATTCTCCAAAAAGTTAAAATACAGATGCTAGCATAGAAATCATTTTAATTTTATTTGATGAATTGCCTTGGCCTGTCTGAGATTCTTTTGCTTAGATTATTTTTGAATGCATAGAATCCAGAGGCATGGACACCAAGTCGTGGGTTTTTTCGTCTTGTTTAGCTAGGCACATTTTCTTCAGGAAATTTTAAAGTTTTGTTGTTTCAATTTTATTTCCAGGCAGCAAGTGGTTTTTGAGGGGTTTGGTACTTTTTATAGGCATCACCTGCAGGGTGCATAATGGTCAATCAAATCCAAAGCACAACAAGAATTTACTGAGATGAGATCTGACCTAAAATCCAGAGTTCACGCAAAAGAAAACAAGTTTATTTCAGGTTTATTCCCAATCTGTGGAAATCTCCATGGGAGAATACTAAAAAGAGGTTCTCAAGGACTGGAGTGTGATGATCAAGCATTTGCTTATCGTGTTTAAAGCACTGAGATGGATTTCCTGCAATGCAGAAAAGGGCAAAGCTTTCCTCTGAGCTACTAACTAAAAAGAAGGACAGAGATGATTGCATGGGTATGGAAGATAGAAAACTGAGTGGTAGAAAAAAGGCACACTTGTCCTTGCTGCTTGAGGACATATGGGACAATGGAGAATAGGTGTCATGAGGCTTAGGTCCTTCCAAAGAGTATGCCAAATGGTGCAGAATCCACAAGTGAAAATGACCACATATGTTTCAATTCGTTACCGACAAAAATTTTCATGATTAAAGTATTGATTATACAATTTTGCTGTTACACATGTAGGGAAAGTGCTAAAACCAAAAAGAGGCATAATTGTCCAAAATAGACTTTTAAAATATTCAAAGTCATAGGCATAATCAAGTACTGAGTGTTTATTCACAAAATCGTCTCAAATAACCTCCAATTTAAATTTTATATTCCCCCTTCCTTCCCCCTCGGCCGCCTTGACCTCTCCTGAGCCCTACTCCTGCCCAAGGTCCCCATCACCCCAGGATCTCTCTGGGCCTGGGCCTGCCTAGAGTGCACCTGCCCAGACAGGAAGGACCTCCCTGAGTCTGGCAATACCTCACTCTTCCTTCCCCCTCTGCTGCCCCGACCTCTCCTGAGTGAGAGACTACCAAGAGAGGCAAGACCATCCATAGCTGCTGACATTGAACTCTTGGCCCAATATACCACTGGGTGACAAGAGGAGACAGAGAGACCCCACCTGCACCCACTGGAAGAAGAGATTGGAAGAAGGCAGAATAAGAACACACTCAACACAAAGACCAATATGACACTACCAGAATCTAGGGACATCAGCAAGATCTTAAAAGCACAACACAGAGGAAGAAAAAGAGACAGACCTAAAAATCTACTTTATGAAGATGTTTGAGACCCACAAAGAGGAAACAAGAAAATCTCTTAAAGAAATAGAAGAGCTGGGCATTGTTGGTGCACGGCTTTAATCCCAGCTCTTGGGAGGCAGAGGCAGGCAGATCTCTGTGAGTTCGAGGCCAGCTTGGTCTCCAGAGCAAGTGCCAGGATAGGCTCCAAAGCTACACAGAGAAGCCCTGTCTTGAAAAACCAAAAAGAAAAAAGAAAAAACAAAAAAAATTCAAGAAATGGGTAATTCTCTTAAAGAGTCTAAAGAAAAAAACAACCAAACAAGTGAAGGAAGCACTGGAAACAGTTCAAGACATGAAAGCTGAAATAGAAACAATAAAGAAAACACAGAATGAGGGGATGCTGGAAATAGAAAGGCTGGATAAACGATCAGGAACTAAAGATGTGAGTATAACCAATAGAATACAAGAGATGGAAGAGAGGATCTCAGTTGTTGAAGACTCGCTAGAGGATATACAGTCATTGACCAAAATCTCAAGTCCAACAAATCTCTAACACAAAATATCCAAGAAATATGGGACACCATAAAAAGGCCAAACCTAAGAATAATAGGTATAGAAGAAGGTGAAGAAATACAGCTCAAAGGTACAGAAAACATATTCAACAGAATCAAAGAAGAAAAGTTCCCCAACCTAAAGAAGGATATGCCTATGAAAGTACAAGAAGCTTACAGAACACCAAATAGATGGGACCACAAAAAGAACTCCCCTGGCCACATAATAATCAAAATGCCAAACTTACAGAATAAAGAGAAAATATTAAGGGCAGCAAAAAAAAAAAAAAGTCAAGTAACATATAAAGGCAAACCTATCAGAATCACACCTGACTTCTCAATGGAAACTTTGAAAGCCAGAAGGTCCTGGATAGATGTCCTACAAACACTAAGGGAACATGATGCCAACAAAGACTACTGTACCCAGCAAAGCTTTCTATCACTATAGATGGAGAAAACAAGATATCCCATGACAAAACCAGATTTAAACAATACATATCCACAAATCCAGCACTACAGAAAATCCTAGAGGGAAAACTCCAACCCAACAAAGATAACTACACTCACAAAAAATAGGTAATAGATAACCCAACTTTACCAAACAAGAAAAGAAACAGGAGTGCAAAATCCACACAAAATGACACCACCAACAATAAATCCAAAACAAACAAGAACCAACAATGGACATTAGTATCTCTCAATGTCAATGGTCTTAACATGCCTATAAAAAGATACAGGTTAACAGAATGGATACAAAGACAGAATCCATCCTTCTGCTGGATACAAAAAACACCTCAACTTTAGAGACAGGCGTTACCCAGAGTAAAGGGTTGGGAAAAGATTTTTCCAATCAAATTAATTCAAGAAACAAGCTGGTGTAGCAATCCTAATATCTAACAAATTACAATTTAAACTAAAATCAATCAAAAGAGATGAAGAAGGGCATTTCATACTCATCATAGGAAAAGTCCATCAAGATGAAGTCTCAATCCTGAACATCTATACCCCAAATACAAAGGTACCCACATTTGTAAAAGAAATTTACTAAAGCTCAAACCACACATAAAACCACACGCACTTATAGTAGGAGACTTCAGCACCCCCCTTTCACCAGTAGACAGGACCACCAGACAGAAAATTAACAAAGAAACAAAGGATCTAACAGAAGTTATGATCCAATTAGGATTAACAGACACCTATAGAACATTCCATCCAAACACAAAAGAATATACCTTTTTCTCAGAGCCACATGGAACCTTCTCTAAAATTGACCACATACTTGGCAAATAGCAAACCTCCATAGATACAAAAAAAATTGAAATAACCCCCTGTATCTTATCAGACCATTAGAATTCAACAGCAATACAAATTGCAGAAAACCTACAAACACATGAAATTTAATAACACCCAATTGCACCATTCCTGGGTTGAGGAAGAAATAAAAATAGAAATTAAAGACTTCCTAGAATTTAATGAGAATGTAGACACAACATACCCAAACTTATGGGACACTCTGAAAGCAGTGCTAAGAGGAAAGTTCATACCAATAAGTGCCCACATGAAGAAACTGGAGAATAGTCACAATAGAGAATTGACAGAACAACTGAAAGCTTTAGAAAAAAAAAAGAAGCAAACACACCACAGAGGAGTAAATGCCAGGAAATAATCAAACTGAGGACTGAAATTAATAAAGTAGAAACTAGCAAAACATTACAAAGAATCAATGAAACATATAGTTGGTTCTTTGAGAAGATCAACAAGATAGACAAACCTCTATCCAAACTAACCAAAAGACAGAGAGAGAGCATAATAATTAACAAAATGAGAAATGAAAGGGGGGATATAACAACAGACACTGAGGAAATACAGAGAATCATCAGGTCATACTTTGAAAATCTGTACTCCACAAAATTCAAAAATCTAAGGGAAATGGAAAATTTTCTGGATATATATCACTTACCAAAATTAAACCAAGAACAGATAAGCAGTTTAAATCGACCTATAACCCCTAATGAAATAGAACCAGTCATCAAAAGCCTTCCAACCAAAAGAAGCCCAGGGCCAGATGGCTTCACTGCAGAATTCTACCAGAAACTCAAACAAGAGCTAATTCCAGTACTCCTCAAATTGTTCCTCACAAAAGAAGCAGGAGGGACATTGCCAAACTCTTGTGACAAGGCTACAATTACTTTGATATCCAAGCCACATTAAGATACAACTAAAAAAGAGAACAACAGACCAATATCCCTCATGAACATCGATGCAAAAATACTCAACAAAATATTGGCCAATCGACTCCAAGAACACATTAGAAAAAACATCCACCATCATCAAGTAGGCTTCATCCCAGGGATCAAGGATGGTTCAACATATGAAAATCCATCAATGTAATCTACCATATAAACAAACTGAAAAAGAAAAAGCACATGATCATCTCACTAGATGCTAAAAAAGCCTTTGACAAAATCCAGCATCCCTTCATGATAAAGTTCTTGGAGAGAACAGGAATAACAGGAACATATCTAAATATTATAAAAGCAATATATAGCAAACCAACAGCCAACATCAAACCAAATGGAGAGAAACTCAAAGCAATTCCTCTAAAATCAGGAACAAGACAAGGCTGTCTACTCTCTCCATATCTCTTCAATATTGTATTTGAAGTCCTAGCTAGTTCTATAAGACAAAAGGAGATCAAGGGGATACAAATTGGAAAGGAAGAAGCCAAATTTTCACTATTTGCAGATGATATGATAGTCTATATAAGTGACCGGAAAAACTCTACCAGGTATCTCCTACAGCTGATAAACACCTTCAGCAAAGTAGCAGGATACAAAATTAACTAAAAAAAAAAATCAGTAGCCCTATTATATACAGATGATAAACAGAATGAAAAAGAAATCAGAGAAACATCACCCTTCACAATGTCCACAAACAACATAAAATATTTTGGGGTAACACTAACAAAAAGGGGAAAGAGCTGTACAGCAAGAACTTTGAGTCTTTAAAGAAAGAAATTAAAGAAGATACCAGAAAATGGAAAGATCTCCCATGTTCTTGGATAGGTAGAATCAACATAGTAAAAATGGCATTCTTGCCAAAAGCAATCTATAGATTCAATGCATTCCCATCAAAATCCAAACACAGTTCTTCACAGACCTTGAAAGAACAACACTCAACTTTATATGGAAAAACAAAAAACCAGGCTAGCCAAAACAACCCTGTACGATAAAGGAACTTCCAGAGGCATCACCATCCCTGACTTCAAGCTCTATTATAGAGCCATAGTCCTGAAAACAGCTTGGTATTGGCATAAAAAATGGACAGATAGACCAATGGAATGGAATTGAAAATCCTGATATTAACCCACACACATATGAACACCTGATTTTTGACAAAGATGCTAAATCTATATAATGGAAAAAAGATAGCATCTTCAACAAATAGTGCTGGCACAACTGGATTTGGACTGCAGATAGATTCGTATGTGTCACCATGCAGAAAACTTAAGTGCAAATGGATCAAAGATCTCAACATAAATACAGCCACACTAATCTTCTAGAAGAGAAAGTGGAAGATACCGTTGAACATACTTCCTGAACATACAACAGTAACACAGACATTGAGATATGCAATTAATAAATGGGACCTCCTGAAACTGAGAAGCTTCTGTAAGGCAAAGGACACAGTCAGTAAGACAAAACAACAGCCCACAAAATGGGAAAAGATCTTCACCAACCCTACATCTGACAGAGGGCTGATTTCCAAAATATACAATATCTCAAGAAGCTAGCCACCAAAACACCAATCAATGAAATTAAAAAGTATGGTGCATAACTAAATAGAGAATTCTCAATAGAAGAATCTGAAATGGCTGAAAGACATTTAAGAAAGTGCTCAAAATCTTTAGCCATCAGAGAAAGGCAACTCAAAGCAACTCTGAGATACAATCTTACATCGGCCAGAATGGCTAAAATCACAAACACCAATGACAATCTTTGCTGGAGAGGATGTGGAGAAAAAGGAACACTCCTCCACTGCTGGTGGGATTGCAAACTTGTAAGACCACTTTGGAAATCAGTATGGTGGTTGCTCAGAAAAATGGGAATCAGTCTACCTCAATATCCAGCAATTCATCTCTTGGGCATACACCCAAATAATACACGTTCATACAACAAGGGCATATGTTCAACCATGTTCAAGCAGCATTGTGTGTAATAGCCAGAACCTAGAAGAAACCTAGATGCCCCTCAATTGAAGAATGGTTAGAGAAAATGTAGTACATTTACACAACGGAGTACTATTCAGCAGAAAAAAGCAATGGATCTTGAAATTTGCAGGCAAATGGATGGAACTATAGGAAACCATCCTGAGGGAGGTAACCTAGTCACAAAAAGACAAACATGGTATGTACTCACTCATATATGAATTTTGGACATAGAACAAGGGATTACTAGCCTACAATCCCCTTCACCGAAGGAACTAGGAAACAAGAATTACTCTAAGAGAAAAATGCATGATCTCTGGAGAATGGGCAGGGCCAGGATCTCCTAAGCTAATTGGGAGCATGAGGGTAGGGGAGAGGGAGCTGGCAGAATGTGAGGAGGAGAAGAGGAGGGAAGAGGAGGAAATGGAGGAGCAGAAAGTTTGAGTTGGGGGAAGAATAGAGGAGAGTAGGATTAGAGATATCATAACAGAGGGAGCCATTATAGGTTCGAGGAGAGATCTGGCACTAGGGAGATTTCCAGAGATCTACAAGGATGACATCAACTGACAATCTAGGCAATGGTGGAGAGGCTACCCTAAATGCCCTTCCCCTATAATGAGACTGAAGACTACTTTATATTCCATCATAGAGCCCTCATCGAGTATCTGATGGAAGCAGAGGCAGACACCCACAGCTGTACACTGAACTGAACTCTGGAACCCAGTTGCAGAAAGGGAGGAATGAAGATCAAGGGGGTTGGGACAAGGCTGGTGAATCCCACAGAAACAGCTGACCTGAACTAGAGGGAGCACATGGATCCCAGACTGCTGTCTGGGAGGCCATCACCGGACTGATCCAGACCCCTGAAAGTGGATGTCAACAAGGAGGCCTCAGCACCCTATGGGGCCTCTGGTAGTGGATTAGTATTTTTCCCTGGTGTAAGAAGAGACTTCGAGAGCCCATCCCACATGAAGGGATGCTCTCTGGGCCTGGACACATGGGGAAGAGCCTAGGCCTGGCCCAGGATGATGTTGTGGAATTTGGGGAGCCCCAGTGGAGGGCCCTACCCTCCATGGGGAGCTGAGGGGGAGAGGGGGAGGGCTGGTTGTGGGCTGGGGGAGAGGGGGGTGAGGGAGAAGGGATTGACGTGAAATTATAATTCAAGTAAATTTAAAAAAAAAAAGCAGGAAAAAAATTATGTTCTCTTCAAGCCTCAGAAAGTCTTTGTGAGGATGAGCAATCCAGAAAAACAGTAACAAAATTCTTAAGATTAAAAGATATTTCAAACCAGGGCAGTGGTAAGAAACTGTATGCATAAAAGTGTCACATTTATTTGATCATTAGAGAAAGTGCTAAAAATATTATCCTCACCCTAACAAAATAATGAGAAGACATAAAATTCACTTGAACCTTTTAACCCTAACAAAGATCTGACACACATTGCCAAGTCAAGGGCAACCTAATGATTTTTTTCTAGCTTATAAAACTGTCAATGATCTTGCAAAGTTTGTAGCTAATTTCTTACTTACATATTGAAGACCAAACAGCCATATCTCAGTGAAAGATTAGGACATACATAGCAATGAAAAGGTCTGTGTTGGGCCAGGGAATAAAAAAATATACATGACTACAGATTATTTTCAATAGTAATAAAGCCAATTAAAATCAGACTATTTTAATTTCCTTATTTGCTAGCAACTGAACACATCTTCAGTAATGAAGTGACCTCCTCCTGGGAAGAACACTTCCTGTCCTTTCTTCAGCCCACCTCCTAACCTTTGACTAGATTTCAGTCCTGAGCACACAAAAACCATCATTGCTAGAAAAGAGAAACACAAATATTTATTTCTCTTTTTCAGCTTCTCCCACATTGTCCCACTAAGACTCATCAGTTACCTTTATAAAAGCAGAAAAATTTTATTTCAAGTGCACAAATAAAACCTAATACTAGGTCATAGCTATCCCAAGTTCTGACTATTACTCTTTCACTGTAGTACAAGTTTGAAGAATATGTTGTCTACAGAACTAAAACAGGAATTTAAGCAAGTATATACAGAATTCGAAGCAAACAAGCTTATTAAGGAATGAAATGTAGTGAGTACTTAAGAGAACATGGGTTTTAATGGACTATTCAAAATGTTACCGCTATTTACCACTATAGGGTTTTGTTGTTGTTGTTGTTGTTTTAGTTTATTACTAAAAAAAAAAAAAAAAAAAAAAAAAAAAAAAAGCTTCTGGTGGGCTTCAATCACCAAAATGAACAGAAACAATTAATCCCACAGCAACTTTATTGAATCCATAAACTTAATGTAGATAGTTAACATCGGGGTGTTATTTTATGGTTAGGTTTCCATTGTTGTAGGTGTGAAAACACACACACAAACACCCTTGAAGTTTCAGCGTAAAAGCAAAAGCCATGCTGTCATGGGCCAAATGAGAAGACAAATGAAGAAAATTCAATCAAGAATGAGGCCATTTCAGATCAGACTTTACAGAGAACACAAATGGAATGTTCCACTTATGTGGCTTTTTATGCCACCAATATTAACATTCTTATGAACACAGAGATTTTGGTGTAAAATTTCATGAGAATGGTATACCTTGTGGGAATACATAGATTAAAAACACACATATGGATTAATTTCTGGATAATGGCACTTAATTTCTTCTTGGATATTGTTTAGAAAAAGAAATGAGAAACCCAATATAAAGATGGCACAACAGGTAAAATTATTCTAATAATTATTGCTTTTTAAAGAATATGAAGAAACAATGGCCCAACTGGACATCTTATGCCATCAAATAAAACCTTCAGTGTCAGAAACATAGTCCAAACACAGAGAGAAAAAAACAGATTGGCCATGGCCAGAGCTCTCTCAGGAACAGAGAAAATAGCAGGAAGAAATAAAAAAAGAAGAGAATAGTGGAGAAGATGAAAATATCAGGCAGAGAAAGAGTAGCAAGAAAAGAGAATAGTGTAAAATAATGTGGGGGTTTTGAGGGTGGGGCAATACAGTGTATCTTGATCATATTCACCCCCAATTTCTTTCCATTTTCTCCAACCTACTCAACACATCTTCTTCCAACTTTCATGCCCTTTATTATTTTTATTTCAATACCCCATATGTATAGTTCATATGCATATGTATGTGGGCTATCCACTAGAGTATGGGCAGACTATCGGTGATCATACCTCTAAAAAATAATTGTTTCTATGAAAAAAAATTTCTATGCTATTAAAAATCCCTTCCCTCTTTGTCACAGTATTATTCTTGTGTTTATGTGAGAAATGGGTCATATAAAAATGAAAAAGAGGGATAAAAGACATTGAAGGGATGTTCCCTAATCCTGATTGCCATAACAACCCTACACACATAACTACATACATAAATACATACATAGACACACATTCACATATATATTCATATACAGATACAAAAACAAACACACACACACACACACACACACACACACACATACCACTACCACTACCACTACTACTACCACCACCACCAACAACAAAATAACAGGAATCAAAAATCATTGGTCATTTTATCTCTCAACCTCAATGATCTCAATTCCCCAATAAAAAGACACAGACTAACAGAATGGATGTGAAAACAGAATCCATTCTTTTGCTGTATCCAAGGCCTTTTAATATGTGAAAATTTTGTTGCCAAGACAGAAAGGGCATGCTGATCTGGACAAGGTCAGGTGTTGTCAAATTCACAACTTGTTTTATAAGTTCCTGCTAAAACAAAGTAAATTTGCAAGACTAATCTTAACTATAAAAAAAAAAGCCAATCCTTTTATCATTGTCCTAAAATTTGCCAACATTAAAGACCCTGTCAAATTTCTCTGTTTTCTTAAAGCTTGGTAACACTTTCTTAGCATGTTCAGAGACCAATAATAAAAAAGTGTGCAAGCAAGCCTAGTCTCATGGATCACACCTTCCTGACAGCTCTACCCAGAACTGTATCCTGTGATTTGAACAAAGACAAAGACATATAGGCAGAATTGTACTTTATGGGGGTGGATTCAAAAGTAGTTTGGATCTGTATCAAAGGAAGATTGATTTGTGGATCGATGCAAGCCTAAAAACAAGATGGTAAGAAAGCTTACTTTTAATTGCCAGCAATAAAGTAGAAGAGTCTCTGGCACATGTAAGGCACTTTAGAAACATACTGTAAGAGTGAAGAAATATACAAGTTGGCAGTAGCAGCTTATGCTGGAAAAAAACATGAAGATTAGAATAAAGCTCTTCAGTGAAAACTATTGGGAGAGACTATAATGCCTGACATACACCAACTGAATGTGAGGAGAGGCTCTTATACCAAGTAAAATAATAATATAAAAATTAAAAATGTTTAGGAATTAGGAAAATAGAGTAATGCTGGGAAATATAGGTTTCTGCCTCTAAAACATAATGACTTATGAATTCAACCATTTGAGAGAGAAAACAAAAGAAGGAAGAAAGTATGAGCCTTTGTTGATGGCAAGGTCAAAACTGAGATGGAGCTACCAGGTCTGGAGTTTAATCTACTTCCTCAGTAGACTCATAATGTCCTGATCAAAACCCAGGATAGCCCAGGATACCCAACTCTTTCTGTACCATGTAGCAAGAGGCTTTGATAGATTTTAAAACTTGAAGCCAACTATTAGATTATCATAAACAATAAGCCTGGGTTAACTCTTGCTCTATAATGGGATGATTCTGTGCCCTATGAGTCAAGAATGACCTGGGTTATGAAATGCATGCTTGTTATTATAATGAAACAAACCATCATTGAATAATGGGCAATACAAATGACCCTTCTTACCACCTATACAACAGTTACAGGGAAAGACAATGTCATTTCTTAATATGGAAACACTTTGATCTCCCAGGAATATAGCTTGCTCAAGGCTGGCAGCTGAAATCTCTCTGTTGTAATTGCTCTCATCCAAAGGAGTGACCTCACCTAAGGTGCAAAATCATCTGCAGGGAACATTAAATCAGCAAGCAAGCAAAGGGCCAGATAGCCTGTGAGGCAAGCTCTGGCTTCTTCTGCAGCTATATTTACTATTAGCTCAACCTCTGACCATGACTGACACCACACACACACACACACACACACACACACACACACACACACACACACACCTTACCTGTATTATTCTTGATGGAACTCTGCAGAAAATGTCCATTTCAGAATCTTCCCAGGAACTACCCTTTGAGACCTATTTGCTAAGCATTCTTCTCTAAGTAAATACATCAAAGGGCAGATGATTTTGTCTTGGTATAAATATTAGTATCCATCAGACAAAAGATGGGGGGCATACTCAATTATCACAGGAAACAGAAGTCAACATCAGGATTTAAGAACTCAGATAATTCTACAGAGTTGGCAGGCTTTTGCCTATCATAGCAGATGACATTCTCCAGGATTTGTTTGTTTGTTTGTTTGTTTTTAGAGTGTTTCTGGATTTTATTCAACACAAAATCCAATTATGGTTCCCAGAGAAATTTTGAATTAAAATATTAGTTTTGTCATCAACTCAAAAGAGAGGGGGGGCAGAGGGGGAGGTGACAAAAGAAAATTCATTAGCAGCCACAGAGCTGTGGATCCTGATGAAACAGTATCTCTACTCCTTCCCTTGTGATTTAATTGATCTCCTATAAAATACAGCTAACACGAATCAGATTTCTCTGCAGGATCTGAGCAACCAGAATGTGTGAATTACGAAGCTCTATGATGTGGTGTGTTATCCAATTCAGAGCCCATTACTTAGAAAGCAGAATGTTGCCATGGAAATAGGATAGGTCTCTGCTCCTTCTGAATGGGATTCCTCTCAGGGGCAAGTCCTCATTGTCAAACTGATTGAATTCTGTGTCTCAATTTTCGAGCAAGTAGAGTAGTACTGCCTGCTCCTTATTATCACTATAGATATTGAATGATTTATTTGATAACCTTTCATTAAAGGAGTTCAATATATGCCATTTTTAATCATTGACTCAAATTTATACAAAAAATGAAAAGATCCATGGTTATTCATAGCAATGTCTGTTGAAAATGAAAATTTCAAGGTTAAAATGTACTGTGGTGATTTCTAGTGCTAACCTTGAAAGACTAACTCTGTCAGAAAGCCATAGAAGACATAAATACCTCTTACTGCTCACAGGAAGGTTGTCTTTGAGCAGTTAGCAGGAGACCAAATCATGATACACTCCTATATGTGAGAACATGTATTTGGAGAGGAGAATCCTACTCCGGAAGGAGGGGGAAAGTATATCCAGCAAATGACATTTGCTCTAGTTAAAACAAGATGACAGTCCTTTAGAGATAATGGCTCTAAAGAATTTTAATAAAATATGACTAGTTCAGATGCACATGGGTTAGAGAGAAGCACATTCATTTGTTGAGAGACAATGGGAAGTATGGGGAAGCTGGAAAAAAACAAGATCAGCTGTGAATCTACTGCTTCTGTTTCCTGATTCTGTTGAGTGGAAGGTATTATTGCATCTCTTACTTGAGATAAAAGTAAAGAACTAAAAGAAGTCTTCTAGAAATAACTAAAGATAACTCCAAGTATCTTATCTGTTGCTAAGATAAATGATTTAATGACAAATCAGATAATAACAGTATAAAAATTAATGTCCATCATATGTTTTCATTTCTTTCTAAATTCTTTCTCCAGATGCAAAGTTTACTTAGCCACAAATGTCAAAGGCATGCTCTCCAAAAGAATTTAGATCCAGATTAGAGCATTATTGAATGGAAATATAAATCTAATGTCACAGAGAAATAAAGCCTACAATGATAAAATTAAACTGGAAGCCAGATGCAATGGAGGAAGGTGCTGTCTATAAGATCTTTGTGGTATAACAGGAAGCACTCAGACAAGCAGTCATTATCATGGAAACATTTTGTTGAATTCAAGATGCTCTGTGTTCTTTTGGAGTTTGTCTGGAGGGAGATAATTCCCATATGAAATGAAAAGGTCTTAGGCAGCATAGTTGAACAGGACAGTAGTCTGCATGCCTAGGAGGATGGAAGTGAAAACCACCTCAGACTTCTGCACCACATCTGATCAACATTAAGAAAATGAGGTGAGGCATGACAGGTGACTCAGCAATTAAAAGCACTGGCTGCTTTTGCAGAAGACTTTGGGTTTGACTCCCAGCACTTACTTGGTGACTCACAACATTCATTAACTCCAGTTAGAGGGGAACGAATGACATCTTCTGGCCTCCATGGGCAACAGGTATGCATGCATGCAAAAACATGTATGTATCCCAAACACCCAACACATAAAATTAAAAAGAAAAACAAAGAATAAAATAAGAAATGAAAAAAAGAAAAAAAGAAAGGAAGTTGGTTCTCTAGAAAGAAAAAAAAAATGAGGAACATTCCCATAGTGAGTCATGTGAACTCAAATTACTACTTTAAGTACTGCAGTATTTTCTAGAATCAGAGCAGTATCATCTTGTGGGCTTAGTTTGGATAACTAGTTCCCAAACTTGTTGTGCTTGATTTAGAAGGTACTTCAAATGTGGAGAATTGCCTGTTTACAAGAATAATGTTTTGAGAGAAAAAACTGTAAATATGTTCATTTCTATAGTTTGTATAAATGTTTTTAAACCCAGATAAATCAAACTCCACAGTTTCATAAGTCTTGGGTCAATATGGCTAACTGGCCTGTGGCTAAGGAAATTTAAAACTAAGATCATTTGAAAAGGGCTTACCAGGAAAGAACCAACTAATGCAATATACTTCATTTAGCATCCATTTTAAATAATTGAAGGTTGAATCCCTGGGCTGCCATCCTAACCAGGTACAGAGGAAGAGGTGGGGAGGGTTTGCATTGAAGACCAAATCACTGCAGCCTGTTGAGAGAGATCTATTGTTAAAGAACTTGCTTTGCCAGTAGAAGTCCAGGTAGTTCTCAGTACCTATACTGAAAGAAGCTGGCCATAGTGGTGCAATTGTTATCCCAGTGTTGAAGAGGTGGAAACATCTGGATCCCTGGTGTTAGCTGGCCAGATGGCCCTGCTTACTAAAAAATTCCTGGCCAGAGGGATCATATTTCAAAAACCAATGACCACAGACCCTGGGGAATGATAGCCAAGTTAGTTCTCTGGTTTCTACATATGCTCACATGCACATGCACACACGCGTGTGTGTGCGCGTGCACACACACACACACACACACACACACACACCACACCACACCACACCACACCACACCACACACACCATGTACATATCTCTGCTTTAATTAATAAAATGATAAAGGCCAAAGTCACTGGTCTTGTCTGGTGGCAAGAATACACCTCAGAGCGAGCAATACCCATCTAGAATCCATAAATCCATTGCTTGTGTAATTCAAGTTTACTACCTAACTACTGAAAAGAATGTGCAAGAACTTGCTGAGATGTTGACAGTCACTCCAATGTAGTCCTGACTGGCTATGGGTCACAATTCACATCTTTCCCACAGATGACCTCTGTATCAGGACTTGGAACAGGGATGAAATGCTTGGGCCGTAACTTACTTCTACATAGAATGAAATGTATAAATTGTGAATGTGTTCATGAATGCCTCTGTCAGAATTTTTAAAATAAGTAACAAATTGTCACAACTATTACTGTCCTCCAGAAAATAAGTGTGCTGTGAAATACAAATAAAAAGTGTTTCACTGTCCTGGATTCCACAAGCCTCTTCCAACTGTCTCCTCCCTTTGAAAGCTGGGGTCTAAATCAGTGCTCTGCACCAAGGTAAGCTTGGAGCATAAATCCCAGCTGCACATAGTGAGGTAGTCACGAATGTGCTTGCAATAATTTGAATGTTAAACATCTCATACAGGCTTCTGTGATTATTTGCTAGATCACCAGTATGTGCTGATATTTGGAGAGGTTGTGGACTCACGCACCACTGGGACATGAGGCCAATATAAGTAAAACATGATAATGGGAGGGCCCAAACTATATCCCTCTTCCAATCCTTCTGATCTGCCAAGATGCAACACAGCATGATTTCACCACCATACTCCTCACAGCCATAATGGACTAACACTTCCTGAAATAGTGAATTAAAATAAATTCTCCTCCCTCTTGAAGCTTCCTTATGGTATGTTGTCACAGTGGCCACAAGGAAGCCAATAGTCTTTATTCGGTTTCCACTATTTTAATACTAGTCTCTTCTAAAATGTATCCCAAAGCAATAAGAACACAAAGTCATCTCCTGGAATTTCTGAAACAGCTGAAAGTGTAGCCTACATTTAGATAAATGCCTGATATTGTGTAACCTTTTCTGGGATAGTCTGAACACATTTATTCATCCCCAATAGGGAATTGACCACAAACCAAAGAAAGGATTCCATCCAAGTCTATATTGGTGAGATGATAAGCCTGCGGGAACATGAGTGACTCAAAGGCCCCTGTAGCACTGAGAAGACCATCTCAGGATGGGGTGACTCAATGGAAGCTGTATCCCTGGAGCTCTGTTCACCAGCCAGTGCTGCTGGGAGAAGCTTGCTGCATCTTGTCTGAGCCTCAACCCCAGCCATGTGTGTTCCGGTTACCTTACAGTATGTTCTTGTGGACATCCCATGTCTTCCAAGTGTAAATGTCACAGTCTGCCATGCAGCCCAATGCAATGCCAGGATCTGAATGGATGAAGCAGAACTCATTTCGGAAGAGGCAAAGCCATTAGATAGCAAAAATCTGACATTTTGCATGAAGTTTAGCCTGACAAGAAGATGCTATATACCAAGGCATTCAGCCAACTGCTTCATGAGGGTCCTCAGTTTGCCACTCAGATCTGACTCTGGAGTTCAAAACCAAGGAAGGAAGGAAGGAAGGGAGGGAGGGAGGAAAAGAGGGAGGGAAGGAAGGAAGAAGGGAAGGAGGAATAAAGGAATGGAAGGAGAGAGGGAAGAGGGAGGAGATAATGCCTAAGAAATTTATAAAATATAACAAGACAGTTTACATAGAAATAAAATACAGGTAATGAATCAATACCCATACTTGTCACCATGTTCTTAACTTCTATGAACAAGCTGAGAGGTGCAATTCAGTTTGTCTGTATTATATCTCTGACTGTATAATGAAGAAATCATTTATTTCAGCCGCAGAAGTGACAAAGCATTTTCCCAGGCATGATTAGTTTGGGTAACACACACACACACACACACACACACACACACACACACACACACACACACATACACACACACACACACACTCGAGCACTTGTGCTCATATACATATATGGACATACATATGTGGATAAATGAATGCTTGTTCATTTGCTGTTTCAAATGGTGACATAAACCACAGTGGCACGAATAATATCTAACTCTGAAATTGATTTTCAGAGATAGTAAGAAGTATGCCTATCAAGGGTTTATAAGATTCAGCTGAATGTTTGGATAAATTGGATCACAGTTTTCTGATTTCAAGAATAATTTCTAAAGATCGACACAGACACTACATGGAATATTCCTGAGAGCACACAGTACTATGGAATAGCTCTCACAAAAGAAAAAACATTAAGCCTTTGCTATAAACCTACTTATAGTTTCCAAGGTCAGATTAAAACACCTCAGTTTGGACAACAAAAATGAGGAAAGGGATGTTAATTATCTCTATTATCCTTAACTTGGGAAGAATCTTAGGCTGACCTGCTTAAAAAGAAATTTTGCATATTATAATCCAGTCTAAGCCACAGTCAAGTGCCCTACCCTGCCGGGGGAGTGGAGGGTGAATGGGGTGCGGGGCAGGTGGGGGTTGGGGGAGGGCTGGGGGGAGGAGAGGGAGAGGGAGAAGGGATTGACATGTGAAGCAAGCTTGTTCCTAATTTGAACTAATAAAAAAAATAAGAAAAAAATAATCCAGTCTATTCCAACTCTAGTAACAATAGCAATTACTTTCAAAAGACAAAAGTGTAAAATTAGGTGGCTTTGCTGAGCAATTAGGTACTCCTAGGAGAGACAGGCTTTCACACACACCAGGAGCCACTGCTGATACTCTGTGTCCCTGAGCAATTGACAGAAGGCATCTTTGTCTCCAGTTCTACTTTCATAAGCTCAGAAGTAAAATATTCTTCTGAAAATTACTTAAGGGCCTCCAGTAGAAAGGTGAAGAATTCCACTGACATCTTTATGGAGCTTTATATCAAAGGAGTAAAGTCTACAGAGGGAAAAAGAGACATTGCTTAGAAATAAATGGCTTTGAATACAACACCAAATTAAATGTAAATTAACACTAAATGCAATCGCCTTGTGTCAGACCCTCCTACAAAAAGCACTTCTGTGGGTGTTTGAACTTGGAGCATACATTTATTGAGAATACACAATGAAAGGCTAGAGCTGGTTGTGCATTTTTGTATTCATAAGTTATTGGTTTAAAATGTTGCAATGTGTGCACAATGGATTAAGTTATGAAATGTGAAACTGTGGGAATCATGGGTGGGTTATGTTCAAAGCACCTGAGGCCATGTTGTAGAATTGATCCATTTTTTTCATTTTAATTACCATAAAACAAGGTTGTGGAGTTGATCCCTAAAGTGAATGAAATATTTGAAACTTCTTCTTTCAGTAACTTGGTTTTCAGATTTCTGATGTGTACTCCTTACACTGAAAGAAATAATATGGTTTAAATTGACTTTCATTAAAGAGTGCATATTACAACTTCCGTATTCTTAGCCATATTGTGTTCTCAAAGTCAGTTGACATAATTTTTAAGTATTTAAACAAAAAAAAAACTGTGGTAGTTTTGAAATAGATCTCTGTAACCCCTTATCATTTTCCCCATGAAGATGTGTGGGATGTCCTCTCCTGAGTCTGAGTGCTTAGAAAGCTTCATCAGTAGCCAATGAGAGAAGGGACACACCAGATCTCAATGATGAGAAATTGCCATCAGTTTTACTCTTCTTTTTGGAGGAAGTCCCTGCAGGTCACTCAAGCAGATACCCCAAAAGGAAAGGGCCAAGACTCTCCACCATAGCTCAGTACCAGGCAAATGTTATAATAACATGGTATCCATGTTAGTGTGCAGTCTGGGAAGAATCCATTTGAGTCAACCTAGCTAATACTTGCAGTGGTGCTAAGCCTGTCCCTCCAGGCCCTACCTGGATTTCAAGCCTAGTACAGGCTAAATTGTCCTTCCTGTTTGAATTTATTAAGTTTAGAGTGATTTGGTAAACAATTATAAGTCACTAGAAAGAATTTGGGACTTGTAGCCTGGCTGTTGCTGTAACAGAAAACAGAAGTGTGAGACCATGACTTTGGAGTGATGTCAGCAGAAGCTACAGAGCCTTGAGAAGAATCAAGTAGAGTCCTGAAGAGTGTCATGTGAGTGTTAATGAAAACATGAAGGGCCTCTAGAATAGTGTTAGTAGAAGTCTCAGGTCTCATGACAGCTGTCTTTGGTATATTATAGTTGTTAATGAAGTCAGAAGAAAAGGAGGTCTGGTGATGAAGGAGTAAAAAACTTAATATAGGGCTGGAGAGATGGCTCAGCAGTTAGGAGCCTCTTGCAGAGGACCTGAGTTCAATCCCCATTATCCAGTTTAAGAAGCTTACAACTGCCTAGAATTTTAGCTCCAAGTGATCTGAAAACCTGTTTGGCCTCCATATACACTTGCACCACACACAGACACACAAACATTCATTTATTTGAAAATAAAATTAATCTTTGGAAAGTTTAGCATGTCTCCTGCTGTCTGGGTGCATATAAAGCAACACATTTTGTTGTCATAGCAATATATTACATACTTAATGAATAACATAATAAACATTATTTAAATGTTAATTTCTAACATTTTAGGCTATGGAAACACAAGGCTCAGGTGTTAGTATGATCAGCTTTTGATGAGAGGTGATCACATGTCTATGGATATGTAAGGAAAGAATCTCTACTTGTTATAAGGAAAACAATCCTAGGTAAAGACTCAACAAAGAAAGAGAATTACAAAACAATTTCCAATGAAGTAGCCATCACAAGATAGAAAGATTTCCCATACTTATGGACCAGTATGATTAACATAACAAAAATGGCCATGCTAACAAAAGCAATCTACAGATTCAATGCAATTCCCATCAAACTCCCAAAAAGCAATTCTTTACAGATCTTGAAAGGATAACTAAAACAGTCCTGTACAATGAAAGAACTGCTAGAAGTCTGTCTCATCATCCCTGATTTCAAGTTGTACTACAGAGCTATAGTAATAAAAACTACATGGTATTAGCATAAACAAGAACACATTGACCAATGGAATCAAACTGAAGACCCAGACATAAATCCAAACACATCTGGACACCTGATTTTTTTTATAAAGAATCCAGAAATACACACTAAAAAACAGATAGCATCTTCAACAAATAGTGCTTATATAACTAGATGGCTACATATAAAAGAATGCAAATTGATCCATATTTATCAACCTGCACAAACTCAAGTCCAAGCAATTAAAGACATCAACATAAAGCCAGATACACTGAATCTGATAGAAAAGAAAGTAGAGAATAGCCTTGAACACAATAGCACAGAAGACAATTTTCTGAACAAAACACCAATAGTTCAGACGATAAGATCAACAATTAATAAACAGGACTTCATGAAACTGAAAGTGTTTGTAAGGCAAATGACATCATCAACTCGAAAAAACAGCAGCCTACAGAATGGGAAAATATTTTTGCCAACTCTGCATCCATTAGAGGGCTAATATACAAAATACACAAAGAACTCAAAAACCTAGATCTCAAAAAACCAAATGATCCAATTTTAAAATGGGGAACAGATCTAAACAGAGAATTCTCAATAAAAAGAATCTCAAATGGCTAAGGAATACTTAAAGAAATGTTCATCCTTAGCCACTCCTCAATTGGTATACTCTTCTGTGACTGGTGGGAGTACAAGCTTGTATAGCCAATATGAAAATCAATTTGGAAATTCCTTAGAAAGTTTATTGGGAATCAATCTACCTCAAGATCCAGCTATACATCACTCCTGAGCATATACCCAAAGGACACTCCATCCTACCACAAGGACACTTGCTCAGGCATGTTCATTGATTGTAGCTTTAATCATAATGCCCAGAAAGTGGAAACAATCTAGATGTTCCTCAACAGAAAAATGGATTAAGAAAATGTGGTACCAATGGAGTATTACTCAGTCCTTAAAAACAATGACATCATAAAATTTGTAGGCAAATGGAACCATAAAAAAAAATCATGCTTAGTGAGGTAACCCAGACTCAGAAAAACAAATGTGGTATGTAATCACTTATAAATTGACATTAGCTATTAGGTACAGAATAATCATGTTACAATTCACAGACTCAGAGAGGCTAAGAAACAAGCAGGGCTCAAGGGGTGGGGATGGGATGGGGACTGGGCACATGGATCTCTCTGGGAAGGGCAAATAGATTTTGTGAATATGGATAGAAACAGGAGGTCCAGTTGTGGGGTATGGAAGGACAAAGTACTAGGAGAGATTATTGGAATTGGGGGGGGGCAATGTAGAAACCTAACTCAGTGGAAAATCCTTGAAAACTCGAGAGTGACCCTAGCAAAGTCTCCTAGCAATGGGGAATATGGAGCTGAAACCAGCCTCTTTTAGAACCAGGCAAGCCTCCCAGCAGTAAGATTGGGACATCAACCCAGCCACAAAACCTTTGACCTATACTATGTCATACCTCCAAAATGTGCTTGGCTAATGGTGGCACAGAATTTGTGGGAGTGGCCAAGCAATGACTGGTCCAACCTGAGACCCACCACACCACAAGAAGGAGCCCACGACTGACACTGCCTGGATGTCCAAGAACCAGAGGCCTAGAGATCTAGGATACAATCAAATCCAACTGGAAAAAAAAAATACTGGTGATATTCTACTATATTCATATATCAGTGCCTTGTCCAATTATCTGTAAACAGAGAGGTATCATCCAGCAATTGATGGAAACAGATGTAGAAACCGACATCCAAACACTACATGACACCAAAGGAACACAACAGAAGTGGGGAGGGAAGGATTCTAGGAACCAGAGGGGTCAAGGACACCATAAGAACAAGACCCACAGAATCACCAAAGCAGGGCTCATAGAGGGTCACAGAGACTGAAGTGATAATAACAGACCCTATATGAGTCTGAGATAGGTCCTCTGCATATACATTATGGTTATGTAGCTTGGTGCTCTTGTGAGACTCCTAACAGTAGGAGTGGGGAGTGTCTCTCTGACTCTTTTGTTTGCTCTTGGGATCCTTTTTCTGCTACTAGGTTTCCTTGTCCAGTTTTGATATGAAGGTTTGTGCTGAGTCTTATTGTATGTTGTTAATGTATGTTTGATTGATATCCTTGGGGCACCTGCTCTCTTCTTAAGGGAAACAGGGGAGGAGTGGTTCTAGGGAAGATGGGAGGTATGAGAGAATGCAGACAGGGAGGAGTGGAAGCAGGGGAAACTGCAATCAGAATGTAAAGAATAAAAAGAAAAATAAAAATAAAGTAAAATGAAATACATTTATACCATGGAGTATTATTCAGCTGTTAAAAAAAATGGCATCATGGTATTTGCACACAAATTGATGGAGTTAGAAAAACAAATCATCCTGAGTGAGGCAACCCAGGCCCACAAGGATAAATATGGTATATATTCACTGATAAGGGGATATTAACCATTAAATAGATGATAATCAAGCTAAAACCCATAGACCCATAGAGAAGTTAGGTAAAGAGAGGGGGAGGTCTAGGGAGGATTGAGGAATTTCCATGGGATGGAGAATAGATTTTACAGGTGACCTGGGAGTGGAGGAATCAGATTGTGGGGGAAGATGAAGTGGAGGGGGATGAATACAGTAAGAGACAGCTGGAATTGGGGGACATTGCGCAGGGTGGTATGGAAATATAGTGCAGTAGAAACTTCTGGTATCTTTGAAGGTGATCCTAATGAGGATTCCTAGACATGGGGATACACAGTCTCAACTGGCCTTCTCTTGTAGTCAGGCAAGGCTTCCAGTAGTGTAACTAGGTTATATTCAATTGAGTTGTTTGTCATGAAAAGCCCCAAACAACCTAGACTACACACTAAGACTAAAAGTTGCTCTCTGCAAACTGACAAAAGGCCCCATTGCCAAGGACAACACCCACACAACTCACTGAGCTGGAACATATGTGGAGCCTACATCCCTAAGTTGTAGTCTCTTTGGTGTGGGAAAATACTTTTCAGGCTACTGAAAGAGAAACATGGACAGTAACTCAACCACAAAACCACTATATCTTTGACCTACAATTTGCCCTCTCTATAAAATATGCTAGGGCAATGGCACAGATTTTGTGGGAGTAGCCAACCAATGTCTCATTTGATCTAAGGCCCACTACACAAGAAGGAACTCATACCCAAAGCTACCTGGATAACCAAAAACCAGAAACTAGATACTCCAAAACTAGGGTAAAACCAACTATTGGTCTTAGAAAAAAAATCAATAAAACGATTCCTGATTATATTGTGCTACACTCTATAGATCAGTGCCTTATCCAGTCCTCATCAGAGTGGCTTCCTCCAGCAGTAGATGGAAACAGATGCAGAGACCCAGAGCCAAACAATGGGGAAAGAGAGACTAAATTTGAGGTCTCTATCAAATCCCTCATCTCAGAGTTCAGGGAATTCCTAGAAAGAGGGGGTAGAAAGATTGTAAGAGCCAAGAGGGGATATAGGACACCAGTAGAACAACACGTTCTGAATGAATTAAGTCAGGTGCATATGAGATCACAGAGCCTGAAGCAGCAAGCACAGGACATACAACTGTCTGCACCAGGTCCTCTGAGTATATACTATAGCTCAGTATTTTATGAGACTCCTGAGTGTGAGAATGAGTGGGTCTCTGACTCTTGTGCCTGCTGTTGGGACTCTTTTTCTCCCATTGGGTTACCATGTCCAACTTTGATAAGATAGCTTTTCCTTCATCTTATTGTATTTTATTTTGTCATGTTTTGTTTAAGCCTGTTCATTTCTAATGAGAGACATAAAGAAAGTGGATCCAGAGAGAAGGAACTGGGAGGAATAGAGGGAGGATAAACTATAATCAGCATCTATTGCATGAGAAATGAGTCTATTTTCAATTTTAAAATGTATGTGTGATGTTCTGGGTATAATGTATGAACTTGTTAGTGTGGATGTGTGTGCATATGAGTACACATATGTACATGTGCATGTGGAGACAAGAGGTTGACTACCAGTATCACCTTTATTCACTCCCCACCTTATTTTCTAAGGCACAGTCTCTCTATGAACCTAAAGTTTATCAATGTAGGTAGACTAGCTTTATGAAGCCAACTCTTTCTGCCACTCCAGTGCTTGGTTACAGGAGTATGCAGCCATGCCTGACTCTTTATATGGATGCTGGGGATCCAAACTCAAGTTCTCATTGCATCACAGGTATTTCATCTCCCCAGCCACTGTTTTAAAATCTTTTACTTATATTATTTTACTTATCTTATATGTATACAATAAAATGTCATCATATCTACTTCCCATTTCCTCCTCCAAATACTTCCCTATCCCCCCAACACATTTCCAACTCAAATTCATGTCTTCTGCTTTTCATAACCCACTAAACCCAGTTAACACCATCTATGATGTGAATGAGTATATAGAAGCCACTAGAGCTTAGAAATCCTACCAGCCCCCATACCCTCAACAAAGAATGACTCTCCCTAGCAACTGCCAATAGCTCCTCATTGTGAGGTGAAGCCACACCTATGCAGATATTTTGGCTGGCGTCATCTGGATAGGTCTTGTGCAGGTAAGCACAGTTGCTGTGAGTTCATGAACATTATAGCCATTTCATCCAAAAATAACATTCTTTAACCTGAGCCATGGTGGTTATGGAAAATCATATATATATATACTTCTAAATGGCCTTGTCTTCATGCACGTTGAGGCTTAGTAATTCAATATATACATTTGCAGGAAATAGAGTTCAGTTCATAGTTTATAGGTGTGACTTCAAGCTCTCTAGCTGTTTAAATACTATTTCAAAATCTTTACTTCTACTTGCTCATTGCTATGATCATATACAAACTTAAATTTAGAAGATGAAGAATGAACCCTTAGAGCATGTAAGATTGGTTAGAAGCAGCTGATGAGACCCACAAGGTAGAAAGAGAAAACTGAATTTTTGAAATTTGACATCTGGTCTCCACACATGACCTGTGGCGAGCCATGCCGACCCCCACCCCAAACACACAACAAGCAAGTGTGACTTTCTAAAAAGAATAGATTAATAATAAATTAATAATAAAGGATGTGATTTTCTCACGCCTGCCATCTTCAGATGATAAAATGATTCTCAGCAATAGAAATATCTCAGCTCAAATCAATTCTAGTGTGGGATGAAAAGAACACTTACTTGTTAAGACCTAAGATAGTTTTAAGACAAAACTTCACACACTGCATAGATAGCCACAAATCCTCAGAGGATGTTCAGCGTACAGCACTCACACAGCTGGATGGTGTTTCAGAATCTGCAAAGTTCTGATCCCATAGCACCTTCACCCAAGGTAGAAGGCAAGAGGGCTCAATGCGCTGATCTGTGCTTTGATTGTTGTCTTTGCTGTGAACACACTGGGACAATCAGTGCCCACCTGACTCTATATAACATGGGAAGATTCTCACTAGTCCTGCTCCTGGCTGCAAGCTGGTTATCATCCATCTTGCAGCTCTGGCCAAGGGCTTGGCTCACAGGCACTTCTTGGAGGAGGAAGATGGCTCCTGAGACTCAATGGAGACAAACCTGCTGGGGCCAGTCCAGGGGAACTTACTGGGCTTCACACTCTTCCTTCACTGAGATATGCTGTTCCTGCATCCCAGATAGGAAATTTGTTTCCACATTGAGGGCTTATTGCTCCCACCTGGAGAGCCATGATGCTTTTCTTCAGTATTTATGAGCAACTGTTTTAAATGCAAACATCACCTTTCGCCAGCCTTCAAGGAGATCTGCCAGAAACAGGAGACTTGATACCCTTCTGCAAATTCACAGACTCTTCTGCTCTCTGCTAGGTCTGCCCTTCTCTATAGCTGTGATCCTTGTAGCTTCTCAGCTGGGTACTCTGAAGCCTACTGAGAACTTACAGTTGTAAAACCACCAAACTATTTCAGCTAACATCTTGTTTCTCCTTTCCCATTCAAGTTTCCACTTTCCTATTTAAACTGTTCCCACATAGCAAATAAAAGGTTTACTTGGGGTTTTTTTGTGTTTGTTTGGTTTGGTTTGATTTTTTTTTTTTTTTGTCTGTATTCACTCTAATTTTGGGAAGACAAGCCAAGAACGAAATTGAAGAATCAACTGTCTCATATGTACATATGTGCATTATATATGCAAAGGCCAGAGATTTATGTCGGACATCTTCCTCAATCCCTTCTCCAGCTTCATTTTAAAGCACTAATTCAGCTACACTGGCCAGCCAGCAAACTCTCTAGATTCAGTTGTCTGTTCCCTTGCCACACAGTGGGATTATAGGTGCTCAGTTTTCTATTTGGTTGCTAAAGATCCAGCTCACATTCACATGATTGGCTGACAAATATGGTACTAACCTACCTAACTTTCTATACCCAAAAGAACTTTAAATCTCTACTTTAATTATTAAATAGGTAATATGTAGGTGGTACATTCATTTGTTTATGAAAGGCTTACCTATCATAGCAATAGCTACAGCAAAACAGAATTTTGTAATAACATTGTCAGTTTTTTAGCTAGTTAAAATTGATCAATATTGAGGCTGAAACTATTAATGAGAATTCTAAGATCAATATTGGTTTTGTGGGTGTGTGTACATACATACATACATACATACATACATGCATACCTTATGGCTTCCAGATTTGTGTTTTTATGGGATTCTTGAATGTGTGAACAAGTATGTCCCTGCATCTATGTATGTTTCTTGTGCCTTTGGGGGGCTCTTTTCCTTCTGTTTTTTTTTTGTCCTATTCTGATTTGTTTGGTTTTGTTTTATCATATTATAGTTTACTATAGATGTCCATTTGTTTTCTAACAAGAGACAGAAAGGAGGTGGATCCACAGAAATGGGGAGATGCGAAGAAACTGAGGAGTAGAGAGAGTGGAACCTGTAATCAAAATATATTGTATGAAAGCATCTATTTTCAATAAAAGAAAAATAAATATTCTAATCTAATTATGAACAATATTTGTTGAGTTTGCCATGGGCAAAGTTTATCTTTCATTGCTTGTATTATTTTGGAAAACAGTTTTGGTATCTTTACACAAAAATGGATTGTCAAATATTCTGCCCCAAACTTATATTCCTGAGAATAGGACTTCTGGGAAATAAGTAGAAGATCAAATCAGTCTACTTTCCCACTTATGAATCATACAAAGTCGATCCAGCCAAGGTTTCTATTTGTTTCTGCATTGGAGTTTTTAGTGGATAATTTCTTAGCTCTTTTGCTTTGGAGCCTTTGGTAAGGCAACACATGATAGCAGCAGTACATGGCTCAATCATTTACCACATGGCCAGGTTGGGCATGAGACAGACCAGAAGAGACAAAGGTCTCAATCTCATTGAAGCACAGACCACCAAATCCTAAGACCTCTCACTAGGCAGCCTTTTGGATGTTTCTTCTACCTCTCAGTATTTTGGGCTGCAAACAAGCCTTTAAAATTTGGGCCACTGAATGACATTGCTGATATAAAAAATAGCATTTGCTGACTTGAGCCCCTTTTTACTTGAGATGATCACTACAAATGGAATGAGACATCTGAAGTTAATGGCATGGGTATGTAATATACTGCCTGAACAGTCAGAATGCTTAAATACAGTCAGAGTAGGACCCAAATGGCAGGATAATAATCCTTAGGTAAGCCTATAGATTTAGGTCATCTCTGAAGTAGATATCTGTGTTCCAGAAGTTTCCTAACTATCTCCACAACCTCCACAAACCCCTGGGTTTGATGAACATCATGTCCCTTCTAGAGGCTTCACCTACACCTAAGCCAGTCGCCACAGCCTCCATCTTTAAATGTGAGGCAGAGTCTCAAGTAGCTGAGATTCTAATTCTCTGTGTAGCACAGTATGACCTTGAACTTCTGATGCCCCTACCTCTTCCTCAGCAGTGCTGGAATGACAGGCATGCAATACATGCCCAGGTTAAGGGATCCTGGGGATCTATACCAGGGCTTCCTGTCTGCTAGGTAATTATGCCACCTACTGAGCAGCACCCCCAGCTGACAGTCTTTAAAAAACAATAAAATAATAATAATAAAAACAGGCAGAAAGAAATTGTGGGGTATCCTCATTTGTAATAAGATACATGACTGCTGAAGAAAAAAAAACAATGGAATTATTTTAGAAAAAATATTTTAAAACAAAAATAAAAACAACACAATCAAAGAAGCAAAAACTTACAGGGAGCATAGACATTGGGCCTCTTGCATAGTAAGCACTATCCTCACTTCCTGTGACCCAAATCAACTCTACAAGACCTGTCCCAAATAGACCCAGAAAGCTGGGTGAGACACACACAATTGATGAAAAACATATATGGAAGGAGAGAAGAGGTGCAGAGGAACACAAGAGCTGAAGAGAAAGGGACAAGGATGTGAGAAGATGTCGGTGGGGTTCCACACTCATTTACAGAAGTAGTGGTGCGAAGGGGAGCCAGTGCATGCAGCTGGGGAGCTGACAGGAAGAGGCAGGGCAGTCTTAAGGCCTCACATCATAGATGCTGAGTGGACCGCATGATCTGTATCAGCTCTGAAGGAAGGGACACAGTCCGTGTGCTTTCAATTCTCCCTTCTTCATTTTCTAATGAATGGCCTCACTGCTTTGCATGACAAAACCCATCATCTTAGGGTCAAAGACAGAGGGGAGCTTACTAGCAAGATTTAATGCAATGGCAATGATTCCATCCCTTCTTTTTATAAAAAGCTTGTATTCTACATTTTATTCTAGAAAGGCAGACACACAGGATTACCTTCACAATCTATAAAAGGAAAGGCATGACTCATTTGCCCTTTGGTGCTTCCCTTACTTCTCTTACCTGGATTTCTTGATTTTGTTTCTTACGCTATCCTCAGCTTCCCTGGGGTTTGTTGGATATTGCATGTATTCTGTAAGGGACAAAATATTGGGGTGGAAAGACATGTGGAGGACCACACTAAAAGGCAAGATCAAAAGAAAATGGAGTTAATAAGGTATCACCTACAATACCAGGTTCTGGAGACTGCAGCATCAGAACTGTGACTCTCCAAAGTCTGGAGATGCAGAGTTCACACTAAATGTTTTGTTAGGCCCCCGGAAAGCTCAGGCTTCCGGATTCTCAGTCCAGGACCATGGTCACCCCAATCACCAGGCAGAGTGGAAAGCTTGATGCAAACTGCACAAGGCTTTATTGTTGTTTAACGAGCTAACCCCCTGTTAGCTTGGGTCTTTCATCCATCCACCATGGCGGATGGTTACAAAAGACAGCTCCAACAGGCTGAATAGCGATCTTGTAGGGCAGCGTAAGGGGAGTGTCTAGGAGTACGCACAGGCTCAGGATTGGTGTGCCTCCAGGCTTGGAGGACTTGCCCTGTGTTGATTGGCCAACTGGTTGTTATGGCCCATAGGCCCTCCCAGGGTGGTTGCTATGCTCTGACCGTCATTGCTGTGCACTTGTCCATAAAGCACACCCATAGCATAGCGCCACCAGCTAACTTCTGATTAATGCCTGCAACTTTCTAGTGACTAGGACAAGGTCATGGCAAGCACATGTTACTGTCATAGCTGCCGAAATGGGGAGCTGGTCCCTTCAGTTTCACACTGTGATCTGGTGAAGGAATCAAAGAGTCCTTTTCTGTCTGGTCTGGATTTCAGATTTCTCTCTAAAACTAGAATGCTGTGCTGGCAGGCAGCTACACCCCCCACCTTTTCCTCTCTCTCTTTTTTTTAAGTTATAAAAATAGAGGAAAAGGGGAGATCTCGAAATAGTATTTCATCATTTAACCTGAGAGAAATCCCACCAGCAGCCTGCCAGAGTTCATATATGTACAATTCCCTCAAAATCTCAAAAAACAAAACAAAAAAAATCATAAAACCATAATTTGTATTTGATAAATTCTTTCTGAGAATGCCCTCTTAAAGCATTGAACAAGATATGGTCTTTCAAAACTCCCTACATTGTCTAAAAGAGAACAGCTGGAGACTTTTTTTTTTCCTACATAAAGGTGTTTAATTTTGTGTTCCAGGCAATAGTAATACCAATTATAAAAGTTACCATCATTAGAGGAAAAAACATCATAAACCAAGTTATTTTACAGCAGTTCAAAGTAATAGGCTATATTTATTCAACTATTGCTTTGCTGGAAAACTGCCTTTCAACATTTAAGATCATTTTTTGATGTGTTTTTCTTCATAGATTGCTAGTTCCTGAAATCTTTATGGTGAATTTTTCCACATGCTCCTTTTCCAAATTATGTTCAGTCCTTGCAGAAGTAGGAACTGCAAATCACTATGTGAGCTTAGGAAGCACATGGTGCCTGGCATGCAAGTGGTTACTCTCCAGGGCAGTAGTAAGAAATTGCTTGGGTGGCATGTGGCACTTGACTCCTTCCAAATATTTTACTTGCATCACCTAATGTATCCCTTACAGCAAACCACAAAGGGATCAGCATTTTTAACTTGCCCATTTACAGGAGGTGAAGCTAAGACAAAGTGTCAATAAGACTTTGCAGTTCACAGATGCGGCATGGTCAGGATGAAGAATTACACTGAGAAACCAAGTTCCAGAGAGTGTACTCCCATCCTGCATGTGCCCTGTTAATTGCTCCCAAATTTGTTCCTCTGTAATAAGGAAGATTTTTCTCCATCTTGTGGTCAAGTCCTCAGCCTCCCTCTGGTCCATGTTCTGTAATGAAGTCAAAAGAACTCTTTGAAACAGGAAACCTTTACATCAAGGTAATGAAGTACATTAGTCACTTTTCATTGTTGTGACATTACATCTGAGAAAATGACTTAAGGCAATGCAGAGGTTTGAATAAGGGTAGTCCTCCCCTCCCCGTAAGCTCACATATTTGAATGCTTAGTCACCAGGGAGTAGAATTATTTGAAAGGATTAAAAGGATTAGGAGGTGTGACCTTGTTGGAAGAAATGTGTCTCCAGCAGTAGGCTTTCAGGTTTTAAAAGCCCATGCCAGGCCCATTGTCTCCATCTGCAAATCAAAATGTAACTCTCAGCTATTGCTCCAGCACTATGATCCCGGCCATGATGATAATGGACTAAGCCTCTGAAACCATAAACAAGCTTCCAATTAAATGCTTTCTTTTATAAGAGTTGCCTTGGTTATATTCACAGCAATAGAACTGTGACTGAGACAGGGATTTGTTTGCCTTACTGTCTCAGAGGATCATTTGATCTCATTGCTTATGAACCTCTCTACAATGTAACAGAACATCACAATGGCTTGCCACTTGACAGGACACAAAAAGAAAGATGGGAGCCAAGGACAAGATTAATCCTTCAAAGCCATCCTTCCAGAACCTCAACTGGGTTCTACCACATAAGAGTACATGGGTATATGAAGTCATCAATGGATTAATCCATCAGCGTAAACATTCAACAATGAATTCACCAATGGATTGACCCATTGAAGAAACTAGAGGCCTTGTGTTCTTCCAAGCACCTTGAAAATCCAACCAGCTAGCATAGGATTCAGGAACAGGTTTAGATTCAAACCATAACAGTAGTCATATATTATCTATATCTGTGTGTCACAGCACACTGTTTTTGAGAGTCATCATGTTGATGCAGACCTCAGTGGTTTGTTCTCCAAGTACCCATCCATGGAGCATTTATAAGCATCATGGTCAGCTATGGAAAGATGCAGATGTTGACTACAGCACTAGTAGAAGAGCCTTGCGGTAACAAAGACTGTTTTGGGTGTTAAAGGTTCCTGGCTGTTAAACGTCAAATTCACTGACCTTTTTTGACATTTCCCTACAAAGTATTCCTCATTAAATAGAATGCAGGAAAAGAAATGGAGATAAATCACTGTTACAACATTTGCTTATCTAAAATTCACCATACTCTACCTTCCTCTTCAGCCTCCTTTCCCACCGACTTCCTGGCTTTCTGCATCTTGTTTCAAACTCACGTGAAGGATTTGCTTACCTTCCTGTGTACCTAATTTCTACTTTTTACAACTAGTAGGTTCCTGCTTTCTTGGCTTCTCAGGCCACTGGCCTACTTGCCTCATGAAAACTAACTTTTTGTTCACAACTTAGCTTTTATAGAAAATAACAAGAGTTTGGATCAGCAAAATAACAACCAGCCCTGTGACTCACGTTGACCATTCTCTGTGTCAGAGTTTGGTAAGTTTTGTTGTTGCTGCTGGGGTTCTGTTTGTTTGATACATGTTTGGTTTTTTACTTGAATACTTTTCAGAGCAGTTGTAGGTTCACAGATAAATGTAAATTGTGGCCCACCCCACCCCCAATGTTTATGCATAGCTTCTCCCAGTGACTGCATCCAGCACCCACAAAAGTAGTTTTTGTCCCTTCTGTCACTCTCCTTTTTAATCTCTGACTCCTCAAAAGCAAGAACTTTGCCAGAGTTTGTTCTAATGTCCCTCTATCTCCTTCTATGATGCACAGTTGGTTGTTCAATGGGCTTATGACTTGGCAAAGAAAGGGCAAAGGCCATCCCTTTCTTTGGATTCTCAGTTCAACCCTTAATCTAATTCACTTTACAGGCCAGTAGAATTGCATTAGGACACCTATTATTCAACATGTGAAAAGGTGATTTTTTTATTTGCCAGGAAAAGGTTTATCTACAAACACAAAAGAGATGGCTGATTGACAAGTAGAAACCAAGACTGGAGAAATGGAAGCTTTGAAGCTGAAAATGTTTTTTCTAACTCATTGAATGTTTATTGGGATCTATATTTCAAATATTGGAAGGGAGAGGGAGGAGGAAGAAAAGAAGGGAGGAAGAGAGGGCAGAAGGAGGAAGGGAAGGGGAATTTCAAATTGTCATATAAAACAGAAGGTTACAAGTAGTTGCTATCTCCAACCTCTATTCAGATCTTTAACTACAATGTCCATAGATCCTCTCTTACATATTTTATAATACAAGTCATATTCCCTCAAATTTTCTACTGTATTTCAACCTGTCCAATTATGTTATAATTGTATATATATATATATATATATATATATATATATATATGTATATATATATATAATGTAATTTATCTTAATACTTGATGTGCTTGTCCATCCTGTTTCAAATTCACTAAATTAATTTAGCAATATGATTTTTTTAAAACTAATGTGCCTTTAATGAGAGAATCCACACTATGCTGAAATTGGTATTTTGAACTAAAACCAATTCAGACAGAAAAATACAAAAATTTGGTTCAGTTGGAATGTGGCTACTATGGAAACCATACTAATTTTAATTATGTATATTTCTATTCTTCAGTGACTTACTTGGTAGGTAGGTCTCCCAAGTTAGAAACTACAAAGGTAGTAGAGGTTCAAAACAAATCTCATGAGAAAATACAGAAGAAACCTCCCTCAAAAGTTTCTCTGAAGTTTGTTGTTAATCAATGGAGTGTATGCTCTCTTAGTTCATCTCAGAGACAAGAGGTCCCTTTGCAGTCAAGAGGTTTAAAAAACGTAACTTTAATTATGCATCAGCTTAAAAGTTCTACAAAAAGCAAAATATATATCAGTTGTCAGACGAACTACAGAATTTTCTATCTGTTTCTTCCTCCATGACCCAGAGTCAGTATTCCTCAGACACCACCAACACTATGACACCACTACACAAGGACATCTGTGTGAACCAACCAATTAGAACTATACACATATGCTCTAGACACATTATCTATGGTTTTCTATTGGGTACCTAAAGACACTGCATGCTTGACTTCAATGTCAGCTGTATTTTCAACAAGGACTTTGCAACTGTCTAAAGAATAAGGTTGAAATAATCTATTTGGCTAACCTGAAACATCTTTAAGAAATAGAGATGAGGAGTCTGATAATAACTTAGTTAGGGATTAATGGAGTATTTAGAACTCCATAAATGTCTGCAAAGTGGTTGACGGCATGCATTAATGATGAGATTGTCTGCAGTTTTCAGATACTTGCACACAGACACAAATCTCAAATCCTGTCCCTAACCCTAACCAACAGCAACTTGGAGAAAATGTTCCTTGGACATTTAGCCTTTTTCTGGACTCACAGAAAGTCCTTTCAAGAGTCATGAGCCTAGTTACTTCTAATAAACTTACTTCTATGACTTGAGAATTTGGCTTAAGGAAACACACAACTCTGATGACAGACTTTTAGGTGGGCATAGTCTATTGTTACATTCTATTTGTTCTCTTATTGTTGGCTAAATATATATATGCTGCTCTTGCCTAGAAGTTTTCTCAAGGGCCACTTCCAAAGTGAATTCACAGACACAGCCTCACACTTAACAAGCAAATTGAAATGTTTGTTTAGGAAGATTCTCCATTGTAGCACTGTCTATCTTTCAGTAAGATGGATTAATTGGTACTATATGCTCAAAAATAAAACCCTACACTTAGGTTATGGTCTGCAATGGTTTGAACATTTGGCCTTCTCTGCAACTCACATTGAAATTTTATCCTCATAAAAAGGTAGTAAGTGATGCAGTCAGGTAGGAAAGTGAGTAAGGCTCTGTTGTTGAAATAAGTTATTCTATTCAATTTTTAATGAGTTCAGGAGTCAATAAGTTACCTCAAGAGAATGTCTGCTGCAGGGTCCCAGCACTGATAGAGGAAAGTGAAAATGGGTTCCCACCACTAACCAAGAAGCTATCCACAATTGATACCAACTGGCAGAAGGGGTATCTCTTACCAGATACAAGCCATGATTCCAGCCCCCAGGACCACATATCTGTTCTGAGTTTAGTCAGCCTGTCTACAAAAGTTTGTTTCATTTTCCTGCCTCTTTCTTTTTAAATTAATGAATTAATTATTTTACACTTTTTGGTGCTACTGGGGGTTGATCCCAAGGCCTTGCATATCCCCTCCCACTAAGTCACACCTACAGTCCTCTGTTCATTTTTCTACTATGACAGGGTCTCTTCATGGTACATTTGAACTCATTCAGTAGCCTGGGCAAGTCTCAATAGTGATACACCACCCTGTGCTTCTATGGCAGCTGGGTTTACAGGCCACGTTCATAAAACACCGTGAGATTTCATTTATATTATCACTCCTTGGTTTCCCAGTTGTCTTTGTGGTCTTAATTTCTATAGAAGCTTCAGCCAGAGTTTCTTTCTCATCTATTTCCCACTCTGACTGAGGAGCCCCCATACTCAGTCACATGGTGTCAACACACTGTTTTTCAAAGTTCTAACACAAAAGCCATACCCTATTACAAGTTGAAGGTTTCATACGTGCTACACATATCTGTCATTTCCTGTCTTTACTTCTCTTCTATTCTCTTCCTTTCTCGGTTTTCAGTCCTAGAAGGCTGATTTCCCTGACTTCCCTCCCTTTATAGTTTCAGTGCTCGCATTTCATGCAGTCTTAGGCATTCTAAAATCACACAGTAAACAATCCACACATATTATCTCTAATTTTGTGCCTTACTCTGCATTACTGACATCTCTCTCTCTCTTCTGGGCAACAGGACATGTTTCATATCTGTGTGGTTTTCTGCCTGCCTGGGTTCTGTTTGTTCTTTCTGCTCTCCCTCCCCTAGAAGATAAAAACCACAGGACATGGACAGCTCTGTCACACCCCTACCCCTGCCTTTCCAGCATCTTTAGCTGAAGGCAGGAGCTTAGGAATGCCCATCATTTTGCTAGAGATCAGCAAGAAGTTGGTGAATTTATTTACAAAGTGTGTCCATGTTGAATGTGAAGGCCTATGCATTTCTAGCTATGCCAGCCATTTGTGAGGCTACAAAACATACATTATGAAATTGGTTAACATGCTAAGCCCGGAATGGATGCCCAGCTATGGGGTCTCTGGGCCGAACAGGAAACATGGAGAAGGAACAGGCTATAACGAGCCTCAGAAGCAGAGGCAAAGGAGGATGCAAAGCACCCTCAGCAAGGCCAGTCCTGAGCATGCTGCTGTTAATAATGCTACAAGGAATACACAATGCTGGGATTTGGGCCTTGAATTTATTGTCCTCTTTAATGCGCCTTTGCTCTATTTAGCATTTGAAATTCACAGGCATTCATTCATTTTATTTTTATAAACATGTATATTACACGCACCACCCTTGTAAATGCATTGGCAGCTCTATCTTTAGAGTCTGGAGCTTTCAAGTCTGTGCTGGGCCTTTTTATGGCTGTGAACTCATTTCCCAGTCAATATTGAAAAAGAAATCAGCATCAGTTAATCACATTGTCTCTTTTATTTAACTTGTATTTGATGTATGAAATCTTTCCAGATGAATGGTAACATTTTGTTTTATTGGAGATTAGCTCCCACTACTGTTTTCAGAGAACTTTCCGGCTGGATTCTTTCCGCAGGAACTTGCTTTTAAATCAGCCCCAGAGACTTCAAACTCCAAGGAGCTCAGCAAAGAGCATGTGAAGCATCTGTCTGTTGCTGACTGAATCAGAGTTCTGCCTTTGAAGTTGTCCTGTTATTGGACATATGCATTAGTCCCAGCATCTCCACAGCCTGGGACTAATGGGGCAGTATCATGCTACAAGAAACAGAAGAGAAATGGAGGGATTGCTCCTTGTTAAAAAGGAACAAATCTCTCTCATTACAGTGACAGCAGCATCTTCCGGCTGTGTAGACTTGAGAACATTCCATCTAACAGTTATCCATCTTGACAAGCTTTCTAGCAGTCTTCACCATCCACTGAAGTGCAAGTAGCCCAGGCTGGCTACAAGGTTGCTATTCTCCTGTCTCAGTCCCTCAAGTGCTGGGGTTACCAGGTTGCAATATTGATACATCCAGCTCTATTGCAAATTAGTAATTGTTTAATTTTTCATCTTGATTGAGATATAACTAATGAAAGCTATATATAGTTATGATATATATGTTTATACACACATGAAATGATTACCACAATGAAGCTAATTAATACATCTGTTGTTCTACATTATTAACCGTGTGTGTGTGTGTGTGTGTGTGTGTGTGTGTGTGTGTGTGTGTGTGTAAAGCAAGAACACTTAAAATCCACCCTTTTAGCAAACTTCAAGGGTACCATACTGTATTTCTTAATTTTTATTAAGTAGTGTGTGATGTATGTGGATGAGTGTAGGCATGCATGTAGAGGTCAGAGGACAACTTTTGTGAGTAGGTTCTCTCTTTCCACCATGGGATGTTGGGGTCAAACAAAGTTACTAGGCTTGCGCAACAAGTCCTCTACCCATTGAGCCATCTCGTTGGCCCCCATACACTATTATTAACCAGCGTCAGGATAGTTCTGTACAACATATCCATCTTAAAATTGAAATGTCTACCTGCTGACCAGCATCTCCCCATGCTCCCCTCCCAAATCTTGACTGCCACCATTCTACTTTCTGCTTCCAGGGTTCAGTGTCTAGGAAGTTAAGTTCAACATGTGGGTAAGATCTGAAGTTGTCTCCCTATGCCTGTCCTGCTTCTCTTGTGTACTGTACTCAAGTTTCTCCAGTGTTGTCACAAAAGACAAAATTTCTTTCATCGTTCTGGCTGGATAATATTTTACCATGTGTAGATATCACAATAAGGAAGCACTTCAAGAGTCAATCAGAAGAAAAATATGTTCTCCAAAGTATTTATATCTAAGAATCATTTTGCATGTTTGAAAGGTTACAAAAGACAGATGAAGATACTGATTTTGTATTCTTTGTTTTGAACCTAGCTGGCCTTTAACAGCTGAGCCATCTCTCCATCCCAAAGATACAATAAAAATAAATAAATAAATAAACACGAGGACGTGTGAATGGAAATTGGATTTTTGGTTTTGTTTTTTGACATTCATGGATATCTGCTATTCAATGGGCCAACTGTGGGGTTCCTATGAATGATTTCTAGGATTCAAATACCTCACTAATCCCACAGAAATTCAGAACCAGCATGGACATACACACTGTCCCATAGACTCCTTCATTGTGTAGATGAGGAAATCAGGTTTCCTAGCAGCGAGTCCTGGACACTGCACACTTTGCTCCTGAAATGAAGGGGGAGTCCTAGGTGTCTGGACCTATGGACAGTTTTTTTATGCTTGGTTGCCACTTTGCCAATCCCATTCTATTTGTACTTCATTCTGGAAGTACTAGAAAATTGTCTTCAGAATCTGTCACCGTAGTATATAAACTACAAACTTTTCAACCAAAAAAAAAAAAAAAATGCCTACCAATCTGGGTAGGACGAACAAGGGCATGCCTCTCACAGCTTTCTTTGTCCCTCAGCTGTTTGCACTCAAGGGTAGTTAAGGTTACTTCCATGCCACTGTGTGCAAGAAAGGGCAGTTGAGCCTCCAGAGATCAGCCCCTTACTGTTTCATTTTTTCTCATACTGTGTCACATTTAACAACAAAGGAGACTGCTCCTGCATTCTCATACAGGACACCTGGAGACCCTATCTGCAGATTATGAGTAAGGCTCTAATTTGAACCAAGAGGGTCATCACACTAGACAGCAGGCATCTTTCAATGAATGTGATGACTGAATAACTGAAATCAAAAGGCAAAAGTTGATCCTGTCTTTTTGAGTGAAAATCACCAGGTGGTGAAGAATCAAATGGCTAGGATTTTTTTTCTACACAGATTAACTGAGGGCTACAGACATGATACAATAGCAATATCCATGAGTCCAGACAGATGAAGCTGTGGGGAGGAGAAACCTACATCTTGGTGGAAGGAGAGGTAGAACTTGAAGTAGCATTGTAGGCAACAGTTTTCTCATGGTATATGAGCAGAGGCAGTGTGGGTAGCTCTGTCCAGCTGCGAGAAGAAGCAGAAGAGTGAGGGAGTAGCTCTTGACAGATAAGGCCGGAGACAACATCCAGCTGCACAGTATCTGGGACCCAGGACCAGGAACTATAACCAAGATCAAGATCAGATGACCACAGAGGAACAGAAACAGAAGCAGGACACGGGGTCAGGAATAGGCCCAAAACTTAGTGCCAGCCTCTGAACCAAGACACAGGACCAGAAACTACATCAGGACACAAGGCCAGAACAGAGTAGGACCCATGGCTAAGGATAGACCAAAATTGAGAACCAGTCACTTCACTGGACTGGGACACAAGACCAGGCCCCAGAAACTGGCATTGGCTACAGGACCAGGACTTAGTACCCAGGACCAGAACCACTAACTCAGGACCTATGAACCAGGTCTCAGGACCTAGAACCCAGGAAGAAATGAGAGATGAGGACTTTATAAACAAAAGGAGATGCATCTGCACAATCTTAGAGGCCAATTAGAAGCCTGGGCCTCATTCCCAGGAAAAGACAACATACACAGAATCATAAACACCACTCGGAGAAGACGGATGGATCAGTAGGAAACGTGCTTTCTTCAAACCTGAGGATCTGAATTAGAGATCCAGAACCCACACAGAAAGTCAGCCATGGCAGCTTGTGTCTGTAACCCCAACACTAGGAAGGCAGAGGCAGGTGGATCCCTGAGGCACTCTGGCAAGTCAGTCTAGCTCCAGGTTCAATGAGTAAACTTGTCTACATAGAACAAGAGAAGAGTGACCATGGGAGACACCCAACATAGACTTCTGATCTCCCCATACTCATAAAGACACATGCACATAGACACACATACACACACAGAGAGAGAGAGAGAGAGAGAGAGAGAGAGAGAGAGAGAGAGAGAGAGAGAGAGAGAAGAGAGAGAGAGAGAGAGAGAGAGAGAGAGAGAGAGAATAAATAGAATCCTAACAAGGAAAGACATATTCTTTTTCAGTTTTACAAACTACATGCTAAGTACAGCATACTAAAAGAGAGAGCATGCATGAATGGATATTTCTGAATTGATTTTAGACGGGCCAGTTTGGTTCTTTCATAAGCACTCTGGACAGTATTCCTAAGCATTCCATCAGGTCTGAAATTTCAAGGCTAAGGCTCTTCTACTCTCCCACTTAGAGTTTACATTCTGAAGAAAACCACTAGGAGACACAAAGGATGGTACTTCAAATTTAGCACTGGGTTTCTCTGAAGCAAGGGCAAAGGAAATCAATAAAATGCCTAAGTGGGTCTAATAGGATCTCAGCAGCCAAACCCCATCATTTGTGTACTTTCCATGTAACAGTGGGTGGAAAGAACACTTTATAACTGGATGATTTCCCCCTTCTGTTCCTGTTAGAATTTTGTTCTTAGAGTAAACTTACACACATCTCCTGGTGCCCTGGTTCAGGTTGTCTTGGCCTTTTCATTACAGGTCATGTTTACCAAAGGTTTACAACTTGGCTGTAAATGCCAGTTGGCACCAAAACTGGAAAGTTGGCAAGAAGAGTTTGGCATAAACATTGCCCGGAAGCACTTTTTTCTATCTAAATCCGAGAAAAACAGACTAGGGTCATTTTCATGTTATTTATGTTATTCATGCATAAATAAAAATGAAGCCTGACAGCTTCAAACAGTTGTTTGCTTTTGCATGACTCAAAAATAGATTTGATCCAAGAAAAGTAACATTTGGTAAACAAATACTCTGTGACAGGCTGTTAAAAAAAATGAAGGGAGGAAAAAAAAAGGTGGACTGGGATACATTAAAAAGAAAGGGAAGATAGAAATGTTTCAAAAGTCATCAGAAAACCGAGTCAAGCACATTACTGGTAAATTATTACAAACTTTATCGATTTCTACAGACTCAAATTAGTATAAAGAAGCAAAATACAAGCTTTCAAGTAATTTTTATTAAGATCTAAGGGGCGGCTCATCCAAGCATACAAAGTAAATAATATAGAATGATCCTAGGGGATAGAAAGAAATTATTTTTTAAGTGTGCTTTCTAACAGCAGTGGTATGTAAACAGCATTTAAAGCTTGAGAGAAAGAAGAACAATAAGTAATGAATTAAAACATGTTGATGTTACATGTTTTGTTTTGTTTTTTTAAGAGTTAGTTGCCAGTGTTTGAAGCCTCCCCTTGTCTTACCTCTATTAAATTTAGTTTAGAAATGTAATTTGTCAGCTATAAATTCTGGCAGCCTGTGGCTGTATTCTAAAGGGAGAAAGTGATGGTGTCAAGCGTTCCCCCAAAGAACGCCTTTTTGGCAAACTTAAAAGTCATCCTTGACGTCAAGTGACTCTGGACAAGAGTCCGTATTGAGTTCTGCGAAGTGTGGGCAGAAAGTACTTCGACTCTGGAAACCCTGTCAGGGAGGACGGACTGAAGAGACCGTTTAGGGAAAAATAAAGCCAAGCCAACTCAAACAGAAAGTCAAAATAAGTCAGCCAGGAAAGAATGTCAACTGTAGAGGAATGCAGCCAGTCTGCTGGGGCTCGAGTTCTGAAACACGTGCTCCTCAGGCAAGGAAGGGTTTTCCTAAGCTGGCTTTGGCTGCTCTTTCCAAATGAGGTTGGAGCTATTGTTACCGCTCAAGTCAGGGGCAGTTAAATCTGTTGGCAACATTTTTCTGGTATCTCCTGCATTAGGTGATTTTAAACACATCGGGCAGAGAAATAGAATTGTGCCATTCAATAACAGAATCAACCTAACAACCTGTAGACAAAATCTGGGGCGTCTGATCAGTATGCTCCAGTGCCAGTTCAAGCTGAAAACACTTCTGGGACTCACTTCAAACTTTTGGCTCCCTTGAACTACCTATGTTAACTTAATCTACAGCTACATCAAGAATATGATAGATGTTCCTGGAGTTTGCTACTTCAGATAAAGTCTATAAATCTGTTTATTTACCCTACTATCAAGACTGTTGCCATGACAATGGTATGGTGCTGAGGATGCCAAATCACATGATCTGTAGATAAGTGTTTACATCACAGAGCCACCGAGTGCCATTGCCTACACTGAAAGGCACAAATACACACACAGGATAATCCCTTTGAGTCAGTTATGTTCTATGAAGGAAAAGCCCTAGAGAATGTGATCTGGACACCAGAGAACAGAGAATAAATAGGCACTCAGCAGATAAGAGGCTTCCTGGAACAGAGCCTGGGAGGCCTGGAGAATTCTCAGAATTTGCAATTAGTTCTTATTATATTTTAAAGGTGAATATTTCACCTCAACTGACTCATTGTGGCTTCTTCAAGGACCTGAAATGTATTCACTTTTGAATTCTCAATTCCTAGCACTGTGCCTGATATTTACCAAAGCTTCAATAAGCATCTGTTGAATGAATGAATGAACAATCAGCATGAGATGCTATGATATGATATCTGGAGTTCCACATTGATGCTATGATATTTGTGTCTATGGACTAAGAGAGGGAGCCTTTGATTTGACTTTGTTTAGAGTTTTTGTTTGTTTGTTTTTTCGTTGTGATTTTTCTTTATTTAAAAGGGTCTTACATGGCCCTTTAAATTTTGTATGTAGTCTAGAATCACCTTGAACTTCTTATTCTTTCAAGTTCTGGAATCAGGTCTGTGCCACAATGCTTGGCTGTATAAAGTCCTAGAATAGTGGTTCTCAACCTGTGGGTTGTAATCCCTTGGGGGTGTGTCCAACAACCCTTTCACAGGGGTTGTATATCAGATATCCTGAATATCAGTTATTTACATTCTGATTTATTATAGTAGCAAAATTACAATTATGAGGTGGCAATGAAAATAATTTCATGGAGAGGGGGTCACCACACCATAAAGAAGGACTAAAGGACACTGTATTAGGAAGGTTGACATCATTATTCTAGGGTTTGAACTCAGGTCTTTATGCATTTTATGCAAGCACTCTACCAACTGGGCTACATTCTTGATCTTTTGGGTTTTATTTTTGGATGTTTAGGAGAAAAGTTTGGAAGCAAAAAGAAAATTTGCACCAATCATAAACACACGAGTTGTTTTAATATGTTCTCTGTTGTACTATCTACGCACAGATCAATGTAAACATATAAATATGAATGTATACAGATATGTGATAGAAAACTGAGAAATAAAGCCGGGCGTTGGTGGCACACGCCTTTAATCCCAGCACTCGGGAGGCAGAGGCAGGAGGATCTCTGTGAGTTCGAGGCCAGCCTGGTCTACAGAGCGAGTGCCAGGATAGGCTCCAAAGCTACACAAAGAAACCCTGTCTCAAAAAAAAAAAAACAAAAACAAAAAAAAAGTCTTGGGGGGGGTGGGGAGAGAGAGGGAGAAGGGATTGACATCTGAAGTAAGCTTGTTCCTAATTTGAACTAATAAAATAAAAAATAATAAAAAAGAAAAGCATAAAAAAGAAAACTGAGAAATAATAGATCAATAGATCAATATGTATTGATAGATGAGAATATAGCTCTATCGATCAATTAATCAATAGATAACAGTTGAGACGTAGATGGCTGATGCATAACAAAATGATTAGCAAATAGATAAAGACAATAGACGATAGATAAATAGATGCATAATAGAAATATGGATGGTAGATAGATGGATTATAAATATAGAGATGAATGATAGGTAAATAGGTGATTGGTAGTTAGATGAGAGATGGTAGATAATAGATAGATAGATGACAGATAGATATATAGATGATAGGTAAATGCACAAATAGACCATAATCAGATGGAACTAGTAACTTGACAACTTCTAGTGCAGTGTGATTTCCAGCTAAATCCTTCAAGCCCACTAGAAAAGACATTTCCTGTAGGCACTGGGTTAACAGCAATTAAGTGATTAGTGGTGGAAACTGCAGAAGAAAACAATCCTGGGGTGAAAGTATATCTTGTAAAATAATCCTACCCTTTTTGCATACTGAGGCAGGCTGCACATTTGAAATTGAACTCTAAGAAGGTAATGCTGAGTAAAAGTAGAGTGAGGTGTGGAGACTATCAAAGGCTAGAGTGCCGCAACTGGAAATAGTGTGCAGGATGCAGCCTGTGACCTGTTCTCCAGGGCTGTAGGCCTGCAAGCATGTATCATGATACTGCTACCTACATTTATATTCTTTCTGTCAAACTCCAGAGCATTGGAAGCACAGAAAATTTGGCTGGCCCAAGTTCAAAGTTCCAATGGGATTGCTTAGTAATTTTCTTAGTGGTTCTTCAGTGAGTGTTACACAGCACATTCTGGGGAATGGAAGGGAAAGCTAAGTGCCATGTTTGTCTTGGAACAAATTTGAAAATGAAGAAAAGCTGCACAGAGAAAGAGCTTACTTAAGTCTGAGAATCAGAGAAACCTGGGTTTATGTTCTTCTATATTTGCAAGACATGTCACTTTGAGCAAATTACATAACCCATGTGAGCCTCGGAAATCTTAGCTGTCAAATAAGACTCTTTATACCAACTCCTAGACAATTCACAGGATGCCTGCAGCCTAAAAATTTGTCATAAGCCCCTCTTACAATTACAGCACCTACCCATTGTATCAGCTACTATATCAGATTCTACTTTCCAATCTACCTAGACTCTGCATTAACAAGCCCCCATCTCTCACCCCTGCTCTTCCAACAGCTGCATCTTTGTTGGAGTGTGTTCTTAAGCTCCTGGTTCCTCCCCTTACATCCTATCCTGCTTTTCCACAACATCCATATGAGTACTGAAATCCCCCCTCTCTCTGTCCGCATGAGTGTGTGTCTCTGTGTGTGTCTGTGTTCACATTTATGTGAGGGTTCTCTAGCTCATGTGTGCACATGAAAAGGCCACAGGTCAATATCCAGTATCTTCTTGTATCACACTCTGCGTTAATGTTTGAGATAGTCTTTTCATTATACATGGTGCTTGCCATTTTAGCCAGACTGACTGGCACAGGTGACCTCTGGGTCTTCTGTTGCCACTGCCCCCCCCCCCCAGTTCTAGGATTACAGGTGTATGCCCCTATGCTCTGATTTTTCATGGGTCCTGGTGATCCAAACACAAGTTATCCTTCTAGCACAGTTTGCACTGTCAAAATGGTGCTACCTCCCTACTTTCTTAATCTTACAGGAAGTGCTAGTTAGTTTCTTCTGTAGGAGAGCAGAGCCTCACACAGATGCATGGAACCCACTTCACAGACCAGTGTGCCAGTGCAGGGAGTCTGTCTGAGCTTTTGCCTATAGGTCAGTGCTGAGGACTGTGAAGCTGCTGGAAAACAATTTGATCTCTGAGCTTGTAATTTCAAAATAATCATATAATTCCACTGTAAATTATAACATGCTAGTTTAGGCAGAAAAAAAAAGATTAGGAGTAAAGAATGAACTGTTGCGTTCCACAGTGGTTCCAATGTAAGGCTTAGATCATTGTAAGGCAGGTACCAGCACAAAACAATGACAGTGATTTGTGGACAGTTCCAGCAAGGCTCCAGCAAGGTTGTATTTTCACAGCTTTATAAATCACTTTCTTCCTTTTGTATAAAAGCATTAATGATGTGAAGAGGTCACTTGCATTTTATTGCATTTTAGGAGAAAATTATATATTACAATTGAATTTGCAAAGTTGGGTATTTTCAAAGGTCATAGAATACATGCCTCACAGCTGTGAGGGAGCATTCTGAAGCAGGTGTTTTATTGGCTGTCTGAAGGATGAATTTTGGTCTATTATCTACTTTTGATTTAATTCCTAGGCTTTGTATGGAGTCTGCCTCCCTTCCTCTCATTGCCTTTATGGCCTTTGATAGGGGTAGAGACTATGAGCATTACAAGAGTACAGTCACAGTCACAATGTGCCACCTCAGCCTAAGCCATGGCAGGAGGACAGAGAACATTAATGACCCTTAGGAAATAACTCACTTTCATATGACAAAATACAAGAGGGGAAGGAAGTGTGCTCTGCTGGAACCAATGTCTGAGGGATTCAGTCTGTTGAATATATAATACCTTTAATCTTGTTTCCCAGCAACATGGTCAAGTCTAACTTTTCAGTGGGTATCTACTGTGTACTGATTACTTTTCCAGTGGTGTCATGTTTATGCACGCGCATCCTCCCCATAGTCTATGAGGGTAGGTACAATTTCCTTTTAATAGTTCAGGAAATTATAACTCATAACCTAAGACAATACCAAGTAAGTAGTTACGATAAGTCTCAAGACAGGCTTGCAATTATCTGTGTCAGTGATGTCTTGGTTAAGAGAATAATGGACATTCAGGGAACACTGTCTGTATAACCTTGACACATGAATCAAAACATCAGCCCTATGGAGTAGGCACTACTATTATACTCATTTTACAGTGGCATGGTACAGTTTGTAAAGTTTGAATGCAGTGTGCCTACTTCAAATCTAAATCCCGTTTAGTTCCTGGTAGCAGACACCTCCAGAGTCATAGCGTTCCCACCATGGGTCAGGTCCAATTCCTTGCAATGCTTATAAACACCAGGAAATGATTCTGATTAAGGTTTTATATGTAGAAGGAAAGTCCAAGAGGAGCCAGATCTCAATCTCAGAGAAGATGGAAGACAGTCGCTTATTTGCCTTTTGCTATGAGCTAACCCAATGAAATACACATATGCTCAGCAACTTAACTGAATTTTCTAGTGAGAAGTACTGAATGGGTTATTGAAGTGTCTCTACAGTGGAGCACAAGGCCTTTCCTGCCTCATCCATCATTCCTCTTCCCAGAAGCAATGTCTATGTCCGCCTTATAATTCATGCCTCCATTTACTTTAGCCTGTTTTTTGTTTGTTTATTAAACAGATGATCACTCATAGCTCCAGCTTGTTTCTTACCATTCTTTAGTCAAACATAACTTTGAACGCTTAATCTTTTCTTCTATTTCTACCTCCACATTATTGGAACTTCAGCTGTACGTCATCAGCCTGGCTTGCCCATTTGTTTAGAGTGCCCATGTCCTTCTGTTGACATAAATACTAAAATGCCACTCAACCTTTGTGGCTCCCAGCAATCCCTGCAGGTTCAAGAAAGCCCTTTCCATGCTCTTCTAGAGTGAAGGTCTTCATTTGGCAGGAAAGTCATCTTGACAATACTTATTCAATGGTCATTTTACTCTGTCATACAGCTGCCATTAGTTTTCAAATATTTCTAGTTCACGTTCTCAGGAATAGCAAGTCTTGAGAATGAGTCAACTACTTTCAAAGTTGTCCCCAATGATAAATAATAACTCTATTGCTAGTGTTCTGAAACCTAAAGAGACGATTACTCCCCTTTCGAGGAAAATGCATCCACACACCATTTTAAAAGTATATTTTTTGTTGCCTCCTTTTCTTCATTCCAGCACCTTCCCACCAAGAAACTTGACATAACACCAAACAATCTGTGTACTTTGAAGTCACTTGAAGTAAAATACATCTCTCATATTTATTTGTGAACCTACAAATTGCAAAAAAAAATATTTCGATAGCTAACAAGGAACTCACTATATTTATTATTCATGATTGGTATTTTTCTGCAGGTATTTTTTCTCCACTTGGAATAACATCCCTGAGAAGCACAATGTCTTTTTTATGTGTATTCCACAGGACGCTTTGTAGAGAAAGCATTAAGTCAAGAGATGGGAACTGTATTTGTATTTAAAGAACACTGTAAAAATATCTTTAAAGCATGTATAATTATGTGTGACATACATAAGGAAGCTAATTACACTCAAGTTTACAGTGTGTTATAGAGATCAATTATTAAAAGTCAGAAATATGCATGTAGTAATCCTGCTTTTGCTGTCAGGTACTTTGATAACTTCTGCTTGGTTTTTTTAAAAAATGTAATTACTACTCTAGTCTTAAAGGTGGTGTAAGTTTTACATATGCACATATTACTATTTCTTCCATTCAAACTTATTCAAAAGCATAAAAGAATTGGTGTTAAAGTAAAACAAAGCTTTCTCCATTGACTGCAAATAAATGGTCATAGGAACTAAGAAAAGATGTACTCCATATATCAGTACAACATAGTTAATGGCATTTGGTTGGACATAGAAAGGCCATATCAGGTTACATAAGGATGGGCTCTAAGCAATGACGGACAAACTGCAAAGGTTACACATTGCATGTGTGTATAAGTAGGCACAAATACAGTAAAGTGCACTTTTATTTTCCTGGGGAAAAAAAATCAATGAATAGTAAATGCTTGTTACTTTTGAGAGATGAAGTCTTTTCTTTTTTTAACTTCTATTGATTCTTTGTGGATTTCACATCTTGCATTCGGATCCTATTTATCTCCCTGTCCCCTCACACCCTCACTCTGCCCTTGCAACCTCTCCCCAAAACAAAACACAATATAAAATACAAACTACAAATCAAACAAAACAAAGAACCAAAACAAAAATAAAAATATAAACAAAATGAAGAATCTTGGTGTGTGGCCCAGTGAGTCACACAGTATACTATTAAGTCCATACATCCTTACTTGTCAATGATCACTGCTATGAGTCACTGGTCTGGTTCTAGGCCTCTGGTTCTGCTACATCACTGATAATTGTATCTCACTGGAGCTCCTCTTGGATGTCCTGTTTTCCTGTGTCACAGAGAACACGTTGTTTCGGGTCTGTAAGTCGGTTCCCTTCACATGCTTCAGCAGTTCATAGATGAGGTGGTTATTGGGGTGGGGCAACTCATTGCCCTGGTTCTGGTCCGAGGTGGCTGCTGGGTTGGCCAACTTGCTAGCTTTCCCTCATCTTCAGATGAAAGCTATCCAGATGGGCTCTCCAGCACTGCCTCAGCTAGCTCACTCAATGCAGCATATGTCAAGGAGTAGGGTCCAGTTCTCCTGCTCTTGAGCCCTCAGATCTGGTCCCCCCTCACTCATATCGCCAAAGCCACCTCTATTGTTTCACCCAGGCAAGATGCAGGGTCCTCTCTCCTGATTGCTATAGGGAAAATAGAGAGGGTGGTGGGGTCAGGTCTCTTGCTTGCAAGCCCTCAGGCCTGGCCCACCTGTGTCCCTGGCAACAGGGTCAGTTCTAGTGTGCTGACCAGAGAGTGGAGGCTGCTTTTTCATAGACAGCATTAAGGCAGAGTCTTAACAAAGATTATTTTGTAGCTCTATCCTACTTTTTTCTTTTCTTTTCTTTTCTTTCTTTTTTCTTTCTCTCTCTCTCTTTCTCTCTCTCTCTCTTTATCTCTTTCTTTCTTTCTTTCTTTCTTTCTTTCTTTCTTTCTTTCTTTCTTTCTTTCTTTTATTTGGATTTATCTGTAGAGACCAGAAGCAGGTATCAGATCCCCTCAAAGTGGAGTTACAGACTGTGGTGAGCTGCCATGTGAGTGCTGCAAATTGAACTCAGGTCCTTTGCGGCCAGTGCTCTTAACCACTGAGCCATCTTCCCAGCCATACTCTATCCTATTTAAAAGTCACATCTTTTTAATGGCTAAAAATGTCAGCAAAAGTTATCTTGGTGAGGTCAATAAAAATTTTTGTCTTTATCTTTATATTGGAAACACAAAACCAAAAAGACTTAAAAATAACTATGACCTATTCCAGACTTTAATCAATAGATAAATGTATAGGGTTTACTTTCATTTTGCATATCATATAAAGTTCTCAAAGTTTTATGCTAGTGTTTTAGAGTCTTTTCTGTATTTTCTAGACAGGCATCACTATTATTTACATTTTACTTGCAAACTGCTGTGGGATGTAAAGAAGTCACATCAGGTTTAGGCATTTTGTGTTGATGGAGATGTCCTTGGCATCTTTAGCACAGGGATGTTACAACAGGACATATAGACTCTGGTTTCCAGGGTAACTGAGCCTGGCCTATTGGTAACAGGAATCACAACACACTTACATCACTTCAATGGTAGTTTTATAGTTTGGAGAATAAGTACAACAAAGCTTATAATCATCATTGTGGTCATCTACCCACCACTTTTAACAAAGAAAGAGATCTCAAGAAAGGTAAGTAAATCACCTTATTGTAGAGAAGATGGAATTTTGAGACAAAAATTATGATTTTATACAGCAGCAAAGCCATCTTCTATTCATAGTTAGAACCATACTCACTTCCTAAATATGCCTGGGAACCAAAATTAAAGAATTAAAGTAAAATTCACAAAGCGGCCTGGTAATGAAAAAAAAATGGTATTCCCTACAAAGAATAACAGGCATAATAGTAGTCTCTTTGCTTCCTAACCTAAGATTCTACAGGGACTGAAGGCAAAAGAGACAGTTGTAGGGACAAGTATGGGTATTTTAAATCATATTCTACTACCACAGTCTGCTTTGTGTCTTCATACTTACAATAATTTCATAACATTTTCCACATTTCTTTTCCATTCATGAAACTTAACAGAGGGGTCAGAAAGCAAGAATGAGAACTAGGACCTACTCATAGAGATGAAAACAAAGAAAATATGGATTTAAGGCTAAAGTATATACAACACCCATTTAATAAGAAAACCACTTACAGAAATTATGATTCAGTTTTAACCGATATCATAATTCTTGGCACCAAGAGAAGACCAGAGTCACATAAATGGACTTAGAATCACTTTGACTGACTTGCTTCACAGAACTCTCCCTTCTTTCCCTTGAAGTGCTCTATGCTGCAGCTGTCTGTCCCCAGCTCCTGAGTGGCAAGAACCCAGGGCATTCCAGGCACCCTGCTGCGTCCTAACCACGCCCCCACTACCACCCCCTTCTTAGGTTTTCAGACCTTTGTGACTTCTCAAGTATGTAGCCCATCTGGATGCCACATTCTCAAAACTGAAAGCCCCTCCTATCCCGCTGGCTGAGTTCCACCCGGCTCCACGCCCAGATACTTACAATTCCTTTGCTGTCCTGTTCTCAGAGACCCCTATTTATGGAATTTTGTCTCAAAATCTGAAACTGTAGGCCATTTGCATATTCAACACTGGGGATTATACTATTGAAAACCAATGCTAGAGTACATAGAAGAAAGGATAATTCAACAGAAAGAGGAAACCATAAAGGTCAATTTACTCCAGCTAATTTCACATTAAAATGAAATACATAACCTGTTTTTATTTGGCATTTAGGTCATGTTACTGAGGAAATCCTATGCATTTACAATATTGTAGTTTAATATATGGTATTAGGAATGTATTTCTGAATATTATCATGTATTTTATTCACATACACACACACACACAGTCTTACAAATGAAGACTTAAAAGTTTTAGAAATAGGTGATTTATAAGATTCATTTCAAAAGGTGGGTGGTATTAACACATATTTTGCTTTTCCTAACACCTAGAATTGAGCTATGGCCAGGCATAGTGGCATGTTTCTGTAATCCTACTTAAGAGGCTGAGTTATTATTCTACCACAAACAAGAGCCAAGATCCTATATACCATTGACCACTTAGGGACTTAGGAAGCCATTCCCCCATAAAATGATGTTTATTCATAAATCAACCTTGGTAGAAATGCACAATCATTTCACACATATGTAACAAGTACCACATAATTCCATTTGTTCTGACCCATAAATCCAAAGGAACCTGGCTACTTCACAAAGGCAATCCATGCTTTGACTGGGATGAATCAGAAGGACTAAACTGTGTCTTTGAGAGTAGCACAATACTATCTGGGCAGAATCTAGTCTGCCTGCTGTGTTTCTCTGCTTCAGAAGGAAGAAGAACAACACAGAGAGGGTAAAGAACAGTTAGAGATGCATGCTCCTGGACACTGATGCTTAGGCTGGAGACAAATGACAAAGTGCATTTCTCGGAGAAAGTACACTAACACTTTTCCATTAATATCTGAAGACCAGGAATAAACTACAGGAAAGAAATCATGGGGAAAACAGGAGGTTCTACGTGTTTACATGAGCATAGCACAACTCATCAGAGGTTGAATTTGGGCCTGAGTTCAACAAGCTGAGCAGAAAGAATACAGCACTCCTTCTGCAGCTTCTTCCCATACATTCCTCAAGAACCCAAGACAGATGACTGCCTTTGCTGCTTTGGGTCTTGGCCAAATCTCTCAACTTCTCTTTTTATGATTTAGATAAGACTAAAATAATCTACAATGGCTGTGCTCTCTAAATCCCTAATATCAAAGTAGAGCATGATGGTATCAGGGACAGGCTCAATACATACTGAGACTGTGACATGTCACATCTCAGAATAACAATTTCAAGAGTCTCCAATAAACGAATAGCAGAACTAAGATGGACAGTAATTTCCCATGATATTTAAAAATAACAACTTCCAACTTCTGGGACCTAATCATCTTCTATTTGTTCTAGTAAACATAAGGAACAGCATTGCTTAGATATAGTGACAAGCTTATGAAGCATCAAGGCCAGTCCCACCCATCCATCCAGACTATTACATAACCACAAAGTCAACCTATGACCCACAGTGAAGGAATATTAGCCATACAAGGGGTCAGAATTGGCAAGAAAGTAAGAAATGCCTTTTCCTGAGGCACTGGAAGCACAATGCATTCGTTCTTTTCAACTGACAGAGAAATCACATTTAACAGCAAAGCCTGCATTATTTGAAAAAGAATTCAGTGATTCATACAGAGATAGTTACTGTAACAGCTGAATTTGTGCAGCTAGCTCACTGATTCTGAGGAGGGTCTGCTCCTAGAGTCACCACTTTACAAGAGCTCAAATGGTTCTTTTTTGATTTGTTCTAGTTTAAGCTGCATTTCTGTCACATAGCTCCAAGACCCACAATTAGCACCCTGTGATTTTTTTTATGAAACAGCATGTTGTAGAAATCACGTAATAACAAAAACTACAGGCTATTTTCACATAAGGTCAATATTAATCATGCAAAATGGCCTCTTATCCATTTACCACTCTTAAATTCACACACACAGAAAATCGGTGCCCTGTTTTCGAAAATATCTTTGAGTTCTTGTAGGGGGGTCTTTTAATTAAATCATTATGCAGTTTAATTAAAATGCCAGAAACACATTGATTTGTCAAGAAGTCAATATGCATTTTAAAGCATTAATTTTTTAAATTAGACTGAAATTCTAAAGAGTTTTCTTTTTTAAGTAAAAATATAGCATGTGATTTCCAAATTTGTAGCATGGGACTTTCATGTTCTATAAGTCTCAGGTGGCATCTATACATATGAATGCTGTGACATCCAGACTGGTGTCTGAGGTTTTGTTCCTGTTTCATTAATTTGTTGGTTGGTTGGGTTTTTGTTTTGTTTTTATACTATGCTCTTGCTTTGAGATAGAATCTCATATATCCCAGGCTGGCCTCCAACTTAACATCTAACTCATGATGAGGTTGAGCCTCAAAGACTAATCTTCCTTGCCTCCACTACCAGAATGATGGGATTACAGGTGTGTCCCACCATGCCCAGGTTGATGCCAACTTTGAATAGCAGTTTGTCTTCACGGAAATAGGAGATTATTCCATTAAAAAAGAAAAAAGATTCAACCTATCTCAAGCAAAGGTTTGTAAAGAGCAATACCAGAAGATAAAATCAATTTGGAAGCTGCTGCAAACATCTTGGTAGAAAAGGGACATGTACAAAGATAAAAGACTTCTTCTCACATAGAAGTAACCAAAAAGGAAGGTATAATCAGGAAAGCAGACTGTAGGAACTGTGTTAACAGAGGAGAGCAAGGTCTTACCTAGATAAGAGAGAAGAAAGAGCAAAAAGAAAATATTTATCAGTGCTGGTTAAAACCATTAGTGGGAAATTCTCTATAAATATTGTTGTGGCATTTCATTCACCAAGGCATGATTTAATAGCCCCAGCAGATCATTAAGCACATGGAAATGTACATATGACCCAGACTCTGAGGAGAGTAGGATAGACTGAAGAAGAGGGATATTTATATTGAAAATGGCTCATTGTTCATAGAAGAGTCCAGAGGGACAGAGAGACAGAGACAGAGACAGAGACAGAGACAGAGACAGAGACAGAGAGAGGACATTAACTTTATTATAACATCATCCCAGGTAATAATATTGAAGTGATTTACTAATTGCTAATAAAAGAAAGTAGAATATTGCTACAGGCAATGTCAGGAGATGGAGCAACATTTCACTTTATAAACACTTCCCTTCACTCAGAATTCTTTGAGATGAGGAGCCATCTGTGAAACTGCTTGCAGCTAAATGGGAGTCTTTAAACAGCTTATCTTTTTGATAATGCTTGTTAATCTAGCACAGCAAAGAATTTCATGGTAACATTATACATGTATGTATGTATCTATATGTATCTATATACATATTCTTGCATATTTAGATCTTAAAAGTTTCAGAAGTGTGTGATTTACAAGCAGCATTTCAAAAGAGGAAATTTAATAGTATCTTTGAATAACACATAATCTGCTTCCCCTAGAACTTGTGAGAAGAGTTATGACCAAGCAGGGTATAGCACACACCTGTAATCCTAGCATTTAGTAGGCAAAGGCAAAAGGCTCACTATGAATTTGAGAGCATTCTCAACTACACTGTAAAACCCAGTCTCAGAAACAAAACACCAAGAAAAGACTGAATTATGGGCTACTCTCTACACCTATTTTCTAGTGTGTATGTACAGATATGGATAAACACATGTATTTAGAAAGTTCCTGCTTCACACGTATGCAAAGCAGATTGGTGAGCAGGCTTAATGCAAATGTCATTTACATATTCTGTGTGTAGCTCCATTCTGGCAGCCTGATAATAGCAGAGCTTCCAAAGCTTAAGTATATTCTTGGAGTGACCCAATTCACTCAATCACTCCCTAGATACAATGAGAGGCTACTGAAGGGTCCCAGACTACAGCGGATTTGAAGTCTTTGTCCTTATTTCAGGATACCTTTGTTCCAATAACAATAGGTGACATCCCACATAATACAGTACCATTTGTACAACGGTCTGCTGAAACTTCCTGTTTAGAATGAGGCAAAGGGATTTCTGAAAAGCCAGGGGAGGTTAGTGAGAAAGAAAGACAAACAGTGCTGCTATTTCCAGGATTTTCTCTTGTTAGAAATGAAACTAAATGTTTGGAAGTCAAGGGAAAGGACAGCATTTCAAAGGAGAAACAAACATTATTAGGACCAGATTTGCACAAGTGTGAATTATGCAGACTACTCAGAAGGTTGGTGTGCATTCTAAGACAAGTCCATGCAAACATTCTGTGTAGCTCACATAACATCCTGCTTAGTTTTCTTGAGATTTAAAGGTAGTAATAAAAGTGATAATTTTCCAAAGAGCATCAAATATAAAAATAAAAGTGTTACCTCAATATTTTGTTTTGCTCCATTTCCCTCTCCCCCTTCCCTTCCCTTTGAAACTTTAGAACTTCTAACTTACTGTGTTCTCAAGAATGACCTTAAACCCTGATCCTCCTGCCTATTTCTGTAATTTGATGTGTGTTCCAAAGCCTCTAGTTCACATGTTACTAGGAACTGAATCCAGGACTTTATTTACACATTGTGTAAGCATTTAACCAACCAAGCTACACCCCAGACGAAAGTTTTGAAAATGTGGTTTCATACCTTAGTTTTTGGCATTCAAAACTTGTTAAATAAAGGCATCAGAGTAAAATAAGGTTGCTGTTTTTTTATTTGAGTGTGCATTTGTGAGTTTCTCTGTGTATATGTGTAAGAGATGCTTAGGTTCCCTAGAGCTACAGTTACAGGGAGCTGTGGGCTCTCTGAGGCACTGTGGGTGTTTGGAACCAAGTGCAGGTCCTCTGCAAGAGAAACAAGTGCTGATAAGAGCTGAGCCACCTCTGTAGCCACAGTATAACTTCTTAAGTGTTACTAAAGAATAATGCATGGGATCTAAAGAGATACAATATGCATACTTATTCTTTAGTCTTCTGGTCTCCTACCAGAAAGGAACTCAAGAGACAATTTTCAGGAAACAGAACCAAATTTGGCTTGGAAGTAATGTAAAATCACAGTTATCTCATTATTGTATAGCCATAAGGCACAGAACATGGGATTTTGCTTCATTCCGCTTCCTAAGAACATTGAAAGAACCTAGTACCTGGTTCTTTGTGGAAAAGGGTCAATATACAGAGCATATTATGGTCACAGCCTTTAAAAGTGAACAAAAGGAGCAAAAGAATTTTAAAAGTCCACTGAAAGTTGATGTGAAAAGCTTGGTCCTCACAGCAACTGTGCTTAGGAGTGAGTGGGGCTTTGAGAGTGTGATCTTATCACAAGGGCTCTCACATCAAGAATGGAGTGGTCCATTTATGGATTCATAACTTAATGCACATTCATTCTAGGACTTTTAACTAATATCATATATAACTTAACAGACTACTGGGTGCTGATGAAACTGTGGAATGTGAGACCTAGTTGGAAGAAAAGCATTATTGTGATATGCTGAGCCCTTGATGTGTATATCATGCCCTCTTCTGTCTTTCCATCTTTACACCTTTCTCTTCCAGTCTCCTTTTCTCCTGGTTGTCATGAGATTAACTTCTTCTAGGATTTTCTCCGGACAAAGGTTCAGAAGCAATGGAGTCAACTGACCATGGGCTTAAATGCCTGGAGCTCTGACCCAAATGCTTTTTTCCACCTATAGTTTAAATTTTTTAAAGTATTTTGTAATGCAAAGTTTGCTAACACACCCATTAAAATTCTCTTTGGAATTTGGGATTTAGTAAAACTTGAAAATATTGGAGTATTTTCAAGATAATTTTTCAACAGAATTTTCAAAAAGATAAATTCTTGTAGATGCTAACACGTATCCTACATCAAATGCACACCTGAAACGGGTCTTGGTTTTATATGTAAAGAAAATGAATTTCAATTGTAGTTTGTTGGTACAATATAGATAACTGAAAACATTAATCTGCATCATTTTTATTTGAGGAGAGTATAACAATAAGATGGTGGCCCAAGAACATACTAGAGTTACAAAATATGTTCTATAACTCCCTTTAAGAGCTTTCATTTATTTAGCAATTAGTATACGACAGATATTGTTAATGTTATTGATTGCTCCCATATCAATCCTTGAAGAAAGAAACCAATGTTATTTTTATATAACAAATGAGAGAAAGTGGAGGCTGCCAAGAAGTTGAAATGCTTTCCCCAAACCACCCAGTGTAGAATGGAAAATCAGTAATAAGACACAGATGGGAAACTGCAGCTCTTCCATGACTTTCTGCCATGCTGGACTATTTCCCCAGAAGGAATTTTCCTGTCAATTGGGATCTCATGAACTGTGTACTCAGAAGATTGAATCAAATCGAATAGCTTTCAGGTAGGGGCTAGGCTTACATGGTTGGCATCTAGGTTTCATGAAAGTCCAAAAATCTAGACCATCTAGACCTGGATCAAGGCTTCCAAAGAGTCCCAGGCATCTTCTCCTCTAAGCACATGCATTAGTAGAATTACTGTCTGAGTCAGAGTATCTCACCTATAAAATTAGTATAATATGTTGAACTTTCTGAATGCTCAGGAAGATGAAAGACATCATCTACTTATAGGGCTTAATGCATTGTGTTAAAAAACAGGAAATGTTTTATACTACTAGAAGTTTTGTATCCTAAATACCTACTAAGTCCCAATAGTGTGGCTGTGTTGGATACCTCAAATCACCCCTTGCTTCAATCTATTAACTTAATAGAATGTATCTAAAAAATTAGCATCACTGTTTTATGGCATTGGCCACATTCCGTGTTATAAATTCTCTCATCATGACCCATTTGATGCTGTCAATGGCTATTATGAGACAACTAACACAACAGAAAGTGGTGAACAGTACTAAGCAGAACCTCTTTATTTTTCACTCAGTGTACTCTTTCATCTGTTATTTTTAACCTAGAGCCTGTTTAACTAGTTCATCCATTCATTGCTTTTAACTCTACTATTTAGTCAACAAACACCATTCTTGACCTTGGGGTTGACTAGATAAAAGATAAATTGTCTGACTTCATGAAGCTTCAATTGCATTGGAAGGTCCATGGTTTAACTCTGAACCCCCACCCCAAGACACAGACACACACATGCATGCACATGCATACACATACTTTCATACATTTGAATTGTAGTCCCCCAAGTTAAGGATCTATTTTGAAGATTGAGCAACCTTTAGAAAATGGAGTGAGGCTAGTGGAAGTAGGCCACAAGGGACATCTCTGATTCCCTTCTGTTTTCTGTTTCCTGATCTACTTTGTGTCATAGCCACTACTTCTTGCTCTTTCCATCAGGCATGGAGTCTCTCTACTATGTGCACTACTGATTATAGTGAGGACACTATAAGAAGCTAAAATCCCTCTGCAGCCATAGAACATAACCTCTCCCACAAGTTGTTATTGGCAGGTATTTAGTCAACATTAGACAAAAATCTTAATAGGGTGGCAGATCATAAATAAGTGAGCTAATGAATATCAAGTCACTTGCTTATAGAAAGGAATCTTTATTATTATCTGCTTTGGGCCTATAAAAATAAGTAGTCTTTCCTTCAGAGTCTGGAGTTGATTAAGTAATTAATTTTATGTACATGGGTGGTTTGCCTGCATACATGTACGTGTACCATGTGCATGCCTCACACCCATGAATGATAGAAGGGGATAGGAGTTAGATCCAGAGGAACTGGAATTATGGAAGGTTTTGAAATAGTCTGGGGGTTCTGGAATTGAACATGGGTCCTCTGACAGAACACCCAGTGCTCCCAATGCTTTTAATTGCTGAGCCATGTCTCCAGCACCCAGTTTCTGTATTTGATAAGATACATAATCTTAAACTTCCTTCTATTGTAATGTATTTTCCACTGAACTGATACAGGAAAGTCATATCTTTCCTCAACAAAATAATGTAGCCAATATGCAGTGTAGTAGCTCCATACTTGAGGTTAAGACACAGAAGATCTCCAGAGCCTCCCTAAATTCCCCTCTTGGTGCTGTGGTGGACAAGGAGGAAGATGACCAACATGTTTATGGTCAGGAACTTGGCTTCATTGACTGCATCAGGTAGATTCCTTGCTAGAAAAATCAGAGTAAAACATGTCAGAGCCAGAGAGGCCAAGCATCCAAGCAGAAGTCAGTGAATGGGCCTTTGTTGCAGACAATGATGTATGTCAATGCCCAGAGCATACATCTGTATGAATGAGTAGGAGAGTGGTTACGATGAAGATGTCACAGAATGAATTGAATTGGAAATCATATGGGGTTGATAGTTCTGTTGATTGAGGTAGATCCTCTTTATTGACTTCAAATTATAATCAGAGGCAAAAACAATAAAGCAATAATGTGTGTCTTAGGGAAGGCCCCTGAAGAGGTTTATCAGTTATTTTATTTTTGTGTGCTCCTGGTCCAAAAGTAATTTAAGGAAAGTTGACTTTACATGGTTCACAGTTTGAGAATACAGTCAATTATGGTTGGCAAGGTATAGTATCAGAATGAAGCAGCTGCTCTGCTCACACTGCAGCCACAGTCAAAAATCAGAGAGAGATGAATGCTGGTGATTAGTTCCCTTTCTCTCTGTTATTCAGTCTAGGACCACACAACACATGCAATGGTGCCAACCACATCTCAATAAACCTAATCTAAAAGATCTCTCACAAACATGCCAAGAGGTTTGTTTCCATGGTGATTCTAAACAACATCAAACTGACAGTCAAGAATAATCATCACAGAAAGTATCACTTCAGTGAGACAAAGATGACAAGAAATCAACTTCTGGAGGTCATAAGGCTTCAGAAGAGGATCAGAGTACACATAAAGGCTCTAAGACAGCAAAAGATACAGTCTAAACAAGGAATGAAGCCAGCATAGCATACCAAAGCAAAGTAGACTCAGGGAATGACTGCATGACAAGACTTAGCAGTCAGGAATGAAATCAAAGCTTGACCTAACCGTGCAAGCCATACTCATGTCTTATCTGAACCCATCTTTAGATTTTTCTCAGTGGGAGACTGTGTCTCAATAGAAGACAAGCCAGAAGAACCAGGAAGCTTCTCAATGTATTCCTGATCTGACTCATTGCTCTCACATATGAGAATCTTCTCTGTATCCTTAGTCTTTGGATTCAGGGCTTCTTCTCCAGAAGGAACACCAATAGAGATTTTTCATGTATCCAAGGAAGCTCTAGATATTAGGAAAAAGATGTTGGATGTCTGCTGGCAGGAAACATTCTTCTAATACACTATTTTGAGTATGAAATTGTGTTATGCTAATATCAATGTCCAGAACTTGATAGGTAAGGTGTGAATCAATAGAGTATATGCATCTCACAGCTATACTTATATAGCAGGTGAATGGAAGCCTAGCTATAAACAAAGAGCTACAATGAATGGGCTTCTAATTCCTTTTGTGTTCTAACAATATCGTCACTGTGTGTCAGATTCTTCTATAATTGCTCCAATAATACATCAACAATGTGACACTGAAGAAGTACTCTGATCTTGACTTTTCTCAGGTTCTTTATATATAAGATGAGATAATAATAAATACTGTAACTTGAATTAAGAAGAATATATGAATTAAGATTTTTTTTACACTGCAATACCTGGCATCTATAAGTATTAAATTTTAGTTAATATATTCATTATGGATTATCACTCTTTATTCCTTATATCACTCTTTTCTAAGATAACCAATCCCAGAGTCAAGATCTCAAATCCAGCTACTATTGCTCAATTCAAACTTTTGCCTCTAAGGAACTGTTTGGCTACATGCTCTAGTACAAATGATTAAAAGTTCCTTTTAGAAGCTGTCTAACAAAATCTTGGTGTTTGTCTTATTTACTCCTGGTCAGTCCATTATAGAGGGGAGAAGTCCACAGCCAATCCATTCTGCTCAAGGGCAGGGTGTTCTGACTCTCAAGCTACACATACATTTCTTGTGGTTTATTTCTCAACCACTGTTCATCATTTTTGCAGATCTGTCTGGGAAAACTGGGCTTTCTGTACATCATTTTTTAAGTTTGGTGAAGAGAGATCAGCACAACATTCTGTCTTCTAACAAAGGCAGCCTGTTGAGAAAGTCCCACCTCTGAGTCTGTGACAGTGTCCTTGACTTCACTCCCATGCATACTGCTTCTATGAGGCACTTAATTTCCAACTCAGTTAGCTCCCTCTTTGACCCCCAGTTCTTATTCCAGGATTTGCAGGAAGCACTTCTTTTCTTGCATTGACCCAGAGTGAAAGGATTCAGGCATGATACTGGCCTGCCCCGTTACCTGGCAGAATGCACTCAGGCAGTACTCTGGTCAGCCCAGGGTTCCATGAGTACTAGTCTGCATGCAAATGTAAAGGACCCCTTTAAAAGACAAACCCCCCCAACCACTTAGGCTCTCTTCCTCTCTTGCTCTCTCATCCCTCACCCTCTTCACTCTCTTCTCCCTTCTCTCTTGCTTTACCCCTCTCTCTCTCTCTCTCTCTCTCTCTCTCTCTCTCTCTCTCTCTCTCTCTCTGAGATATGACCAGAAACACCTACATTCTTTTCAGCAATACATGTCTGTCCCTGTCTGCCACCGTTGAGGCAAGAAGTGACACAAATGGAGTCTGTGTGAGCTTTCTCTCTTCTGCTTCCCCTCTATCTCTCTCTCCACTTCTCTTCCTCCATGCCACTTTCCCTTTCTCTTTCACTTTCTTTTTTCCTTTCTCTTTCCCTTATTTCTATTTCTCTCTCTTCTCTTCCTTTCAAGAACTCCAGGCTCTTGAACTGGTTTTAAAATATGTGGGGGAGGGAGTGGATAGAATAAATGAATCTCCTTTTCCTATTTTTTTGAAAGGTTTGGCACACTGCTTTTCAGGGGAAAGGTTTGGAGTGCAGGGAAAATGGCAGCTTCCCCTGCGACCAAAGAACCTTAAGAATAAAGGCCAGTAGCAGGCCTGCATTTGTGACTCTCTCCATTGGAGATCACGAAATAAGAAATGAAAGGTCTCCACCAAGAGAATCCATCTAAGGAACTTCCTGAATGGTTCCCCACTGCCTCCAGTCTTCATTGCAGTATCTATTTCATGTGTACATGGGCAACAATTACAACACCCAAATCCTTGACTCGTGTCATTATCTTTGGTAAAATTAATCAGGAAGAACCAAAACCTTTGGGGAAAATAGGAAATAAGACATAGGTCTCCATCTGGGTTCTTTTTCCCACTCACAGAAAAAGGTCATGAATCCACAAGGAAAACCTATGAGTTGATGTGGCTTATCTCCCAATTCGAAGAAGCTCCCATAGTTGGCTGGGAAAGGAAATGCAAACATCTTATCACCTATAAAATCTGCTCCCTCCTCTCCCTTGCAGCATTTCCTCACAGGCTATTCTGTACCAAGCAAAACCAGTGGGCAAGGCAGCAGTGAGCTAGATAATTTTGAAACATTAGAGATTCAGTGAGGTACAAACATAGCCCCTAAAACAAAGGATCAGACTTTGGAAGAGCTCAGTGAACGGAGGCACACAGGGTAAGCCAAAGGGCTACAAAACAAAATGAATGAAATAAAATGCAATTAAACACTGCTGGATTTTATAGCCTTTTTAACATTTACGTATTTGTTTTGTACGAGTATGAGGAGGGACATATTTATCTCAAGGTACACATCTGGAGGTCAGAATATGGCTTGCAGGAGTTGGTTATCTCTTTGTACCTTCTCCCCAGTGGCTTGCAGGGATGGAACTCAGATTGCTGGCCTTGGCAGAAAGTGCCTTTACCCACTGAACTGTCTCTCTGATTTTAGAATCAAGCCAGGAGCTGGTCATTCTCCATTTTTTGAGCTAGTCAAAAATTAACCTTAATTGCAACAACTCATTTCCAGTCCTGAAAGACAAACATGGCTCATTATCACTTATGGGCGTCTCTCCCTCCACAGATAAACTACTCTCTTGGCATCACCCATGCAAAGATCTCATCAGCACATGGAGGGCATGTGATATAAAGCATGTCCACAAGGGAAGAATTATCTTTTACTGGCAATCTGTGAGCACTACGGAAAAAGACTCTTCGTGATAGAATTATAAATACTCGCCCATCAAACAAAAGCCTCATATCTAAACTCTGGGTGAATATTGAATGCCATTTTTTTTCTGCTTGGCATTTTGATGTAACTATGCAATAATATCAAATAATTTTGTGTTTGCATATGCCAGGTGACAAACTGCATATGTGCAATTACAGCACTTAGTAAAGAATTTTACAGGCATCTAATGCATAATGAAAACTCTTTATTGAAGTATACATTTTGTCCTACAGTTCTATATGTATTTGACACAGCCTAGACAGGAGAGACTCTTCCAATATTGGAAGCATTCAACAAGTTAGTTCTCTCATAACTTGCCATTGTGCATGAAGCCATAGATGGAAGAAGAAGGCAGAATGTCTAAGGGAAAGCAGAACTAGAAAGGAGTTGTAATGACTACTACCAAAGTAGAGTGTGTGAAAATGAATATTTTTGTTTGAAGCTACACTGGACAACAATTTTAGGTCAATCTGATCGTTCAGAAATAAACTGATTACCATTTAGAACAAGATGATAGGACATGGCACAATGTATTTAGCCTTTGCTTCCAAAAGTAAAATGAATGTAAACATGATTTAAAAGTATCTGCCCAGCACCATGGAGCATTTACAACTAAAAGAATCACTTCTTAAATACCAGGTTTGTGTCTCAGAATCATCTAGATGATTGTTACAGATCTCTGAATATGGCATGTTGATTGATCCTCACCCTTGGCTGGTTTAATTTAATTTATTTATTGAACATCAATATATGCCTACCACTAAAGGAGGCTTTCTGATAATCAAGGAGCCTCTCTCCTAATGCAATCTAAGATTTCTGTTTTTAAATATTTAAAGCAATACCATCTAGTTTTATTTCCTAATTTCAAATTTTTACAGTGGAATATTTTCTAAAATACTTACACAATTTCTGTAATAATGAATTTGACACCAAATGCTTGAAGATATCCCTAAACCTATTTTTACTTCAAACAAAGTTTATAAACCAAAAATGTCATATTGTTGAATACATTTCCAAAGATCTCAGAGAAATCATTCAAAATGTGATATAGTTTAGTGTTTATTTATGTTAGGCAGATACACATGAATTTCAAAATTTAAAACATATAAAATGATACAGGGACAAAGACCTGTATCAGTCGTGGACAGGTGTCTCTGTTGTTTATTATATAGCAGGGTGGGTACGTGATAGTGCTGATGCCAATAGGGTGTCACGGCACGAGATGATCACTAGGTTTTCTATAGCAAACAGAATAAGCTACTGTTTGAGAATTTCTCATGGATTTCTTTTTTTTAAAGGATAATAATAAAATAAAAATAATAAGATAAAAACAAAAACTAACACATTGGAATAGAGCAAAACAAGAGAAATAGCCCAAGAGAAGGCACAAGAAACAGAGACACACTTGTTGGCACCATGGGCAATAACATAGAAACACTAAGCAGGAAGCCAAAGGGCCTAATGCAGACCCATGCCGGCCTTGTGCTTGCTGCTCGGTCTGTGTGAATTCATATATGCTTTGGCCAGGTTGATTTAGAGGGTCATCTTTCCTTGGTGTCCTCCATCACTTCTGGCTCTTATACTCTTTCTGCTTCATCTTCCACAGGGTTTCCTGAGCCCTGAGGGGAGGGATCTAATGATAACATTCTACTTATGGCTGAGTATGTCAAGGTCTCTCATTCTCTGCATAGTGACTGGCTGGCGGTCTCTGTATTTGTTCCCATCTGTGGCAGGAAGAAGATTCTCTGATGATGGCTGGACAAAACACTGATCTACAAATATAGCAGAATATCATTAGGAGTCATTTTATTGCTCCTTTCTTTCTTTTTTTGTTTTTGTTTTGTTTTGTTTTGGAACTACAGTATTTAGATTTACCCTAGGTCTCTTAACCATCTAGTCTCAGGTTCTTGGTCACCCAAGCAGTGTCAGGTATGAGTTCTATCTCATGGAATGAACTTTAAGTCAAATAATATATTGGTTGGTTAACCCTATAAGTTTTTGCCATCATTTCACTAGCATATCTTGCAGATAGGACACCATTGTTGACACTCTAATATGTCTCGTTAGACCATGACAAATGTTGTGCAGCCTGGGCTTGAGCTAATAATGATAACCCTGTGATAAGACCCAAATGAACCCCACTTTGTCTGGCCTAGGACCTTTATTATTCACATCATTAAATTAAATTTTATGATGCTGTTTATTTTTTATTACATTTATTGTGTGTGTGTGTGTGTGTGTGTGTGTGTGTGTGTGCACGCGCTCTACTAGCTCTATGGAGGTCAGGGAACAATTTTCAGGATTTTTCTTTGTTTAATATGTTGATTCAAGGAATCAAAATTAGGTCATTGAGTTTGAACACAGAATCATTACTCACTGAGCCATCTTGTCATCCCATGCAATGTGTCCAAAATCTTTGAAGACTGAGATGGACTGCTGATTCTTTTCATGTTTTCTCTAATAGGGTTTATTTAGAGTTAATATTTTTAAGTACCTTCAAAGAATGGCATGTTTTCATGTGAATTACTTTGGAAAAGTGGCCAAACCATATATGAAAAGAAGAGCTGGGGCTCAGAGCTTGTTTAGCATGCCTGGTATGCATGAAGTCTTGACTTCAATCTAGTACTGAACAAATAAAAATAAATAAGCAAAAAACAAGCTCAAGCCAGTAGCTGGATTCCTCCTGAATTACAGTGCATCTCAGCTGCCTTCTCTCCATGGTTATTCCTCACTGAATTACTTCACACACACATAAAAAAACTCAGTCTTCATCTTGTCCTCCTGACCTGAAACGTGGATATCTCTCTGCATTGCTGACTCTGAGTGTCTCAAGTATTATTTCGTGTGCATTCAACATTAATGGTCATGAGATACAGTTTTAGATTTTAGTTTTCAAGAGTACTTTAAATGTCATCTTAAAACATATCTTTTCTTAACGTTCTTCCAAAGAACAAAGGGAACAGAAATTATGTTAATAAAATTTGTTTGGTGTAAATGTGATATATTCGGTTGACTTCTTCTACAAATTCAAGGTTTATTTTAGGATCTTAGTTGGATTATGCGTATGTATTTTGAGATGTTTTGGTATTTTGTAATCCCAGTGATAAACTCATCACCTATTATTACCCAGAAAGTATGGTCAATAATATTTTTTGAAAGAACAAAATAATGAGAAATAGAAGAATAATGATGTAAGGCCCTAGGAAATTCTACTCTTGTTAAATACACCATTATTTTCCATTTATTCATTTAATTGCCCAGAGGGCTGTAGGCTTGGATCACAACTGGTGAGTGTACCTTTGTGGGTTGCTGTCACTCGCTTTGATTACAATTGAGAATTCAGATGTTTTCATTTTCAGACCTCAATTCATGGGAAAGAAGAAAATCAGCAGAACAAAAATGTTTAATACAGTAATAAGAGAATGTATGAAAAGAAAAACATAACCTTTTAGATTCTAATGATGGCTACAAAATTGCTGTATAAGTGAACTTACATATTCCACATCTTCAAGTTATGGTAATTTGTATAAATTTTCTCAAACAAGTAATTCATGAGTGATGGTTACTATGGTCTACAGGATGGGGCTGAAGGAAATTTGTGGGTGGCAGCAGTGTCCCAATTTGATAAGGAATGCTTATGCTATATATGCCCAAACCACTGATGAATTTTATGTTGAGTGAAGTATGTCCCAATAAAGCTAAGATCACCAGTACTATATAGCAAAGTATCCCAAAATTTAGTGGCTTTGAACAGTGTTATTAACCAAAGGATTAAATAAAAATTATTTAGTCATTTAGTTTTCTTAGTGGTAATCCTTTTGACAAAACAGCAAAAGATGCCTCACAATCTCATCACCTTCTAGAGACTTCTGCTATTTCTTGTTATGTTGGTTTTTAGTGTTGTTAGAAAACATTGCTGGGGGAGGAAGAACAATAAGAAAAGAATCTTCCTTGGATAGGAAGCATGGTGCTTTCTTCACCGCAGCTTCAGTTACTGTACAGTTAAGCCTCTAACAGACCTTAGCTGCATCATAAAACAAATATATTCTAAGAGCAACTGGGAAAAGCTCACTCTCTCTCATGGGAAGTCCCTCATCTTGGTTTTTATTGCTAGTAGAAGTTTTCATAATAAAGTTTATTTTCATTGGTGTTTTACTTTTTTGAAAAAAATTCTTTAAAAAAAATGTTTATAATGGAACAAATTCAAAAATGTGTTTGACCCAGTTGACAAATGGAATTGTCTTTCTGAAGTTAACAGCTCAAAGCTGTCTACATCCAGGGTTGGTCCATTCATTGACATAAATTATCTGGAATCTAACATGAATTATTTTGCCTTCGAGGACCATGATTGATTTAGCAACACAGAGAATTTGAACACATTGTATAAAACAAGCAAACAAAAGGCTATGTAATTTTGGAGAGAGGAAATAAAAGGAAAACACACCACCACTTGCAGGACTCTTGTCACACACCAGGATCACTATAAAATGGTTGCTGGAGAGAATGAATGCAGGAAGCCCATAGTGCTTCTGCACACTGACTGTGCTTATTAAAATTGGTGAAAGCAAATTCCTTAGGAGAATAGCAAGCATTTCTCCCATTATGTTATTCTGTTATTGTCATTCACATCTTTCTGAAAATAATAAATCTGAATGCACATATGTTCATCAAAAGTCATTGGGAAGTAGCTTATAATAATCTTCCCCCTCTCTCTCCTCTCTTTTTCTCTCCCTCTCTGAAATTATCTCTTCATAAATTCCATGCACTCTTACTATTCACTATCGTAGGAATGTTTTCACATACAAGCACTCACACATTCCTCTTATGACTTGTACAAATTCCTCTCTCTATGTACCATTTTCCATCATTAATTTCCGTATGGTATTTCCTTTAGTCGTTTATACCTTTTTGCATTTCCCTTCTTATTTTTCCTCTTCTTCGCTAACTGAATTATGCCTAAGAAAAAACAGTTGGGGGGGAGAATTATTCTATTGTGGCTACTTTAGCCAAAGTCAACAGACCCCAAGTCTGAGAGGTTCTCATGAAAATGTCTGTTTTCAAACTATGTGGTCCTTTAATAGCTTCTGTTCTCAAGGGACCATAAATGAATATAAATGATTACCAAGTTGCTAATTTTATATATAAAAGATCTGAGGACAAACAAAGACTGGCAATTTGGAAGAACAGCTGTCAGTACCAAATTGAATCTAATCCTATCTAAATATAATTTTGGCCAACTTTTAACTGACAAAAAGAAAAAAGCAGAAGGTAAGAGGGCAGCTGAAAAATGCAAGTATCACACCTAAGAAGGTTCTGTCAATAGATTTGAGAATATTGAATGTGTTATATTCTCCCTTCTCTCAAGAATGAAGCTATGTTATGGTATCCACGTGTTCCTTTATGTTAATGGTGTTTGACTCATCACGGGGGAGATGGATGATAGAAACTTTTATTTCTGCTTACCTTGATCCCCTCAAATATTCTCTCTCCAACCCACCTCAGAGAACTAGAGTCTCCCTGATTCATGAGGTTTCTTTGTCTCCCCTGTTCTTTCTACTAAACACATTTCATCGTGTTACTGTGAGTTCCTTCACGCTTCACACAATCCTCATGGTTTCCTTGCTACTCCCAATTGGAAACTGTCATGTGTCTTTCCTGTTTCTGCATCAGATAAAGATGAATACTGTCTCCTTTATGATCCAGTCTTTTTAGCAGCCACCCAAGTGAGATCAAGCCATTATGTCAAATGTATTCCACACAGTAGCTTGCTTTATCCATTAGTATTCTGAAACAAACATGTAGTTGTGGTCCAATGTCTTCCCAGCCATAAAAGTTTCTTGGTTTATCTTTAAATCCAAATGAAATTCAAATATTAACTCTGAAGTCTATATCTGACACCATAAGGGTTGTTTGCTCTCATCCCTGTCCTCCTGACCTCTCTATAACTCCATGTCCTCAGGTACACCTTGATTGCATTACCAGTCCACCCACCCTCCCTGAAGCATGCATCCAGGTATTAAAGTTATTGCATTTGCAAGAGCCTGTCCTTTAACCCACCTAGCTCTCTGGCTTGTTCCAGTCTTACCTTAGAAGGTCTTTTTTTATTCTGTCTTCCTATCAACATAAACCATATCTCAGCATATGTGCCACCAAAACAGTTTACATGTGTGTCCCCTGAAAGGTGCCCCCTGTCTTCTACTGATGCTCAAGAAAATGTTTTGAGAACAGTAGGAAACCAGTAAACATTTGTTGACTACACTGTGATCTCATGACCAAGTGCAGCTCTGCCTACATCAGTGTATGGTCTGTGTTCACGTCCATTCTTATATGCATGCTTTATTGTCACCTACACTTACAATGACCATTTTATTTGTAATCAAATGCTCACAAGTCACCTCTGTATACCAAATTGTAAGTTCAAATGTCTATTGCCATTATCAAATTCTTGTTATGACCCCATTGTGCTCCTTTTGTCTCTCCACCTCCAGGAAGGGCATACTATTTCCCCAATTTCTGAGGATATCATTGACTAGTTTTCTCTCTCACACACAATCCCACTAGCAAGTCTTCTCAATACTGGATCTCTCCAGTTCTCATTCCCATTGACTCTTGTTGAGCCCACCACAACAGTGACCCCGGCCAAGAGTCCTCCTTCTGCTCAAGTCCTCTCCCATTCCTTCAGCATGGCAGCAACTGAGACTAAAAAGCAAACAGACAGGATCACAACCCATGGCCCTTACTATCTTAGTATGTTTACACTTGCCACAGTTATGTGTCTACTGTCCCACATTTAATTTGTGTATATGCTTTGTTTTCTTCTGTAATTTACACCTCCCTAGGATGATAGGAATTTTCATATGGTGTGCTCACTTCTGCAACTCCAGGGTCTACCACACTGCAACCACCTACTGCATATTTCTCAGATTAGTAAGTTGATTCCATTTTTTTTAAACTAAATATGTCTTTGTGGTCCACCAGTCCTCTGTTCCACCTGCTAGCACTAGGAACCCATCTGGCATGCTGTGGATGCTGTGGGTAACCAAGGTAGCATGCATTGTCTTTTCCCTTTGCACTGGCATCACTTTTCTCTAGAAACTTGATTTCTCTCCCATCCTTCTAGTTACAGCACCAATGTGCTTGTCTGAGAGAAGCCTTCCTAACAGTGCCAGGTCACAGTCATCTGTGAAGGTCTAAACTGCTTGGTTAAAATCCCTTTGTTTCTGTTTATGAATCATGAGCTCTTTGGTTTCAATGTTCTTTCAAAGTTATTTTCAAGTAAGTCTGAATTGAAGCAAAAGCTGAATCAGAAGCCAGAGGCCTTTCATACCTTGCTAAGAAATCCTAGAGAAAAATATTTACTGAGAATTGTCACTAATTATTTTAAACTATCAGAAATTCATGGGCTGCCCTTTAAATATCTAAAAGTTAGCTAGTGACTAGGGAGCTGTCATTTCCAAAAGGTCTAGAAGCCAGCATGCTACTGTGGTCATTAAAGTCTTTATTTCTGCTTCTCTTTTGCTGAGAAACAGGAGAGGACAAAAAGGAATCAGGGGAAATGAGCATTTGGGGGAGTTTCCACGAGAGGACTTCCAGAGAGCTTCATGGAATCCTGCCTGCACTGTCTAATGGCTACAGTAGCCTGTCCTCTGAGTCAACACTGCCTGGAAAGCCTCACAAAGGCTCTTAGGGTTTCTGCAGTATGCTTTCATGGAAAATGATTCACAATATAGAGATCATTAAACCAAGAAAAAAAAACGTTGAATTATTCTTGGGCTAGCTTTTGGAGCTCTTCATAACTTTTCAAATTCAAAACACAGAAACAAGTGGGAGAGCATGACAGAATATGAAAATAAATTAAACAATTATAAAATTATTAGGAAAAAACACAGAAACAACAACCTAATTAAACAACAACAAAGACAAAGCATCAATATGCTGCTAACAGCTAATTCTAAATTGATATAGATTCTGCACAGCAATTTTATTTAACATTGAGATGCTTAGAAGATGGCAATCATCCTGAACAGCCCTAATTAAAATTGTGCCTTAATTTCTCACCAGATCTTGGTACGGAACATGGCTCACCACTTTAAATGGTATTTAAGGCTAGGCAGAAGGCTCAATGAGTAAAAACTTCTTGCTGAGCAAATGTGAGGAAGCGAATTCCCATTTCTGTGCCCATGCTTTAGTTTCATGTCCATTGTTGTGATAAGTTACCCTGACAAAGAGCAGCTTAAGGGAGAAAAGGTTGCTTTTAGTCCACAATTCCAGGTTACAATTCATCATAGCACAGAAGGAAGGGGATGGGTACTTCAAGCACCTTATCTCCTCACACCCATCTGAAGAGGAAGGAAATAGACACGTTCACTTGTTTGTTTGATTTGTAATCAGCTCAATTTTTCCACTCATATAGTTCATGACTCCCTTCCTAAGGAATTGTGACACCCACAATGGACTTATTCTTCCCACATCAATTAACTTAATCAAGGTAAGCCCCCACAGACACATTCACAGTTCAACCCATTGTAGACAGTCCTTCATTGAAACTTCCTTCCAAGGTGACTCTGGGTTGAATCAAGGTGACAGTTCATCACAGCACAGGAAGAGCCCAGTGTGGAAGCACATACTTGTGACCTCAGCACTGGGGGCAAAGACAGAGAGATCTTGGGATTTATGCCAGAAGTCTGCACATCACATATATTTACATGAGCAAGCACACCTTCACACAATATGGAAACCCCATTTACACAAGTAAAATAAAACAAAATAAAAAATTGAAAGTTATTCAAAAGTATCAGTAGAGTGTAATTATGGTCAGTGCCAATCATCCAAGCACTTGAGAAGGTTATGTTGGATGCCATTAGTTTGAGACAAGCCAGGGTTGCATGGTGAGTTCAAGGCCAGCCTGAGCTACACAGTGAGACCTTCCTTGTCTAAAAACTAAAAACAGGAGATTTGTTGAAGCTGTACATTAATCATGTCTATGCTGAATTTTATAATCAACTATGGAGAAGAATTAATTTGCTTGAGACAGACTATCCTTTTATACTTTTTATAGAACTAAGCTGACTGCTGAACTATGAGGTAAGGTCAAAACCAAAGTGCCATTGGCTATCTGTGTGCCTGAATCCTGTGTTCCCTGTAGTATGTTAACCAAAACAACTTAACCTAACATTCATGAGTAGATGGTTTCATTTTGGAGATCTAGATAGATTCTAAAATGCAAGTGTTGGCTAGATGAATCAATCAAATGAAAAAAATTATACTTTTACATCTAAGTTTCATATTACAATTACTCTATATGTCTAAGTATTTTTTATATGTTGTAGTCAGATGTTTTTCATGTTGGAAGGGTCCATGATGTGTATTTTTAAAATTTTCGATGAAGAAATTAGTGCATCCTTTATAGTAGAATAATTCAAGTTGCAGTTAATTAATAATAATTTCTAAACAAATTAGTCATTAAATACATTTTACAAGCTGTGTAGATGGATTTGAAATACAGTCACTTAGATTGCTTTCAGTTCACCATTTCAAGTAAAATGATAATTTTCCATAGTTACAGATGCCATGCCTTTTATTCCTGTAGGAATAGAATTTATGACAAATTTTCCACATTCTTTTCTTATATAATCACTTTTGTGAAGTATGTCTTTTTTAAAGATAAGGAACACAGGTTCATTAAAGGAAATGACAAACTTCAAAAGTTATACAGCTTGCATGGGGGCAGAGGTAACCCTTAAACTGTGCATCCTGAATTTTCCTTCAGCAATTTTTGGCTCTGTCTTAATTAAGTACTTTTTTGATTATGCATAAGCTAACTCCGATTCAATTTTATAATTGCCTCTTTAACCTCATCAATATTGTTCCTAGTCCCCTAGTGAAGTTTCTTCAGCCATGGAGCATGTCTGAATACTGACATCTTCTCCTTGATGTGTTCCAAAGAGCAGAGTGGAAAGGCAGAAGGAGAATCACGGAGATAACAACACACATTTCTCCGTTGGCATCACCATATCCCAACTGTGTAAACTTCACTTACTCTCCAAGCCTCACATTTCTAATGTGTAAAAGAAGGAAATGATAATAATAAGGAACTGGCTTCACAGGTTTGAAAAGTTGATGAAATAAAATATTTATGCACACAAACAAGCTAAAATGTGTAGTTTCACATATTTAGAAGTTGAACTTCATTCAAGAGCTCTAAAAGAAGCCAAGACAGTATGCCTCTCTCAAACAGCAAACAAATGTACTGCATGTCTCTTCTTTGCAGGGTCCTGAACAGGCAGGAAATGATGCAAACGTCCCTGTTTTCACTATCATTAATACGCAAAGCTTGTGGGATGTCCCACTGTGTATGACTCCTACTATTTGCCCTGGATGCAAACAATGTGCACAGAGGCATGCAGATAAGGGAGCAAATGTGTGGAGGAGTCTCCAAGGGATGAATACTCAGACACAGACAAGTCTTTAAATTGAAATATGTGAAGAGGGAATTGCAGGAAAGATAAAATTAAACGACTAATGAGAGGTTGAGGTGAGAGTATCCCCATGCGTGGAGTGCTCTTAGACTGTTCAAGTTTTGAGTGAGATGGGAGAACTTCTGAACATTCCATTGTGTGATAAATTATTTGATTTGCACTTTATTGTGATGTAATGCTGGTCTTTTAAGCTCTGGATACAAAAGAACATAGGAGGCAGCAAACAACTTGGCACCCAATGGCCCCACCTCTTGGTGTTTATGCCTGTTTTGTGTGATATCATCTCCTTGATTTGTTCTGAACCAACTGAATACTGAGGCATGCTAGGAGCTCACAGTCAAGAACAGGATGTGCAAGTCTCCATTTCTATCTAGGCTGATATTGATACCCCTTGCTATCTTGCTCACTTGGCTCTGAGAAGACACAGCTACATGTAACTGAATCACATCTCTAACCAAGAGCTTGTAAGAAACAAAAGGCCCTCAGTCCATCACTCTGCAAGAGTAATAACCTACCTGCCAATTATAGAGGGTAAATTAGAAAGAAATTTTCCCAGTTGAAAACTCAACTGGCAGACACCTTCAGTGTGACTTCATAGGGGACCCTGTGCCACAAGTATTTGGCTTAGATAAACTTAGATTAAATCCACAGAGACTATGAGATAACTAATGATGTTACTTTATATCACTAAGTTTGGGGTGGTTGTTATGAGGCAGTAAAAAACTAATGTGTAACAGAGCAGTTGGAAACTAAAAGACTAGCAGTTGTGGGCAGGCAGAAGTTTCCATGGTTTGAATCAGTTTAGATGGAGGGAAAGTGATGAAATTCCAGATCTGTTTCTCAGTGGTTTTGCTTTTAAAGGAGAATTTCTATTTCACATGTCTGTACAGGAGAGAGTTTGGAAAGATAGATAGCTGTACATGAAAATCAAGAGTTCAGGGGACAAGACCTAGATAGAGTTAAAAACCTGGGGCTATCAACAATGTATAACATTTACAATTATGAAGAGTAAATAGTCCTAGAACCACTGATGTTTCAATGCTGGGAAATGGATGATAAAATGGGAGGTCTACGAGAAGACAGTGTTTTCTGGATGACACATGAATAAATCAATTCAACGGCAGGAGAGGAAGTCAGTGAAAGCATCCACAGAGACCACAGAAACTTGAACATGATAGATGAAGTGTGAGCAAGAATCTAGCTCAAATTGTCCCTTCAAATAGAAATAGTGTCTATATTCCCTCACTATGATTAAGTCATTTTTTTTACCTACATAGCACTTGAATATACATACACGCACACACACACATTTCTACTCTTTAAAGACAAAATCTTCCATTTGAAATAGCCTTATTACACAGAGCCCTGTGGATTAAGCCTCCAAATTAAGAACTGAGCTTCCATGACAATAGCCACTGCATTACTGATGGACCCATACCTTAACTATACCATAAGAGACAATCACCTCATAATTAGTTTTGAAATTGGTGAGTCCCATTAAATTTAAATTCCCTGTTGATTCAGATTACTGTTTATAAAAATACCATGTAAGTCCTTCCATTACAAGACTCATTCCTGACAAATAAGCAGAGAAATGAAGGAACAACATATTTTGTGAGGCCATTATTTTGTTATTGCTACTGGCCATCCCATTGAATCACTATTGTTGGTCCTACAGTCTGTGCATCATTTTAGGTATATCCCAACCTTATTTCCATATGTCACCACCACTTTTTTCATCCGTCCTTGAATATTACTATCCTCTAAATGTTAGTCAACAGAGTAAAAGTGGAAATTTTTACAAGAGGATTGGAAGTTATTTTCACAGAAGCTTAAATGAAAATGAACAATTCATTAACTGCAGACTGTGATGCAATCTCTCAAGTTTATGGCCATTAGACAGCCCATTAAGGCACAGATGTTAGAAATCTGAAATAGGGTACACAAGTAAAATCTTTGCATAAGGAGTGCTAGATCCAAGATTTGTAGGTCACACTTTTTGAGCAGTAATACAACATACAAATAGAAAAGTCAAGGTTCATTGGGAAAGAGAAATGAAAATAAATTGTAAATATTATAAAGCTGACAAGTGCCATATGCATCTTTGGAGAATTACACAATATTTGATTACCTGTCTGATGTATCCTTTGTTCTACTTTCATTTCTGTTGCTTTGATGAAATCCCCCTGACCCAAAAAACTGGAGCTTAGAGGAGAATGGTTTGTTTAGTTCACAATTCGAGGGTATGACAGTCCATCATTGTGGGAAAGTCAAGACAGGAACTCAACTAATTAGTCACATCATACCCACAGTTAAGAGCAAAGGGAGACGAAAAAATACATCTGTGTTTCCTTAGTTTATCTCCAATAGCTTTCTTCTTTTTTATACTGATCAGGATTCCCTTCCTATAGAATGGTGCCACCCAAAATGAACTGGTTTTCCTATATCACTTAAAATTCAAGACAGTAATCATCCCTAGTGATGATTGGCTTTTGGGAGGCCATTCCACATGAAGAGATGCCTTTCTCATCCTAGATACAGGGATAAAGACTTTGGTCCTGCCCCAAATGATTTGATAGACTTTGGTGATTCCCCATGGGAGACCTCACCCTCTCTGAGAAATAGATGGGGTAGGGGAGATATAGTTGGGGGAGAGAAAGAACGGGAGGGAGAGGGAACTGGGATTTGGTATGTAAAATAAACTCTTAAAAAAAAAACTAAGACAGTCCCCAACATTCATTCCCATAATCAATCACCATCTAGGTAATTCCTTATTAATACTTTGTAGGAGGGAATTCTAGGTTTTGTCAAATTGACAGTTAAAACTAACTAGCTTTACACTTGATCTGAGCAAGGCCAAGAATGGTGGTGCAGGCCTTTAACCCCAGCAATCTGGAGGCAGAAGTAGGCAGATTTCTGTGTGATAAAGGCCAGCCTGGTCTACAGAGTGAGTTTCAGGACTGCCAGGGCTACATAGGGAGACTCTGTCTCAAAACAAAACAAAAACATAATTACACATCCTTGTTATATGATTCCTTTTGGGGAGGGGGGTTAACTATTCTTTGCTTCCTTACCAATGACTTATAACAAGATTGTCTAGAGACAAAAGAGAGAGTTTAATCTTCCCTCTGTTGCATGCCACCCAAATTATTTTTTATGCCTGGAGGAATGTCTTTTGCCTCACTTCTTGTTGACAATCAATATTTTTCAACTTTCTAATCGAATTTGGAGAAATACCCCTCAATTTCTTCCAGATATGTTTATATATTTCAAATTTCTCACAGAATGTTAGGTATTCTTATATTATGACTAACAATAAATTACTTTTTTATTATTTCCTCAAGAAACACCTGTTACAGTAAATTATTGCTTTTGGTATATTATGAATCATTGTTATTCAATATATTTGCCATATTAGGATAATTTATTTTGAAGTCATTTATGTTACTTGTGTTTCTTTCATATTATATTCACTGTATTTGATTTTTGTTTACACTGTCATAAATGTGAAGATGAAAAGAAGAAATATCCTGTACATTCATGTCAGAAATTGGAATTTTTGACTTTGTTGAAACATTCCAGAATGACCTTCAAAACTGCCTTTACAATGCATGACATTGACTTAACTTCCCCTTAGACAGGTTTCAAAAGTCCCTGTAGCTTCTACCACCAGCTGATATAGGACACTGGTACCTTGGGGATGATGAAGTCAATTATGTCTCAGTATGTAAGGTTGTGGCCTTTTTGAGAAGATATACACAACACACAACCATGTGACCTCTCACAATGGAACCCCAAGAAGTCCAAGCTTCATGGAAAATCCACCTCTAGTTAAATAGGAAACACAGAAAGATTTAAATTATAAACTTGAGATTCCACAGTCTTAGGATAAGAAAAGTTAGAAAAAAAATGACGAATTGTTCCATTAGAATTCCAGACATTTTCAATTTCTCCTTTAAATTCATGGCAAATAAAGTAAGCTGACACATTAGTCACTAGAAGAGGATAATTTATGTGGTATAGATGCATCTCAGAAGCATTTTGCCTCAAACCCCTTTCAACTTTGCATTATTTGTGGTTTAATGCAAATATATAATTCACTCATCCGCTGATTCATCCCTTCTTTTTTCCCTATTCTGTACAATATGAGCACTACATACAGGCATCTAGAGACAGAAGACACATGCTGTTCCCCCGAGGGTCACACTCTAATCAGGGTGACAAGCAAGTCAACGAAGGACAAAAGCACACTGAAGTACGTGCTGCAAAAGAAATAAGCATAGTTCTATAAAACCAGGGTAAACTAGTTATAGATTCCACATTTGAAAAAGACAATCTGAGAATAATATGTCTGAGCCACGTGCTGAAAGACAAGAACAGTAAATGTAGTAAAAGAAAAATAAATGAAAACATGAAGAGAAGAATAAAATTTATAGGAAGAATGAAGGTGTCCATAACTAGCATCTACTAAATAGTTAACTTTGTAGGTAAGTTTCCTAACTTCATACACTACTTAATGGTGGAGTCGGGATAAAAACATGACAGGGGGACTGGAAAGCCATTTCTCATTCTTCAAAAATAATAATGGAAATAACCATAAAAGAATAAGAATACATAATTAAATACTTTTTATACTACAGAGTAGTAAATAGCATGTCCCTTCCTATACAAGACAGTCCATAATTTATTTTGATTTCTTTTTTTCTGGAATCCTCTACCAACACACCTTCATTTCACGCTATTCTTTCTTCTGTAGAAATTTAAAATGCCATTTCATTGCCTAACAACATTTAATTTTCTTAGGAATACATTATCTCATTGAAAATAAATCATCATAATTCTCCAAAAAATACTGTAAAAAAATTTGTGGTTTTCTTATGAATAAGAAATAAAATGCATGGGAAGAAAAGCACTTGCATACCAGATCATAACAAGAAAAGCACTTCCAGGTTCCCAAGTGTCTTTGTTAAGGCTTCAAATATATTGATCTGGATAGCTAGTGCCTTGAAAGAAAACATCCCAACACTCAGCAGTTGAAATAACCATGTGACTTTGGGGAACTTGTTTTTGAAGCACGTGGTGGTCTTAGCTAGTCTCTCATCTACTTCCATCAGGTGACAGATGAAACAAGATCCTTGAAAGAGCAAACTGAGAACTGATAAGAACCCCTCACAAGATTTTCTCTGTATCTCTGTCTCAGTCTCTTTTTCTCCTTTCTTATAAACTTAAGACATTATTCCTTATCAAATATAAAGTGTGCATATCTTATAGGCTCAAGTGCTTGCATGATTGGTCTGAGAAGTTGTGACAACTTTGGGAGGTAGGACCTAGCTGGAGGAAGTTGCTTCAGAAGAGCAGCTCCCTGGCAGGCTGATATCCCCAGATGCTCCTTGTCTCTCTCTGTTTCCTGGTCCACTGTGTTGTAAACTGAGATGTTCTATCAAACTTTCCCTGAACCATGAACAAAAGTAAATCCTTCTTCCTTAAGTTGTCCCTGACGAGTATTTTTGACAAAGCAAGGTAAAAATAACTAAGTCAGACCTCTGACCTGACAAGGTTTCTCAAAATATGCTAATTTGAGCTGTCTTCTAATACAATGGCTTTAGGACAGCAGGCCACAATATACCAGCTCAGGATTTTAGTCCAAGCATTATAGAGATCCTAGTCTACCTTGTCTTTCTTCTCTTAGCCTAGTGTGATAGGCTTACATAAGATCACTTTTACCATCTGCTGTTAGTGACAAAGAAGACAAGCAGTGTCTTCCATCCTAGAGTAGTTCACAGGTTTCACCTCTCAATGGAAACAGTTTTCAAGGCACACTGATGGAGGAATATGGTGAGTGGTGATGACACTTTGGCCATCTTTACAAAATACAGTCTGCCTTGTCCATTTTTCTACTGAATTTCAAAAACTGACTATTGAGAACTGATTTTTCCCATTATCTAATAGTGTGACCATTAAATTAGAAGCAAAACCATTGACTTCAAAACTTGGTAAACATTTAGTGAGCACGAGCATACGAATGCACACACACACACACACACACACACACACACACACACACACACACACACTGGGCAGCAAGGGAGCACCCTAAGGTTCTAACTGTTTCTACTCCTAAGTGCTGACATTAGAAGCATACACCACCTCCCAGAGCTTTTTTTACATGAACTCTGAGGATTATACTCAGATTCTCATGCTTCTGTAACAAGCACGTTACTGTACTATGCCACCAGCCCATGCCTGACTTTTTGTAGCTACTGTTTACTGGATGAATGAATCTCTCCTGATAACCTTGTCCTAGATTCACTGTGTGAGGCCAAGTGTTATTCTGAAGAAGATTTAGGAGAGCAAAGGACACAGGCAGATGCAATGCTTCTGCCAGAAGCCATCTCAAGGCTCTTTTGGGTTCCTGTATTTAAGTTTCCTTGATCCTAAACCAAATACTCAGAGCTTTAAAGAGGAACAATAAGAGAAGGAAGTCAAACAGTAGAGTGCTAATGAAGCAAGCACTTAGGTAGGATAATTTAGGAAGGAAAGGGACAAGTGTGAATAATCCAAATAGAAGGTAATCAAATCCACCATCTTAGTTCTAAAAGTCTGACCTTTGCTTCATCTTTAGAATGTCAGGCTTAACCACTTTCCATTTCCCTTCTAGAGTTCTCTTTTCTAGTTGGTAATCTGAATGATAGCTTTCATGATAAACAGAAACCAACAGTCCAATGTTATTTTTAACCTAATTCTCTGAATTCATAAGGTCTCATAGGCTTGGTGTAGAGACTGGATGATATGGTTTACAAATAATTCCTTTCTACATTTCCAAATATCCCCATTCTTATTTTTTAAGACATTTAGTATTTGTAGAGATTAAGCTGTTCCCACAAAAGGCATGTGAATGTGAGTCTTCAGTTCAAACAAATGGTTGAATCAACAAAATGGAATGCACTGGTTCCTGACTGAGAAACACATCTAAAGGTTGGGATGGGGGACTGGACTGAAGCCATCCAAGCGTCTTAAAGCCAAGAAAGGATATTCATGCACAAGTATTCTTACTTGCTCAGGAGGCAAAGGGCGGTAGATTTTTGTGGGTTTGAGATGGTGTGCATAGTATGTTCTAGGACAGGGCTATGTAAGGAGAATCCCCTCAATAATAAATAAATAAATAAATAAATAAATAAATATATAAGGAAGCCCTAACTTGCTCTCCTCTGCAGAGCTTTAATTAGTATAAATTTGGTTTTCTGAAAGAAATATACATCACTACCTATATGATTTCTCATTATTTTATTTAAATCTATGAAATATTTCACAAACTGACAGGTTGAGGGGCATCATATGAATCTCCCTTTTTCCCCTTAACATGAAAAGATTTTATAAAATATGTATTATCTGTCTTTAAAATGCATCAGTATTCATATTTACTCTATTCTAGAGAAGTCCTTTATTGTGGCTTGAATGCGTCCACCAGAAAGTTCATGTGGTAGAAACTGAATTCCCTTAAATCACAACTGAATGACATTTGGAGACAGGGACTTTCAGATATAACTAGGGTTAGATAATGTAGGATCCCCATGATGTCACTACTCACTTTACAAGATGAGGAAGAGTGCTCTACCGTAGTATGCTTGCTCACCATTCATGTGCAATGCTGTCTGCCTTTATGTTTAGTGCAAGAAGCCCCTAAGTAGATGCCAAGCAAATGCAGACTCAATGCCCTTTGACCTTCGCAATCTGCAAACCAGGAGCCAAACAACCCTTTACTCTTTAAATGACTCAGGCCATTGATTTCACTCATGGGAACAGAAAATGAACTCACATATACTTTTATAAACCTTGAAGCATTGCTGTTTTTATGGTGTGTCACAGAGATTAAGGAGTCTTCATGTACCCTGAGAAAGCTTTCCTCTGTGTAAACAATAGCCCAGGAGAAAACAGGAATGGAAAAGAAGCATACAGTTCCTAAACAGCACTAGAAAACATGGTCTGTAAAGGCATCAACTAGAGTTTGTAAAAAAAAAAAAAAAGGGGGGGGGGAGTGTCTGTGTTACTTGTGAGCAAGAAGAAACACAGGACAGCAGCAGGTCTTGATAGGGAATAGTCTATGTGGGAGACAACTAAAACTTTCTTGATCTGGGAAGCCATAGATGCTGAAGGTGAGCTTTATACATCTGAGCTGGTTGAGTGGGATGAGTGTGGAAGCTAATGTTAAAATGACACTTACAAAAACCATCCTGGTGAAGTCGGACTGACCCTTCTCATTAGGACCCTTCACAGAACACTTGAGCAGTTGAGCTCTGTCTGTCCTAGACTAAGGACAAACTGCAGTTGCTGCCTTCTCTGGAGAACCTTAAGCTTTACATGGGTATAAAGAGATGGACAGGGGTAAGCAGTTGGCTTGGTCCATAAAGTGCTCTTCGACAAGCATGAAGTCTCAAGTGTGATTCCCAGCACCGACAAGAAAATGCCAGACATGGTGACTGCACTCACAATCCCAGCACTGGAAAAACAAGACAGGTGGATCCCTGGGACTTACTGGCAAACAGTCCCGGGGGGGGGGGGGGAGAAAATAAACATTTTAGGCAGCTCCTGAGATAGGACATCTGAAATTGACCTCTGTCCTCCTCATGCATATTCACACACACACACACACACACACACACACACACACACACACATACACACACACACACACACACACACACACACACACACACAGCAGGGGGTATTCAAATATTTTTCATTAAGAAAGAAAACTTAAACAATCCTTTGAAAACCCTCCAAACTCGACAAACACTGTAGTAGTTTCTTTCTCTTTGCTTTGTTAGTGAATATTTATAGTATTTATCTTTAAAGCTCAGTCTAGAAGGCAGGATATCTATCTCTCTGCTTATTTGACTTCACAATAAAACAAAGGGGTTTTAAACTGCTACAAGCAGACACAATGAGGACATGAACTCTTACTTTGGAATGAGCTAGGTGATCTGACTCTGATTCAAGCTCTGTATGACACAGGGCAACTTACGATCTCTCTTGAACTTGAGTATTCAATTCATAACCTAGCGATGATAAAACCTCCTTTTCTGAACTGTCTTAAGATTTAAAGAAACCCATACATCCCAAACATTTTGTAAATTATGAGGAACCAGGCAAGTGTTCTCTGCCTACTGTAACTGGAATGACCCTTGTGTTTGAGGTCATCTAGAAGGTGTCAAAGGTGAGGCCAATAACACCAGATCACTATTAGTAATAGACATGAAAAGAATCACATTTAATTGCAACACCAGTTAAAGGGAAGTCATGCAATTTAATTAGACTGTCTCTACAAAAAGTAACAGCTATTTCTTGGAGAACTTGAGAACATAAATGCTGAACCAGACCAAATAGAGTATGTCCTGAGACGTGAAGGTTAAAAGTAAGAAGAACTAAAGAACTTGCATGTAAGAACGAGAGAGAAGATGGATGAAAGATGCCTGGCCCTACTGAGGTAGGCTTCAGAAAGCCCTGGAGGCTGTGAGGAGCACTGTGAAGATTTATTCTGTCTAGTTTTCACATAGGGGAAATTTGGAATGAATCTCACTTAATTCCTCATATTTTAATGAGGAAATAGATTCTAGATGTGAATACAAATTCTTTAGTTTGGGGATTAAAGGGGTGGGTAGACTATTTGCCTTGCATGCAGAAAGCCCTAGATCTGCTCTCCAGCAAGCACAAAACTGGAGTGATGGTGGTGTGTTCTTATAATGTCGACATGTGGTAGGTAGAGACAGGAGAATCAGAAATGGACAGTTATCCTCAAGCTACAAAGGAAATTCAGTGCCAGCCTGGGCTATATGAGATCCTGTTTAAAGGAAGACAGATAGACAGAGACAGACAGACAGACTGAGACATAGAGACAGAAACACAGAGAAGAGGAACGAAGGAAGAAGGATAGATGGACATACCAACAACAGCAAAACTAAGATCAGTTTTGAACATGAACTCTTATTTACACAGAAATAAAACCTGTACCAATACTGGAGCTTATAAGACAAATGTGGATTCAGATCTGCTTGTGGTTTTCAACCCTCCTAAAGTGAGAGGGAAGACATAAACTGAGCAGGCAAAAGTTGGAGCTGACTTGCTGCCATGTTGACTAAAATGAAGTTGGTTGTGTGGAATGTGGGTGTTCTGATGCTATCAGAGACAGAATTCATAAGGAAACAGAAAGTCCAAGGGGAGCCCTAGTCATTTATGGGAGATGACCTCTGATACCATCTTTCCTCCTATGAAAATGAATTTTTCTTCACCCCACCCTCACCCCAAACAACTTGCTAAACATTTCTCAAGTCATCAATGCATTAAGATGAAATTGATACCCGTCAATCTGGCTGGAATCCACAATAATAAAAGGGAGTTTGGACAATGGATGAGTCTAGAGAAATGTATGTTGATAGTCATATTCATCTAAGATCAGCTGAGCCACTATGACCCCAGAATCTCCAAAGAAATTAATGGGCAGCTAAGTTCCACTATTTTTACAACAATGTATTCACGATGTTTCTGATAACAAAAGGAACAGTGTGAACAAAAATAAAGAGCACTATAAAACAAAATAAAATCCTACTGACAGAAAGATCATGTTTGATTATAGAAAAAAATACTGGCTTACTCAGAGAATAACAATTTTAATTTTTTCCTTTTTTTCTTTATCTTTTATTTGCCGATTTTTTGAGGTGATACTGGTGCTAGGGATTGAAGCCCATATCCCACCTTTCACATGGTAGGCAAACCCCTAACAGTGAAACACATTCCAAGGGAGATTTCTCACTGTTTATGCCAAGATCTCAGAAATAAACCAAATAAAATTATGAAAATTGAGTCTGTCTGTCTGTATAGTACTTGTACACGGGGCTGGCCAATGTGTTGAAAAAGAGAAGCAATGAAAGCCAAGTTAACAATACATAGATTTTGGGGCATTTTTTCCTCTATTGTAATTACATATGTGCAGGTTTGAAACTATTCAAACCAACTCCTTTCATCTAAACCACCGAAAACATAGTGATTTGCTTTTGTTATGCATTTGCAGCATGATGAGCTGTGAGTGTGGAAGTAAAGGGGAAATGGGGAGGCTTGTGGCAAACATTTGAGTTTTCAAATAGAGGTTTATAATTATAGAAATGATGCAAAGACACAAATAAGAGTGGAAAAGATACACATGAAGATAATGGTTTCTCCACCCACATTTTCCTACATACCCTCCAGAAATTCTTCAACTACTGTTTGGCTGGGCTTGTGGATATAGTAACCTATCTCAAGCATATCTTAATACTATTGGACTTATGTCAGGCCAACTCTGCCATGAGTTAACTGGAATAACTGGATCTCTGCTTTACTGCTCAAACAGATCCACTGAATGTAGTCACATGTTTATAAAGAGGCCACTATATATACCAGGCACAATGATAAACTTAGGGCTTTCCTGACTACCCTTGATGGCCTTGGCCACAGGCAGCTTTCCCCTCTCCTTGCATTACGGACCTTATCTAATTCTTTAAGATTCAACCTTGGTTTTAAGAACAAGAATGATGATGTCTGTGTCCACAGTCATTGATAGAGTACCACTGTGCAGATTGCATAGTTGATAGATAAAGGAATCAATGCCACCAAAAGTCAGAATGGCAGTGCTATGCAGGTGTTCTGAAGAATGTAGGAAGTTTAGTTCATGCCTGGGAAACCTAAGCTTTAAAGGTTCAACAGTCCTAACCCCGACACTGCCATCTTGGACTCAACTTTATCAGGACATTCTCCTGAGTGAGAAGACCGTCTTGGGCTTCGTTGTAACTTCTCTTCTGCCTTGAATGCTTTGGAGTAGCCAGAGAGGGTAGAATACAGTTGTAATAAATATGAGGCTGGATGCAGTAAAGCCCTTTGGGGGTGTGATAGTGATCTGCTAATAATGGCTTTCCACCAAGTAATCCAAGGCATTTCAAGGTTTGTCTGGTCTAACCAGTTAGGGTTGATAAGTACACACCCTCAGTGAGGTGAGGCATCTTGGAATGAGTTTGGGGCTTACTGATAAGCAGAGTGGGATGGGCCATCCACCCCCATGAAGGTCATTATATACATCAGTCATGAGTCATTTTCAACCCAAATTATGTGTCTCCAAGAGAAACTCTTACTCCTCACCTACTATCAGAATCTGTCATTGCCAGTGAACTAAGGGTATTTACATTTTCAATCACAGTAGTCCACATCTTACTGTTCAAATTCTGTCCTGGTTCATCTGAGGCACTCACGGAGTTCCCTGTGATGTCAGTAATAAATGACCTATTTATCTCTACCCCCCTGAAGCTGCTGATCTGAAAGCAGAAATTTTAAGAGAAAGAGAATCAGAAATTCATTACTTTCTTGTGTTCATAATCAGTAATGGGAAAAACCCAGAAAGAGGTGGAAAGGCAGAGGGAAAAATTCCTCTGAGATGCCTGGGTTTAGGTAACTAATTCACTCATTTGGTCTAGAACTCACTTGAAAAGTTAGAAATACCTCCCTCATGCACATCAGATCAATGTTTCTATAATCAGAAGTGTTCTCAGAACTAACACACACCTCAGTTAAGGACTGTCTCAGCAAGTTACCAAGGGATAACAGGTCCAGACTTTGAGTTAACAAAACATTACCTCATCCACAAACAATTCCATTAACTGTTCAGACCCTAAGGTCAAAAATCCTTTTTCTAAGTTTCTGGAAGTTTCTCTACTTTCAAAGCAATTACAAACGTGACCTTTCTGTCTCCCTAAGAGCAGACAGCTCAAGGCAACTTTGTCCTAATCAATACAAGGAGAGAGTCTCAGGACTTCTTTAGAATGGTTGAACAAAGAGGTACAGTGTAATTTAAGAAAAATACAAGTTCTGACTTACTTGGAGATAAATAGAAAGGGGAAACACTCAGAAAGTGTTTCTGGGGGGAAAAGAAAATCCTAAAATCTAAGAGAAAATGGAAGCATGGAGATAAGAAAGTTTGGGGGCATGAGGGATTATTGGATGATTTGGGCATGACTCCAATCAATTTAGATGCAAAAATCCCACTTAGTTCATGTGGCATCCCATCCTTCTCTTCATAGTTAGAACTCTGCCCAGACATCCTCTAATATAAAGAGAAAACTGTAATGACAGATAAAGATATTTGCCCACCATGGGGATAATCAAATCAGGAACTGATGCTGATGTCATGGGGATGATTAAAAAACAACAAAAATAAAATCAAAACAGCAGTCCAGCTGTTGAATGCATGCTTACCTGAAGGCAGCATGGACATTGGCTGTCCAAATGTCCTCATGTGAATAAGGTGGCCTGCTTCAGCTTATCTTGTCTCTCTAAGGGAAACTAATATTCTGGGTCGCTTCAAATAAAAGCAGAGAGCAGGATGATGAGCAGAGAACAGACTGCCTCACATGTGGCATGTTTTTCTTCTGAGTAGGTACCACACAGGTAAGTAAGATGGGAAGCAACTTGGAGTATATGTTTCTTTGAGTTATGTGTATTTGCCAAAAGGGATCTAATCTGACTGCAATGCTCAGTCTGCCTTGGCTAGCACAAAGATCTTCTAAAGATGAGCCCATCAGGACCTCCTACAAAGCTAGGTCCTTTCTATAAAGAGTCCCACAACCAAAAACAGACTAACAAGGAAACCAAGGCATGTTGTGTATGCCTTTGATGCCACAGAGGCAGGTGGTGCTTCCTGGGTTGCAGATCAGTTAAGGCTATTTAGTGAGATCCTACTTCAAAAACACAAAAACAAAAACGAAAATGAAAGAAGGCAAGAAGCACAGGACTTAAGGGTCACTTCAATGTCTCTTTGGGTGTGTGAGAGGAAATAGAACTTTAAAGAGTTAGCCCATCAGTAGTGGTCCACACCTTTGATGCCAGTACTCAGGAGGCAGAGGCAGGCAGATCTCTGTGAGTTCAAGGCCACCCTGGTCTACAGAGCTAGTTCCAGGACAGCTAGGTCTATTACACAGAGAAACCCTGTCTCAAAACCACCACCTGAAAAGAACTAAATGACCTGCAGGATTCAGGAAAGGTATATTCAGATATTATTTCATTGGAGATAATCTGATAAGATGAACTAACTTTAAAAGGAACAGGGCTACCAGAAAGAAATCTTTCTTCTAAAAGACATACTATTTGCATTCAATCTTCTGTATAAAATTATCAGCATTATTTGGTGTGTGTTTGTTCACATTTGTGTGTATGTGTGTGTTGCACATTTGCACACTCAGATGCTTGTGGAGGCCAGGAGTCCAAGTCACCTGTCTTCCCATTGCTTTCAGTTTTGAGCCTTGGTCTCTCACTAAACCTGGAGCTTAGTTCTTCAGCTGGGCTAGTTCTCCAGCAAGCCCCAGAATCTCCACCTACTTCCCACCCTGGAACACTGTAGCCACACTGGAACTACAGACACACTGAGGGACCTGAATGCAGGTCCTTGTGCTTACAGGGCAGACATTTTATAAATGAGAGATGATCCAGCCCCTCTGACACCATTTTTCTAAGTGTAACAGTCTCAAGCAAACAGACATGACAACCTAGTAAATATGTCAGAGAGATACTGTTGATTTCCCTTTGGTCTTCTTTACTAGCAAAGTACTATAACTTTGAGAGTTATACTTTTACTTCCTGAAATATAATTCCTTAAACATATCCCATAAACTTCATATTATTCTTTCCAGTGAAAAGCCACATATGATTTTTATCCCTCTTTAACAGGTGACTTTTTTTTCTTCCACTTTGCTGTCTTCATCCTTTTGTTCAAAGGAGAAACAATTTTTCTCTCATAGATAGGAAAGTTTATTGGCTTCTCCACATTCTTGTTGCTATTAACCCTCTCTTTACATAATTTTTTTCTCATGAGCACTGAGCCATTTTCTATTCTGTTCCTCAATTCCATATTCCCTTTATGGTATTGTATGAGCTAATGGTTTCTGCTCCCAGTAGCCACCTCAATAACTCTGCCAAGTCGGGTCAGTTTTGTTTCCTTCCCCAGGGCACCACCTCTGAACACCGTGTTTCCAGCTCTCCAATGAGATCCTTCACTCTACTACCCTGGTGGTTTCCACTCTGCTCTTTCCAGGACTCTATGTATTTGGAATTCCCCAACATTATGACAGTCTCCAGTTTTTTGTATTTAGTTTGCCTGCATGTTAGAATCATACCTCCAATTTTTAGTAATATTTATTAAGGAATAGCATGAGTGTTTTTGTAAGACAATCAGTTCTATGAACAAAGGAAAACCCTTTTGAAATCATGTTTTACATTATTAATGTTGCCCTCCCTTTCAGTCTTTCGAAACCATGAGCCAGAGTTGCATCCTTTAGTCAAAACACAGTTAATGAATTTCCGTTAACACTGAAGTGATATTGTAGTTTTTATTCTATATTGGGCTAGTCTAATTTATCACCATTATTTTGCCAATGTTTTGAAAGGTGAACAATGACTGAGCCATATAAGTATCTGTGTGTTTGAGGAGTTTGCCTCAGACAGAAATGGTCCTTGCCATGCCGGTTATCAACCTCTTGTCTTAGAACTGCATCCTGCCATTTACTGTCAGCTCTGCAATGCTGAAGACAAGACTCTGCAAATTGTATCCAGTAAAAACTTCCTAAGCATGGGATACTAGAAAGATGCTACAAACTGAAAGGGGATGCTAGTTCCTGTTTGCTGCCTGTGAATTTCTTGTTGACTTCCTGTTTCTGTGAACATCACACTAGTAAAACTTATGCGCTGGAGCCAATCATTCTCTACATATGGAGATTTGTAGCAAACTGATTGCCCCTGGCACCTGGATTCATTCAAGGATGCTAGGCTGAGTTGCCTTGTTGTGTCTGGGAATGCCGAAGATGCACCAATGCAGTTTCTGAGTTCTTTGTGATGTCAGCTAAATCTTGCATGCCAGCTGTAGCACTGTTCAGTTCTTTGGTAATTTACAGTTGTACCTTCATACATCTGCACTAACCTATGTCTGTGTTGTTCTTTTTGTTTAAATTACAGATGCACAATGGAACACAAACCAAGAGATTCATTAAGCATGGAGTTTATTAAAACGGGGAGTGAGAGAGGGGGCAAAGGGAGAGAGCTCGAGAGTGTGAGAGATAGAGAGGGCAAGAGAGCAAGAGAAGAGAGGTAAGTGGGCAGGGGTCTGTCTTTTAAAGGGGTCCTTTGCACCTGCATGCAGAACCCTGGACTAATCAGGGTACTGCCTGAGTGCATTCTGCCAGGTAACAGGGGTAGGCCAGCATAAGGCCTGAATCCTTACATATCCACCTTTACTTATTATTTAAAAGGTGAGGAGTTAGGCATGGCAGGTTAGGGAATAAGGACATCGAGTTCTCAAGATTACTTCCTGCTGACCTAGGGGACATTGACCATCTGACCATCTTTGGGGTACCTGAGAAAGCTGGGATGCTGCCATGTCCTGGGGTAGCTGGTTGTTTCATCAAAGTTCAGGCTGGTACTCTTTGGTGCCTCTTAGACCTGGAAAGATCTTGGCAGAGCAGAGTACAAAGTTAAGTTTAGGAAAAATTTTTTTCTTTGGTCCTGATACTTGAGGGGAGGATTGTAAGATAAAGAAGGGATTCCCAAGGGGGTCCCAAGATGAGGGAAGGGAGTCCTGGGACCAGGGAAAGGTTGAATAATATCTGGAGTGAATATGACCTGTTTGGGTGGGGTCCAATTTGCCTCCCTGGAACTTACAAGGATCCTTTGAGTTTGTGAAAACATTAAGCATTAGACACATTAGCAACATATTTATATTAGAAATGACTTGGCTGAAAGCATTGACATTTTAAAAACTGACAGATATCTTTTGGACAATGAAAAGCACCTTAATTTTGACCTTGCAGTTATTGTATAGTGGTATAACATGTTGTTTAGTACTCTATCAGAGTTTTGACTGAAAGCATTAACATTTTTAAAAGTGGCAGATATCCTTATGACAATGAAAAGTACCTTAATTTTGACTTTGCAGTTATTGTATAGTAGTATAATATGGTGTTTTGCACTCTGTCAGAGTTGGATTAGTAGCTTATTAAAACTTTATTGATTAATGTTAAAACTATGAATAGTAGCACAATGAAAGAGAGAAATCTGGAACATGTGTCATTATTTTGAATGTCTCAACTCTATTTGTCATCACTTAAGCCTTTTTTATCCTCAGACGTTCATAACTTTAATTCATACACTTTACATTACAATCTTCGACCTTCCATTCTCCAACTTGTTAGAACCTTTCATCCTCAGACCTTTGTAACTTACATATTTAGACCTTTATACACCTTACACTTTCCTATCTTCACATAGATAAACCCTAAAATACCTGTTGTTAAAATCTGTTTTGTGACAGTTGGAGCTTTGGTTGTTGCTTTAAGTTGGCTAACCGACCAGTCATCATAAGCATCAGAGTTCTTAAGAAGGATAAAATATTACCTGAATTATAAGAGAATAAGAGAGACTTGTTAGCTGGCCACATGGACAGCCACCTCCATAGTTGTTGAGGGCAAAGGCTTTAAGGACACCTGCCTTCTGCTGATAGCATGGGACCTGTGGGTTGGGAATTTTAGGAAGACTTGCCTACTGTTGTCCCAAGCAACATGGGGAAAGTCAATTCCACTGTCCTCTTGTTCACGGTCCAAAGAGTACTTCGCAGCAGTTGGGGTGAAAGGCAGGATTGCTCAGTGGCTATCGTTACCACTTTTTGTGGGTGGAGTTTCTTCAGTGCCCATCAGTCTTGTTGGAGAAAATGGGGTGGGGCCAGCAGTTGGCCTGTCTCTCTCTTATGAAAAGCTTTTTAATAAAACATTTTAAATGCCATAACTTGTGTTTTAGTTCTCTAGATCTCTAGTTTTCTGATTTTCATTGCAAAACTATACGCGGTTGATGTTTCCGAGATTCACTTTCCTCTCTGTAGTGTACAGTCTCTGGAAGTCTACATAGACAACAAGGTCATGGATGCTAGAAAAATGCTAACTCTAAATTTGTAGGTTGTGACTCAGACAGTAGTTCCCTCTGCAGGAGTAAGAGGATGAATGGAATCACTAAAAAAAAGAAAGAAAGCAGAAGGGAAAACTGAGATCATAGAGCCTCACCCCCATTAGTCATGGCAAAGTTTTACAAAGCAAAATGTAGTTTCATGTCAAGAAACATGAAGGCCCTCATAAAAAGCCAAACAAAATCTAAATGTTTGCTATTAAAATTATCAGGATAAAAGAAAAGAACAAAAACAGCAGAAGTAAATTTTTCAGACACCTCCCTGAGGTTTATAAAGCATAACCCAAAATAGAGAGAAGCCATCTGGGGAACAATGGAATGATGGAGAATGAGGCTTCAGAAGGAGTTATGGTGAGAGAAAGATGGAGTCAACATTATTCTAGATCCATAAGATATCCGTTTAAAAAAAGAAAAAAAAACCCTAATTGTTTTTTCTCCTCCGTGTTGAAGACACCCTTAAGAATGTTTTCGTTAATAAACAAGGAAGAAGGTTCTCATCAGAAACAAAATGGAAACTCTAAGCTTGGATTTACAGCCTCCAAAACTGTGAGAAATAAATTGCTTAGACAGTTCTCCCTGGTGAGGCTATTAGCCCACTGCAATTATGGCTCAGTGTACTCATGAAGCAAGACCCAAAAGGAGAGTTCCCAGTCTTCTGTGGGTGATTTCCAGAGTTTATTCATGAAATGTGATGTCCATAGCATCTTCCCTGTATAAAGATAAATCGTAATACCATAATACCTATCATCTGTGGTAAAGATACATAGCAACACAAGAAGAAGCTAACTGTCCTCCCAGAGGCTTGGGTGACTGGAAATGGTAGTTTGACTTCCTTAAACCAACTATTAGCCATTGCCCTCTTTCTTTGTTCTATGAAACACAGCATTCATGCCAAAGCTTCAACACTACCAATGACATTATGAGCAAATATTCACCTTGTGTGTGTCTATGCATGTACTTGTATGTGCATATGTATGCCTTTAAGGATAGAGATAAACCTTAAGCATTATTTTCCAGTGGCTATCCACTTTTTTTTCCCGAGTCAGGGTCTCTCTCACTGGCCTATTTCACTAGGCTAATAGGTCAGTGAAGCCCAGAAACCAGGCTGCCCCCACCTCACCAGCATGAGATTATAAGTACAGGCTACCACACCCAGTTTTCCACGTGGCGTATACAGTTTGAATTCAGTCCTCATTCTTGCATGACTGGCACATTACCAACTAAACTATCTCCTGAGCCCCTAATTTTAAGTCAGGATGAGTCAGAAATATTTATATTCATTTGTAAATGTATGTCATGGGATCAGTTATTTTTATTCTTCATTGAGGGGTCCCGATTCTTCACAATCCTCCATATACTATTAAATGAGCACAGCACATTGCACATTGAGGACTATAATTTTGCCTTATAAGTTCAGCACAGAATAATTCAAACACTATTTGCACCATATATTCTAAAGTACTGTGAATGTTGTTCTGCAAGTATTTAAAACTATTATTTATGAAAGTCCTATCTATCTGTCTGTGGGTCACATCCATTGAGCTTAATAGAGATTAATATCCTTGAAATTTGACTTGTCATAAACAACTGCATGCCATTGCCAGGTGTAATATACCCATTACTTATTGAGCATGTGAAATGATCTTGGTAGTAGCCTATATATTTCATGCTTGCTCGTTCTTTTGTTTCTTACCATGTCAGAATGGTATTACTTTCATCCACATTGTTGGTATGTGTTTATATGAGTTCTTAATGTTAGTTGAAAGTCTCTTCCATGGCAACCAAGCCATGATTAGAAAACTGACTGGATCCTTGTCCAAAATGAACAGATTTTGTTACAAATTCCTTGCAGTTCTAGAGAAGAATAAAGACATCATGATTTATTATGAGGTCAATACTACTTGAGAGGAGATATTCAATGTTAGAATAAAAATGAAAATAATAGTTTCCATAAAGCTATTAGAAACCACAACTCATTTCATTCTTGGAATATTATATAATTCTCTAGACAATGAGATCATAAACAAGAAAATCCCACAGGCAAAATCCCCGAGAAAGTCCTAAATATTTGTTTTAGAACTTTCAGATATATTTCTCTTTATAATTATGATCTCAGACAAGAGTCAGTTGCCAATAAAAGATTTCCATGTAAGAAATATTGCTGTAACAACAGGTATTAAAGTGCCAACAGTGTTCTAAGGAAGTTGAGAACTTAAATGTCTTTTTTATACATCAACATAACAAAAGAAAATGACAGCATACTTTCTTGGAGAATTCTGAAGTATTAATTACATTGTCAAAAGTGAAGATTACATCATCCAGGCATCCTCTCCACTCATTTCATAGATCAAACATTGACTGGCTAATTTGAATATTAACCTATTTGGATAATCAATTTTAATTTTGTTATACATTTTTCTTATGCAAATAAATCATACTGTTCCAAAGACACGGAGGGCTCAGAATAACTGAATCAATTTCAGTGACTGACTAGATCCATGCAGTGTTACATCTACTATGATTTGTCTTTTTTTGCCACATTCAATCATGAAAAGGTTCTTAGTGACTCAAACCAGTCTCTTTCCTTCATCTCACAAGAAAGTCAAGTTCAATAAGACAGTCTTATATATTATCAAAGATCTGGAATAGCTCAGGACAGAGTGGTCTGGCGACCCACCATTACAGGAACTGCTCTCTCATTAGTCTTAACAGGATTGAGAAAATCTATGATTTGTGGGAGCATTGACCCTTCCCAATCAAGGTGAGGTTGGTGAACCAACAGCTTTGGAATCTTCTACCACCAGCCATGCAGAAACTTGGTCTACACCCAGACCTGCTGAGCCAAAATGCGACATGCAGTAAGGTCACTGGATAATAACTACAGAAGTTAGATTATGTTGTAAAGATAGAAGCCTGGCACCTTCCCTCTCACTGGGCCTTTCTATATTGTATCTTGCAAGGCATTTAGGGGACCCACATAGGAAGTGCAGTTTGTGGGAACTCCAAATGCTTACTGCCTGTGAGCTGAGACCATTAAAACTATCTGCTACAAACTGACAGTTAATGTGAGATGGTGTGACAGAGAGCCAAAGCATCTTGGCCAGGTGTGTGACTTCTGTGGACACTGCTCCGTGTGTCACAACAGAAGAATCAGGCTCTACCTGTCCCCAGAGAACAAATGAGAAAAGCAAAATGAGAACAATGTAACAGAAAACTATGACTTGGGAATGTTATTCTTTATTAGTCAAAGGATACTACTAATTTCCCAAGCAATATGTAGAGTGGTTGGTATTTTTCTTATTTCATAGAACAGGAAAGTGAAACTCAGGGATATTGGTAACCATGTCAGGAGCATCTAAAGAATGACAGCTGAGATCCACACCCTTACCCACATGCCTGCCCCAATAACTTTAATGTTATTGGATCCTCTTCCTAAAGCAGACCTTTTTTTTTTTCCCCTGCAAATTAGTATATTAAATGCACATTCCAGCCCCTTTCAATGCTAACCTTAGGAGGGAAGGCCCATTTGAATATGTTCTTAAAAGACGACATGTCCAAAAAGGGAAGTAAAAAGGAGCTTCTGAAGCAATTTAAGTGGGTCAGATCGCAGAATGTAAAGAACCGGCTTACTCCATTGAGAGGTCTTTTCTGAACATCTTGCAGAAAGAAAGCAACACACCCCTTCCTCCTCTAAGAAAAAAGCACTATCAACATCTCCTCTCACACATTGCCAATCATCTTTCCCTGGGTGAGCAACCCTCACCCGTAGAAGTCAAATACTATCAATTCAATTAAACAAAGCTATTATACCAGACAGGCATGGAGAGCTCAGGGTAAGGCTCTATCTCATTTCTAAAAGCATCCAAGAGATTTTTCTCCCTAGAAAAGAAATCAGTGGTAATGATAAGCAACTTTATAGAGATAAATCTTCCCCAAACCTCCTAGAATCGCTTTTCTCTTTTGTTGTAAGCTGGCAAACAAGGAATTCATAAAGATTTCTTGAAGTCTATTTCACAGCTGTGCCTCTGCGGTGGCAAAATAAGAGGAAAAAACTGGCAGAAATTACTTAAAATGCAAAAATAGCAAAGGGAGCTATTGCAGTGGGTTGTTACAAACGACTTTGGAGATTTGGGGAGGCTAAACCCTCCAAATGCACTGAGAAGCAGTCATTTCATCTGAAGATAGCAATCCTCTCCCCGAACACTATGCACGTATTGGAGCACCCTCTTATTAAATTACAGTGTTTTATAACCAGCAAATAAAATTGGTATCATGTTTACTATGCAAAATCCCTGCTATTTTTCAAATGGATATATATTTTTAATATAAGATTGAAATTTAATATTGAAAGCACCAAGTGATGAAAACCCACGTAGTTTCAAACCCTGCTTAAATTATTTTTTTTTGAAATTTTGTATCTAATAACATAGTTCAATAATACTGAAACGAGATTAATGCTATGATACTATTTGTTTAGGAAACCCAGAATGTTGCTATGGAAACAGTCATTCTGCATATCTATGGAAACAGAGACCGTGTTGTAAATAATGATACTGAAAGAAGAACCTTGTCAAGCTACCAGTCCATTCTAAGAAAAAAGAAAAGTGTGGGGCTGTAGAGCAAGGAAAAGCACATTTTCTTATAAAAGAACAGTACAGTACATCATTGTAATCTTTTTCTCATGCTAGGACTTTTAATCTAAGTTTCAGAGCTTGATTCTTCAGTAATTCTGAGTAATCTGTCAGTTACTGTCTTCCTAGTAATGACCAAACAAAGCCTAGATACGCTTAATGTGAAAATTCACTGAAAAGATTTTTTCATTCAACTTTAGTCTGATAATATTTTATCAACCGAATGACTTGTCCTGCTATTGTTAAAGTGGGCAACACTACAGAAAGTATATGCTTGATTTAAATAAATTTTGAAAGTCTAAAATAATAGCTTTTGAAAATCTATAGTTATAGATTTTCAACACTATAGAGTTGTAAACTGGGTTAGTAAAATAAAAGTGGAATGGGTCAGGGTGGCCAAGGGTTGAGGTGATGACATCCAAAACAAAAGTAAGGTATCCTTTTATGCTGTGAATATATGAAACCATTATTGGAATTCGTGTGACCTTGTAGTGATTTAAGACTTTATTTCAGTCAGGTCTGACTGAAAGAGAATTATTACTTCTTATTTTCCTTTCATCTTCTGATGTGGCCAAGACAGCTATCACCCAGAAAATAGTGCCACACATTGTAGAAAGAAGAAGGTTACTAAAGAACATAATATGTAAAACAGCAACACACATAAAAACCACCAAACACAATTCTCACCTAAACCCTTGGCATTAATAAATACAGGGTCTGCACACATTTGAGTTCATGAAGACTCATTTCATTTTAAAAGGTAAGTGGCGATGGCAATGTCAACACTGTAATCTGAGTGAAACATCGTAGAGGAAGGAAAAGAATTTGGCTCGTGGCCTTGCCAGCCAGATGAAGATACAAGTCCCAGTCTGCCTGGCAGAATCCCAGCATCTCAAGCTCTCTTTCTCTTTCATTCTTTTGTGTTTAGCTCCATTGTTAAGAGTCATGCAGAGAAGAACCTAATTGTCTTCTGGGAGCTGAAAGCCATGCTGACTCCTATATTGTTACTTCTTAGAGTCTTCTGACATTTTGGCAAGTGACTGCTTCAGGATAAACACACTATGTATCTTAGCTTTATTTTTCTTTAATCTAAGACATTTTTTTTTCTGTTCTGTTTGCTTTAACTTGGAGATCTGTCATTTTTTAGGATCCTTTACAGCATGATGCTATTTACTTCAATTACTCAATTTAAAAATTAAAGTAACTTTTAAATACGAAGACTGAGTGAGACCATTGCTTTTCAAAAGATGCTTGAGAAAGGGATGAGGCAGGGTGTTGGCTCTATCACAGCTGTCCACCGTTGGCCCCCATCAGACCTACTCCACTCTTTTTGAAGTGTTAATCCCACTGTTTTAAAAAACACAAGAATAATACGTTACTAGACTGATTCCTCCTGCTTTTACAGGACTGCGATTCTCTGGTTATTTTTCAATTACTATTGAATTTTAAGATAATGAAGGAACTAGGGACATAGCTCAGTTGGCAGACTGCTTTCTTGGCATACATGAAGTCCCAAGTTCAATCCCCACCAATGCATTAAAGGTCATAACACCTGAAATTCTGGCAGTCTGGGGGTGGAGACAGGAGGGTCAGAAGCTCAAGTTCATTTTTTCTGGCATGGAGAATTTGAGGCCAGCCAGAGCTACATAAGACCTTATTTCTCACACACACACACACACACACACACACACACACACACACACACACACACACAAATATACCTTTAAAATAGAAAGCTAAGGAGTAGCTTGGTAAATAAAACATTTCCACATTTCTAAGTACAAGAGCCTGCATGTGGCTACCCAGAACCCATGTAAAGCCAGATGTAGGTAGCACATGTGTGCAATTCCAATTCTCCAATGGCAAAGTGGGAGGCAGAGAAGGGAGAATGCCTGAAAGATTGTGGGACAGATAGCTTGCTATATAGAGCAGTAAAGGAAAGAGACTGTCTCAATAGGTTGGAAGGTGAGAACTGATATTCAAGGCTGTCTTCTTACCTCTACGTATTCACACTGGCACACACACACACACACACACACACACACACACACACACACACACACACACTAACAAATAAGACCATGCTCCTCTTCAGAGAATTTTAGCTATCTATAATGCAGAGCTATAGTTACCATGTATATAATATGAGTTACCATGTATTTAAAAATATGAAGCATTTACTGAATATCTATCATATGCCAAGAGCTCTCATCAGCTGGGACAAAAGTGGCCCAAGACCCCCCGTACTCGTAGCAAGAACACTGGAGTTGCCTGGATTCTGGTTGAGTCCCTAAGCAAGTGGCCTAGGAGGTCCCAGGAGCCCATCTTCATATGGCTATCTATCATTCCCAGCAGTCAGTGCCTTCAAATTCCTAATTATGTTGTCATTGTACTTGTGTTTTTAAGTGAGTCTTTGAGGTCAATAAAGGAAATTGGAAGATGCTGGAGAGAGCCTCATGCCCCAGGATGTCATCCTAGCTAGTATCAACTGAAGTAGCCCAATACCCCAGAACAGGTTAACTTGAACCTCAGAGATGTATCAGTGCAGTTTAGGAGTCTGGACGTCCAACATCAAAGAAACAGCTGACTCAGTTTCTACTGAGGGTCACTGTCCTGATTATGTACAGCCACCTTCCAGCTCTGTTAGTAAAGAATCTTTATGGGCCTCGATATATGGCTTCTTTTACCGATAACTACTTCCTTCCTCGTATGACTACACTAGAGAGTTGGGGATTTAATACATGAATTTGGAGGGGAAACAATTAAATCTACTGAAATATTAGCCTATTTTTGTTAATATGTTTTACAAAACCTAAAAACAAGAAGCTGTTAATGAGAGCTGTTGTAGCTATTCATTATTAAATGTTTCATGACTTTCACATGACATGGCAATGACTTTCTGTATAGGATAACTGAACACACACGGATAGCTCGCATGGACACACTTTATTGAAAGTAAATAGAAAGAAAAGGACTGTGCTTAGGAAAATGACTACACACAATTCATAAACCTCACTGAGTATTTAACAGTTTTTCTTTCTGCTCCTAAGCATTTTCCAGTATTCTTCCATGAATACTTACCATTTTTAATTGAAAAATAGTTTCAGTTATGCTAATTAGCTTAAACATGATTTTTAAAAGATAACATAAATACAAAATAAAATGTTTTCCAAATCATTCAATTAATAAATGTGTAGGTTTCTTGTGTTTATAAATTTAAATTTATAAATTTATAATGATTAAAATTTGTAGCTGAAAAGTAAATATTAAAGTTTTATGAATATTATCATTTTTATTTTTATTTGTGTGTGTCAGAGAGAGAGAGAGAGAATATGTGAACACATGTGCAAATGTACATGTGGGTACATGTGAGTGCCAGAAGAGCACATCAGATACCTTGGAGATGAAATTACAAGTATTTGTGTACTACCAGATTTGGGTATTAGGATCTGAACTCTGCTATGCATGACTATGCTCTTAGTCACTGAGGTATCTCTCTAACCTTTGAATATTAGTTCTTGGATGTAGTTTGAACATATTCACATTCACTGGTAGTAATAAAAATATCTCTTACAAATGAATGAGGAAGGTTTTTTATTCAGGCCTGTGTTAGCAAAACATTTCTTTTGCAAACCAAATTTTATGTAGCATTATGATATACAATCCAGACTGGAGAGAATGGTCTCTTGAAGAAGTTGAGCTATTGTGTTCTTTCCTGCATCTGTCCTGAAAGCACCTTGAGAAATCTCTGCCCTATTCAAAGACTAAGGAGTAATAGTTCAAGAGTCTTGGGAAGGGCATGGTGCTGGCTCAAGGAATCCTGGTCAGCAGTCCCACCGCCAAGGTAACTGATCATTTTTAGAAAGCTGTGGCATGATGTCAATGGGGTGCTTATTCTGAAGAGACTTTTCCCACCTCAGGAATATTTAACTATATTTGCTAGGGTGAACCTCCCTACCAATACTTTTAAATTATCAGACATGAACCTCCAATATTGCAATCGAAGATGACCAAAATCATTCTTTTTAATTTAGAAATATCTTTATAAGAGAAACACCTTTATGACTGAGTGCACTAGTCCATAATAAATAGAGGCCATGTGTATTAGAGAACATATGTACCAAGGCCTGTGCTCAAAGACAAGGTTGTAGAGTTGGTTCTTACCTTCCATCTTTATGTGGATTCTGAATAATGAAACTCAGGTGGCCAGGATTGCACTTTGATTTTTACCCACAGGGCCATATTGCTGGCCTCACAGTGCCTTTTTATTGTTTAATTTTTGTTTTTTGTAGTTAGAGAAAGTAATTGCGCCACCACAGAGATGGTGAATTTTATGTGTCAAATTAACTGGCCGAGGAGCACAGATTTATCATCGTACATTATTCTGAATGTTTCTGTGACGTGCTTTTGAATGAGATTTGTATATAAGATGGTGGACTTTGGATATAATATACCATCCTTTAAAATACAGATAGAGACCTATCCCAACCATCGAAAGAGCACAGAATAAAAGGATGTGCCTTTCTAAGCAGGAAGAAATGTCCAGAAACAGCCTTTGATCTTCTCTAGCATTGACTATTCATGTGTTTGCATTTACAGTACTACTCTTCTCTGTGTCTTTAGTGTCCCCATCCTCTGTAGAAGAGTTTTGACTCACAAAGACTTCATTATCATCTGAGTAAAGTCTTTAAAGCTATGTATGTCTGATCTATGTATCAACCTATTCATTTCCTATCATCTATAACCTATCTATTCAACTATATTATCAGTCTTTTATCTATCATCCACCTATCTACAGATTTATCATTCCATTTATCTGTTTCCATTATCTACCTATAATCTAGCCATCTCTCTATGCAGCTATCTATCTACCTACAGTATATCTGTCCATTTATCTATCATTCCAGTTAATGAATCCATATTTATTATAAACTGAAAAAAAGTATTTTATATCTTCAAATACTCTCTATAAGTATCTCATTTCACCAGTAGGGATGGGGACTTTCCTCTTTATTCTGGACTGTCTGACTTAAACTTTTATAAAGTGAACACTCTGGGAGGACACCTTCCTCAAAGCAAAGGACAGACATACTTACTGCTGTTATTAAGGACTGACTGCACCCTATGCCTCAAGTTCATCTTCTGAAATGCAGTCCATTGCATGTACAAATCAATGCCGTTTGACCCTCTACGAATTATACCTTGGGAAGAGGAGTAGGAGAACTGAAATTACTGATACTTTGTCTACTGCTGTTGCTGAAGTCATAGTCTTTTCTGTCTTTGAGCTAAAGTATTCATGTCATGGGTCAGCATCCATATAACTATGTAAACCACCAAGCAATATCAGATCCTTCCCAGTTATTTTCAGTTCACAAGAACTATTTCAAAGGTTATATATTCAAAATCGTTTCATAAATAGTTCATGGTAGCTTGAAAACTGTATTTTCCAAAAGTGAAGTCTCATTATTCTCCATTTAGTATAGGTAAAACTAAATGAATCACCTCTCAGAAGTATAAGGTGGCAGAAGGAATAGGGTGAGATGTCTGATTACTAAATGTCCTAAGGACTTCCTCTCTCCCTGTCACCCTAATTACCTTATCTCAGTGAGTCTGTTTGCTATAGGCAAGCCATCTAGAAGACTCTCCAGTTCCATGCTAGCCTCTAAATGGCTATAGGCTTGACAGACATGTTTGCTGTGATGAAAACAACTGACCATGGAGAGAAGCCCTGTACTCTGAATTCCCTTATGAGCAACTAGATAACAATAAGTTTAAATAAATAAATAAATAATTTTTAGATTAGCTACAAAATCCAAAAAGCCTATTCTACCCATTGATCTGGTGTAACTGTGGCCAAGACATTAAAGCTTCCTGATATGAAGGCAGCATCGGTATTCTACAAAAATCATGATAGAAAAAGAAACATTACTAAAGCTCAAACCACACATAAAACCACACACACTTATAGTAGGAGACTTCAACACCCCCCTCACACCACTAGACAAGACCACCAGACAGAAACTTAACAAAGAAACAAAGGATCTGACAGAAGTCATGACCCAACTGGGGTTAACAGATATCTACAGAACATTCCATCCAAACACAAAAGAATATACCTTCTTCTCAGCACCACATTGAACCTTCTCAAAAATTGACCACATAGTTGGCAGCAAAGCAAATCTCCACAGTTACAAAAGTATTGAAATAACCCCCTGTATCTTATCAGACCACTATGCACTAAAGCTAGAATTCAACAACAATATGAATTGCAGAAAACCTACATTCGAGTGGAAAATGAATAACACCCAATTGCACCATTCCTGGGTTGAGGAAGAAATAAAAAAGAAATTAAAGACTTCCTAGAATTTAATGAGAATGTAGACACAACATACCCAAACTTATGGGACACTCTGAAAGCAGTGCTAAGAGGGAAGTTCATAGCACTAAGTGCCCACATGAAGAAACTGGAGGAAAGTCACATTAGAGAATTGACAGAACAACTGAAAGCTTTAGAGCAAAAAGAAGCAAACACACCGAGGAGGAGTAGACGCTAGGAAATAATCAACCTAAGAGCCTAAATCAACAAAGTAGAAACTAGGAAAACAGTACAAAGAATCAATGAAACAAAGAGTTGGTTTGAGAAGATCAATAAGATAGACAAACCTCTAGCCAAACTAACCAAAAGGCAGAGAGAGAGTATGCTAATCAACAAAATCAGAAATGAAAAGGGGGATATAACAACGGACACTGAGGAAATCCAGAGAATCTTCAGGTCATAATTTGAAAACCTGTAATCCACAAAATTGGAAAATCTAAAGGAAATGGACAGCTTTCTGGATAAATATCACTTACCAAAATTAAATGAAGATCAGATAAACAGTTTAAATCAACCTATAACCCCTAATGAAATAGAAACAGTCATCAAAAGCCTCCCAACCAAAAAAAGCCCAGGGCCAGATGGCTTCACTGCAGAATTCTACCAGAAATTCAAACAAGAGCTAATTCCAGTACTCCTCAAACTGTTCCGCACAATAGAAGCAGATGGGATATTGCCAAACTCTTTCTACGAGGCTACAATCACTTTGATACCGAAGACACACAAAGATATGACTAAGAAAGAGAATTACAGACCGATATCCCTCATGAACATTGATGCTAAAATACTCAATAAAATATTGGTGAACCGAATCCAAGAACATATCAGAAAAATCATCCACAATGATCAAGTAAGCTTCATCCCAGGGATGCAAGGATGGTTCAACATATGAAAATCCATCTATGTAGTCCACCATATAAACAAACTGAAAAAGAAAAACCACATGATCATCTCACTAGATGCTGAAAAAGCCTTTGACAAAATCCAACACCCCTTCATGATAAAGATCTTGGAGAGAACAGGAATAACAGGAACATATCTAAACATGATAAACACAATATACGCCAAACCAATAGCCAACATCATACTAAATGGAGAGAAAGTCAAAGCATTTCCTCTAAAATCAGGAACAAGACAAGGCTGTCCACTCTTTCCATATCTCTTCAATATTGTACTTGAAGTTCTGGCTAGAGCAGTAAGACAAGAAAAGGGGATCAAAGGGATACAAATTGGAAAGGATGAAGTAAAACTTTCACTATTTGCAGACGACATGATAGTCTACATTAGTGACCCGAAAAACTCTACCAGGGAACTCCTACAGCTGATAAACACCTTCAGCAAGGTAGCAGGATACAAAATTAACTCAAAAAAATCAGTAGCTCTACTATATACAGATGATAAATCCAATGAGAAAGAAATCATGAAACAAACCTTTCACAATATCCACAAGCAACATAAAATATCTTGGGGTAACACTAACCAAAAAAGTGAAAGACCCGTACAATAAGAACTTTGACACTTTAAAGAAAGAAATTAAAGAAGATACCAGAAAATGGAAAGATCTCCCATGCTCTTGGATAGGTAGAATTAACATGGTAAAAATGGCAATCCCGCCAAAAGCAATCTACAGATTCCATGCAATCCCCATCAAAATCCCAAAACAGTTTCTCACAGACATTGAAAGAACAATACTCAACTTTATATGGAAAAATAAAAAACCCAGGAAAGCCAAAACAACTCTTTATAATAAAGGATCTTCTGGAGGCATCACCATCCCCGACTTCAAGCTCTACTATAGAGCCATAGTTCTGAAAACAGCTTGGTACCGGCACAAAAATAGACAGATAGACCAATGGAATCGAATTGAAAACCCTGATATTGACCCACGCACCTACGAATACCTTATTTTTGACAAAGGTGCTAAATCTATACAATGGAAAAAAGATAGCATCTTCAACAAATGGTGCTGGAACAACTGGATTCGGATATGCAGAAGATTGCTGATAGATCCATACCTGTCATCATGCACAAAACTTAAGTGCAAATGGATCAAAGATCTCAGCATAAATCCAGTCACACTGAATCTTCTAGAAGAGAAAGTGGGAATTACCCTTGAACAAATTGGCACAGGAGACCGCTTCCTGAACATTTCGCCAGTAGCACAGACATTGAGGTCTGCAATTAATAAATGGGACCTCCTGAAACTGAGAAGCTTCTGTAAGGAAAGGAAACAGTCAGTAGGACAAAACGACCACCCACAGAATGGGAAAAGATCTTCACCAATCCCACATCTGACAGAGGACTGATTTCCAAAATATATAAGGAGCCCAAGAAGCTAGCCACCAAAATACCAAACAATGAAATTAAAAAATGGGGTGCAGAACTAAACAGAGAATTCTCAACAGAGGAATCTGAAATGGCTGAAAGACACTTAAGAAAGTGCTCAAAATCCTTGGCCATCAGAGAAATGCAACTCAAAACAACTCTGAGATACCACCTCACACCTGTCAGAATGGCTAAAATCAAAAATACCAATGACAATCCATGCTGGAGAGGATGTGGAGAAAAAGGAACACTCCTCCATTGCTGGTGGGAGTGCGAACTTGCAAGACCACTCTGGAAATCAGTATGGCGGTTACTCAGAAAAATGGGAATCCGTCTACCTCAAGATCCAGCCATTCCTCTCTTGGGTATATACCCAAATAGTGCATGTTCATACAACAAGGACATATGTTCAACCATGTTCATAGCAGCATTGTTTGTAATAGCCAGAACCTGGAAGCAACCTAGATGCCCCTCAACAGAAGAATGGATTAAGAAAATGTGGTACATTTATACAATGTAGTACTACTCAGCAGAAAAAAAGCAGTGGAATCTTGAAATTTGCAGGCAAATGGATGGAACTAGAAGAAACCATCCTGAGTGAGGTAACTCAGTCACAAAAAGACAAACATGGTATGTACTCACTCATATATGAATTTTAGACATAGAGCAAAGGATTACCAGCCTATAATCCTCTTCACCAAAGAAACTAGGAAACATGAAGGACTCTAAGGGATAAATGGTCCCCAGGAATGGAAGTGGCATGAACTCCTGAACTAATTGGGAGCATGAGGGTAGGGGGAGGGAGCTGCTACAATAAGAGCAAGAGAAGAGGAGTAGAGGAGAGGAAATGGAGGGGCAGAAATATTGAGTTGGGGGAAGAATAGAGGAGAGAGAGCAGGATGAGAGATACCATATCAGAGGGAGCCACTATAGGTCCGAGAAGAGATCTGGAACCAGGGAGATCTCCAGAGACCTACAAGGATGACACGATCTGACAATCCAGGCAATGGTGGAGAGGATAACCTAAAAGCCCTTCCCCTAAAATGAGATTGATGACTTCTCTTTATGCCATCCTAGAGCCCTCATCCAGTGGCTGATGGAAGCAGAGACAGACATCCACAGATAAACACTGAGCTGAAATCTGGAATTTAGTTCAAGAGAGGGAGGAATGAAGATCGAAGGGGTCTGTACCAGGTTGGAGAAACCCACAGGAACACTTGGCCTGAACAAGGGAGAGCACATCGACCCCAGATGCTGTCGGGGAGGCCAGTACAAGACTGATCCAGACCCCTGAACATGGATGTCAATAAGGAGGCCTCTGCACTCCAGGGAGCCTCTGGTGGTGGATTAGTATTTTTCCCTGGTGCAAGAAGGGACTTTGAGAGCCCATCCCATGTGAAGGGTTACACTCTGGCCCTGGACACATGGGGAAGGGCCCAGGACCAGCACAGGAAGATTTGGTGGACTTTGCAGAGCCCCCTTTGAGGGCCCTACCCTGCCTGGGGAGTGGTGGGTGGATGGAGTGGGGGGTAGGCTGGGGGTGGGGGAGGAGGGATGGGGTGAGGGGAGGGAGAGGGAGAAGGGACTTACATGTGAAACAAGCTTGTTCCCTAACTGGAACTAATAAATAAATTTCAAAAAAAATCATGATAGATATCTGATTATTAAATGAAAGCATAATTGTCCTAGTTTATTTTCTGTTGCTGTGACAAGCATCATGGCCCAAAGCAACTAGGGTATGAAAGACTTTATTTTAGCTTAGTATGTCATCGAGAGAAGTCAGGACAAGAAATCAAGCAGCGTCCATGGAATGCCACTTACTGGCTTGCTCTCCCTGGCTTGCTCAGCAACCTTTGTTATTCAGTTCAGGCCCATCTGCTAACAAAGGTACCACCCAAAGCAGGGTGGGCCCTCTTGACTCAATTATCAATTAAGAACATGCTCTACAGACATGCTCACAAGACCACTCTGAAGGTATCATTTTCTCAATCAGGTTTCCCTCTTCATAAGCAACTTTAGTTTTGTGTCAAGTTGAGAAAAACACATGAACACACACACACAACACACACATACACACACACACACACACACACACACACACACACTAGCATTTGCCTCCTATAAAGCATTGTATAAAGCGATTGAACCATGACTATGAAATTCAACCTCCTTTAACATCCATTGTTAGAACCCCGGAAAACTCAGGCCCCTGGGGTCTCAGCCCAGGACCACAGTCACCCCAATCACCAGGCGGATTCGAAAGCTTGATGAAAACTGCATGAGGCTTTATTGTTGTTTAACGAGCTAACCCCATGTTAGCTGGGTCTTTCACTCACCAGCCACGGCAGATGGCTAGCAAAGACAGCTCGAAGGGGCTGCATAGAGATCTTGTAGGGCAGCGTAAGGGGCGTGTCTAGGGTTACACACAGTCTCAGGATTGGTGTGCCTCCAGGCTTGGAGGGCTTGCCCTGTGTTGATTGGCCAACTGGTTGTTATGGCCCATAGGCCCTCCCTGGGTGGTTGCTATGCTCTGAGCATCATTGCTGTGCACTTGTCCGTAAAGCACACCCAGAGCCGTAAGCATACCACCAGCAGCTAACTTCTGATTGGTTCCTTGCCACGAGACAGGCACCTAACCTCTAGTGACCAAGGCAAGGTCAGAAAAGCACAATTTTCTATCATGGCTGCCGAAAGGGGCAGGCATCTGACCTTAGTGACTAAGACAAGGTCAGACAAATACGTGTTGGGCTGTTGTGGCTGACGAAATGGGGAGCTGGTCCCTTCACCATTTACCACTTGGCACCGTGCCTAGCAATAGGTAGGTACCCATTAAATCTTATTCTGTTTGAATTTTTTGTTTTTGTTTTTAGTTTTTTTTGTTTTTTTCAGCATAGGAGATTTATGGCTGCTTATGTGGTCTTAGCTATCATTTCCCTTCTCCATGTCTATGACTAATATCTTCTTGTAACTGAGCTGCATCAAGAAGAAAATCATCCATCCTTTAGGATTACTAAGCAATAAACATTAAAATGAGTCATGCAAATGAATATTTAAAATTTACTGTTACCTAGTCTGATTCTGTTTTGAGATAGAGGAAACACATTCACTTAGCCAGGGTCATGAGGAGGGGAAGGAGTGTCATTCTCACCCTAAGCAATCCATTAACATACCTAGTTCTCATACCAAAGACTCCAAACATTGAGTCATGCACTCCAAAATCTGAACATAAGGATCTTTTGGAGTATAAAGGAAAATATTAAAACTCTACAAACATTTTTATTTTATTCATTAGACTAATGTTTTTTGTGTGCCTTTCATAAACTTCAGAACACAATAGAAGATTTATTATTATGTAAGTCTTCTGTTTTATAGATATTAGATATTCATAATTTCTACAGTATAAAATGCCTTTGGCGGTTGATGATCAGGAAGCTTTTATGGATAGTGTTAGTTTCCTGCAAGCATTTGGAGAACTCTGCCATAGATCAACATTGAAATGAAAATTGTTACTGACATTTAGCAGTTACAGGAACTGAAACCAAGTGTATTTCACAAAAAGAAAGAAAAACTGTGATAAAGTGGATGGATTTAAGGACTATTTCGGAATTACAGATAAGAGATGCCCTTTCTTTGAAACAAAGTATATCTGTAAAATGACCACTGAGAGCGTAATGGTGTAGAGCAATAACCAAGTGAAAATTATTCCTGAGCCAGAGACTCACAGAAGGTTGGACTCACAGAAGGATAGCACCTCTCTACTACTTACTGAGAAGAGGTCTTAGGGTTCTCTTCCAATCCTAGATCACTTAAGGAGTTGCTTATAGCACAGCTGATCTTCAAAAAGATACCACATATGAAACATATATGTACCAGGTAAGAGGGCACATGTCTGTAATCTCAGTACTGGGAGACTGAGTGAGACCATGGAATTGCAAATAGAGGACCAACCCGAACTACAGAGGGAGATCTTCTCTAAAAACAAATACATATGTAAATTAATAAAAGAAAATTTGTCTTGTGTTCCTGAGACAATGAGAGCCTTTAGCATGACACTCACCATGAGAAGTGCTATCACTGGTTCATTTGTATAAAGTAGGATCCTTGTGCACATGGAGAAGTACTGAAAAATTTGGTGCAAATTGCCAACATGGAAAAATTAGCTTGGAATAGATGGTAGCTTGCTGCTATTCTTCAAAACAGTATTGGAGGTCTTGTGAGCATTGTTGGATCTTTGTTTTATTAATTTGAAGATCAATTTGGACATCTATCTTTCTATTTATATTTAAATTATCCCTTTAACATATTAGAACCACTCTGCCAAATACGAGTGTTAATACTCTATATGTATATGTTTTGTCTGGATGTATGCAAATGGATATGCAGTTGTACATGTATGTGCATGCATGTGAAAGACAGAAGTTGCTATAACATGTCTTCCTCAATCACACTACACCTTTATTTTTAGATCTATTTTTAGTTTTAAGTGTGTGTGTGTGTGTCTATGTGTATGTGAGTGCAGATACACTTAGAGGGGAGAATAGGGCATAGTATACCCTGGATCTAGAGTTACAGTAGTTGTATGACTCCAACCTGAGTGTATCAGAGCTCTTGTCCTCTGCAAGATCACTCATTATGTGCTTTAAACCACTGAGCCACCTCATCAACATCCCTACCTTGATTTTTCAAACAAAGTCTCTCATTGGGCCCAGAACTCACTGACTCCACTAGTCTGGCTGGCTCATGAGTTCTACGGATCCATCTGTCTCACCAACACTACTGAAATTACATATGCACCCTTATGTGTTTTTTTTAACATGGTTTCTAGGGATTCAAACTAAGCTCCTCATGGCTTATGCCGGTACTTTACCTACTGAGCCAAGTCCCAAGCCCCTATTGTGTCCATTTTAAATGCAGTAAGAGAGGGTATAGAGCTGCCATCTTTAACAGTACACACAAGCTAGAAAAACTCCTTAATCCTTGGTGATTCTGAGAAGTATAAGCATAAGGGATCCTACACATCACCTGTAGGATACCATTCTAAGGATCCTATAAATCAACCATTAATGTGGGAAATTACCAATACAGAGCCAGGTAAAAAATACAAGGGAATTTAATAGGGAAAAGCCTTACTTACAGAGTGACCTAGCCAGCCGACAAGGCAGCAGTAAGTACAGCAAGCAGAAGTTGAAACGGAAGAAGGGGCTGTCACGTGAGCATCCCTCACTCTTAAACCTTCCCTCCATCACCCTGACCAGCCCTCCCAGGCATGGTCAGTCACACCTGTAGCCAGCCCCTCGCAGATGTGGCTACAACATCCCCTACAACTCATAGGATAGCATTCCTATACATCATCTGTAGGATAGCATTCTAGGGATCTACACATCACACCTAGAAAAGCATTCTAGGGATTCTACATATCACACCTAGAATTCTAGGTAATATTTGTTCAATGTAAACTGAGAGACTTAATGAACAGTGAATTATTCTGGTGTCTTGAACTATCAGTAAGACCGAGATATTATGAAAAGCATTACAGATTACTAATTACTTTTAGTGTCACATTGCAATGTTTGGAGTTTCTAAATGAGCCAAATTTCCATTGTGGTTTGACTCTGTTGCTTCATCTTACTATCTGTGAAGTTTTAACTTGCACATTGAGAATTTCCTCTATGGAAAATAAAACTATGGTAATGGACTGACTCTACCATCAGATTAGAGCTGAGTGAGCTGCCAGAAAGATGGCACAGACAACTAGAGTGTGGCACAGAAAATATGAGCAATAAATTTATGCCCACTGCTAGAATGTCAGTTAGTAGAAAAAAAAAACTGCTCAAATTAGTAAACATTTGAAGAAAACTAAGCCCAATATCAACTCCAATGTTCTATAGTATTTTCTGATTGAACACTGAAAATGCATTTGACATTAAACTCTACAAATGTAAGTGCATTGTTCCTCCTTCTAAATAAAGTCCAATTGTCAATAGTTTTAAGGCCTACAGTCATTACCAAACAGAAGAAAGTTTCTCAAAGTATTTCCATGCATGGGACATTAAATGTCTACGCTAAGGGTAGGATTATAAGAGAGTCACCAAGTAAAATTTTGCATTATCTTTTTCTGTTGTTTAAATTTGGGTGTAAAGTAGAGTCAATACATACCTTGCTAGAAATTTTGAGCATAATACTCTGTCCTACCCTTCCATAAGTATACCTTTTACCTACTGAGACAAGTCTGCTCTCCTCATGAATGCACACTTTCCTGCAGTCTACATTTCATCCAAAGGACACAGAGGACACAACATTGACAAAACATACCTTCCTGGGGTTCATATTTTAGCACCTGGATCTCCCCAGGGAGGCCTCTGCTTATATTCCTTTCTTTCTGTCTGAATTCTAGTTGCTTGTATCATTAGAATCATTTGTATAGCCTGTAGTCATTGTCGCGCCTATCTCGACCAGCAAGAAGGACACAACCATGACTCTTCTTCAAGCAGTTTATTCAGGAACCTTGTACATCAGCTTCTGCTTCTACTTCTACCTCAGCTTCTCCTCAGCTTCTCTCTCTGCTTCTTCTATATCTCCCAGCCCCCTGGCAAGCCCTTAAAACCAAGCTCATTACCCACTTAGCTCACGCCACCTGGCGATCCAGGATAGGTCACAGCTGGAGGAAGCACACCAGATCCACTAAGCGCTTCCAAATAAGGCTTGTTTACATCTAAGCTCGGTCTCCCTGGCATCCAGCCAGGCGCCATCTTGGGGCTGTGGCTCCCCACAGTCCATAATTTGCCTTGTCTTGTTGTGGTGGGCCTCACATGGACCACTCACTAATTACATGCAAGTTTTTGTTGGGACGGGATACTGGAGGACATGCTTTTGATTTGTGAATACCGGGTCCATTCTTTTGCTAGGATCATTGTTACAAAGTTCCACAAACTGGATGCTATGAACAGTTAAATTTATTGTCTCACAGTCCTGAACGTTACAAGTCAAAACAATGTGCCCACTGAAGTTATCCCTTTCTAAGCCTGTGAAGGCTATGGTCTAACTCTTTACCTGCTTCTTATGTTTGGCTGGAGGACTTCAGCATTCCATGGCTTGCAGATACATCATCTCCATCTTTTCTTTCACAGTACATGTTTTGTTTTTTTCCTATGTATATGCCATGCCTTGTCTTCTGGTTATATAAACACCAGTCATGGTTGATAACAACTTGACTAAGGACTTCATTGTGGACTAAACTCAGTAAACACACTGTTTCCAAAGTTGGTCACATTCCGAGATATTGAAAATTGGGAGTTCAACATATATACTAGTTACAACTCAACTCCAATGTCTAGTAAAGTCTTGTATTCCAGAATATGCCCCTCAATTCTGCAAATGGCTGACTGGAATTCACAGACCCCTTACTGGCTAAGAAGCTAACATTCTAAATAATGAACATGATACAGCATATTAGCAAGGTTCTAGTTGTTTGAAAAATTCCAATTTTTATCTATGATGGCTTAATGTTTCCTTTAATAATTTTCCTTTCTTTTTACTCATTCTATGTCCCCAATATTACAAAGGCAGAAATCATGGCCTTTTGTTTTCTTGTTTATACGCTGGTAGAAATAAAGTACTAAGAAAATTGTGGTTTTTGTCTTTCTTTCCTTTAAAAAATCTGAAAGCATACTTAACTGCTCACTATAACCCAAAAAACATTAGGTCTTAAAAGGAAAATTCCCTTCTCAAAGTCATGATATTTGCTAGAGTAAAATCAAGTCCTTTTATTCTTTTAATTTCAATTTCTTTTATCGAAGAGTTAATGAGTTCACCTGGGTTTAAGGAGATTTGTAATGGATTTTTAAATCCTTATTATTATTATTATTATTATTATTATTATTATTATTTCACTAGGTTATTAATACCAAGATAAAAATATTACTCAACATGCAAAATGATGTACTAAGTATTTTTCAGCTTTTAAAGAGTACATTATATGAAGAGTCCATTATGAAAATAATCTCAGGTTATAGTCAATTCTCAAAAGAACTTGGAAATAAGATTTTTAAATCACGATATTACAGGCCATTATAACAAACGAATTTGTAAAATATACGAAAATTTCAGCCTACAAAATGCTCCTCAGAGAAAAGTGAGAATTTGTACTAAAATCATAGTCGTATATCCATGACTGCCACTTAAAGTTAAAATTACTACTAGTCTATGATGATAATACAAAATTCTACAAGATTTTCACTTAATATGACCAGCCAGCCTGGAGTAGACATAGGGCAATGGAAAGAACAACTGCCTAGTGTCAATTGGCTGACATTACTAGGGTATGGCAAATATATAAAATCATCCCATCAGGCTGTCCTAACAGAGATAGGAGAAGACAAGGCAGATGCTCTCCCATCCACAAAATAACAGGCTCCAGGTATCATCTGTGGGTAATGTGATGTCCAGTGAAAGAGAAGAAAAGGCATCAGGGATCTTTTTTTGGATAAAGGAGAGTGATGAAGCTGAAAGAGATACTACCACATCAGCTTCCTGGGAAGGTTGAGGGACTCCAATGCTGTATCAATGGCTCCCAATATTCTGTTGAAGTGAATGTGGATGGTGAGGGTGATGCATATGGGAGGAGTTTAATTCTTGTAAGAACCAGGACACCTGTACCTATGACATTTGTGAATGGAACAGGAAGATATGGTGTTGTGGAACATTATTTTAAGATATGTTACATTCCTTTATGCTATGAAATATTTATTTAGTGATGCAAGGATGTGTTGTATTATCTTATGCTGTATTTGTTTAATTCTGTGAAACTGTGTTACTTTGCCTGCCTAAAACACCTGATTTGTTTAATAAAGAGCTGAATGGTCAATAGCTAGACAGGAGAGAAGAATGGGCAGTACTGCCAGGCAGAAAGAATAAATAGGAGGACAAATCTAGGCTCGAGAAAAAAGAGTAAGGAGTGAGAAAGGGAGAAGGAGAGGGTGCCTGGGGCCAGCCACCCAGCCACACAACCAGCCACATAGTATGAAGGAAAGAAAGACATACAGAATAAAGAAAGGTAAAAAAGCCCAGAGGCAAAACATAGAAGAAGAGAAGCAGGATAATTTAAGTTAGAAAAGTTGGCTAGAAACAATCCAAGTTAAGGCTGGTCATTCAAAAGAAAGAATTTATTTATTTATTTGGGAGCTGGGTGGCAGGCACCCAAAAAGAGTTAAAAAGAAAAAAAAAAAAAAAAAAAAAAAAAAAAAAAAAAAAAAAACTACAGTATGGTTTCTGACTCATATTCTTATGAGGAAGAGGAAAATTCATCCCACTTCCACTACATAAAAAGTCATTGTCCCTAGCAGAGTGGGCTTATGGTTCTATATGTGAATGAATGGGCAACAAAATTACAGTTATGCAAATAATAGTGATGATGGTCATGGTCATGCTAAATGTCTCATAGCCAAGACTCTGTTCCACTAAATACTGAATGCACTCTGTGCATGTGTGTATTTAAAATGTCTTGCTTTAAAGTTTTTAATTGAATGATAAATACAATCACATTCTATAAAGGTGTTCAAAAACCAATGGCTAGAGAGGCCCTGGGCCCAAGAGGGAACATATTGCCATATAATTATTGATGTTCATACACATATACTATCACCAGTCTCAGTCTGGAGCACAGAAGTTAATTTTGCAGAGAGCAATGATTAATACTGTGACTCATCTGGTCAAAGTGCTGAAAATAAGTGGCAAATATGAAGACCCAGAAAACATTGCAGAAGAAAGAATTTAAGAGCTGGAGGCTGGGGAAGAGTGTCACAAAATGCTACCATCTAGGTATGACATTGCTGTTGCAGTCTTGCACAACAGCAGTAATAAATACCTGCATGAAACTGAGGCCTTCAATGTTCCATCCATCCCTGTGTGGCTATTGTCTATTAATAATTGTGTATATGGGAGGGTCCTTTTCTTTAATGATGCAGCCACTGTAGGACTAATTTAAAAGGGTTTCAGAGGGAAAGGAATGGGGAACTGTAATGATAACTCTTTCTGCCAGCCGCCTGAGTTCCGCAGCCACGTTAGGACCCCCAGAGTGTTATATTAGTTATAATATAATAACACACAGAGTCTTATATTAGTTATAATACTGCTGGCCAATGACTAGGATCTCTTATATGCTAGCTCAGTCTTAATTATCAACCATAGCTAATAATCTATATATTTTATAAAGACTTACTTCATCGAGGATGCCAGCAGAATGCATCCGCTCTTCATGGGATCACATGGTGACTCCGTCTCTTACTACATTTCCCAGAATCCTCCTCGACACCAAGCCCCACCTCTCTTGCTTTCCTATTGACCAACAGTGCTTTATTTATCAACCAATAAGACAAACATATACACAGAAGGACTTCCCCCATCATCTCTCTTTCCTGTCTAAATAAAAAGGGTTTTAACATCAACATAGCAAAATATATAACAAAACAGTTTCAAGTAAGAACTATAGTTACAATATTTAGTCCATTAACATTTAGCAAGATTTAAAGAAAATATTCTATCATATATCCTATCTTTGTGAGTCTAAGGTCTTACATGTAACTTATCTTTTATAATAACTAAGGAAAACTATACCACAACTATCTGTCGTCAACTCCATCAAAGACCACAGAAGGATGATACATAAACTCTAGATCTGACAGAGACATTTCGCTGCCTGGACAGTCACCTGAAGTTCCTCTGTAATATTGGCGCATCCATCTTCAGCCTATAGGCCACAGTGTGTCTGGCAGACTTCTCTATAAAGCAGGAACCCTTCAGGACTGTCTTATTTTGCAAGTTCAGCAGTCACTTTCCTGTGGGTCCTGCATGTCCAAGCAAGAGCAGTTTCTTGTTCAAATGGCTAATCTTGCCATGTTGAAGGCAAATTCCATATTGAGTTTCTTCAATGCTCATCCTCCTTTCTGACATAATTTGTGTGCCAAGAGCAGTTGTGTCTCACTGTCATGAAAAACCCTAATCCATTTAAATGTAATATATTCTGTAGGTCTTTGAAAGGTCTGAAGAATATCTATGCATCTCAAAAACATCTCTGTATATCTAGTAAACCTAACTAACCTAACTGTAAGTTTTGACTATTATACCTGACTATATTCAATCTGTATTTAATTATGCATTACATTTTAAAACATCTGTATAAACACAATACCAAACAAGAGGAGAAATTTACATATAACAAAATTAATCTTAAATTTATATCAATAAATGAAAATCCATACCAATGCAAAGTATTCATTTCTATATCCTATTCCCCTTTTTTTCCTTTAAAACGAGATTAACTGTGTTCATTACCATTTATAACCAACCCCATTTAAATGAAAACAAACATTTATAAACAATATTTGGGAATTTGGTTGTCATTCATTCCAAACTGCTTTCTGCTGTTTAGGGGTGATGCTTTATTTATCAACCAATAAGACAAACATACACAGAAGGACTTCCTCCATCAGGGAACTTGAAGGTAAAACTAGGGTAACACACTCATGATACGTTGGATATATGCATCAAAAATAAAGAAAAAAATTTAAAGGAAAGAATTTAAATTGTGTAGTTTAAAATTCCAAAGATATAATGAAACTGAGCATTTCCTCCTTAGGAGAGATATTTTCAGATTAATTAATCATACAACACTCACACTTCATTTCTTTTTCTTAACCAGTATCAACATTCCACAGATTAATAAGCACTACCACTAACAATGCTCTGTAGGCCACAACTCAACCAAACATGATTAATTCACAGACCCTGAAGGTTGGAAGACACTGCAGGGCATCCAGGTGATTTTACACAAGTAACAGGAAGGTGGCCTGGGACTCAAATTTCCTGCAATTTTCTCAAAATGTTTCAAGATCCAAATCAAATTTGCCATGGGATGTACACATAAATTCAACTTTTGACAGAAATGAACCGTGGTACTGATGTAATCATCTGTAATTAGCACTATATTAGTCAACTAAATTATTAATTTTAGATGGCTGCTTTGACTCCTCAAATAAAGCTAAGAATACTCCAATCCTTATATGATCAAGAGAAACAAAGCACAAGAGAATTACTCAAACCATGTCTATTAAAATGGGATTTATATTTTGTTTCCTTTATACTGTACCATATCATAGAGGAAAATGGTGGAATATGCCAACTTAAATCAACTTGTATGTCTTTATTCTTTATGTATAACATAAATGTAGTGCTTTGTATATTATACACTGAGTCTTTCTTACCTCTTATTTGTGCATAATGAAGCCACAGCAAGGAAAAAAAAGACAATTCATTGTTTCTACAGATGATTTGAAGAAGTCTTTTAATCTAAAAGAAAGAGAGATGAAGTTTGTGTGTGTGTGTGTGTGTGTGTGTGTGTGTGTGTGTGTGTGTGTGTGTGTTGTGTTGTGTGTTTGTTCTCCAGAAAGACAAACTACAACTGAACACATTTTATTATATTAAAAACACTGTGCATTTAATTACTTTTTAATAAATTCAATTCAATTTATTTCTACTACAAATTTTTGCAAAACTGGTGAGAAATTTTACAGAGGAAAGCATGTCTTTGTTATTTGAACCACAATTACTTTTAAAACATCTTAAAGGAAAGGAGTAAGAAGAACAGACGTGGGTGGGTGTGGTGACACATGCCTGTCATCTCAGCATTCAGGATGCTGAGCTAACAGGATGGAGAATTCAAAGTCAGTGTCTGTCTGTTCCTAGAAAGATTAACTAGCTTTTTATAGATTTATGCTCCAGGTACTTTGACACTAGTCAGAACTGTGTTGAACCTCAGGTAGTGTTACATTCAGAACAACATTAAATAGGTTTCTTTACCTCCAAGCTTCGGGAATATAACAAATTCTACATTGCATCCCCTAATACATAGTTTCGCTTTCTTCATTTCCAGATACCGTTATTAGTAAACCACAGTCCAAAACAAATAAAATATTCCCGAATTACATGACTCACAACTTTTTGATTGCTTATGATAAGTAGTTTGATGAAATCTCACGTACATGCCATTGTGTACAACATATCCACTCTGTATATGCTACCCTCACAACAATCGCTTAGTGGTCATCTCAATCACGGTGTTGAATTTCATTTATTGGCTGTCAGGTTAGCCTGACATAATAGACTATTGCTCCATCACAGTATCTATGTCATACACTCCTTTTCACTGCCTAACCCATGATAAATCATCTTATATCAGGGGAAGCAAGTGAGGGCCAAAAACAGCAATAAAGAAAACCTTCCAGATCTGCAACAGCCAGCAGCTTGAGCTCTGCACATAAAACCCCACTGCTGTGTTAATAGGGAAGCTGCTCTCAGCCAAAACTAAATGAGTCTGGCTGAACTCTCTTCCTCCTGTCTCTCCATGCCCTTCCTTCTATTTCCCTTCCCTTTTTTTCACATTCATTCAGGACCACATCTGTGGTTCCACCTCACACACATGCAGAGTCTCTGGTATGTGTTTGCTCACGGGTGTTTCTTTAGATAAATTTTTTGCATTCTGCTTCTTTGAGACCCCAGACTGGCATAGGTAGGCTCCACTCTACTGCAGGAACTAAACAAAATAAATACAGCTTGAATCCAGAAATGAATAGCACAAAAAGGGATACGGTGTTTTCTCCCGATGGAGAGAATAAAGGAATATTGCAACAAAAGCTTCTATAGGAAGCTCACAAAACAACAGGTACAAAATAAAACCAATAAGAGTGTCTTGTCCAGGACAGATGTCTAGAGTCTTTAATATGATTGAACATATCAAAGAACATAACCAAAGGAGAGTGTAGAGATTCACTGCTGACACACATTGAAAAGCTAAGTGATATCGAAACAAATGTAATTATCAACTGCCTAGGAAATAGTGAGCAGAACAAGAAAATCATACGAAGGACATCATTACAGATACACGAAGGCAAATAGATAATACTGCTTTATTTTCCATGTGGGAAATCATGAGACGATTCTTAAAATTGGAAAATTGGAAACTGAATAGCAATAGCAGGGTGGCTTGTATTGCTCTGTTAGAACTACCAAGAGGATACTTAGAAGGTTTGAAACTACTAGTTTCTGGATACAGGAATATTTGGAAGAGACTAGGCATGACTGCTTTTCTCAAAATCAGTGTGAGTGCATTGTACACAGTGCTGGAAACAGCTGCAGTTATGGATTAAGCTGGCTAGAGTAATTTCTCTCCTAAAATTTGGTGTATGTAAGAATTATATTAAATATAAACAGCGCTGAAAACATTAGCCCAGTATTGAGTGTAGTACCATATTAGAAGGTCTGGCTTCAAATCCCAGTTTCCTCCTTAAGTAGCATCATGGGCACTGATGATCTGGGTGTCAGAGACATCATCTATGAAGGAAGCAACGTTATGACTACTTCACAGAAACACTTTAAGAACTAGTATGAAAGCATGCTACAGGCACATGATAACACATGACAGAAAGACGAGCTGTCAGTCTATATACAACCCCATCTCTTCTTTTATGGGCTCCTGCTTGGGAAGCACACACAGAGGTAGGGAGAGGATGATACAGTGAATGAGAACACCACATCAAGAACGTGGTTAAACCTGTGTGTTAAAGTCCCCATGCATTATTGTTCACATCTATGACCTTGGACATGGACTTAAACTTCTTTGTAGCTATTTTTAGTAACCATAAATGATTAAAAATAATAGAACTATTTTCTTCTATGGGCTCCTGGGAAGAAAAAAAATGCTAAGCACATGCAAACATATAAGATAGTGTACCCTGTGCCTAACAGGTAGTAAATATCACACATATGCCACTTTGTTCTTTTTCACATCTTCAAGCCTTAAAAAAATTTTCTGTTAATATATTCCCTTGGGTCTCCTGCAAATCTAGGTTAAGTCAGACTTGTAACAATGGTAAAAATTAACTATCTTCAATCCAAGAATGATTTTTTTTTTCCACAGAGCGTGAAAACATTGAATTCACTTGCTAGCCTCTTTACAAGTGTTGTCCAGGGAGCCAGAGTTCAAATTACACCCCTGTCACTGCCCCGCAGTGCAATGTTGGACAAATGAAGGTGTACTCACTTCTCTCATTCCAGTCCCATACCTGTTAGATCAGCATACAATAAAACTTAGCTCATAAAGCTGTGGTCAGGATTATACCTGGCATTGCAAGTGTAGTACTTACTGTTATGCCTGGCACAGAATAGATGGTCAGTGAATGTCAAATGTTAATTGCATTACTATGATTGTCATTACTATAATGTTTCCCTGCCTTGAGCAGCAGATAATCTGGCTGAGAAATTACCCAAAAAACTTCCATTAATTTCTGATTCTTCCTATTTTTCTTTGTGTGTTAATGTACACATTCATATGCACAGGTGTGTGTGCACCTGTATTCACAGGTCTTCAGAGGCCAGATGTCTGTGTCAGGCAGCTCCTTCAGGCATTCTCCACCTCTAAGGCTATTTTAAACCATGTGTATAGAGGGATGCAAGTAAAAGAAGATACCTTAGGAGACCAGAGGCTTCAGATCCCTGCGGGAGCTGGGGTACTTGAGTCCCGTGGAAGAGCAGTATATACTCTTAAACACTGAGCCATCTCCCCAGGCCTTCCATTTTATTTTTTGAGACATGGTCTCTCCCTGAACATGGAGCTCATCAAGTGGCTAGGAATGGCTAGTCAGGGCTCTTCTTGTCTCCAGTTCCCCAACAATGGTGAGAAATGTACACTGCTGCACCCAGACTTCATATATGGGTATTCATATCCCCATGCTCACTTGGAAGTTACTTTACTCATTGACCTATCTCCCCATCCCTCCTGATTCCCTAAATGTTCATACATTTGACATGTTTCCAAGAATTCAACCTTTTGTTATGTATTTACAGCTTGTGGCAAAAAAAAGTTTAGAGACTTTTTTGTGTGTGTTAGCTGAAATCTACATTTAAACCATGACTCTAAGGTGTGTGCTTCTGTGTGTGTGTTTATCTGTGTGTGTCCTCCATTGTTATCCCTTTTATCAAATCATGTGTATGCATTTATGTTCTACGATTGGAAAAACAAAAGTCACCAGTATTTTTTTTAAAGATTTTCTAAAAGTTATTCTGTGGCTATGTATGAGAGTATGTGGGTTTATGCATGTGAACCCTGTACCCACAGAGGGGAAAAGAGGGAGTTTTCCTGAGGCTGGAGTTTCAGGTGGTTGGGAGCCTCCCTATATGCTTGGAGAAGAACTCATGTCCTTCCAAGAGCCCTAAGTACCCTTAATGGCTGAGCCCCCTCTACAGTACACACTAGTATTTTTAAGTGCTTCTCATTTTCCAGTGTTATGGATCTGGCCAACTTGCAATTCATCTCAGAATCAACACTGAAGAGCTGATATATACTATTTTCAAAATGAATGGCTTAAACCAGCAATGTCCAATAACTTGGCATATATCTTTGAGTTTTCTGTTTTAGCCTGTGTGTGTGCCTCTGTGTGTGTGTGTGTGTGTGTGTGTGTGTGTGTGTGTGTGTGTGTGTGTCCCTTTATGTGTGTGTGAGTGCATGTGTATCTCCAGATGTACTACTGAAATGTTTTCCCTCCGTTCAAAACCATGAAGAAGAGATGCATGTATTTGAGAAGCTGTTTTTAAAAAATGTATATCCCCTTCTTAGTCTCTCTCTCTCTCTCTCTCTCTCTCTCTCTCTCTCTCTGTGTGTGTGTGTGTGTGTGTGTGTGTGTGTGTGTGTGTGTTCATATATCAGTTATGTATTCTGTACCATGATGCAGAATGCACTAACAATTATGTTAAATACAGAGTAGTTTCAAAAGAATCAAGTTTAATAGGTTTCCTAAATAATCACCAAAATAAACAGCCCAAACAAAACTTTTGTAAAGTTACATACTCTTTTATTATTTTTCAAATGCTGATTTTGTTTTGCTGAGGAAGAAACAAGTGGCCGAATTATCCAGGTCAAAGATCATTTTTCCCATTTTTCTCTGTGTTGATCTGTCTATCTCTCTGCACCCTCTCTCTTCTCTGTTCTGGCTCTGTCTCTGTCTCTTTATCTTTCTCTCTCATACACACACACACACACACACACACACACACACACACACACACACACACACTTGTTTTCTATTTTCTCTTTCTTCCTTCTTTCTTCTTTGAGACAGGGTCTCTTGTGGCTCAGGCTGGCTTCAAATTCACTATGCGACCCAAACTGGCATTGAACTGTTGATCTTTCAGCCTCTCTTTCTCAAATTTAAAGCATTTAAAGGAATGAGTCAAAGGGTCCAGTTTTTGATGGTAGGGCTTCGTGGCTGCTGATCAAGTGCCCTGAAACCGAGCTGCAACCCACCTCACATAGTGGATGTGTTCACTTGCCTTTGCTTTCAGAGACTGGCTCTATGTCCTCAGCTCAATGATAAAAGGTCTCCTAGCTGACTAAGCTGTCTGTCGTCAAGCTTTTCCAATCCCATGTTATTGCTTACTAAAACGATAACAAACAAAATTAAGTATCTTTGCAAAATTCAGATCAAGTAGATAATAATGTGCACAATAAATTTCTCAACATTAAATGTTAAATTAGCCTAAAATGTCCATATGCATAGTGTGAACCAACACATGCTTTTACAGTTTAGTAGAAACAGTAATTCATGATTCAGTTGCCTCCAGGAAGAGCCTTTATTTAAACGCACAGGGCATTTTTTATCAGAAATACAAGTTAAAAGTTCTTTGAATTGTTCTACAATAGACAAAGCCTTTCTGGGAGCACAATTACCAGGTGTTAATTAATCTCTTGCATTATTAGTCCACATAACCTTTATTTGCCGATAATATTTAATTATTACCCTTTTATGAAATAAAAATCCCATGTATCCCCAACTGTCCTCAAACTCTGCAGACAAAACAACCTTGAACTTTAAACTTCCCTGCTTCCATCTCCCGGATGCTAGAATGTTAGGCATGTGCTACCAACCCTGGATGACTACATATTGGGAATTGAACCCAGGGCTTTGTGATTGTTAGGCAGGTACTCTGACAACTGAACTACATCCCAAGTCTCTTATTAAGTATGGCCTTCACTTGAAAATCCCATCACAAATTAAATCTTGAGGCCAGAATAAAAGAATGTTGTTTATCCCCTAAAATATATTCCAGTCTGAGAAAAGGAGATTTGTTAAAGTTCAGAGGAATCCTCTGTTTCGATAGCTTTGTTTTTCCATTTTTATTATGAAGAGATTAAACTATTATAAATAAAGAGGGCATGATGAAGAAGGCTAGTCAAATGTTAGAGTTTGATGGGATTTGAGTTCTAGGTTAATAAACACCTTCCATTTGAGGAAAATTAAAGAGATCCTTGTAGAATCCCAAGGTCAGTATTCCATTTTATGTTGATTTGAAAGTTGAAGGTCAGATCTGAGATAATTAGTCAGAGCATTCAGAAGAAAAATAAACATCACTCACCTATCTCAAAATAGCCAGGATGTTATGCATAATTCTTATTTTCCCTGCTGATTCTGAAACCAAACCATAAGAAAGTCTTGCAGCACTCAAGTACACACTGGCAAATTATTTTGTTAAGACTTAAAGGAGTTACAAGCAATACATCCTTGGTGTTATCTGCTAACTGCTTCTCTTCACTCGGGCAGAGAAGGAAAAGCATACAAGAGCCTCAAGGAGGAAGAAGAGTTAAACGAGTTGAAGAGGCTACCCTAGTAAAGATGCTAGAACACAATGGCAAAGCAAGGTGTGACTCTGTTAGAGGAGGTCCCAGTGTTTTGGGGTGTTTAGCCTCTTAAAATTAACTTCAAAATACAAGATAACATAGATTTTTTTTAAAGCAAGATAATTTCTTATTTTATTATTTTATTAGTTCTAGTTAGGGAACAAGCTTATTTCAAGTCCCTTCTCCCTCTCCCTCCTCTCACCCCCAACCCTCCTCCCCCACCCTCAGTCTACCCCCCACCCCATCCACCCACCACTCCCCAGGCAGGGTAGTGCCCTCAACTGGGGCTCTGCAAAGTCCACCAAGTCTTCCTATTAAAGCAAGATAATTTCATGTGGAGCAAAGTAACAGTACAGATGAAAGAGAGGTAACTATCATGATTGATTGACAGTGAACCACATACAGGAAAATACTCAAAAACCCAAGCAAGATACATATAGCCTAGGGTCTTTATTTATGGGGTCTGAGAGAAAGAGCAGCCAGTTTCAAAAGGACAAGGACATAGTTTTAGTTTAGATGAGTCTTTTTTTTTTTTTTTTTTTTTTTTTGTTTTTTGAGACAGGGTTTCTCTGTGGCTTTGGAGACTGTCCTGGAACTAGCTCTTGTAGACTAGGCTGGTCTCAAACTCACAGAGATCCACCTGCCTCTGCCTCCAGAGTGCTGGAAATAAAGGCATGTGCCACCAACGCCCAGCTTAGATAGCTCTTTATTTTGACTGATGGATTACATAACCATTGCTCTACTGTTATGTAGACCCCGATTTAAATCATGTGCACTCCCAGTTATACCTAGGCATAAGATGATAAACAGGGTTCTCCCCAGAAAGTTATTAGAGGACACAATTTTGCTTTGCTGCACATGCACACAAACCAGTTCAGGCCCATCTACTCTTTATACCCAGATGTGTCAGGAATATACTTAATCAGAAACTGTATAAATTTGATTGCTACCAGGGATGGAAAAGGCATATCATTGTTCAAAGATGGGAACACTTAGAGTTGGTTCTCAACCTGTGAGTCACAACTCCTTTGGGGTAAATTGACCTTTTCACAGGGGTCACCTGAGAACATCAGAAAGCACAGAGGTTTACATTACAATCCATAACAGTAGCAAAATTACACTTATGAAGTAGCAACAAAAATAATTTTATGGTTGGGGTCACCACAACACGAGGAACTGCAAGGAAAGGGTCATAGCATTAGGAACGTTGAGAACCACTGGTTTAGAGACGAACGCATATGTGGGTTTGAGGGGCTCTGAGTTTGCTAGGTGCATTGTTTGGAGAGGGGTGCATATTCGGAATAGCTGTGGGTGAAGATACTAGTCTGTCAAGGGCTTTATTGTGGGAGAAGGGAACATATAACCCCAAAATCTAATGGAGACACCAGGGTATTATATGCCTCCTTGCTTGCCTGCCTCAACGGAAACTTATTTTCTCAGAGTTCTAGATTGTTGATATCCAGAGTCAAGTTGCTAACAGGGTAGATGTCTTCTCTTCCTCACAAGGCCTTCCCTCTGTTTACAAGGAGGAGGAGAGCCATTTGGTGGACCCAAGTCCTATTGGATAAAGGCTTCATTTTTACAACTGCATTTGAACTTTATTTTGCTGTCTTCCCAAAGACTTCATTTCCAGCTACAGATAAGTAGGGGTGAGCACCTCAGGGTATGAATTTTGAGTCTTCATCAGAGCTAATCAAGAGACTGTTTTTCCTCCTAATGCTCCCTGTGTAAGGCAGATCTAATTACAGGTGTCCAATTTATAAACAGCTCTGTGAGAGGTAAACAGGGGCAGCATTCTCCTGTGATCCCAGCTACTGCATTCACTGATGATCAATGAGACTTTCAGATTCCAACTGTGGAGCCATACCACTGTCTCGGAGCTATTAAAGAAAACAAGAAGCAGCATATTCTGGGCTCTGTTATATTTGCAATTATTCCTCAACCACTGTCCTGCAACATAACATTCAGATTCAGGTTCACTGGTAGAATCAATTGTTAAGCATAGAAGTACTTTCTTAATTGTATTTTTAAAAATGACTTATATGCATATACATACACCCCAACACAGAGAGAGACCAGAATAGGGTATTGGGTCCCATAGAGTTGGAGTTATAGTCAGTTGAAATCTACCATACATGGCTGGGAATTGAACCTGTGTCCTCTGGAAGAACAGTGATGCTTTTAACCATGACTCAGCTCTCCAACCACAGGAGTATTTTCTTAAAAAAAGAAAAGAAGCGGGGCATTGGTGGCGCATGCCTTTAATCCCAGCACTCAGGAGGCAGAGGCAGGCAGATCACTGTGAGTTCGAGGCCAGCCTGGTCTCCAGAGCGAGTGCCAGGATAGGCCCCAAAGCTACACAGAGAAACCCTGTCTTGAAAAACAAAAAACAAAAAACAAAAAAAAAAAAAAGAAAAGAAAGAGAAAAAAGAAAAAGAAACTTCTATAAATTTCCAGAAACTAAAATTATCAGGAGCGAAATTTCTATCAAGAATCTAGGAGCAATAAGGAATCATTTATGAAACGTCTTGTTGAAGGCTAGGAATGAAGCTCTGTTGAATGCTTGCCAAGCATTTACAATGCCCTGTGTTCTAACCCCAGCATGGCATAAACCAGGCATGGTAACACTGTAATCTCTGCACTGGGAAGGTGAAGGAAAAGGGCTTAGAAGCTCAAGGTCATCCTGGGCTGCACAGTGAGAATGAGGCCATCCTGCACTACACAGGAGCCTGTCTCAACAAGCAAACAAAAGTCCTGTTGCCATGCATAAAGATATACTCTTACCATCCCAAGCATTTAGGAGGTTGATACCAGCCTAGGCTACATAATGACTTTGAGGCAAGCCTGAGGTACAAAACAAGACTGGCTCAAAAATAACAAATGAAGAAAGCAAGACCAGTTAATTAAAGCTTGAATTGACCTGTAGTAAAGTAAATTGACCTCTGCCTTACAGACATTGCCTCTCTGTCTTGTTAGCAGATGGTTCTAGGACCCAGCTGCAGAAGTCTGCAGAGTGGTTGGCTAATGTTCTGGAATGCAGCCTGTGGCTGTTCCATGAATTTTCCCTCTGAGCAAACAAGCTGGCTCAGGAGGTAATCACACATACTCACTTATTCCCATTAGCAACCCCAAACAAGCAAGTGGTTTTACCCAAACAGCAGGAAGGACGGTTATTTTTGAATGTGCCCTGTTTAATATGTTTCACAATTTGTGATTTCTCAATATCAAGAGTTGTACAACTATTAGAATTATAGGAGAATTCAGAAGCAGACATACCAAGTAGGGAGAGAGTCAAAGAGGGGCAGTGAGTGCTTTAGAAATGAATGAATGTGGGGAATTCTTATTTATAGAACTCTAGTCCCACTTTCTTGAAGTGCCATTACAATGGAGTTTAGGCTCAGTATGGGGATATGGCTTCAATCCCAGCACTGGAATAGGTGTGGGGGAGGGCAGAGGCAGACAGATCTCTGTGAATTTCAGCCTGGTCATTGTGGGGTGTTCAGACCCTGTTTCAAGAGAACAAAACAATACAAACAATAACAACAAACAATGAGGTTAGAAGGAAACTAGCTGTGCCTTTTGATGGTTATCAAAGAAACTGATTTGATATTTTTCTTTCCACATGTTTGGCTTCCTGTAATTTTTTTTTTTTTTTTTTAATAAATATGTTCCCAACTTGCCTTGAGGAATGCAGCCTGATCAGTGCCCAGGGGAATACAGCAAATCCCAGCAAGTCAGGGAGGCAGAAGTTTCCTGATTTTCCCATCATGTCCTTGAGGGGGCTTCAGAGAAGATGGACTCTCTTTCCCATGTAGGCACCTCCTGCTGAGTCAGTTTGTCAACATGACATAACTGAAAATTCCACAGCTCTGTGTGCTTCTACCCTCTCTGGCTACCAATGGTAAGTGTATCTCCAGCACACCCTTCTGAGCTTCCTCCAGCAGCCTTTTTGGTCTGTGTTCGTCCTCCAGGTGGCCTGTGTTTAGGAAACACACAGTTGAGACTCCCAGATAAAAATACTACAGGTTAGCAATACATTATTGCCAAATAAGTCTTGCTTTCTTAAAACAATAATAAGGGAACCTACATTAGTGCCATACTTCACTAAATGGGGGCGGGGAGTTCAGTCCTCAGGACACATGTTTATGCAATACAGCCATTTCTTCTGAGGGGTATCTGAAGTCAGCAATTCTCACAGACTGAGGGAGCTGCCTCTAAAAGCACAGAATTATTTCATAATTAAATTTTACTTTTCAACAAACCAAACTACTGACAAGCCATTGTGATAATCAGCGGTGCTTGAAAAAGACACAGCTAGTCAAGCAGGGGAAGTATTTCCTTGTGAGAGTCATTTCTTGGACAACTCCTTTCATCTGGAAACCAGGAAGTGAGTCAGCTTTGCTAACTCCAGTCTCCTGGTTGGTGTTTTGTTATTCATCCCAACTAAGAACATTTCTGTTTCCTCCCCACAGAACCTGGTATGACCAAGCAGGCAGGTCCCTTGTTGAAATCTCCTCTTCAAAACATCTACAGGTTCTGTTGTCAACGAACTTAACAGCCTCTGCTTGGAAAGGTGCCTGGCTGGTCACAAGACTATGACTCACCGGCGTTAGCTAAACACAAAGCCCAGCTGACAAAAGCCATGACGTCATTCCTTTTCTATGTGTCTTTAACATAGTTTAGATACAAAAGTCCTTGGGTAATATGCAAAACCTTCAAATCAGAGGAACATGTCTGAAATACTTAAGAGATAAAAACACCCTGTTATGTCTGAATAACAAAGGCAATGCAGGCTCCAGGGTTCTGGGCTGGTGGTATTTGCTGATACAAAATACTCCACAAAGTTTTACGGTGTATAAACTAGTCACTGGGGCTGGTTGAAGTTTAACTCAACTGAGATATTTCCAAATTGAGTAACCACTGAGGAATGCCAAGTTTGGTAGTCCTGAACGCTCAACAACTCCCAAGACCTATTTTTCTTGTGACCCACCAAAATAATGTGCAGAAGAATTTTAAAAGTGTTTCATAATCAAGAGAAAATGTTAAAGGGGCCTGGGGGGGCGGGGCACATGCTCATGTGAGACCTTCAGTAACTTCCCACCTTCTTTCTGGTCTCTCATTTAAGCAGCAGCAATAGCTTTTACTGTAATAACAGTAAAAAACGAAGTGTCAAAAAACAATCCAATTTTTCTAAGAATGATCCATAAGGGACAAACTATAAAAAGCAAAATGGATCAAGTCACCTGACCTTACCTCTATGTTAAAATGTACTGAGAGGAAGACAACACAACAGGGTGAGGTCACTGTTTACCTAACCGGTTACTGGTTTGAAGAAGCCCTCCATAGCCAATAGCACAGATAGCAATCTCTCCTGAGAAACCTAATCACCACTTTAGTAAAAAGCCAGCCAATAGTAAATAAAGAATTGGCTGTCCCTCTGGGTGAATTTATTTGGAAAGTGGGGGGGGGGGTGTAAGTCAGGAGTGTTTCATTTGGGAAAGCTTTAAGCTCATGTGATGTAGGGATGTTGCTTTCAAATTGAGCAAATCATTGTTTAACTTCCTTTTTCCAGTACTGCCTGTTCACTTCTGGGAAGTCTTAAGAAAACACAGAAGCATTGTCGAACTCAAAAGCGGAAGTCAGGGATTTGAAATGTGATGGTACATCCTGCCCGCCCCCCAAGAAGCAGCAGAACTAGAAGAAACTTCTCTACTACTGTAACTTCATTTCCCCTCAGATCTTATTTTAAAAATCTGTCTGCCATTCAAGATTATTTTTCCAGACTCCTGTATATTAAGGCTGCCATAGAACAGTAGTATTCTTCCTTTCCAGCAACACAAATAGTTGTGGATACTCTGACCTCTTCAGTGTGTGTATGTGTGTGTGTGTGTGTGTGTGTGTGTGATGTTTAGATACACATTTGTGTTTACATGTGGAGGATAGAAGAAAACCTCAGATTTTGGTTCCCAGGCACAGTATATATACCTTTGAGACCTTGAGACAATTTCTCAATGGTCCTGGACTCGTCCTTTAGACTAGCTGGTCAGAAAGACCAAGGATCCTCATTTCTCTATCTCTCCAGCATTGGAACTGCAAGAACGGACCACCATGCTTGGCACTTTCTATGGGTTCTGGGAATCAAAATGAGGTCTCCATGCTTAAATGGCAAGCATAGACTGAAGTACCTCCCAGGACCTAGCCTCCTCTTCTTATGCTGGCCCTCCTCCATCACATAGGTGGTCCATCCTGTTCTTATTCTTCCAAATTCCATCGTGTTTTCAAAATATTTTCCTCTATGAAGACCTCTTTGTCAAAATGTATTCAAACACAAATACTCAAGACTTATACCCTTCCTAAGTACATTAACAATATCAGACATGTTCTTTGAGCAATTAAAACATAAGTAGCCTGGTATGTGGAGGCAGGGGTATCCTCCCAGAGGCTGAGGGGCTTAAATAAAGTCATCCAGCTTCTTTATTCACACATACCCTTTTATTTTAGAATCAAAGTGTGATTTAAAATTAGACAAGTTATTTTTTTCAGATTAGTAATGTATGTATATATAGATACCGAATCTTCTCATAAAAATATATTGATCAGATCGCATATGCTATTTATTTAATAGCTTTCTTCCACAAAATGGAGTAAACTCAGTCATTATTTTCAAGGAAACAAAATTCCTAGCACTCATGGTCACCAGTCAAATTGGGTGGCCAAGAGAAGAAATGTGGCAATTACTAGGAAGACCAGCACTTTTTCTGATTTTGTTGTCCTTCAGCAAAATCATCCCACAAGCAATCATAACTAACTCATTTTTCATGTTTCAAAAAAACTGCCGTCTCCTCCAGGACCACTTCACAGAAGTCTTTATTTCATATATGTTAATGTTTTAGTTATTAAAACATATATGTACATGTAAGTCTTCAGCATCTTGTTCTTGTTCTGTTTTTGTCTGTTTGTTTATGTGCTTGTTTTTCAGAGAGGTTTCCACTATGTAGTCCCGGCTAGCCTGAAATCCACTATGTAGATCTGCTTGGGTCTTAAGCTTAAAGCCATCTCCTGCCTCTTCTGCTGAAGTAGCTGAATTAGAGACGGGCAACACCATGCCCATCTCGGGATTGTGCTTTTAAGTGGGATTTCCTGCCAAATTCTCAATGAATGAGGCATGTGGATTACATGAATAAGAGAAGGAATTCCAGGCTTTTAAAAACTGTGGAGTTAGGAAGTCAGGATGACTGTCATTCTCTGGTTTAAGAAGGACCTCTCTGCCATACTGAGAACTGAGACTCAGTTACTATCACACAATCATTTCTTCAACAAATTTAGGGTGTGTGGTGATGATTGATCCCCTTTCAAACATCTCAATATTGAAAGGGCTCAGAGGTAATGAGTCAGTTCCAATGCTGCCTTCTAACAGGTCATTCCTGCTCTGAACTGTAGCCATTTACTCTGAGCAAGCCTCGAAGCTACTTGTTTCCTGAAGCACCCAGATCCCATCTGTTCAAGGCTTATGAGTTCTTATAAATTAGTCCCTAGGCTAAAACAATAATGAAAGCAAGAAGCAACCAATGTCAAGTGTCCACTTCTCAGAAAGATATGCATTCATACACACACATACATGCAAACACATACATACATGAGTGTGCATGCACACGTGTGCGCACACACACACACACACACACACACACACACACACACACACACACACACACACACAATTTTACATCCTGAGGATACAATCCAAATTGGTGAATCACTCAAGGGTTGTATTATGTTAACTCAGAGCTTAGACTTTTCTTCAATTTACCTTCTTATGAACACAGTTCTTAGTAGGATTTTAAGTTGCAAATGCTAGTAAATGCGTAAGAGGAAATATACCAGAGATCCAAGAACATACATGAAACAAACACAATATGTGCTTGGACTTATGAATCTCAGATCATTAACTCATGCTGGACAAAGGGGCTTTATTATGTTCCATTTTAAAAACATTTTGATAAGGAAACATTTGATGTTTTATCATTTCCAGTCTAAATCTAACTAGGAAAGCAGTGCGTTGCTGGATAATTTTGATGTCATCATGAGGATCAGAACACAGTGAAGAAGGAGAGCTTAGAGGTTAAGAGCACTTGCTACCC